>NW_024870852.1:10357500-11072500 GCF_019054845.1 Dipodomys spectabilis
GGCTTTGAACCGCAGTCCTCAGATCTCAGCCTCCTGAGTAGCTAGGATTACAGGCGTGAGCTACCGTTGCCTGGCTTTTTTTTTGCCATTCCTGGGACTTGGAACTCAAGACCTGGGCACTGTCCCTGAGCCTCTCTGTGCTCAAGGATAGCACTCTGTCACTTGAGCCACAGTACCACTTTTGGCTTTTTCTGTTTATGTGGTACTGAGGAATCAAACCCAGGGCCTCATGTATGCTAGGCAAGCACTCTACCACTAAGCCACCTTCTAGCCCCGAATTCTTCTTTTTTGTATAGAAAAATTTAACTGAAAAAATAGAAGTGCATGTTTATTAGGACAGCACCAGTGATTCTGTGGTCTTTGTGTTTATAAATGTATATGGCAAACTAAGCACCGTGGCTTATTTCTGTAATCCTAGCTACTAGGGAGGCAGAAATTTTGAAGATCATGGTTTTAGGCCAGCCGAGGCTTTAAAAAATTCATGAGGAGCTCAGTGGCAAAGCACTTGTTTAGCAAGTGCAGCATCCTGGGTTCAATCACCATTATCATAAAAGAAAAGGCAAAAAAAAAAAAAAACAAAAAACCCAAAACAAAAACAGTTAAAAAAGACAAAAAGTTCATGAGATCCCATCTCAACAAGTAAACTGTGTGTGGTGGTCTCATTCTATTGCCCCAGCTATTCAGGAAACCTAAACAGGACCCTGGGCATAAATTTGAAATCCTATTAAAAAATAATGAGTATAAAGGGCTGGAGGTGTGGCTCAAGCGATAGAACTTCCACCAAGCAAGGGTAGGTTCAAAGGCCTTGAGTTCAAACAGTACTGCTGAAAAGCTGTGTGTGTGTGTGCACACACATTGTATATATGTGTGTGTAGTTTCTGAGTATAAATGTAGGTTAAAATTTAGGGAATAAGAAGTGCTCAATTTTGGGCTGGGAAGGTGGCTCAGTGGTAGAGCGCTTACCTTGCATGCCTGAGGCCCTGGGTTCGATTCCTCAGCACCACATAAGCAAAAAGAAAAAAGTCAGAAGTGGTGCAGTAGCTCAAGTGGTAGAGCGCTAGCCTTGAGCTGAAGAGCTGAGGGACAGCGCCCAGGCCCAGAGTTCAGGCCCCACGACTGGACACACATAAAAAAAAGAAGTGCTCAATTTTGTTTTAATGGTAAAATTTTATTAAGCTACAAGTTTAAAATTTTATTACAATATGCCTTGAAAAATATGTTTTTTCCTAAGTATCTTGGGAATTTGATTCAAATTGTTAGAAAGCACTAAAGAAAAGTTAGATGTGTAATTTTAGTATTATCATACATAAATTTCTTGGAATATGATTTATACAAATTTTAGTTGTTTACCTTATCACTCTTAAAGTAGAATTGTTGTCATGGGATTATCTATTATTCTTCCTGTTTCTTAACTTAAAAATGAGTTGGGGGGGAGTGTAGTTGTGAAGGTGGGAGGGAAGGGATGATAGGGGAAAAACAAAGAAGGCAACAATGCTTGAAAGAAAATGTATTCATTACCTTGCTCATGTAACTGTAACTTCTCTGTACAGTATTTTCACAATTAAAAACTTAAAAAAAAAAACCAAACAGAAAAAAAAATGAGTACACCGGGTGCTGGTGGCTCACACCTGTAATCCTAGCTACTTAAGAGGCTGAGATATCAGAATTGCTGTTAAAAGACAGCCCGGGCAGGAAGTCCATGAGACTCATCTCCAATAAACCACCAGAAAACTGGAAGTGGCGCTGTGGCTCAAGTGGTAGAGCGCTAGCCTTCAGCTAAAGATCTTAGGGACAGTGCCCAGAACCAGAGTTTAAGCCCCATGACTGACAAAAAAAAAAAAAAGCTAAGTAAAGAGTGTCAAGAAGCCGGGCACCGGTGGCTTACGCTTGTAATCCTAGCTACTCAGGAGGCTGAGATCTGAGGATCCTGGTTTAAAGCCAGCCCGGGCAGGAAAGTCCGTGAGACTCTTATCTCCAATAAACCACTAGAGAACCGGAAGTGGCGCTGTAGCTCAAGTGGTAGAGTGCTTGCCATGAGCTGAAGAGCTGAGGGACAGAGCTCAGGCCCAGAGTTCAAGCCCCAGAACCAACAAAAAAAAAAAAAGAAGAAGAAAGAAAAAGAGTGTCAAGGGCTTGAGGCCCTGAGTAGGATTAGGATTGTGTTTTTGGTGAGTAGTCATATGGATTTATGTGGCCCTTATCCATCCTTTTATATTTTATAGTGGGACATCCCCTCTTGCATGCCTCAATGCCATGCTACATTCCAATTCAAGAGGAGGAGAGGGGCTGTTTTATAAGTTGCCTGGCCGAATCAGCCTTTTCACACTCAAGGTAAGTAATATAACTCTGTTTTAGTGTAGCATCTCTTATTAAGAAGAGTTAAAAATCATGTTGGAATGTGCCCATGAATTTGTTTTTTTGATATGCAGTTGGGTGACATTGGTGGTGTTGGTCCTGAATGGCATTTTGATACGTTCTAATGTAACTGGAGTATTATATTAGGAATCATTTAGTCATATCGGCTATTCTGTATTCAGCTCTGCTTGTCTATATCATTATAGATTGTACAGAATTGAAAGTATATGTGGGAATAATTGCAGATGTACCTTTATTAGGATTTTTTTCTTTTTTTGGGTTGTGGGACTTGACCTCTGGGCCTGGGCACTGTCCCTGAGCTCTTCAGCTCAAGGCAAGTACTCTATCACTTGAGCCACAGAACCACTTCCTGTTTTCTGGTGGTTAGTTGGCGATAAGAGTCTCATGGACTATCCTGCCTGGGTTGGCTTCGAACCTCCATCCTCAGATCTCAGCCTCCTGAGTAGCGAGGATTACAGGCGTGAGCCACCGGCACCTGGCCTTTATTAGGATTTTGTTTATAGTATTATGAAGGATAAACTACTGGACAGCTTAGGTAATACATACTCTATGGAAAATAACTGAAATGTGAACACCAGTAAGTGACACTAATTGCAAAGAAAGAGGTAGAGTTCATAATTAAGCTTAAATAGGACTGAAATGGAATAAGCTAATTATTTTTCTAACATTTCTGATATCATTTGGACCATGACTCTGCCAACTTTTTCTACAAAGGGCAAGAAAATGAATTATTTCAGGCTTTGTGGGCCTACTGTCTCCCAAGTACTCAACTTTGTCACTGTAGCAGGAGAGCAGCCAGAGACCACATATACAAATGGACAGACCATGTTCCAACAAATAAGTGTTTACTTTATTTACAAAGGCAATTTGAAGAAGCTTGTTGATGAATACACTAATAGATCATTAGAATTGACATAGGGCTTAGTTTGCCAATACCCCCCTCCCTCCCAATTTAAGCATGAGATGATTTGTTGATTTCAAGGAAATGGAAAATTTTTGTGATGATTCCTATGTTCCTCCATATATATTTGTAAATTGCAGTAGTTATGTAAACTTCCTTTCAGTGTTGTTTAGATGATAATATTGGCTATGGCGTGCAAGGGCCTACACTATGCATTTGTATACACACACAAAGTTCATGAGGTGGGGCCCTGTTGTGTGGTCCAGGCTGGTCTCAAACTCCTGGGCTCAAGTGATTCTTCCACTATAGCTCTCTGAGTAGCTGGGACTATAAGTGTATGTTACCATGCCCCTCCCCTACACATGCTTTTCTTATAGTCAGCCTTGGGAGAAATAGGTTCAAACTCTAGGTTTGTTACCTAGGATGGATTTAACTCCTCTTTATGTTGCTGTATACATCCTTTGTATTGAGTCAGTCCTTAACAAATGGTGGCTTTTGGGTGTTTCCGGGTTCTTCATCATTAATTGCCATTTAATAATATCTTCCTAGTGAAATGTTTTGTGATATATTACATAATTATATATAGTTATGCATATTGTATATTACAAAATGCCATAGTTCTATATTTACAAGGGAGGAGAATTACTTTTTTATTTGGTACTGGGGATGAAACCTAGGGTCGTCTTGTACACACTAAACGCTCTCTAAATCACTGAGCTACACCCCCAACCTTGAGAGCTACTTTTCTCCATAGTACTTCAAGGTGCTGCATTTTGCCGAGTGCTGATGGCTCACACCTATAATCCTAGCTACATGGGAGGAGGCTGATATCTGAAGATCTCTTAGTTTAAAGTCAACCCAGGCAGGAAAAGTCTGTGAGATTCTTATCTCCAATTAACCACCACAAAACTAGAAGTGGCTCTGTGGCTCAAAGTGACAGTGCCCAAGCCCCGAGTTCAAACCCCACAACCTACAAAAAAAAGCTGCATTTTGCCTTTGTAACTTGACTCTGGGCAGAATTCTTGGCATGGTCCATGCTTAACAAATGTTTGAACTAAATTACATTTTTTTAAAAATTTTAACATTTTTGTGGAAATTCCAAGTATCAACGTATCGTACATACTGTTCCATTAGTCTGCAGCCTGTGTCTGAGATGTATTGTTTGGTTGCAGATGCGTGCCATACATTGCCACATTGCTTTTGGTTTGTGTTCCTATTGGCCTTATGTATCTGTAAACACTACTTTTCTAATACTTAGTGAGTTCTTTTTGGATTAATGGTTTGCTTGTCCGGTTCCTCCAAATAGAAGTCTACGTTTCTTATTTCAATGTCCGTGGTACTAAAACTAAGCTGCCCTCAGTAAATGTGTATTTAATGAATGAATTAGTAGTGAGTACTGGTTACATTCTTGTACTTTATCCCTCTGTTTTGACATGTTCATAAATACTGCTTGTAATTTTGATGGAACTTTGAGTAAATTATCTTCTGGTATCTTATATTTGTTGTTGTGGCTTTGGTAGATAGATGTAAAAAAGAAAGCAAAATGTAACAGGAAGTGAAAGTACCATATAAAATTCTGTTTGCGACTTAAATAATGTTATATTAATATTTGAAAACAGTGAATCATATTTATGACTTTGCCACTTTATTTAGTTTTAATATATTGTCTTTTTTTGGAAGGGGGAGGCGTTGAATTTAGGACCTTGTGCATGTGTTCTGCCTTGAACTATGCTTCTAGTCTGGTATTTAGTGGTATAATGGGGCTTGAATTCAGAGTCTCATTGCTTAGTTTTTTTTCTACATTCTGCCATTGAAGTCACACCACCTCCAGTCTAGCTTTTTTTACTGGTTAAATTGAAAATAATGTCTTGAGGATTTTTTTTTTGTCGGTCATGGGGTTTGAACTCTGGGCCTGGTGCTGTCCCTCAGCTCTTCAGCTGAAGGCTAGCGCTCTACCTCTTGAGCCACAGCATCACTTCCAGTTTTCTTGTGGTTAATTGGAAATAAGAGTCTCACACGGAGTTTCCTACCTGGATAGGCTTTGAACTGGGCGATCCTCAGATCTCAGCCTTCTGAGTAGCTAGGATTACAGTGCACCACTGATGCTTAAGGACTTTTGGGCTGGCTTCAAATCTCCATCTTTATATCTCAGTCACCTGAGGATTACAAGCGTGAGCCACTAGCACCTGGCTTATTTTGTTTTTGAGTCTTGTTACCTTTGCTGGACTGGCTTTGAACTTTCTTTTTTTTGGGGGGTCCAGTCGTGGGGCCTGAACTCTGGGCCTGGGCGCTGTCCCTCAGCTCTTCAGCTCAAGGCTAGCACTCTACTACTTGAGCCACAGCACCACTTCCGGCTTTTTTCTTTTTGTTTATGTGGTGCTGAGGAATCGAACCCAGGGCCTCATGCATGCAAGGCAAGCGCTCTACCACTGAGCTACCTTCCCAGCCCCGTGGCTTTGAACTTTCTTGACTTGGTCTCAAGTAACTGAGATTGCAGGCATCTGTCCCTCTGAAGATAGTGTATTTACTATCCTTCTAACATTTTCCTAGATTACTAATCATTAGAAGTTTCTCACATTTACTTTATCCTTCTCTACATATGTATGCATTTTTTTTCAGGACCATTTGGAAGTGTGAACAGGTACACATATAGCACTTTGCCATTAGATATTTTAGATGTCTTAAGAATTTTTTGCTGGGTACCAGTGGCTTACACCTATAATCCTAGCTATTCAAAAGGTTGCACACATTTGTGCACATGCACAAATTTTCCTGTCTAATCATGGGAAGTATTTTTCTCTCATAGTCCAGGCTGATTTTGAATTTATAATCCTCCTGCTTTCTCCCAAATGTTGGTTTTATACTCCCGTATTTTATGGTTTACTTTTTAGAATCTGTGTCCAATTAAAATTTACACATTACATTTGATTGTGTGTCTTTTTAATCTCACATCATGTGGAACAGTTCTCTTGCTTTCTTTTGTCTTTCATGGCATTGGTGTTTCTGAGTGCCAGGCCCATAGTGTAGAATTAAATACATATTAAAGCACTGAGTGCAGGAATCTTGGTTATTTCTAGTTTCCTTTGTGTTTTTTTATTTTCTTTTATTATTTTCTTTTACTTTAGTTTTTTGGTTTTGGGGCTTGAACTCAGGGCCTGGGCACTGTCTCTGAGCTCTTTTATTCAAGGCTATCGCTCTGCACTTGGAGCCACATCTTCACTTCTGGTTTTCTGGTGATTAACTGGAGATAGGAATCTCACTGGGCTGGGAAGGTGGCTCAGTGGTAGAGTGATTGCCTTGCATGCATGAGACCCTGGGTTCAGTTCCTCAGCACCACATAAATAGAAAAGGCCAGAAGTGGTGCTGTGGCTCAAGGGGTATAGCACTAGCCTTGAGCTGAAGAGCTGAGGGGACAGCACCCAGGCCCAGAGTTCAAGCCCCACGACTGACCAAAAAAAGAATCTCACTGACTTTCCTGTCTGGGCTGCCTTTGAACTGCTGAGTAGCTAGGATTACTGGTGTGAACTACTGAGCCTGGCTTTCCTTTGTGTTTTAGCTACCTAGATTGTGTGCAATGTTTTAGGTAGTGGTCCAGAGTAACTTTTCAGTGAAAGTGGAATGCTTTATATAGGGGCTAGTTTGGCTAAGATCTTGCCTCTATAAGAGGCAGAAGACACTGATAATTTAACTCATATTTTTCCTTTTTTGTTTTCAAGGTATAGTGAGATCTTTTGACATTGTCCTTGCCTAACTTTTCACTCATGTTAGGTAAAAGCTTATATGCAGAATGGCTTGCATGTTAGGGAAAAGCTTTTGTGTAGAATAGCTTGCAAATAGCTGCTATAGGTTTCTGGAATTGCCGGGATCACAGGGGCATGTCATCTGGTCCAGCTTCTCTTACTGGAGATGAAGTCTCATGGGCTTTCTTGACAGGCTGGCTGGATCCTCTAGTCATAGCTTGATATGACAGGTACTAGCCACTGGCCTTGGCTATGCATTGACAAGGGATCTTGTAAAATTTTCTGCCTGTGCTGGCTTAAAAACCTCAGTCCTCCAAATCTTGACCACCTGAGTAGCTAGGATCATAGGCACTTGGCTAATGTATGGAATATATTTTGGTTTTGTTTTTGAGGCATAGTCTCTCTTTGTAGCCTAGACTGGCCTCAAACTGTTAATCCTTCTGCCCTCACCTCCTGAATGCTGGGGTTTATAGTCACATGGCCACCATGCCTGACCTTACAGTGTTTAAAAAAAAAAACACACACACACTTGAAGTATCATTCTATTAAAAGCAGCAGCAAATTAAAGAAAGGAGAAAAGAGCAAGAGAGAAGTGAAGGAGGTAATTGTTGCATTCTTACAATGTAATTTAAATGGCTACAATTAAAATTTTATGCACAACTCCACAGTTACCAGCAATTTCAGAACTATTTATGTAACCATTAAATACCAAGAAAGAAAGAATAAATGAAGTTAGCCTAGATTTAGAAATGTGGGGCCTGTCATCTCACAGGCAATACCAGAATTTATTCTGATTATTGATAGATATATAACAAATAGTAGTCTTTCTAAAATGCAGATTAGGTCTTGACACATGCCTGCTTTGCTTTTGTCTCTTTCTCTGAACTGATCTCCAGCATTTTCCCTTTGATCATTCATTATCCTTTAGGTATCACATTTTGGTATACTTTGGAGGCTGATAGTGAAAGGATCAAGGTTTGAAGCCAACCTGGGCGGAGAAGTCTATGAGACTCTGTCTTTATAATAACCAACAGAAAGCTGGGTTGCAAGCATGGCTCAAATGCTATTGTACCAGCCAAGTAAGCTAAGTGAGTTGTGAGGCCCCTGAATTTAAACTATACTATCATTAAAAAAAGAAAAGAAACAACCATTAGAACATTTAAACATTTTAGTTATTTAAAAAATGCCTTACGTGGCTCAGTGGTAGAGCGCTCGCCTTGCATGCATGAGGCCCTGGGTTCAATTCCTCAGCACCACATAAGCAGAAGAAAAAAAAAAGCCGGAAGTGGTGCTGTGGCTCAAGTGGTAGAGCACTAGCCTTGAGCTGAGGAGCTGAGGGACAGCGCCCAGGCCAAGTGTGCAAGCCCCACGATCGACAAAACAAAGCAAAACATTTTTCTAACTTGGGGAGGGGAAGGGAAATAACAAAATGCTGAAATAAATAATGCAGGTTGACCCATTGTATCAATGAGATGTATAAGACATTATGTTATAAATGAACTTTACAACTTGGAGTGGGGAGGGAGGAATTGGGGAGGTGGGGAAGGTAGGGATGGTAGAAAAAAACAAAGGAAGGGGTAACAATGCTCGATAGGAAATGTACTCATTACTTAACTCATGTAACAGTAACCCCTCTGTACAGTATCTTTACAATAAAAAATGTTAAAATATATATTAAAAAATACTGTTTAGGGCTGGGATGTAGCTCAGTGGCAAAGCGCTTGCCTAGCAAGTGCAACGTCCTGGGTTCGATCCCCAGTACCAAAAAAGAAAAGACAAAAAAATACAGTTAAAAAAAAAAATACTGTTTATAGAGTTCCAAACTTTATCATCATTATTTTTAGAAAAAAATGATTTTTTGACTTAAAATATAGACATCTTTAAACAAAGTCTTATGTAGTGTGTGTAAATCTTATCAAATATATGCTCTTTTTTGTGTGTGTGTTGGTCATTGGTACTATCCATGAGCTTTTTTGCTTAAGGCTAGCACTTTAACACTGAGTCACAGCTCCACTTCTGGCTTTTTGGTAGTTTATTGGAGATAAGAGTTTCATGGACTTTCCTGCCTGGCCTGTCTTTGAATCACGATCCTCAGATCTCAGCTTCCTGAGTAGCTAGGATTATAATTGAGAACCACCAGCGCTGGGCTCACATTTCCGTTGTACCTAGACCATTCAGTGTGAAAAGTAAACTGTGGATATTTTATTTCCTGGTTGCTGTGATGCATTTGGCCATGGAGAACTCTCTGCAGAATGCCAGTTACAGTAGTACCATTTGTTCTCCTTAATTGTACTGATTTCTTGGTAGTTTTTATTGGTCATGGGCCTTGAACTCAGGGCCTAGACTAAGTCCCTGAGCCTTTTTGCCCAAGGGTAGTACTCTACCACTTTGAGCCACAGCTCCACTTTCAGTTTTTGAGTAGTTCATTAGAGATAAGAGTCTCCTGGAAAGGTGGCAAGGAAAGGAAAGTTTGTGAGACTCTTCTCTCCAATAAACCATTCAGAAAACCGGAAGTGGTGCTGTGGCTCAAGTGGTAGAGCACTTGACTTGAGCTGAAGAGCTGAGGGGCAGAGCCCAGGTCCCAGAGTTCAAGCCCCACAACTGACCAAAAAAAAATTCTCATGGGGACTTTTCTGCCTGAGCTGGCTTCAAACCATGATCCTCAGATCTCAGCCTCCTGAGTAGCTAGGATTACTGGTGTGAGCCACCAGTGCCTGGCTTAATTGTACTGATTTTGGTGGAGGCTTTGACCTCTTAGTTGGTGACATGTTCTTGTTTAATTCTCAAGGGACATCTAGACCTGTTTGAAAGATCTGTTCCATTTTTGTCAGAAATCCTAGCTTGCTGAGGGAAAAGAATGGACTGGTTTTCAGGGTCCTGATCAGTCTGGTATTATTATGCCTTCAAAGGAAGATCTGCCTTTTGTCCCTCTAACTCCTGACTGGGAGCCTTGTGCAAATAAAGGGTTAAAGGTCATATGGTAACAGTTGGGAATGATTTTGTGGTAGTTTATAGGAGGGAACACGTTGAAGATTTCATTTCAGGGTTTCTAAAGTGGTGTATATTTTTTAAACAAAAAGCTTATATAAACACTTCCATTGAGTGATTTCCTTTTTAGAACGTGAGTTCTAGGCAAAAGAAGATTGTGCATAATCTGTTTTAAGGGATTGTGTTTGGAAAAATACTTCAGCTTTTGTGATGTTTCAGTTCTTCAGATTAGACTTTATATGCAGGTTTTAGAGTGTTAATTTAGTATAAGAAAGTTACTTCTTCTGGTTTAGCTTATTTTGAAAGAAAAGATGGAAACTGACATTTGACTACTACCCTAATCTAGTACTCGGAATAGTCTTTCTTCCTAGTGTGCTTTTGAAGCATAAATATGTTCCTAGTTCTTGAGGACCTGGACTGAGAAGATACTAGTGGCCGAAAGTCACATATTTGCTTGTTTTGGACCTGTTTTTGTTTTGATAAATATTTTATATGATCAGAGTTGGATGTGTTTTTGACACATGGGGGACATGTTAGGAGGCTTGAAAGCTTTTAAGTAGATCTGTTCTCAGATGAGTATGAGAAACATGCTTATCATAATAAGCTCAAGGTTCAGAAGAACAAATTCTGGGTGCATCATGAGTTGGAAGAGGAATAAAAAGCAAAATAGGGTATTGTTTCTCTCTTGAAAGATGCTATCCTGATTCAGTGATAGTAAAATGGGTTTAGAAATACATGCCTTTAGCTGGGCAGTGATGTCTCATGCCTATAATCCTAGCTATTCAGGAGGCTGAGATCTGAGGATCACAGCTCAAAACTAGCTGTGGCATGAAAGTCCATGAGACTCTTATCTCCAGTTAATGATCAGACAAGCCAGAAGTAGAGCTGTGGCTCAAGTGGTAGAGCGCTAGCCTTAGGCAAAACAAGCTCAGGAATGGCACTCAGACCCTGAGTTCAAGTCCCAAGACTGGCAAAAAAAAAAACACACAAAAAACCCTTCAAGTATCAACTCATCATTCGTTTTCTCTTTGGAGATACAGATAATTAATCATTTGTTTTTCTTTTCTGTGGAATACTCAGGGAATACTCAGGGCCTTGAGATTGATGAGCACTCTACAGCCTGAGCCAAGTTGCTAACTTTCATGCCAGATTTTCTTTGGGACAATATTCTGTCCCAACAACTCTCTTTTTAAAAAATTTTTGGGTAGGAGGGTGAAGACTTGTCTCCATTTCTAGTAACATCATTTATTATTATTATTATTATTGTGAAAATACAGTACAGAGGGGTTACAATTACATGAGCAAGGTAATGAGAACATTTCTTATCAAGCATTGTTGCTTCCTCCTTTGTTTCCCCTTCCCATCCCCCCCCCCCCCCCCCCCAGGGTCATCATATTGTGAGTACTGAAATAATTCCTTTGTGGTCTGCTTACTTTGAGGTTGCTCCCTTATCAGACAGCACTTCTCCTTTTATTCCACACACCAGCTAGATGAGCAGGGTTTTTTGTTTTTGTTTTTGTTGTTTTGCTTGGTCATGGGCTTGAACTCTGGGCTTGGGTGCTATTCCTGCGCTCTTCAGCTCAAGGCGAGTGCTCTACCGCTTGAGCCACAGAGCCACTTCCATGAGCAGGTTTTTGATAGTCGTTCAAAGTCCTTCCAGTTTTAGTCTTTTCCATTCACATTCTTTTCCTACTACGTTTTCCTGGTTATGGGTCTTTGTTTGTTTGTTTGTTTGTTGCTAGCCCTGGGGCTTGAACTCCAGGCCTGGGCACTATCCCTGAGCTCCTTTGCCTATGTTAGTGCTCTACCAAATGAGCTACAATTCTACTTCTGACTTTTTGGTGGTTAATTGAAGATAAGAGTCTCATGGACTTTCCTGCCCTGACTAATGGCATGAACCATTAGTGCCTGGCTGGGTCTCAGCTTTTTTTTTGGTCGGTTATGGGGCTTGAACTCTGGGCCTGGGCGCTGTCCCTGCGCTCTTCACCTCAAGGCAAGTGCTCTATCTCTTGAGCCACAGCACCACTTCTAGTTTTCTAGTGGTTTTTATTGGAGATGAGAGTCTCAGAGACTTTTCTTCCCAGGCTGACTTTGAACCCTGATTCTCAGATCTCAGCCTCCTGAGTAGCTAGGATTACAGGTGCGAGCCACTGGCGCCCGGCTGGGTCTCAGTTTAATAACTCGCAATTTATTAATTTCTTCAGAAGTGCCTTCTCTGACCTCTGAATAGAATTTTCCTCTTTGCCTGAACTTATTACATTTGAACAATCAATATGTGTGTAGTCACTTCTATATAATCAATATGTAATTTAGGTGATTGATATTACCTTTCCTGGGTAGGTCTTAAGGGCAGAGAATGTTTTATTTTGGTTTTGGCTATATCTCTAGTACTGAATAAATCTGCATGTTGAATACATTAGTAGAGAAACACATAGAGAAACACATGGTAGTTTTTATTTTGTGCCGGTACTGGGCCTTGAACTCAACCTCTATTTCCATATCAGTCCAAGGAGATTATTTTTAAGTTGAATTCATGGTTCAGCATAGAAATTTTCAGTGTGAAATTAGAATAAATACATAGCATAGAATGTTTAGCAGTAAGATTTATTTTTCATGAGGCATAGTTCTTAAAAAGCTTCTAAAATGTATACTTTGTTGTTGTTTTGTTGTTATTGTTGTTGGTTGGAAGGGCCTGGGCACTGTCCCTGAGCTCTTTTGCTCAAGGCTAATGCTCTACAACTCTGAGCCCACAGCTCTACTTCCAGTTTTTGAGTGGTTAATTGGAGATAAAAGTCTCATGCACTTTCCTGCTTGGGCTGGCTTTGAACCCACAATCCTCAGATCTCAGCCTCCTGAGTAATTAGGAGTATAGATGTGAGCCACTGACACCTGGCTCACTTTTTTTTTTTTTTCAATTTCGAAAGAACAAAGTGATGTTCACTGTTGGCTAGTGAAATCTAATACCATATTGATTTCTGATTTTTTTTTTTGTATTTATTCTCCCCACTTTCCTATTGCCTCTCCCAGAAAGATTTTAGAATTTTTTTCCCCTCTATTATATACTCTGGTATGGATATTTTTCCACCCTTTTGCAGTAGAGAATAGGAGTCTCATGTTTCTCAGATCTGGTAAATTATCTGGTAAAAATTGTATGTTTTTCTGGATGGTAGGTATCTTTGTTCTGGTACTGTCAGCATTTAATATTTTGTTAGAAACATTTTATAATAAAAATTAAATATGTATTTTATAGCTCAGTCTTTCCTGTTCGTTGTGTTGTTTTTCTTCCACAGCACACACTAAAGTATCAGTGATCCTTGAGAATTAATGCTTTAGGCTCTTAAATACTGGTGGAAAATTCAGTACATTATGGTTTTGTGGTCTCTGGGAGTGAACGAAGTGATTGTTGCTTAGGTGCCTGGTACTGGAGTAAGAATCACTATTTCCTTTTAATGCAGACTGTTAATGACATATTCTTTTTTTGGGGGGGGGGTCCGGTCGTGGGGTCTGAACTCTGGGCCTGGGCGCTGTCCCTCAGCTCTTCAGCTCAAGGCTAGCACTCTACCACTTGAGCCACAGCGCCACTTCTGGCTTTTTTCTTTTTTGCTTATGTGGTGCTGAGGAATCGAATCCAGGGCCTCGAGCATGCAAGGCAAGCGCTCTACCATTGAGCCACCTTCCCAGCCCTGTTAATGACATATTCTTAATCCGATTTTACATCCTTTTTTTTTTTTTTTTTTTTTTGTCGGTCTTGGGCCTGAACTCTGGGCCTGGGCACTATCCCTCAGCTCTTCAGCTCAAGGCTAGCACTCTACCACTTGAGCCACAGTACCACTTCTGGCTTTTTCTGCTTATGTGGTGCTGAGGAATCGAACCCAGGGCCTCATGCATGCAAGGCAAGCACTCTACCACTGAGCCACCTTCCCAGCCTTGTTAATGACATATTCTTAATCCGATTTTACATCCTTACCTTTCTTGATTCCTGGTTTTGATTCTTGGCCTTTCAAGAGTTAGGTGATGAATCTATTGGTTCTTTTTTAAATCTCCATATGCAGAACTTGGATCTCTTTATTTGCTTTGTTAAGTTTTCTCATTTTCTCTTTTTCTGTCACTGGTAACTTCCAAATTATATTTTCACTCTGGATCCTCTCAGATCATTAGGCTTGAATATTCTGTTATCTACTTAGTATCTGTTTGCACGCATTACTGCATCTCAGAAGTAGCATGTACAAAATTAGTGGGGTTTTTTTGGTCGGTCCTGAGGCTTGAACCCTGGGCTTGGGCACTCTCCCTCAGCTCTTCAGCTCAAGGCTAGCGCTCTACCACTTGAGCCACAGCGCCACTTCCGGCTTTTTTCTTTTTTTTTTTGCTTATGTAGTGCTGAGGAATCGAACCCAGGGCCTTAGGCATGCAAGGCAAGCGCTCTACCACTGAGCTACCTTCCCAGCCCATCTTTTTATTTTTTAAAAGTTACTGATTAATATATTCACTGTAAAATTTACCGTGAAGACCCCAGAGCATTGTGCATAGTAGTGTTCGGAAGCTTGTAGAAGGCTAGGTACCCATTTTAGGCTTTTTCTGCTATGTAATCCCAAGCATAAAGCAAAACAGGAGGTGGCCTTTTTTTTTCCTTTTCTTTCTTTCTTTCTTTTTCTTTTTTCTTTTTTTTTTTTTTGGCATGGGGTTTGAACTCTGGGCGTGGAAGCTGTCCCTCAGCTCTTCAGCTCAAGGTGAGCGCTCTACCACTTGAGCCTCAGGGCCACTTCCGGATTTCTGGCTTTGAACTGTGATCCTCAAATCTCAGCCTCCTGAGTAACTAGGATTACAGACATGAGCAACTGGCGCCTGGCCTTTTTTTTTTAAAGCTTTTTTTCTTTTTTTTTAGTCCGTTGTGGGGCTTGAACTCTGGGGTTGGGCTCTGTCCTTGCACTCTTCAGCTCAAGGTGAACACTCTACCACATGGGCTGGGAAGGTGGCTCAGTGGTAGAGCGCTTGCCTTGCATGCATGAGGCCCTGAGTTCAATTCCTCAACACCACATAAGCAAAAAGAAAAAAGCTGGAAGTGGCGCAGTGGTTCAAGTGGTAGAGCGCTAGCCTTGAGCTGAAGAGCTGAGGGACAGCGCCCAGGCCCAGAGTTCAAGCCCCACGACCGGACCCAAAAAAAAAAAAAAAAGAGTCTCACGGACTTTCCTGCCTGGGCTGGCTTTGAACCGCGATCCTCAGATCTCAGCCTCCTGAGTAGCTAGGATTACAGGCATGAGCCACAGGCGCCCGGCTCTTAACGCTTTTTTTTATTAGCATATGTTAGTTATATAAGGGGGCATTTCAATGTGCTATGTCCATATATTTATACAAATATATCCTGATCAAACCCACTCCCTCTTTTGCGTATTATCTTACTCTAGTTCTTTTTTTTTTTTTTTGTCAGTTGTGGGGCCTGAACTCTGGGCCTGGGCGCTGTCCCTCAGCTCTTCAGCTCAAGGCTAGCACTCTACCACTTGAGCCACAGCGCCACTTCTGGCTTTTTCTGCTTATGTGGTGCTGAGGAATCGAACCCAAGGCCTCATGCATGCAAGGCAAGCACTCTACCACTGAGCCATCTTCCCAGCCCCCTTACTCTAGTTCTTAGACAGTTTTAACAGATTACATTATTTTCATACATGCAAGTCAATTACTTTGACTACATTTGTCCTTGTTCATTGGCTGTTAGCCCTCTTTCCTCCTGCTAGTACCCACAACCCAAACACTCAGCTCTTAAATTTTGTAAGTTATGAGCTAGGCGCTGGTGGTTCACGCCTGTAATCCTAGCTACTCAGGAGGCTGAGATCTGAGAATGTCAGTTCAAAGCCAGCCTGGGCAGGAAAGTCCGTTGAGATTCTTTATCTCCAATAAACCACCAGAAAAATGAAGTGGCTCAAATGGTAGAGTGCTCGCCTTGAGCGGAAGAGCTAAGGGACAGTACCCAGGCCCAGAGTTCAAGGCCCACAACTGACCCAAAAAAAAAAGTTATTTATTCTTTCCTTGCCCTGTCCACCCTCCTATTTACTCACACTTTTATTTAGATTCCGTATGCCATTTTACACAGTTGTGATGTATTTTGAAATTACTCACCTTCCTATCTTTCTTTTTCCTTCTGTGATTTTTTTTTTCTGGGTCCGGTCATGGGGCCTGAACTCTGGGCCTGGGCACTGTCCCTCAGCTCTTCAGCTCAAGGCTAGCACTCCATCACTTGAGCCACAGCACCACTTCTGGCTTTTTTCCTTTTGCTTATGTGGTGCTGAGGAATCGAACCCAGGGCCTCAGGCATGCAAGGCAAGCACTCTACCACTGAGCCACCTTCCCAGCCCCTTCTGTGATTTTTATCACTCTAAATAGTCCTATAATTAAAATCATGTTCTATGTATGTGTGTATGTGTATGTATATTTATGTATGCATATAACATATATATGTACGTACACATGGGTAAATATTTGTCTTTTAGGTCTAGCTTTCATATATGAGTATAAACGTAATATTTGACTTTGTCAGCTGGACTTATCTCACTGAACAGCATGTTCTCCAGTTCCATCCATTTTTTTTTTTCAGTTCTATTCATTTTTGTGCAAATGTGTTGATATACTTTTCTGTCATTCTTTTGTATCTTTGTATTAAATTGTACTGAGGGATTTCATCATTGTATTTCCCATATACATACATTATATTTTAATGAGAATAATCCCCTCTTCTCTCTCTTATTATTAACAGCTTTAAGTGAGATTTTTTTTTTTTGGATCTGGTCATGGAGCCTGAACTCTGGGCCTGGGCACTGTCCCTCAGCTCTTCAGCTCAAGGCTAGCACTCTACCATTTGAGCCACAGCCACTTCCCGCTTTTTTCTTTTTGCTTATGTGGTGCTGAGGAATCGAACCCAAGGCCTCAGGCATGCAAGGCAAGCGCTCTACCACTGGGCCGCCTTCCCAGCCCAGATTTCTTATTTTTTTAAAATTTTTTGTTGGTCGTGGGGCTTTTGAACTCTGTGCCTGGGCGCTGTCCCTGAGCTCTTCAGCTCAAAACAAGAACTCTGTCGCTTGAGCCACAGTGCTACTTTGGGTTTTCCGGAGGTTAATTGGAGATAAGTCTCACGGACTTACCTGCTGGTTTTGAACCAGGATCCTTAGATCTCAGTCTCCTGAGTAGCTAGGATTACAGGTGTGAGCCACCATCGCTTGGCTTCTTATGCCATTTTTATACATAGGTGCAAGATATTTCAGTACTAGTCATCCTCCATCATTCTCTTTTCCTCTTCCCCTTCCCTCCTAATAATCTCATAGCTTCAATTTACTTCTGTATCTGTGTAAGTATATATGCACATCTATGTATGTGTTTAGATTTGGCAAATGAGTAAAAACTTGTAGTATTTGGCTTTTGAGCTTGGCTTATCTTGCTCTACATGTTCTCCAGCTTCATCTACTTTCTTGTAAATGACATAATTTCATTTTTCTTTATAGATGAGTAATATTCCATTCATTGGTTGTTGAGCATCTCAGCTGATTCCACAATTTGGCTATTGTGATCAGTGCTTCAATAAACATGAGTATGAAGGTATCTTCTTTATATTGATTTAGATTCCTTGGATATATGTCCAGTAGTGGTATAGTGGGGTCATAAGGTCAGTTTTACTTTTAGCTTTTTTCTTTTTTTTTGAACTCAGGGCCTCGGTGCTGTCCCTGAGCTCTTTTGCTTAAGACTGGTACTCTACCATTTTGAGCCTCAGCACAATTTCCAGTTTTCTGGTGGTTAATTGGAGATAAGAGTCTCACAGACTTTCCTGCCTGGGCAGGCTTTATATAGCCATCCTCAGATCTCAGCCTCCTGAATAGCTAGGATTATAGGCATGAGCCACCAGTGTTCGGCTTATTTTAAGCTTTTTGAGGAACCATTTTTCATAGTGACTTTGGGCATGTGTATGCCAGTATCCAAGCTTAAACTCAGAGCCACACCTTCTGCTGATTAATTGAAGTCTTGAGGACTTTTCTGTCTGGCTTGGCTTAAAACCTTGATCCTCAGCCCGGCAGATGGTGGCTCATGCCTGTAATCCTAGCTACTCAGGAGGAGGCTGAGATCTGATGAACACAGTTCAAAGCCAGCCCAGGCAGGAAAGTCTGTCAGACTCTTATCTCCAGTTAACCACCAAAAAACTGAAAGTGGCCCTGTGGCTCAAATGGTAGAGTGCTAGCCTTGAGCTGAAGAGCTGAGGGACAGCACCCAGGCCCAGAGTTGACAAAACAAAACAAAACCTTGATTCTCCTATCTGAGCCCCTGAATAAGTAGGACTGTAGATGTGAAATGCAGGTTCCTGGCTTGAACTGTTGCCTTTTAAGGTAACCAGCTATGTCTCTCTTCTCCTACTCTTCTTTTGTCAGTCTTATTAAAGCATTGTCAGAGAACTGGTATGCATGATTTGGATTTGGTTGAAACTTCTTTTCTGACTTAATATATGGTGTTTTAAAATGTTCAAAGTAAGACCTGACAGGATTAATTTTTATTTTATTTATTTTTGTGTGTGTGTGCTAGTCCTAGAGCTTGAACTCAAGGCCTAGGCACTGTCCCTGATCTTTTATGCTTAAGTCTAGCACTCTCATCCAACAGCTCCACTTCTGGTTTTTTTTGGTGGTTGATAAGAGCCCCAGTGGACATTTCCTACCCAGGTTGGCTTCAAGTTGTGATCCTCAGATTTCAGCCTCCTGAATAGCTAGGACTACAGGCACCAGCCACTAGCATTAGCTTAGAAAAAGTTTAAAGTTAATACTTACATTGAGATATTACCAATTT
This sequence comes from Dipodomys spectabilis, assembly GCF_019054845.1. Classification (NCBI taxonomy): domain Eukaryota; kingdom Metazoa; phylum Chordata; class Mammalia; order Rodentia; family Heteromyidae; genus Dipodomys; species Dipodomys spectabilis. The sequence continues at coordinate 10,376,314 of NW_024870852.1, forward strand.
CTTGGTTTGCCATTACTTCTTTATCCCATCCCTTTCTTTTCTGTTGAATTCTCATACTGATGAATGTCACAGATTCTTTCTAGTTACCATCTACTTAACAAACTACCTTGTATATCTTAAGGCCTCTATTATGCTCTTGTTCTTTTTTTTTTTTTTTGTCAGTCGTGGGGCTTGAACTCTGGGCCTGGGCGCTGTCCCTCAGCTCTTCAGCTCAAGGCGAGCGCTCTACCACTTGAGCTACAGTGCCACTTCCGGTTTTCTGGCGGTTTATTGGAGATAGGAGTCTCACGGTGTCTCCTGCCCGGGCTGGCTTTGAACCGCCATCCTCAGATCTCAGCCTCCTGAGTAGCTAGGATTACAGGCGTGAGCCACCAGCGCCCGGCTATGCTCTTGTTCTTGATGTTATTTTTTGCTGTGACTACATGTCTGTGTAGTGATTTATAATTGTTTCATTCTCTCTAAGGAAAATACAATTTTCTTTCTGGCATGTATTTTTGAGAAATTCACAATCTACTTGTTACTTTATAGTAACTTCTTCTTGGTTGCTTTAATAATTTTGTCTTTATTTAGATTTTGTTATAGTATCTTTGAGTAAGTTACTCTACAATCTGAAGACTCATACCTTCGATTTTCGCTGCCATCTTTCTTGCTTTCTCTTTTGACCTTTAGGTTTCCATTTTCATCTGTCTTCCATCTTTACCTTTCTTTCTTTGCATTTGTGTTGTATTCTGTGACACTGCAGAGCAGTAGTACAGTTTACTTTTCAAGTTTGAGCATCTGGCTGTCACTTTCTTATTTCTACATTTTCTGATTCTTTTTGAAAATTTCCTATTTCTTTTTTTACTTTTTTTTTTCTCCCTTTCAGTATTGGAGATTGAACCAGGGCTTTGTATATGCTAGGCAAGCACAATATCACTTGAGTCATGTGTTGTGTTCTTATTTCTATTTCTGTACATCTTTCAAATAGTCATTGAAGAACCTCTTTAGGGCTGGGAATGTAACTTAGTGGTAGAGTGTTTGCCTAGTATGCATGAAGCATACTAGGTTTTTATTCCTCAGTACCACTTAAACAGAAAAAGCTGGAAGTAGCACTGTGGCTTAAAGTGGTAGAGTGCTAGCTTTGAGCAAAAGAAGCTCGTGGCCAGTGCCCAGGCCCTGAGTTCAAGTCCCAGGCCTGGCAGGAAAAAAAAAGAACCTCTTTATTGTTATGTTGTATCTAGCTAGATCTCAAGTTTGAAGTTTGTTTGTTGTGACTGTTGATAACCCCTCCTGCTTCTACTTTGGTGGTTCCTTTCATAATATAGTTTGAAATTTTGGTTTTTATATGTATTATCTATGGGGCTTGTTTTCATTTTTATTTATTTATTTAGGTTGGTTGTGGGGCTTGAACTCTGGGTCTGGGGGCTGTCCCTGAGCTCTTCAGCTCAAGACTAGCTCTCTACCACTTGAGCCACAGTGCCACTTCTGGTTTTCTGGTGGTTAATTGGAGATAAGAGTCTCATAGACTTTCCTGCGGGGCTGGCTTTGAACCTTGATCCTCAGATTTCAGCCTCCTGAGTAGCTAGGATTACAGTTGTGAATCACTGGCGCCCAGTCCTCTTATTGATTGATTGATTGATTGATTATTAGTCGTGGGGCCTGAACTCTGGGCCTGGGAGCTGTCCCTCAGCTCTTCAAGGCACTAGCTCTACCACTTGAGCCATAGCACCACTTCCCACTTTTTCTGCTTATGTAGTGCTGAGGAATTGAACCCAGGGCCTCATGAATGCAAGGTAAGCATTCTACCACTGAGCCACCTTCCCAGCCCTCATTTTTATTTTTAAATAAGAGTGAAATTGTGTTTTCCACTTGGAAAGTGGTTTAAGTTTTAGCTTAAAGACTAATTTCTTGGTATGGAGTTCTTGGACCACTTGGGTAAAATGGTCTGTTCTTGTGTTTCCCTCCCTCACTATCTTCCTCCCTTTCTTCCTTCTCTTTGTCTGAGACTCAAACTCTCGATGCTTTTGCTCATTGATTGGTGCTCTAACCTGAGCCATACTTCCAACCCAATGATTTTAGAACTCTTACCTATGATAAAGAATTTTGCAGTTTTCAGAGATGATTAACTCTGGCTTTTTGGGGGAGGGGGGTAGGGTTTCCTTAAGTCATGGGGCTTGAATGTAGGGCCTTAGTGCTGTCCCTGAGCTTTTTTGCTCAAGACTAGTACTCTACCACTTTGAGCCACAGCACCACTTTAGGTTTTCATATGGTTGATTGGAGAGAAAGAGTCTCACTGGCTCTCCTGCCCAGACTGGCTTCAAACCATGATCCCCAGCTCTCAGCCTCCTGAGTAGCTAGGATTACAGGTGAGAGCCACTGGCACCTGGCTTGACTCTGGCTTTTGACAAACAGTACTTTGCTATGTGTTTGAGGTTGGAGTCCATTTTATTCCCGTGTGTGTCTGTGTGTTCTCATTTTATGCATTTAAATATACATTTCAGTTATTATCTCAAACTCTGAGCAGGGGTAAAAAACCTTCCCAATGCTTGGGTACTCTGTCTCACTTTGGTAACACTTGGAGTTACTTGGCTTTAAATAGCATTAGGGAATTTCCCTTTCTTGCTTTTAGGCTTCTGTTTGTGCTTTTTTGTTGTTGATCTCGGGGCTTGAACTCTGCCCCTGGGCCCTGTCCCTGAGCTCTTCAGTTCAAGGTGAGTGCTCTACCTCTTGGGTCACAGTGCCACTTTCATTTTTTTGGTGATTAATTGGAGATAAGAGTTTCTTGGATTTTCCTGGGCTGGCTTTGAACCGCGATCCTCAGATTTCAGCCTCTTCCTGAGTTGCTAGGATTATAGGCATGAGCCACCGGTGCCCGGCTTTGTGCTGTATTTTGCACTTTTTTTTTTTCTTTATTGAGGTTGGAGGTTTATGCTTCTGAGTGAGACCTGTCTGCTGTGTTTAGTGGAAGACCTATGACACATTTGCTCAGTTATTGTTATAAGTTGTAAGACATGAAGTTCTTTGTAACTTACTAAGACATAAAAGTTTGAGTTCTATCAGTTAAGTGCCATGAGTAAAATTATTTAATCTTGTGTTTAAAGCAGTGTGCTAGGCTTCAAGTTGTATCAGCTGAGGATACTAATGGATCCTTTGTAGTTTGATCATGATGCTGTCCAGTGGCTTGTACACAGTTCTCATCAGCAGTCCTTATGAGAAAGGAGCTTTGAAAATCACTAGTGTGATCCACCTTTGTTTCTAGAGAAATTTGGGTTTATCTTGGGATGGAGAGAAAAAGTCCTCATCTTTTTTTTTTTTCCGGTCGGTCATGGGGCTTGAACTCTGAGCCAGAGCACTGTCCCTGTGCTCTTCATCTCAAGGCTAACGCCCTACCACTTGAGCCACAGCGCCACTTCCAGTTTTCTAGTGGTTTATTGGAGATAAGACTCTCATGGACTTTCCTGCCTGGGCTGGTTTGAACCATGATCCTCAGATCTCATCCTCCTGAGTAGCTAGTATTACAGGTGTGAGCCACTGGCGCCTGGCTCATCTTTTCTTATAATAACCTAATAACCCTTAGCTATTTCAGCTGAATGGGCAGATGGCCATCTATGCCTTTAATTCTAGAGTGGCAGGTCTGCATAGTGAGTAGGGTATTTTCACTCAAGATTCCATTGGTATTTCAGATTTATTCTTTTTTCACTTAATTTCTTCTCACTGCCCTCACAAGTTAGCCCTCCTTTTGTGTTTACTGCAATTTTTTTTCTATTTTTTTTTCCTTTTCCTTTCCCCTTTCCCTTTCCATTTCTTGGAACACAGGGTCTTTTGTATAGGCCTGTTATACCTCAAACTCATAATTAGTCCACACTGACCCAAATTCATGATCTTGCTGCCTTAGCCTCCTGAATGCCACCTTGGCACTGTCTTCTTTCTTTCTTTCCTTTTTTCTTTCTTCCTTTCCTTCTTTCTTTCTTCCTTCTTCCATCTTCTTTCCTGTTCCTCCCGCTGCTTCTTCTTCTTCTTCTTCTTTCTTTTTTTTTTTTTTTGCTGGTCCTGGGCACTGTCCCTGGCCTCTTTGTGCTCAAGGCTAGCACTCTACCACTTGAGCCAAAGCTCTACTTCTGGCTTTTCCTGAGTAGTTTATTCGAGACAAGAGTCTCATGGACTTTTCTTCCTGGACTGGCTTCTGACTGTGATCCTCAGATTGCAGCCTCTTGAGTAGTTAGGATTATAGGTGTGAGCCAGTTGCAGCACCTCCTGGCATTATATTCTTTTTCTATGTATGCCATAAACTATTTCTCAGTAACCCTGAGTTTTTACTGACTTTTTTTCTTCTTATATACAAGCTAAATAAGCACTACTTTCTCATAATTTATTAGCTCTCTGCCACTATAACAGGATCTGGGATAATATACAAAGAGGAAAGTTTTATTTTGTCTCACATTTCTAAATATTCTGGTCCAGCACTGTTTGGTGAAGCACACACAGCTGAAATGTGGCAGAAGAAAAATGCTCATCTCACAGCGTGGGTACAAAAGAAGAAACTTGAGGTCTCACAGTGGCTTGAACTGAAACTTCATTAGACACCCCCCCCCCCCCCCGACTTTTTTTTGTCAGTTGTGGGGCTTGAACTCTTGGCCTGGGCGCTGTCCCTGAGCTCTTCAGCTCAAGGCTAGCACTCTACCACTTGAGCCACAGCGCCACTTCTGGTTTTCTGGTGGTTTATTGGAGATACAAGTCTCATGAATTTCCCCCAGGCTGGCTTTGAACTACTTGATCATCAGATCTCAACCTCCTGAGTAGTTAGGACTACAGGTGTGAGCCTCTGGTGCCTGGCTTCTAGACCCCACTTCTTTTTTTTTTTTTTTTGGGTCCGGTCGTGGGGCCTGAACTCTGAGCCTGGGTGCTGTCCTTCAGCTCTTCAGCTCAAGGCTAGCACTCTACCACTTGAGCCACAGCGCCACTTCTGGCTTTTTTTCCTTTTGCTTATGTGGTGCTGGGGAATGGAACCCAGAGCCTCATGCATGCAAGGCAAGCGCTCTACCACTGAGCCACCTTCCCAGCCCCCTAGACCCCACTTCTTTTATCCACTTCTTAGTAGCATAAATAGGCACACATCTCCCTAACACAGGCGATTTGGGTCCCTTTAAAGTCTTAAACTACAGTAAGAGCTGGGCACTGGTGGCTCACACCTGTAATCTTAGCTACTCAGGAGGCTGAGATCTGAGGATTGCTGTTCAAAGCTAACCCAGGCAGGAAAGTCTTTGAGACTCTTTCAATAAACTATTCAGAAAAAGTTGGAAGTAATGCTTTGGCTCAAGTGGTAGTACACTAACCTTGAGCACAAAGAAACTCAAGGACAGTGCTCAGGCCCTGAGTTCAAGCCCAGGACTGGCCAAAAAAATAAAATGAATTACAGTAAGTAGCAATCTCAGGGTGTTAGATTCCAGATCAAAATATCTTGTTATCTCTGTATCTTTCGTGTACTGGGGCTTGAACTCAGGTCCTCATACTTTCTTGTTGTGGTGGGACTTAAACTCAGGCTGTGGATATTGTCCTGAGCTTTTCTGCTTAAGGCTAGTCTTCTACCACTGTGAGCCACAGCTCCACTTCCAGTTTTCTGATGGTTAATTAGAGCTAAGAGTCTCACAGACTTTCTTCCCTGGGTTGACTTTAAACCTCGATCCTGGATTTCAGCCTCCAGAGTAGCTAGGATTACAGGCGTCAGCCACTGGAGCTTGTCTAACATCCCCTCCCCTCCCCTCCCCCCCCCCCCCCCCCCCCCCCCCCCCCCGGGATTGAACTCAGGGCCTGAGCACTGTCCTTGAGCCTCTTTGGGCTTTTTCTGTTTATGTAGTACTGAGAAAGTGAATGAACCCAGGGCTTCGTGCATGCTAGGCAAGCACTTCACTAAGCCACATTCCCAGTCCAAATGTCACTTTCTTGATGACACACAAATACATGTTAATTGACAAAATCAAAGGCAAGTAAAATATTTGTAACTCAACACTTTACTACAGTTATGGCTAGCACCTTTGTACCTTTTTTCTGTATGAACACATTAACACAATGGAAAGGTGGCTCATTGGTAGTGCTTGCCTTGCAGGCATGAGGACCTGGGTTCGATTCCTCGGTACCACATAAACAGAAAAAGCCAGAAGTGGCACTATGGCTCAAGTGGTAGAGTGCTTGCCTTGTATGCCTGAGGCTCTGGGTTCGATTCCTCAGCACCACATAAGCAAAAAGAAAAAAACTGGAAGTAGCGCTGTGGCTCAAGTGGTAGAGTGCTAGCCTTGAGCTGAAGAGCTGAGGGACAGCACCCATGCCCAGAGTTCAGGCCCCACGACCAGACCCCCCCAAAAAAAAGAGAGGAAAAGAAAGAACATAAATGTAAATTTAACTAGCTCTACCAAAAGTACTTCTGTCATTAAATACTCTGCAACTTTATTTCAGTCAGTTTTATGTGCCTAGTTATCTTAGTTTTAGAATGTTTTATTATGGGAATATAATATGAGAAAATATTCAGTACCCATAATCTGAAATCCAAAATAATAAAAAATACACAACTTTTTTTTGTTGTTGTTGGTCATGGGGCTTGAACTCTGGGCCTGGGCGCAGTCCCTCAGCTCTTCAGCTCAAGGCTAGCGCTCTACCACTTGAGCTATAGCTCCACTTCCAGTTTTCTGGTGGTTTATTGGAGATAGGAGTCTCACGGTCTTTCCTGCCCAGGCTGGCTTTGAATCATGATCCTCAGATTTCAGCCTCCCGAGTAGCTAGGATTACAGGCGTGAGCCACCAGCGCCCCGCTTTAAAAAATACACAACTTTTTAAAGTGCTAATGTGATCAGGTATGGATCTCAAGTGAGGGGTTGCAGTAAAAAACATAATTGCCTAAAATAGTGCATGAATTACCTTTGCACTACATGTGTAAGTATAACTGGAAACATAAAAATGAATTTCATGTGGTTAGAAATGGGTCCCAAACCTGAAACACATCTCATTATGTTGTTTTTAGAGTTTTGGTTGCAGTGTGCTCTCCACTGTCATTGTGTGAACTCTGGATACCATTTTCACTATCACTAGCAATGTTTATATGATTTTTCCATGTTCTTTATAGAATTGGCCTTTTGGGTTTGCATTGTATAGACCTTCTTTATTAACTGTAGTTTGCCTGTGAGAATCGGAGATTAAATTTGTTTCATTATTTTAAGAATGTGGCAACCAATAAGTGTAATTTAAAAAAAATAATAAAATATCCTTAGGTTCTCAGTTCTGAGAAATGTTTATGGCCAATAGGGAAAAGAGGTAAGATCTAAAAAGGTGTTTTCAACTGGGTACTGGTGACTCACACACACCTGAATTCTTAGCTACTCAGGAAGCTGATATCTGGGGATCGTGGTTCAAAGCCAGCCCACGCTGAGACTTATCTCCAGTTAACCACCCAAAAACTGAAAAAGTGGAGCTGTGGCTTAAAGTGGTATAGTTTTTAACCTTGAGCAAAAAAGCTCAGGGACAGGACCCAGGCCCTGAGTTCAAACTCCATGACTGGCAAAAAAATAAAAATAAAAAACTGTTTGGTTTTTGTTTGTTTGTTTTGTTTTTATCAGTTGTGGGGCTTGAATTTGGCCTAGCCACTGTCCCTGAACTCTTTTTGCTCTAGGCTAACACTCTACCACTTGGAGCCTTAGCACCACTTCTGGTTTTCTGTTGGTTAATTGGAGAGAAGAGTCTCTGGAGAGAAGAAGCCCTGGCTGTCTTCAAACTGCAGTTCTCAGATCTCAGCCTTCTGAGTAGTTAGGATTATAGGCATGAGCCACCAGCGTACCGCTATTTTTTTTTTTTTAACTAAGAATTTTTCTGGCTTAAAATCAATGAAAATAAATCAATGAAAACTTGAATGTAGTAAGTCTTGGGGCCTATGAAATTGGGGCCTAAGTTGTTGTGGGTTCCAATTTTAAGTTTATTGTGTATTTTTTTTCCTAAGGTACAGCCACTATTTAAACCTAACTTTCTATGCATACTTCATTCAAAGTTGATATTCTCCCCTGTACCTTACCTTAACTTTTTTCCTCTCTCTAGCTTCTAATACTTACATTTCTTCCTCAATTTTTACTTTTTATTTGGTTTTTATTTTGTGTTGGGTATGGAACCCAGATTCTCATGTGTACTAGGCTAACACTGTGATGAGATACCTCCCTTACCCACCTTTGTAAGTTTGATGCAACTCAACGTGTTCCTTAGGAACAAGTGGATTAAATTTTGAGACCATAGAGCCCACTTACTGCTAGATAAAATGTTTGGTAGACTCTCCTCTGCACTTTAGTTTGTTGTCACTGAGTTTGGAGCCCATCAATATTTTTCATTAGACTTGTATCATAGTCCAATTTCTCTTCCTGCTTCCAGACTTCACGGGTTGCTGGAACCAAATTCTTTAACCAAATATAAGTCCAAAATTTCAAGTTAAGATTATTTATTTATGTATACTAGGGCTTGGACTCAGGACCAGAGTGCTTTACCCAAGCCTCCAGTTCTGGCTTTTAACTGGTTAATTGGAGACGAGTCTGATTTGTCGGTCTCGGCTGGCTTGTGAACCTCCATCCTCAGATCTCAACCATGTAGGCTTTTTTTTTTTGGTCAGTCATGGGGCTTGAACTCTGGGCCTAGGCTCTGTCCCTGAGCTCTTCTGCTCAAGGCTAGCGGTCTACCACTTGAGCCACAGTGTCACTTCTGGTTTTCTGGTGGTTAATTGGAGGTAAGAGTCTCACGGACTTTCCTGCCCAGGCTGGCTTTGAACCTCGATCCTCAGATTTCAGCCTCCTGAGTAGCTAGGATTATAGGTGTGAGCCACTGGCGCCCAGCAGCCATAGGCTTTAATATCCTTTTGATGTTAACTCCAGAAAAAGAAAAACTCCTTCCTACAGCAACTCATAGTCTGCTCTCTTGTTATCTCTAGCCTTCTACATATTTAGTTTTTCAAGCCTCTGCTAAAGTCTTCTTCCCTGAATTTGGCATATAAATATAAATATTTATTTATTTATTTACATTTGTTAGTCTTACCACTTAAGAACTTCCCATAGTCTTTCCCGTAGTCAGTCCATCTGCCTCTTAGCTATAGTTTCTTTTAAAATTCAGCTTAAGCATCTTATCTCCTTGGAAGTTATGCCTTCCTGATCCTCATTTATGGTCTGTACCCATGTTTTCTCTAACTCAGTAAGTTAGAGGAGTACCTTCTGTTTCTCCTGTGCTGTATCTGTTCTCTGCGTACGTGTCTCTGCCCTTTGTATTGTAATCCATTTGATTTTTCTCTCTCTAAGTCCTTGAGAATAGAGCTATGATTCCCACTAAGGTCCTTATTCCTCTCTTCAGGAACTAGCATCATAGAGCTCCTAGATGCCCTATAAGTGTTTAATAAATGATTGAAAATGAAAATATAAAGCTAAGTGTCATGGTGCACACCTGTACTCCCAGCACTTGGGAGGCTGAGACAGAGGATTGGAAGTTCTAGGTCAGCCTGGGTGGGCCAGATAGACTCTGTCTCAATTAAAACAAAAATACAATAATAACAAAAACCTAACTTTCATAATGCTGTATTTAGAAAAAGAATTTTCTGAGAAAAAGCTGAGATACAAAAGGATAGGGGCATATCAATGTTTTAAATCTCAGGTTTGGAGTGTGGCACTTGGCTAGGATGATTTGAGAGGTCGCTGGGCTTAATCCTTAGTACCAAAAAACAAAAAAATACAGCTGGGCGCCAGTGGCTCACACCTGTAATCCTAGCTACTCAGGAGGCAGAGATCTGAGGATCTCGGTTCAAAGCCAGCCTGGGCAGGAAGTCTGTGAGACGCTTATCTCCAATAAACCACTAGAAAACAGGAAGTGGCGCTGTGGCTCAAGCGGTAGAGCTCTCACCTTGAGCTGAAGAGCTGAGGGACAGCCCCTAAGCCCAGAGTTCAAGCCCCACGACCGACAAAAAAAAAAAATCCTAAGTCCATTGTCTCTAAAAGCATACAGGTTTAGGAATGACTTTTGTACTTGTAGGATTTGTAGGGTTTTATTCACCTGAATTATAACTTTCTGTCACAGAAGGATGCCCTGCAGTGGTCTCGTAATCCTGCTGCAGTGGATGGAGAAGAGCCAGAGGACTCAGCTGATGTGGAGAGCTGTGGGTCTAATGAAGCCAGCACTGTGAGTGGTGAAAATGATGGTAAGCGAACTTCCTAAGATGGGGGAAGAGCCCCATATACAGTTTCCAGGGACTAAAGCTTCGTTTTTTACTTCCAGTATCTCTTGATGAAACATCGTCAAATGCATCCTGTTCTGCAGAGTCTCACAGTCGACCCCTTTCCAATCCCAGAGACAGCTGTAGAGCTTCATCACAGGTAGGCAAGAAAGTTGATAACCATACCTCTAGGATGAACAAGGACAGGCACAAGAGAATCATTCCTCTTTCAGCAGAAGTCATGGACATGTTTGAAGAGTGGAGAAAACAAATTTGGTTTCACCTCTTAGTAACATTTAAAAATGGATAATTCTGCCCATTCCTTTAACACACTAAGGGAGATGCCCAATACATGTGCCTACACATGGTGTGTGAGAGCATGAGTCAGAGATGAGTAGTCTCAACAATAGCTCTGTTACTTTCTAGCACTTACCAGCACAATGGCAATAACAAAGCTGTGGTTCATGCCTATAATCTAGGCTACTCAAGAAATCAGGTGGATCATGCTTTGAGGCCAACGAGGGAAAAGGTTCCCAAGACCTCATCTCAACCAATAAAAAAGCCAGGTGCAGTGGTGCACATCTGTCATTTCAGCTTTATGGGAAGTATAAATAGGATTGCTATCTAGGCTGGAATGGACAAAAAACTGAAACCCTATTTTTAAAAGGGGACTGAGTGGCCAGGCACTGGTGGCTCATACCTGTAATCCTAGCAACTCAGGAGGCCCACCAAGCCAGGCAGAAAAGTCCATGACAGCCAGGCACTAGTGGCTCACACCTGTAATCTTAGCTACTGAGGAGGCTGAGATCTGAGGATTGCACAGTTCAAAGCCAGCCCGGGTAGGAAAGTCTATGAGATTCTTATCTTTCATTAACCACCAGAAAATTGGAAGTGGGGTTGTGGCCCAAGTGGTAGAGCACTGGCCTTGAGCTGAAGAGCTGAGGGACAGCGCCCAGGCCCAGAGTTCAAGCCCCCTGACCAACCAAAAAATAAAAGTCCATGAGACTTTTTATCTCTAGTTAACTACAAAAAGCTAGAAGAGGAGCTGTGGCTCAAGCCTTGAGCATGAACGCTCAAGGAAGGTGCCCAGGCGTGAACTTCAGGACCAGTACTAAAAAAAAAGAGGGGGGATGGAGGGAGGGGCATGGGCTGACTCAACTGGTAGAATGTCTGCCCATGAAAGAGTACAAGGCCCAGTACCACGTAAAGGAAAAATAAGTTGATAACAATATCATACATTATTTTCAGCTGAGAGTGATTTTTTTGTTGTTGTTGTTGGTTGTGGGGCCTGAACTTTGGGCCTGGGCACTGTCCCTCAGCTCTTCAAGGCTAGTACTCTATCACTTGAACCACAGCGCCACTTTTTCTGCTTACGTGTTGCTAAGGAATCGAACCCATGGCCTAATGCATGCAAGGCAAGCACTCTACCACTGAGCCCCTTCCTAGACTCTGAAGTTGATGTTTGATCATTGCTTTTGTCAACATTTTCTCTTAGAACTATCTGCACATGAACTTTTACGAGAGAAGTTAAACGTAGGATCAAGAAGGTTGGCACTTGTGGTACAGCAATGACTCCATCTTGTTTTTAAATCCACTCTTTAACACAGGTAAACAAACAAAAGAAAAAGACAGGGGTGATGTTACCTCGAGTTGTCCTGACTCCTCTGAAGGTAAACGGGGCCCACGTGGAATCTGCATCAGGTGTGTATAGACTTGTGACTGTGGTGCTTTTTCCTCAGGTCCTGGGAGCCAAACTTCCCTCTGTCAGTAGTCTAACCCACTGTTGGGTGTGGGCCAGAGACCTAACTTATCTGGTAAGCGGAGGTAGCACACTATGGTGGTGAGGCCTGCTGAAGGATCTCATGCTGGTCTCTGCCATGTGTCCTTTTCTTGCCTCCCAGGGTGGTCATAGCAATTGATGGAGGATTGTGCCAGTGCTTTGTAAAAGGTATAGTGCTGTGCAAATGAAGATGCTGGTTTGGCATTCTTAAGGTCACATTTTAAAGCCAGACCATGTGGTAATGATTTCTACCAGCCCAAGACTGGGAGCTGGACACCTCAGTACTGGTGGCAGCATGTCAGGGAGAGCTGGGAGAAGTATGTTTGTCTTGAGAGCCTGTGTTCGGCGTGTGATGCTTTTGACAGTGGAATGCTCTGCCTTCAGGGTTCTCGGGGCGCCACGCCGATGGTGAGAGTGGCAGCCCATCCAGCAGCAGCAGTGGCTCTATGGCCCTGGCCAGTGCTGCCATTCGTGGCCAGGCCGAGGTCGCCAGGGACCCTGCCCCGCTCCTGAGAGGCTTCCGGAAGCCGGCCTCAGGTGAGTGGCTTGGCACTCATTTCTCTGCTTATAAAGAGGGTTTCCTTCAGGCCCAGTAAGGAGATGATGTCTTCTACTTCAGTTCCCTTTCCAGTTTGGTTTCATTTCTTGGACGACCTTCTGTGTTTGCTTTGTTTTACCTTGGATTTTGATTATTTCATGCATAGACTGGATGAGCTGTTTGTGGGCAGAGTTGGTGCCATGATGCTCTTTGTCTATCCCTTTAGGGCATGCCTCAGTGTTTGAATCAGTGAAATTTGCCTCTCGGCTTTTTTGTGAAGGAGTCTCACATCTGTTTTTTGTGTTTTCCCCCTCTTTGGTACCATCCTCTAGATGACTTCCTTTTTACAATCTAGTCAGTGTGAAGAGTGGAAGCATGTGTTGAAGTTTGGGAATGCAAACAGGAGTGCTGCATTGTGCTCCTTCCCTCCGGGGATAACTGGGGTTATTCCCAGTGCTTATGCGCTGTTTGTCGTCAAGATTTATTTCTTAAGACACAGTGTGTTAGAATTTATGTAGATAGGCCACAAGAAACCATTAAGGCTAGCTTTGGATTCTAAAAATTAGAATAAACCATTGTCTAAATGGGAAATAGTTTGGTTTTTCCAATTCAAACAATGCTCAATCTAGTCTCAGAGGTCTCTTCCTAGTGACCCTTCCCCCCCCTCCCCCACCGCAATAAAAATCTGGTTTGGAAAAAAAAAAATCTGGTCTGAACCATTCAGCAGTTGGCATTGAGTAGCCCTTAGGACATTTCTTCCTGGTGATCATAGCTTACTCATAAAGGGCTTAGGTAGGTTTTCTGGAGTATACCAGCTAAGTTTCCTTTTTGACAGCTTCCAGTTGGGCTTTGTAGAGCCTGTTCTGCAACCTGTCAGACCCTACCCATCCCTGCTTGTGATAAAGCATAGTACAGAGTGTTGTCCAAGGGTACTGGGTGTACTGGGTGTGATGGCAGCAATAGTAACTTGAAAACAGACATAGAAGTTGGGACTATCTGGACAATTGAGCAGATTGTGTGCAAAATAGAGCTCTGGGTAAGTTTGAATGCTATCACTACAGTTTTCCTACTAGTTGACATTTGCTTTAAGAAGCTGAAAATGTATATCTTCTTGTTGCTTAAAACAACAACAACAACAACCCACAGGTCAAATGAAGCGCAACAGAGGTGAAGAGATAGATTTTGAGACGCCTGGGTCCATTCTTGTCAATACCAACCTCCGTGCCCTGATAAACTCCAGGACCTTCCATGCTCTGCCATCACACTTCCAGCAGCAGCTTCTTTTCCTGCTACCTGAGGTGGACAGACAGGTGCGAGTGCAGAGTTCCTCTGGCCTCTGTCTAGGCGGGCTCCTGTTCTCTCGTTTCCTTATTTATATTTAATTTTTTCCCTAGGTGGGGACAGATGGACTGTTGCGCCTTAGCAGCAGTGCTCTCAATAATGAATTTTTTACCCATGCGGCTCAGAGCTGGCGGGAACGCCTGGCTGATGGTAAGTAGACTTTTTACCTCATGTGGTTTGAGAGGTGCCTGCAATGTGTACTGTCTTGTATGTCTCCTGGCACTTAAAACCCAAGCTCTCATTTTCTACTAATTTTTATTATTTCTCAAGGGATATTATTGTGAGGCAAGCTTTTCTTATAGTACTAATAAGCTCTGAAAAGTAATGATATTTGATAGATTGATTGATTGATCTATCTAATCTAATCTATGCACCCTAGTCACCAGGCTTGAATTTTGGGCCTGCATGCTATCCCTGAGCTTTTATGCTCAAGGCTAGCATTCTACCACTTGAGCCACAGCTCTGTTTCTAGCTTTTTATAGGTTAATTGGTTAATAAAAGTCTCACAATGCCAGGCACCAGTGGCTCATCCTAGCTACTCAGGAGGCTGAGATCTCCAGATCTCACAGTTCAAAGCTGGCCCATGAGACTCTTATCTCCAATAAACCACCAAAAACCAGGAAGTGGCTCTGTGGCTTAAGTGGTAGAGTGCTAGCCTTGAGCTGAAGAGCTGAAGGACAGTGCGTAGGCTCAAGTGGTAGAGTGCTAGCCTTGAGCTGAAGAGCTGAAGGACAGTGTGTAGGCTCAGAGTTCAAGATCCATAACCAAAAACAACCAAAAAAGAGCCTCACAAACTTTTCTGCCCAGGCTGGCTTCAAGCCTTGATCCTCAAATCTCATCTCCCGAGTAGCTAGGATCACAACCATGAGCCACTGGTGGCCGGTTATGTATATGTCCATTTTACATCTTTTTTTTTGGGGGGGTGGGGGTGAGGGGTCTGGTCATGGGGCCTGAACTCTGGGCCTGGGCACTGTCCCTCAGCTCTTCAGCTCAAAGCTAGTGTTCTACCACTTCGGGCTTTTTTCTTTTTTGCTTATGTGGTGCTGAGGAATTGAACCCAGGGCCTCATGCCCTCTACCACTGAGCTACCTTCCCAGCCCCTACATCTTCTTTTCATCATTAAAACTATATATGTGCTAGGTACAGGTGGCTTATGTCTGTAATCCTAGCTAGTCAGAAAGGAAGCAAGCTGAGAGAGGAAGGATTGTTATTCAAGGCCAGCCCAGGCAGGAAAGTTAGCAAACCCTATCTTTTAAATAGGTAAGTAGGGGGGCTGGGAAGGTGGCTCAGTGGTAGAGTGCTTGCCTTGCATGCATGAGGCCCTGGGTTCGATTCCTCAGCACCACATAAGCAAAAAGCCGGAAGTGGCACTGTGGCTCAAGTGGTGAAGCACTGGCCTTGAGCTGAAGAGCTGAGGGACAGCGCCCAGGCCCAGAATTCAGGCCCCCCCCCAAAAAAAAAAAAAAAAAGGTAAGTAGGGCTGGAGGTGTGACTCAAGTGGTTAGAGTGCCATTGTGGCAAGCACAAGACCCTTAGTTCAAACCCCAGTACCACAAACAAGGCAAATCTATACATGTCTGTTCAGTAATCATGACATTGTCTGGAAAGATGGAATGAAGTGCTCTGTGACATTAATATACTCCGTTTTTAGGCATAATCACTTGGAGTGAACAGTAGTTCACTGAGTTGAGTTTTGTGTGGAAGCTATGTGAGGAATGAGTTAAGAGGACCCCAAGACATTCCTGAGTTTGATGACTGCTGTCAGTCTACAGATAGTTATACTCAAGACTGATTTATTGGGCAAAACAATAGAAATTGGCAACAATACAGTGAGGGCATATGGGATGAGGTGCAGGGGTAGCTAAGCACAGCACTGTGCAGGCCCATTACAATTCTCCCATGGTTAAGTTGTGACTGCAGATGTGATCTATATGCTAGAGAAACTCATGAGGCTTGGTGCCCAGGAGTTTGGGATTTGTGGGGACTCATCATGTAACATACGACTGATAAGCACACATTGCTGATAAGAAACCACTGATTATTTACCAAATTCTCCCCTCCCTCCATATTTGATGAAGAAGAACAGATGTTTTCATCATGAACCATATTACCAACAGTAACAGCCTTCCTATCAGTCATAGTGGTGGGAACTCTGAAAATCCAAATTCTACCAGTTCCTAACTCAGTTGTGTCTTTTGGAACTCCACAGAGAGGCCTGCAGAGTCCTGTGCATAGCTGCCTCTTTACCTCACTTCTTATGCCTTTCTCTACCTTTTGTTGATGCCAATTTATATTTTTTTGCTGCAGTTAACCACAGTCTTGAGTGTAACTCTGTAGACTGACAGCAGTCATCAAACTCAGGAATGTCTTAGAGTCTGCTTTTTTTTGTTGTTCGCAATCATGGGTCTTGAACTTTGGTTCTGGGTGCTATCCCTAAGCTCTACAGCTCAAGACTAACACTCTACCACTTGAGCCACAGTACCACTTGTGGTATTCTGGTGGTTAATTGGAGATAAGAGTCTAACAGACTTTTTTGCCCTGGCTGGCTTTGAACTGCACGATCCTCAGATCTCAACCTCTTTAATAGTTAGGATTACAGGTGTGAGCCACCAGTGCCTGGCTTTGGGGTCCTCTCAACTCATTCTGCACATAGCTTCCACACAAAGCTCAACTCAGAGAAGCTACTTTCACTCCAAGTGATTGTGCCTAAAAATGGAATATATTAATAATCATAGTACATTTTTTTCCTGGTCAGCTAAGGGCCATTCTTGTATGTAGGCTTTTGAAGAATAAACATCTGGATGCTACTAAGGAGTTTGAAATTTGGAAGATCATGTTTTGAGGTCAACCCAGGCAAAAAGTTAACAAGAGATCAGGTGCTAGTGGCTCACACCTGTAATCCTAGCTATGCAAGACACTGATCTCTGAGGATTGCAGTTCAGAGCTAGCCCAGGCAGGAAAGTCTGAGATTCCTATTCCTAACTAACCACCAGAAAAGCAGAAGTGGAGCTGTGGCTCAAAGTGGTAGAGCACTAGCCTTGAGCAAAAAGCTCAAGGACAGCACTCAGACCCTGAGTTTAAGCCCCCATGACTGACAAAAAGAAAAGAAAAGTTAACAAGATTCCATTGCAACAAACATGCAAGATGTGCTTGAGTATGTCTGTAATCTCAGCAATATAAGAGTGTAGTTAGGAGCATTGCCATCCAAGGCTGGCTCAGTAAAAAGCACAAAACTATCTGAAAGGTATTTAAAGGAAAAAGGGATGGGGGAATGGCTGAAGTGGTTGAGCACTTGCCTAGCAAGCATGAAGCCATGAATTCAAACTCCTCCAATACTGCCAAAACAAACACTTCTGGTAGAATAAAACTAGAAGACTTAGCTGTCTATAGGATAGATAGACGTGGATATTCTGAATACACTCACTAGAAAAGTCTTCTTTCTCTCTAGGTGAATTCACTCATGAGATGCAAGTCAGGATACGACAGGAAATGGAGAAGGAAAAGAAGGTAGAACAATGGAAAGAAAAATTCTTTGAAGACTACTATGGACAGAAGTAAGGCATTTGTTGCTCTAAGTCTTGGAGTGGGTGTTTGAGAGGATAGAAGCAACTGGATTCATGTTGTATTAGGTATTTAAACTATATGGGCCCTGGAGTCATGGCTCAGTTGGCAGATAGGCAAGCACAAGGTCAAACGCCCTAGCACCATCAGAGATAAGCAAATAAACAGGAACCAGCTTCTTAAGAGCCTTGAGCCCAGGGGCTGGGAAGGTGGCTCAGTAGTAGAGTGCTTGCTTTGCATGCATGAGGCCCTGGGTTCGATTCCTCAGCACCACATGAGCAAAAAAAAAGAAAAAAGCCCGGAGTGGCGCTGTGGCTCAAGTGGTAGAGCGCTAGCCTTGAGCTGGAGAGCTGAGGGACAGTGCCCAGGCCCAGAAAAATTCAGGCCCCATGACCGGACCCAAAAAAAAAAAAAAAAAGCTTTGAGCCCAGAAGATCAAGACTAATTTGTGAAGCATTGAGGATACTCCTTATAGTGTATGGGAGAAAGTACACCACTTACACAGAAGCTCATGTTTGTTTATCTTTTTTCTACCTATATATCTTGAGTGCATATTTTTCATAGGGATAAGATATTATCCTTTCTGATCTGTAACTGATAGTGCATCTTTGGTTTATAGATTGGGCTTGACCAAAGAAGAGTCATTGCAGCAGAATACAGGCCAGGAGGTGGCTGAAATTAAGAGCGGTCTGAGTGTCCCGGGAGAATCAGTGCGGCCACAACGGGGCCTGGGTGCTCGTCAGCGGGACGGGTATTTCAAGAAACGCTCTCGTCCTGAACTACGAACAAGAGCTAGAAGAAATCTATATAAAAAACAGGATGCAGAACAGACAGGAGACGCCAAGGATGTGAACTCAGTGGTGCCAGATATCACACTCTCCAAAGATGGAGAGGGTAAAACAGATGCAGCAGGGGTGAGCAGTCCCCCTCAGCCAGGTGTGTCCTTGACAGCATCTGGCCAGGAGGGTCTCAAAAGCAAATCTGAGGCTTCCGGGATCCAGCTTGAGTCAGACAACTCAGCACGTGCCTCTGCGTCTCCAGACAGAATTCCCAGCTTACCTCAGGACACTGCGGAACAGGAGCCAAAGGATCAGAAGAGGAAATCCTTTGAGCAGGCAGCCTCTGCATCCTTTCCCGAAAAGAAACCCCGGCTTGAAGATCGTCAGTCCTTTCGTAACACAATTGAAAGTGTTCACACCGAAAAGCCACAGCCCACTAAAGAGGAGCCCAAAGTCCCGCCCATCCGGGTAAGCAACTGTTTGATTGCTGATGGCTCTAATGCCAGATATCCTTGGAGAATCATGAGCCCTTTGGCAGGGACAGAGACCTTTGGGAGCCCATGTGTGAATTAATGGGAAAAGAGAGCATTTCTTGCTGGTGACTTTACGTTTAAGGTATAGGAGTATTTCCTTTTTTCCTTTGTTTACTCTGTTAAAATTATCTCTAGAGCCAGGTGCCTGTGGCTCGAGCCTGTGATCCTAGCAACTCTGAGATCTGAGGATCATAGTTCAAAGCCAGCCCAGGCCAGAATGTCCATGAGATTCTTATCTCCAATTAACCACCAGAAAATTTGAAATGGCTCTCTTGCTCAAATGGTAGAGCACTCGCCTTGAGCTGAAGAGCTCAGAGACAGTGCCCAGGCTCAGAATTCAAGCCCCATGACTGACCCCCCCCAAAAAAAAAAAAAAAAAATTCTAGAGGTCAAAATCCTTTGGGACTTTTCATGTTTTATTAAGCAACATGAGGGTCTTTGCTGTAATGATACACACAGTCCCACTGAAACTAAATTTCAGGTGAGGCTTTAATCTGTCAGCAGAATTAACTCTGAATGAAGTGGTGTCATCGGAAACTGTTTTACTGGGATGGCTTTTTTGGAAATTTATTTGATATTCTAGGTTATGACCTCTAAGCTATTAGTGCTCTGTCTGGATTGACTTTGTAGGTCCTAGGTCTGTTCACTCTGTTAAAAACTATTTTCCTTTATGCTTCTCTTGCAGATTCAACTTTCACGTATCAAACCACCCTGGGTGGTTAAAGGTCAGCCCACTTACCAGATATGCCCCCGGATCGTCCCCATCACGGACGCCACCTGCCGGGGCTGGACTGGTGCCAGGACCCTCGCAGACATTAAAGCCCGTGCTCTGCAGGCCCGAGGGGCGAGAGGCCACCACGGCCATCGAGAGGCGACCACCACTGCCATCGGAGGGGGGGGTGGCCCGGGTGGAGGTAGCAACGGGGCCACTGATGAGGGAGGTGGCAGAGGCAGCGACAGTGGTGATGCTGGTGAGACCTGTGGCAACTCTGAGCCCAGGGGAGCCCCAGGCACCCTTGGAGAGAGTGCGCCAGATATACAGCGAGCACAACTACTGCCGCCTTGTCCTCTGAATGGGGAACACGCCCAGGCCCGAAAAGTCACATGCAGAGCCAGGAGAGAGGACCTTCCTTTTCTCAAAAAGGAGGAAAGCTGCTCATTGCCGGGGGGCTCTGGTGTACTCGCAAGGGGACTGGAAGATGCCTCCCAGCCCCCCACTGCACCCACTGGGGACCCACCATGCCAGGCTTTGCCCCCATTGTCCTCTCAAACCCCAGTGGCTGAGAGGCTAGTGGAGCCCCCTAAGTTGCATCTGGATAATAGAACTGAGCATATGTCTGGCACTCCTTCTTGGGAAGGCAGGAATGAGTACCCAGGAGTCACTACTCCCCTAGAGAATGATCCTGTACCATCTGTGGTGGGAGGTGTATTAGAAGGAGGAACGGGCCAGGATGTGGGCAGTAAGCTTGATAGGAAGGATTCCATACCTGAGTCATCACTGCCTGCCTGCCTGCAGGACAGAGCATTTGCTGCTGAATTAGGACTTGGTGACTCAAGCCTACCCATTAGGGACAGTAAGAGTAGACAAGAAGCCTTGACAACCAAGGCTGTCCCTTGGATGCCATTCCTATCAAATGACAAGGGAGTGAAACAGTCTGAGCCAGAATCCAGAGAGAATGAACAACCTGTGGAGCCCCAAGTTGAAGAGCGGGAACAAGTTGTTCCCCTCACTGTTGCAGTAGCCCGCAGTTTGACAACCAAGGAGGGTGAGGATGAGGAGGGTGGGACTTCTCCTGACCACTGTGCTTTGCTCTGGACACCTCATGGAGGCCAAGAGGCCACTGGCAGCACCGGCAAGCAGGTTGTCATTGAAAAGCTAAAACTCAATGGAGACTCTGAAGCACTGAGTCCTCACAGTGAATCCACAGACACAGCCTCTGACTTTGAAGGCCACTTCACTGAGGACAGCAGTGAAGCTGACACCAGTGACATTGCAGTGGCAAAGGAATCGGTGGTGAACAAGAAGAGGTGTGACTGGAACCCCTGCACCCCGCTGTCCAAGGTGCACAGTGACCCAGGCATGCCGACGAGGACAGAGGGAATTGCTCCACCCCAGAGCTGGGTATCCCGAGTGTGTGCAGTTCCCGTGAAGACCCCAGCCTCGCTGCTGTTGGCCAGTCCCGAGCACCAGCCAAGACCCATGTGCCTGCCTGGGTCAGGCTCCTCGGTGGAGGCCGCCAGTCCACTGGTGATAAAGTTACTGCAGGGTGATTTGCCCTTGGGGAAGGTTTTTCCTCCAGGCCACAGAGGCAGCAAGCCAGAATCAACACAACTACCACTTACAGGAGAACAGAGCCAGGGTGGCCTCGTGGGTGTGGAAACTTTGCACAAGCCTAGGGGAAGTCCCCTGATTGGCACAAGCAGTGCTGCCTCACGGGCATTAAAGGAGCCTCTTCTGCCTAAGAACCATGAAGCCACTCCTTGTCTTGACAGGGCTGAGACCATGCAGGCGCCTGGAGCTCCCCAGAAGATTTCCAAGACAGTCTCAAGTTCAGACTCCCTCCATCCAGTGACAAATCCAGTCCCCTCTGGGAAGCTGGAAGACATGGATTCCAAAGAACATTTCTCTTCATTTAGTCCTGAAGAGCAGAAGGAAGCCCAGGCCTCATCCCAGTGCAGCAGCTCAAGTGCTGCTCCAGGCACAAGTGCAGGAGACCTCACTACCTCGAGAGTGCCGCACGCGCTCCCCTCTCCACATGCGGGCCCCAGTGGTCCCCCGCAGGCAGGGGGCTCCCCAAGTGATCACAGCCATGCTGGAGGCCAAGGGAAGAAGCTCTTTGGCACTAGGAATGTGACTACAACCATTCAGCACCCCCCACCTTCAGACCCCACGCCACTGCCAGCTGAGGCCCCTCCAGTTCACAGCAGGAAGCTGGGGTCCGACGGAATACAGACTGCACGGGTAGATTGGGCTCCGAAGCCGCCACCCACGCCTGCAGACAGCATCAAGAGCGAAAAGGCTTTTGTGGGGAGTTCTCCTAAGGCAAATGCAGAGAACAGAAAAGGTGCTGGGCAGAGTCCTCTGGAGTTGATGGGTCACTTGCAAGGAGTACCCTTTGTTATGGACCTGCCCTTCTGGAAGTTAGCCAGAGAGCCAGGGAAGGGGCTCAGTCAACCTCTGGAGCCTTCTTCCATCCCCTCTCAACTCAACATCAAGCAGGCTTTTTATGGGAAGCTTTCTAAATTCCAGCTGAGTTCCAACAGCTTCAACTACACCTCCAGCTCTCCAGCTTTTCCCAAAGGCCTTGCGGGCAGTGTGGTGCAGCTGAGCCACAAAGCAAACTTTGGTGCAAGCCACAGTGCATCCCTCTCCCTGCAGATGTTTACTGACAGCAGCACGGTGGAAAGCATCTCGCTCCAGTGTGCGTGCAGCCTGAAAGCCATGATCATGTGCCAGGGCTGTGGTGCGTTCTGTCATGATGACTGCATTGGACCCTCAAAACTATGTGTATTGTGCCTTGTGGTGAGATAATAAATTATGGCCATTGGAAAAATTGTATATTTAGTGTGTGTATTTTGATAATGATTGACCTTAAATCTGTATACAGAATGTTACTGATAAAATAGACTCTTTGTCTCTAGGCAATAGCAGTCTTGACTCTCCCTAAAACTTACAGTGCTAAAGCCCTCTGTCACTTGTCAACCTTTCTGGTCTTGCTGGAGGGGTTTTCTCGGGGGCCAGCCTATGGGACTGCCCAAGGCCAGCCAACCTGACCCCTCTTGTAGACTCAGCCTGGTGTGGCAGGGGAGCCAACCTGACCCCCAGATGGACTTGAAACTGAAGCCAGAAGGCAGTATTCTCCAAGGGAAGCCTCCTGACCTGAGCAGCAGTCAGTCTTCCACCTGCCTCCCTGCGATCCTCCTGCTATTTTGGGGAGTTGATGGCTGGGAATAAAAGCTGCGAGGGTTAAATAACTCCCACGGTTGCCCACCAGGGGCTTTAAGCACCTGCTGACCTCAAGGTCACAGTCATTGGGACCTTCCTGTCTCTGTGTGACCCATGGTTCCATGGAATCTTTTGACCGCTTTAGTTTCTTGGACAGCAGGGTCAGGAAATAAGGTTGCTGCCAATGGATATGCCTTCTGTAGAGCTGGTGAGGCAGCTGTGGACATTTGTGGGTGACTCCTGCTTGCCGCCTACCCCAGCACTGGACTCTGCGCGTGGGCCCCTCCACACGTGTATGTGAAAGTCATTTTACATTTCCAAGCAGTGTGTTTCTTATTTTTATATTTTTAACTTTCTTGGTTGTTTAAGGTGAACTTTTTGGCTTCTGTAAGTATGCTCTATGCACCTCTAATGTTTTATCCTGTATTTATATGTTGTATACAGTACTGGCCAATTCTGTAAATGGATGTATTGTACAGAGAACATGAGTGTCTCTTCGTTATTTTACATCTTCAGCATCAATTGCATTAAAGTGGTGTCATTTACTTCTCTCCACCAATTGTCAGAGCCGCTGAGTGCTGTGCTGCCTGACGTGAGGGGGAAGTGACTGACCTGTGATCTGTGGCTGGTCCCCATCACCAGGGGATCTGCTGGCTTCAGAGCCACAGCTGGCTCATGTGCACGCCACTGAGCAAATGCATCTTGCTCCCCACATCTGTTCTCTGCTCCAGCTTTTAATGGCTCCTCGCGGCCCTCTGTGACAAATCGCCGCCACCAGTGTTAAGTGCTTCTGAATCAATCCTTGGGTAAGTTCTCTGGGCAACCCTCAGGCCTGCCTTGGGCTCTGAGCCTCTTACTTGTCACTGCAATACCTAGCTGACTTTTGACAATAGGGTGGGAAGAAACAAAAGCCATGCTTGCTGCCTGCCTCTCCCAACACATTCCAGCAGGCAGATGCCCCTGTGTTTGACCCATTCCTGCCTTGTTTTTTGTCTCTACTTACTGCAGAGCTGCAGGTCCTTGATTCATCCAGGCAGGTTTGTCTCCCTATAAAATTGTATGCCTTAGGCAAGTTTTATTTCATCTGAAAGGTGACTTTTCCCCCTTTTAATCTGAGGTGGCATTTTTTAATCTTTATTTTTTTGCCTTCTGAAGCATGAATGAGAAGTTGGCAACACAGTGATTTAAGTGCACTATTGGCAAAGTCCAAGTTGTCAGCTCAAGAATCTGTTTACCAAAGACAGGGATCAGGAGCCCATGCGTGTCCCGTCCTTTAGGGGATCTCAAAGGTCCAGCTTACCACTGGCCTGGCCGTGGGGCTGCCCAGAAACATCACTCTCCTTATGTCTCTGTGGTATTGGAAAAATAAACCTGTACAACCTACATTTGTGGTCTCAGTCATCCTCTGTGGCTGCCTGCCGGTGTGGGAGTCAGCTTGTGTGCAGAGCTGGAGTGGGAGGAGTGGCTGCCAGCTTGCCTCCTCAGCCCTGGAGCAGACCTGCTTACCTGGGGCTCTCCTTTGTGACTTGGCTGCGCTGCTGGCCTTTGGGCTGTGACTTCTTGGTGAACTGTCCCACTGTGAGACTAGAATAAGTGACCAGTGCTTTCCCTGCAAGTAGGAGATGCACACAGCACCTCCCGTGCACTTGCGTGGCTAAACTGCCGCTCCTAGCTTGAGTTTTCCCAGTGGGTTCTGAATGGTTGATCTGCGGGCCGATGATGATTCTGATCTCACCATTGAGTGAGGCATGCCTGATGCTTGAATGAACCTGTGTAGAAGCTGAGTGCTCCTAAGGTTGGGTTGGTTTCTCAGATAAAGGTCCTGAGATTTCTCTGGAGGGCTGAAATACATAGTTTAGTGCATAGCAGAAACAATTAGAAGCAGGGTACTGGTGGCACAAGCCTGTAATCCCAGCTACTCAGGATGCGGAGATGCTGAGATGGTTCAAAGCCAGCCAGGTCAAGAAAGTCTGTGAGATTCTTACCTCTAATTAACCACCTGAGATGAAGTGGTACTGTGGCTCCAAGTGGTACAGTGCTAGCCTTGAGCAAAAAAACTAAGGGACAGTGCTCAAGCCCTGAGTTCAAGTTCCATGACCAACGGAGGAAAAAAAAACACCAAAAACTTAATGTATAATACACCAATGGGGGAAAAAAAATCATGCAAGTGAAGCTCAAATACAGCTCCACTAGTTCTTCCTGCCTGTAGGGCCATCTTGCAGTCCTGCTGGAGAGTACCTGATAGGGGGCTCTGTGGTGTTCAGGTGAAAGTCTGGTGGTGATTATGGGTGACTCGTGATTGGGTGACCTCGTAGTGGTGGTGATCAATGTTTCTGGTGATAGGGCAAACTCCTGGTGGTGGTAGTTGGCTCTGGTGATCTGGCTACTACCTGCTGGTGGTGGTGTTCTACTTGTGCCTGTCACTGTATGCATCAGCCCCTTGTGTCCGAGCGAACTTAGAATGCATTAGGGTCCAGGGCAGGAATTCTATCCTGCCACTTACGTCTCTGACTCATGGGCCGCATGCCAGCCATGTGGGTCTGTACACAAGTCTATGAGTTTATGTCAGGTTAACATGAATACTAGCTCTGTGAAATCCATTGAAATCCAAATGGCTGCTGCCACCTGCTTCCCCATTGCCAGAGGAAGTTGTGGGGATGTGGGCCTGGGCCCTGGGTGGTGAGGGTTGTGAGGTGACATCTGGTTTTCGGTGTCTTACAGCTTTTGAGTGCAGTGCTGAGATTAAAGGGAGGCTTCTTTATAGCAGAAAGGATGAGGAAAGCAAATGTTTGAAAATATGGGAATGATGGTATCACTGGCCTGTTGTGCTGTCATTTTGATGTCCAACCTGCACTTGAAGTAGGACCCTGCTTGTAAGAGCAGGGGCACCCATCAGGGGCCTGCCTGGAGAGGTGGGTGCTGCTCATGTGTTGCATTGTTATGTGGATGCTATTGGGGGGCACAGAGAAGGTAGGGTTTGTGATCTTGGAGATTGCTCCTTGAAAACCTAATCTGACAGCACCCACGCTTCTTGCTCTTTTCCTTGCACACAAATTGGAAAGTCTGGAATGAGTATTGGCACTGCAAGACAGGATGATGTAGACTGGTTCTTGCACAGTGCGTGGCAGCGCTGCTTCTCCAGGTAGGTGGGGCTTCACCCTTCTGGGGATGCTCCATGAGTGTACAGAACATTGCACACTGCTAGCGGGTGCCCAAACTCCCAGGGCAACTATGTCCCTTTGTATAAACTCCAGGCTGCCCAGCTAATAAAAACATGGCTCAAAACAGGCTCCAGTGGCTCACACCTGTAATCCTAGCTACTCAGGAGGCTGAGATCTGAGGATCAAGGTTCAAAGCCAGCCCAGGCAGGAAAGTCTGCAGGAGACTCTCATCTCCAATTAACCCCTCAAAAACGAAGTGGAGCTGTGGTAGAACATTAGTCTTGAGCACAAAGAGGCTTGGAGACAGCACCTCAGGCTCTTGAGTTCAAGCCCCACGATCCAAAAAAAAAAAAAAATCAAGGGAGAGAGAACTTGACAAGTGTTTCTTTTTTTAGATTTACTATAACTACTAAGCTGCTCTAGTGCTTTTTTTTTTTGGTCGGTTGTGGGGCCTGAACTTGGTGCTGTCCCTCAGCTCTTCAGCTCAAGGCTAACACTCTACCACTTGAGCCACAGCGCCACTTGCGGCTTTTCTGCTTATGTGGTGCTGAGGAATCGAACCAGGGCCTCATGCATGCAAGGCAAGCGCTCTACCACTGAGCCACCTTCCCAGCCCCTCTAGTGCATTTTTAATGACTTAAAAAGGCGTATTTCCTCAATACATAAAGGGAGGCTTTGCCTGTTTAGTCAGGTTTCAGTGAATTTGTCTCTCTTAATATGACATGTAAGGTGACATTTCCTGCTTGATAATGTCTTGTGTCCGCTGTCAACAGCAGTAGTCTGCAGCTGTACCTAAAGAAGCCAGACTGAGCCAAGCCTTCACTTCACTGTCGTCACGCCATTTCTCCTGGTGGTCTCAGTGCTCCGAAGAGCAGCCACTTTGCCATGGGGGTAAGTGTTGGGCTGCATGGGGCTGGTTTGTATTCTGCAGATGTCCCTGGATGGGACAGGGCATTTCCTTGGTATTCCTGAGGATTTGCTGTCCCTTCCCCATCCCTGAGAAGGCTGAGGCATGGAGGCCTGGTACCTGCTGATGCCCATGTTTTCTGCATGCATGAGTGCAGCCCAGCCCCAAGTGCAGTTGTGAAGCTTCAGACTGCTGACCTTCCTTTGATGTGTACATATGGCCGTTACATAGTCTCTCTCTCTCTCTCTCTCTCATTTTGTTTTAGATTGTGTCATTACTTTTTTTTTTTTTAGTTGCCTGCCTGTGGTGGCTCATGCTACCACAGAGGGATCAACTGCTCAAGATCAGCCCAGGCGGAAAGTTCATATACCCTCCAATCTCAATCAATAGAAACTGGGTACAGTTTCCTAGCTACATGGGAATGTACATAGGAGTGTGCAAATTGATGTGTGCATACATGAAATTTTAACAGATGTGTGCTTTTAATTTGTGTAGTCAAAAGTTTTTTTTAAACCCAGAATGATCAGTTTGTTCCAAGCCATATTTCTAAAAACAATTTTTTTAAAAACAACCTGATACATATATACATGAACATAAAGTTGGTGTACAAATTGGTTCTGGAAAACACGGCCCTTGCATTTCCCTTAAGATTCCACCTAGAATGAATGGTATGTCAAGTTCCAAAGGCTTAGGACCAAGGACCATGTTTGTTGTTTTCCCAGCTTGCTCTTGGGTGTTGCTTCTGGAATTTGGATCATTTGGCCGCACACCAAGATGACAGGGAAAGTGTCTTTAGTTGTTGTGTGAGTTTAGGCAAGGCCAATACCCAGTGTATTGCTGCTGCTTCGCCTCTAAGCGGGGACGAGGTGAGTGAGACAGCTGGGCATCCGGTGGGCACCCAGAAAGCTCGTTTCTCTAAAAGGCTGAATACCGACATGGAGTTAGAGGTTTGTTTGTAAAGAAAACCTACTGCGGCCTTGAGTGTGCTACACTTTGGCTAGGAAAAGGTGAAATCTGCCAGTAGAAAGATGTTCTAGTGGCAAGCTAGATTCATAAGAGCCAGCTGGCAGGCCAGCAATGCTGGAGGTGTGAGACACAGTGGAGGCACAGTGTTCAGTTTGTTGTTCAGTGTTTATTAAGTCGATTCAGCCTTATATATGATATACAGATTCAAAAGGAAAAGGATTCCACATACTTATGAAATCAGTGCATTTAGCAGTAATACCATGGAGATAACAGCTCGATTAACAGCTCATTGGTCTTCTGTTAAGTGAGGGGGAGAGGGAGTCGGCCTGTGCTAGTCATTCCACAAACAAAACAGAATTTAATCGCATCACATAGAAGACACATTCTAAGAATTAAAAATATTAAGCCACATTTACTGGAAAAAAACTCACTGTACAGAACACAAATACTTTTTTATAGAGAGCATTGAGGAGGAAGTCCTCACCTGCTTAGAAGAGCCACATTAAGTTGCATAGGTGCATATCTGTAAAAATATAATTTAGAGGTGAAGCCACTGATTAATAAACAGTCACCTTGAAAGCTGGTGCCATCCGCTGCTTGTAGTAAGTGCCATATGCGTACTGTCTGGAGCCCTTCCCCCTCCCCAGAGCCCTGAAGAGTCACCTGTACCATCTGCACTGAAAAGTCTGACATGGAACTTGCACTCTTCCAAAACACCTAAATTATGCCAGACAACTGGCAGCCTCAGTAGTCCCTAAATCCTTGGCTTGCTTGTTCCTGAAGGCCTCACGATTCACCGCGACCTTCTCACTGCCTGGCTGCTCTGTGGGACTGTTCTTCCGAGAGCCCAGTGGCCACATCCTGCCTTTGCTCCTTTGCCAGGTGCTGCCCACAGGGGGTGCTGTTCCTATTCCTCTGGCCGGACAGCTGATGGAGGCACTTGGCATCGACCAGGTGGAGTCCGTGTCAGCAAATCCGTGCTCTGTTTGTAGATTTTTGTTTGTGTTTTTAGGTGGAAACAGGTAGAGAGTGAGAGGTTTTGTTTTGTGGCTTTGCTAAGCAGATGAGCTCAGTGAGGTGCATCTTCCTCCTCAAGAGCGAGTCTTGCAGAACACACAGGGGTGGGGCGTCTGTACATGTAAACAGTACACTTCCACTGAGTCCAAAATTAGGAGCAAAATACAAAGGTTCACATTGGTCTTAGGTAGATACAGGCGAGAAAGAATTGAGCTGTTGAGCTCAGAAACAACAAAACAAAGTTTCTAAAGCACCACTAAATTATATAAAAATCAGACCACGGACGGATTGAAACTGGTATTCTGGTGAAATACTTTACTATCTTGTATAAAGTTTTACAAAAAATTACAAATTAAAAGTATCAACCCTCTGAGTTCAAAGCAGCATTTTGAAAATGAACGTGTAGTTAATCCTATAACCACCCCTGGAGTCATTCATGGCCCTTGTGAGGGGAAACACGGGTGGGTGCCACCTGTCCCAAATCCTCTGAGACCCTCCTAGCCCCGCCTTCCCCAACATGGTCCTTAGGAATAAACTGTCGGGTGGCGGCGGCAAAGTGATTGCAGATGGGTTATATGCGCTGTCACTGGCCTAACAGATGATTGCCAGTGAGACCTAGTGCCCATGTCTCCCATTCCCCCTGCCTGTGGGAGCAGCCCCTGCAGACTCAGACTGGCAGATCCTACTCTTGTATCTCCTTTTTGACTGGGGACCATCAATGATTACTTCGTGCCCTAAGTGGCTGTGGGAGGAGGAGGCCCCTCCCCGAGGGTGAGCAGCAGCGAGCTGGGGCCATCAGAACCAGTTAAGGTGCTCTCTGCGTTCTGCGTCGGGTGTATAGGGAAGGGTTTGAAGCCACATCTTTTAAAAACAAAAAGGAAAACAGAACAAGTTCCCTGACTGAACTGGCTAATGGAATCTTTTTACATAGTAACTTGTTCCTGACCCCAGCCCTCATCTCTGGGGTATCAAGTTCAAACTCTCTGAGAAGGAGTCCACATGACAGAGCCCTCTGTCCTGAAGACCTTCCCCCCACGCCCACCCCCAGGCTGTCACCACTGCCATTTGTTCACTTTTACTTTAAAACACATGGCCCTCGGCTCGCACGGCAGCTGACGGTGGTTGGTCACATAGCGTGTACGAAGGAAGTGTGGCTTTCAGCTGTGGCTTAAAGCTGATCCCCATGGGTGGAGGGAGGATCCCCCTTCCCAGTCTCTCAAACGGTTTGTGTCTAGTCTGGGTGCTGCCTCTGGGAGGAGAAACAACATATTAAGCAACTGATAATCGGGAGTTGAAGGGCGGCGATTGTCTCTGCCAGTTTTTTAACATTAAGATTTTCACAAATTGCCTGGGGTAACATTTTTCAAAAGATCTACTGATTAATTTGCAGTATTGTTCACACACAAAAATAAATATTTACACAAATTCAAACATAGTCTGGGAGTCAAACCGGGCAGGTGGGGACTGGGCACATAGACGGCCGGCTGTGGGGGAGGCCTTGGGTGCTGGGACTTGTGCTGTGTGGAGAGGGCTCTGGTGTCCTGGCTCTGACCAGAGAGGCCTGGGGCCCGGGCACATGGAAGGCAGAGGTGGTGTGGCTGAGTGTGTTGGGGGCCACGTGGGAGACCACCCCAAACCTCAGGGTACACATGGGCACAGGGAGCGAGGCAGTCCTGCCCTGCCGCTCCAAATCTGAGGGGACAAGCGTCAGCCTGCCCTCCCTGCCCAGCAGTGGTCTGCCACAGTGCTGAGCCAGCGGCCACGCTCCTATCGCTGGTTTGGGGAGGGGGCCTGCTCTGAGGTCGAGTGGCTCTGTGGCCATCCTAGGGTCCACTTGGTCCTGGCTCCCCTGGGGCCTCTCTGTTCTGAGGAAGGCAAGGCAACAGGGCTTCTGCCATCTGTGGGCAGGGACGAGCAGCAGGCCGCTGCTGTCATGGCTACGGAGTGTTGTGTAGAGAGGCCCCGTGGGCCTGCTGAGGTGGGGTAAATCCCCGGTTTTAGCAGCACTGGTAGGTATTGCACTGAGCAAGAGGAAGTGCCTGTCAGGGAGGAATCAAACCAGGCCAGTCTTTTCTTTCTGCTTTTTTCACACTCCAGGGGCTCTGGGTAACGCAAGGACGGGCCCCTCCAGAAGGGCTGGTCCTAGGAGGACCCAAGTGGCTTCTCCACGCCCTGACCACCCTTTTACTCCAACCACAGGGCAAAGGGACAGGAGCCGCCTGACAGCACACCCTGAAGAAGGGACCCTCCTGGGCAGGGGGCAGCTGAGAAGGCCGTGACTGCTAGCTGCTGGTTGTGAGTGCCAGGACCCACTCTGGGGTCTGACTTACCTCCCTGGCAGACACGCTGGGTGGGAGCTGGGGAGACAGCCGTTGAGAACAGGCTCAGGGCACGTCCTGGAAAAGCCCATCCTGGAGTGTGAGGTAGAATACAGGTGACCACTCGACTAGGGCTCTGTAGAGTGGGTGGGTGCCTTGTTTTGCTTTGCAGTGGGTATAGGCAAGGTCCTCCTGCTTGGCAGTGCCTGGCAGTATCCCTGTGGTGGCACTGGGATCTGCAACAGGATAGCCTGGTGGAGGGGTGGTGGCCTTCCCCAGGGTACACTGTGCCCTCAGAGGGAAGCCAGCCTGGCACCTGCCCTGTCTCTGCGGACCCCCCAGCCCACACCAGTGTAGTGATGGGGAATGTTGGGTACAAGGGTACATCCTTCTGATCAGACAGACACAGACTGGCAATCTGTACAAACACAAAAGAATCCATTTTCAGAAAAATAAATTACTAAGGGGGAGGGAAAGAAGGGTCCACTTTGTTTTTCTCAATAAATATGCAATTCTGCTCACCTAAGACTTGAAAGGTAATTATCTGGGAATGGGATTCTAACATCAGGGTCCACGAAGTGATTCTAAAGAGAGCTGTAGCTCCCACGCCTTGTCAGGGGAGCCCCAACCCTTCCAGAGCTGCCCCCGGCCTCTTCCAAGCAGGTCAGAGCACCCGTGGTGAGATTCCAAAAAGAAAGTGTCCTTGTGCCCAAAGTCTCAGATGCTTGGAGTTGGCTAGCAACAGCGCTATGAATCCCACCTCATTCGGAAAACAATGTACCAAGTGGCGAGGCTGGGAGCCGGGCCCTGGCTGGGACAGCCTCCTTCCCTGGCGTAGTGCACTCAGGGGCCGGCAGGGTCAGTTCTGCTGTAAAATGAGGTTTTCCAGTTCATCTGCAGAGCGCAGCAGGAAGGCCGCAGACTCTCGGTAGCCAGCGATGAGCTGCCGCACAGCGCTGATCTCCGTGGGGCTGAGCTGGGCAGTGGGCATGGTCCTGCTGGTGCTGTTGCTAGAAGGGGTGGACGTGGGAGGGGTGGGAGTGGTGGAGGCCCCGCCTTTCATGCTGAGGTCCGTGGGCCCTGTGGAGAGGAAGAGAGAGTAAGGAGGGAGCAGATCCCCCACCTGACTTCTGGAGGTCCCCTGACTTCCAGAAGTCCCTTTTGTTGTCACAACCATCACAGCATCCTGTTGTGGCCTGGTATGGAGTCTGAAGCCCTAATCTGTCTCCCTGCAGCAGGCCTGCATGCAAGGGAGGTTGAGAGGTTAGCCCTGTCTTTGGGAGAGGGTCATGTGCATCTCCAGGCAGAGCTCACGGGCACTGACATTTCTTCCACTGCTTTCTGAGGGCTCTTCCCAGCTCTGGTCTCCAGATGAGGAGAGCAAAGGCCTGCCTCTCCAGTGGCGGGCCCAGCCTTGGAATCGGGGTCTCAGGAAGGACCTGGGAGGGTAAGTGCGATGAGAAAGTATTAGCACGTGTCTAGGTCTGTGTGCCATTCTCCCCACAGGCTGGCTGGAAGAGGAGGTGGTGTGGGATGCCCAGCCAGAATGGCTCTGTCTGGGGCAAACTGGGAAGTAGCTGCTTATGCACTCCCAGGAGTACACGCAGGGAACTGGGAGTCCTTGTGGATGGAGGAGGGGCCTCCTTCCGCCAAACCTCAACATGTCAAATCTTTCCTGAGTTGTGTGCCTGGAATATGGAGGAGGAAGGTGGATACTGCGGGGGCAGTGGAGGGAGAGGGGTTAGTGGGAGAGAGGGGTGGGCCTGATGGGCAGAGCTGGGTGCCCTCTGCTGGC
Source organism: Dipodomys spectabilis (assembly GCF_019054845.1). Classification (NCBI taxonomy): domain Eukaryota; kingdom Metazoa; phylum Chordata; class Mammalia; order Rodentia; family Heteromyidae; genus Dipodomys; species Dipodomys spectabilis. Next base: position 10,409,151 of record NW_024870852.1, read on the forward strand.
GGATGGTGGTAGCAGTGAGCCTAGCTAGCACATTAGGGGCTGTGTTGTGGGGGATGGGGCCACCAGGCCTCTAGGTCTCTCCAGAAGCATCTCTGTGGAGCAGGCTTTGTTGCCACTTTAATGGACAGTTTGTGGCCTTCCCTCACCTCTGGCGGACAGGGGCTGCAATGAGGCCTGGGAGCCTGCAACACAGGCTGGGCCATGGTGGGCCAGCATCCAGGTCTGGGGGTCCCAGCAGACTTGGAAGCATGTGCAGTTAGAATGGTCTTCTTGCAGGGCTTCAGCAAGAAAACAGCCCAAGAGAGCTGGAGAGTGTGGGAGCCAGCCCCCTGGGAAGGCCTCCCTGCTGCTGCTCCTTCCCAGCCTCCTGCAGGTTCTTACAGCTGAGAGGCTGGTCTGGGCCATCCCTAGTAGCCTTTAGGTTACTAGGGCTCTGATGGCTAGGCTTGCTCATTACTGCATCCTACACTGGCCATTCTAATTCTGTTATTAAGACAGAGGGCCAAGAGACCTCTAAGCCAGAAAGTAATATCTTATGAATAAATGATGGAATTTGACTGTTGCTAAAAGGAAGTTGATACAGCTCCTAATTGGGGAAGGAAGGAAGTCAGGGTTATGCCTGGACGGCTTGGTCAAATACAATATATTCCCCACCTGAGCAGACAATGTGCCCACAATCAGGGGGTGGTCCTGTGAACTGGAAGTGAGAATTCAGGGAACAATCAGAAGGAAAGATTAGCTAAGAAGATGGCCAGCCCGTGTTGGCAAATGTGGAAGGGGTAGGACCTATGTGGCGGGAGGAGGTCTGGTCCCCTCTGGGGCCCTGAGGTGGCCCCTCAGGCCAGGTTCCTGTCTTTCCTCCCTCCATTTCCAGATCTTGTCCTGTTCACTGTTCATTTCTGTACTCACAGCTTTCCTTCCTTCTATCCTGGACTGCACTAAAGCCTGGAAAGGAGAAGATCTGTTTCCTTCAGCCAATCTGATCTGGAGAAACTACCTGTGCAGGCTCTAGTTACTGCCAGAAGCTCTGGTTCCTGGTGATTGCCAGGAAGGGGGTGGGAGGGAGGGACATGGAGTAGACTTGAGCTAGTGAGCACCCTAAGCAAGACAGGCAGAAAGTCTGATTCTATCTAGGCTGATTTACATCGCTAGATGACAGCGTAATGAGCACAGCGAGGGGCTCAGAGCCATCATTTCAGCCACCCAACTGAGGCAGCAAACTGGGAGGGCAGGGGGTGGGGCCGCTGTACAGCCACACAGTTTTCCTCTAGCTGATGGACACCCAGACGCAGCAGTGTTCTTCAGATGAGGCACAGAGCTGCCCTGGGTGAGGAGGCAAATGATCACATTTCTGTCCTACTGACCTCTCCACCCACCTGTAAGGTACCAGGGTGTAGAGGGCTGGGAGAGGGATGCATAGGGCGGAGTTGGCTGCCTCTTCTCACACCACCTCTGGCTGCTTCTCTGGCAGGCGTAACCGGGTGGGAGTCCAAACTCTACACTTCAAGAGAGGATCCCCAACAGCCACACTCAAGACAGGCCATGATGGATGTCACCAGATGGACGTTCGTCACCATCATGTATTGCACGGAAGCATCCAGGTACCAGGTCATCTGTACCATTCCTGCTGGGCCTCAGCCTCCCCCTGTGCACTTAGAAAGGGACCCACTTCAGACGTTCTAGCAAGGGGTCTTTCAGGCAGGCGGCCAGCCACTGGGACTGTCACTCCATCCTGGCTCTGCAAGCCCCTCTGGCCTGGCTTTGGGGATTAGGGCCAGGGCAGCCTCTTATTTTAGGTTAAGAGGCATTAGGAAAGGATGAGAAACTAAGCCAGGCAGGGCTCTTTCCGGGACCCAGCATACTTCATAGTGAGCATGGGGATCTGGGCTGGCTGCGGGGTTGCAGTCAGTGGTCTCCTGCAGCCAAGGACAGAGCTTGAGGAATTCTCAGCTATGATCAGCAGAGATCCAGGATCAGGACTCTCCGGCCTGCAGGAGGCCTCGCTCTCTGGCCTTTGCCACCTCCTTACCCTCACCCCATGGCTCTGCCTCTTGCCCTCTCCCTGGAAAGATTTTTACCACAAGGCAAGACAGAAGGATGGAGTCTAAGCACAAACAACAGCCCTGTACTTCAAGCCTATCCAGGGCTCCCCACTCCCGTTAGTGTAGATGGGCCTCAGGCCCTATAATGTTGTTCTCTCCCCAACTCCGCAGCTCCCAAGGCTAGTGCTCCTATCCCAGCTGCATTTCCAGCTTTTTGTTGGATAATTGGAAATAGAGTCTCACGGACTTTTCTGCCTGGGTTCACTTGAAACTGAAATCTTCAGATCTCAGCCTCCTGAGGAACTAGGATTACAGCTGTGAGCCCCAGTGCCCGGCCTGGAACTCAGTTTGTTTACAGCAGTCTGCATTTTTCCCTGCAGCAGAGCTGGTCACCCAGCTTAGGGCATAAAGCTGAGGAACCCATTGCTCAACATCATGCTAGTTCCTGGCCCCACTGGGAAGAGCAGTCTGCTTGGGGCTCTAGTTAGTGTTTGGAGCCACTTACCGTTACTGTGATTTCCTGTCTGGAGGGAAGCAGGGGCCTGCAGGTTGCTGCCCAAGGCCCCATAGCTGCGGTAACTGTAGTTGAGGCCGCCGTTGACGTACACAGGGTCCTGGGAGTAGGAGGAGGCTGGCAGTGAGTAGGTGGAGTGGGTTATGGCTGCGGAGTCCCGGGAGTGCTGCTTGTCCAAGGCAATGGGCTCATCCTGCAAGGGCAGCAGAATGTTGCCGGGGAACAAGGCAGAAAGCTCTAGCCATCACCCTAGGCCCCAGGCAAAAGCTGTAGCCCCAGGGTTCCTGGGACCCAGCGTCATGGCTCTCTGATTGACTTGTCCCAGGCATTTCCCCAAATTGCAATGATGTATCAAGACTCAGAATGAGAACCAGACTTCCATTTGGGGGATGGGAATCTACACTGAGATAGGGTCTCACTGTATAGACTGGGCTGACCTGGAATTCTTTGATTCTCCTGCCGTAGCCTCCCAAGCACTGGAATTAAGGTGTTGTGCCACCATGCCCAGCCAGACTTTCGAGGTCTGCAGGGCCCTCGTGATGGACTCCTCCAGCCTTCCCTTTCCCCTTGCTGCCCCCTCACAGCTTGTCTGGGCACTGTTCTCCATGTCCTCCCCCTCCCCCCAGTGCCAGGGCTTCAGGGTGATGGGTGAGCCTGCCCTGGGCACGGCCGGCGATGAGCGCGTACCTGGGAGGACTGGTAGATCTCCAGGCGCATCCTCTTAGCTGCTTTTCTCGTCTCGCTCTCACAGGCGGCTGCGAGGATGTTTTCTGCCATGGCGGAGGTCAGGTGGGGGGGCGTGGGTCTGGTCTGCAGGTAGAATGGCCATGAGTGGGAGTTGGGTATTGGGGCTGGTAGGCCCCAAGCTTGACAGAGCCATGTAACCTTTCTGGGCCCCTGCTGTGCAAGAGGGCTTCTGGGCGAGCTGGGGGTAAAGGGTCTACCACGGCGTGCATGGGGGCCTTGGTGGCAAGTGGGGAAGGGCAGCTGGGGGAGACTCACCATCTCCATGCCGTTCTTCTTCATGCGGCGACAGGACTTGAGGTAGGTGCGGATGCGCTTGCGGGCCCGCTCCTGGAACTCGGGGAACTGCCGACTGCATGACTCGATGATGGCCTGGATCTTCTCCTTGGGTTGCTTGGAGATGGGCACCATTCGGTCCAGGTTCTCATCCACAAAGAGCCGCACAAACATCTGTGGGCAACAGGGCCTGTGGGAAGGGCTGTCCTTGCCTGGGACCTCTCCCCCCCCTCTGCCGGGCCCTGTCTGGTGCTTACGTTAAAGGCCTTGAGACGCTCGGGGTCCATGCCCTCAGAGTCATTCATCTTGTCGTTGTCCTCGTGGTCATCGTGGTCATCGTCGTCGTCATCCGCTGCGGGGGCCCGGCCCACTGTCAGGTCCTCAGGACAGCCACTGACCTCGGTCTTGATAGAATCATAGCTCCCAGAGCTGTAAGGAGGGGACTGGGGGGTGGGGAAGAGCGACAGAGGACGCATCAGGTGGGCTGCCCTTTCCTGGAGGGTGGTCAGCTCGCCCAGCTGCCATGACAGCTCTGTGCACAGCATGCCTGCCTCTGGCCCCCTTCATCTGCAAAATGGGGCAGCAACCCCAGCCCAGCTCTGCCTGTGCTGGTATGAGGAGGTTTGACTACAGCAGGACCCACCACATCCCGTGAGGGAGAGAAAAGGACTCCCACCCCAGCCAGCCTCTTCTGGGTTTCCTGCCCGATCCTCCAGGAGCCACAACCCCTAGTTGACAAGTGAGCCGCCACCAGAGCAGCGAGTGCGCTGTCTGTGGGAGGAGGAACGGATGGGCTGGAGGAGGAGCCAGCCAGGGCCGCCGGCCCACAAGGTGGGGTGCCTTCCCCCCCGAGGAATGCTGTTGAGCAAGGAGGGGCCCGGCCCAGCTGCCTGGGCGCCTATCCTGCAGCCCTCCAGTCCCCCAGCCTCGCTCCACAGGTTCCTCATCTGTCCCTCCTGTTTTCCAGCCTGCTCCCTACCAGCTTGCCCTTCAAGGCCCAGTTCCACATCATCTTTCTCCTGTCCCTGTTTAAAAGTTTGTGCCTGTGGCATGTCCTGGTATCCTGGTCCTTTCCCTGGAGGAGGTAGCATTAGTTGGGCCCACGGACACAGAGCACGTAGCCACTGATCTCAATGCTACATGCTGCCTGCAGGGAGCCCGGTACTTCCAGAGGAAGAGCTCCATGGAGACACGCCCTGCCCTCCCTGTGTCCTGACTGCTGGCCAGTCTCTGTCCATGCAGATGTGCAAGGGCCTTCCAGAGTCACAGTGCAGGGCCCAGCAATGACTACTGGTGGGTTCTGTGACCTCTGGCAGGGCTGATTTCCAAACTACTACTCAGCTAAATCCTCAGCCAGGACCCGAGCAGGCAGGCAGAGAACACACTCTGAGGGCTGCTGGAGTATTCACTCCTCTCTCACTTCCCTGGTGCCCAACAGCCTGACAGGGTCCACCCTATAACTTGGCAATGGTGGTAAAGTTAGAGCAAAGTTTGCCCCCACAGTCAGGCAGCTGCTCTGCTTGTTCCTCGGACCTGCTCCTAGCCAGGTTCCTTTGATAGCTACATGATGATAATGTGACATCATTTCTTTGTCCCAAATTTTCCCTTGAGACCCTGAGCGGCCTCTTCCTGGTACCTACTGCACCCCCTGCAGAAGAAAAATGGGAGCACAGCAGAGGAAAAGCCTGCTGGGGGGCAAAGCGTTGGCCACAAGGCTGCAGATGCTCCAGGAGAGCCAGGCTGGCCTCCCTGCTTCAAGAAACCTTAGTGGACCAGAGTCAGCCTACAGTGGGGACACCCACATGACTGCCCCTGCCCCCAGAAAACGTGAGGCCTGTGTTCAAAGTGTTCCGTGCTGCTTGCTGTCCAAGCATTACTTGGGTGGTTTGGTTCTGTTTCAGTACTGAAGTTTGAACCCAGAGCTTCTTGCTTGCCAGGCAGGTGCTGTACTGCTTAAGCCATGCCTCCAGCTCTACTTGCTGTTCCAGGCGAGGGGATATATCGCCTGCCATCTCCTCCAAAGCTGGGAAGCAGGCTCAGAGGCGGGATTTCGCCCCTGTCTTGAGGTCTCGTGTGGGCTGGGCCCCGCTACACTCCCGCCCGCCCGTGTGTACTATTTCTGGTCGGCCCCACAACCCCCCTGCGGGCTGCGGACAGGCAGAGGCCCCTGGCCCACAGCCCCACACACCTCAGGGGTGCTCTTCACGCCGTACTTGACCCGGCTCCTCAGCCCGTCGGTGCCGCAGCCGTCGGAAGGGTAGGACGGCGTGCCGAGCGCCGTGGCCGCGGGGAGCTTGTCACACAGGTTGATGGGCTGGTCCTCGGCCGCCGCAGTGAAGTCCATGGGGGCTGCGGCGCCGTTGCCGTTCATCTCGGGGAAGGCAGGGTCGCCCTGCGTGCTGCTGGACGTGGACGGGTTCAGGGTGGAGGAGCCATTGCCGCTGCCGCTCTCGGAGGAGGAATCGTCTACGAGGAAAGCCGGGGGGTGAGGCCCAGGCCTGGCTGGGTGTGGCGACCTGGCATCGGCCCTCGGAGTACCTGTGCTGCTGCTGGTCTCGCAGGGCAGAGGCGGCCGCAGTGGGGACGGACGCCTTGGCCACAGGAGTCTCCAGGCGCCACCACCGGGCCCAGCCATGGTCTCCGGAGCCCCCTGTGCGCGCGTCACGCGCTCTGCCGCAGGAGTGCCCCTCCCACCCTCAGTGGGCCTCGAATTTGCTCCCTTCGCTGCTTGAGGGAGGGCGGGAGGGATGGGTCAGGGATGGGTCCCCGTGCCCCCCCCCCCCCCCCCGGCCAACCCACAGCGTCAGGCCGGCAGCACCCCCTGCTGGACGCGCTGCGCGCGGCCACCGGCGCCGGCCGCGCGGCCCGGGGTCGGGCGCCCCCTGCTGGGGAGAGGCCGCATTGCTGGCGGGTCTGGGAAGATAACACGGGCGCTCCGGGGACTGGATATTTTCGGATCCCGCCCGCCCCAGCCTCCTGCCTGGCCAGATCAGACAAGATGCGGGGTGGAAGCTACCGGGCCGCGGTCACCGGCAGGTGAGCGTCCCCGTGGCTCTGGGCGGCGCCCAGGTGCCCCGGCTCTGCCCCTGCCCCTTGCACGGGCGGAGCGGCCGGGGAGTCCCGACCATGTCCCAGGCCACCCTTCCCCCCAGACCAGGGTCGCGCCGGACCCCAACCCCCACTCTCAGCCAGCAGATTATGAAGATTTAGTCCCCGGTGCCGGGTACTGGGCACGCGCGCCTCCCGAGCGTCCCCATGGTGACCGAGCGGCTCCAGAGCCCTAACCAATCGCCGGCCTCTCGGCTACCCGGGGGCGGGACCGGGCTGCCCATCAAGCAGCCGGGCCTGGGCCGAGGGGGAGGGGAAAGCACGGTGCGGCGGCACCCCTCCCCCCTCGGCGGCAGCAGGTCCCCTGGGCCGCTGCTTCCTGCAAGGCTTCCTCCGCCTCCTGAGCAGCCCAGCTCCACGCATCCTCCCGTGGGCTCGGCCCCAAGCCTCACCCCAGAGGCCCCAGGCTTTCCTCCTCCCGACCCCTCCCGTCCAAACAGATGGTTTTCTTCGGGCAGCATCTCCAGTGACTAATCTAGGTGTCTGGCACTATTTATTGAGCACCTACTGTATGCCAGCCCTGTCCCTGGTGGAGAAACCAAAGACTGAACCTCAGGGGGTTAACCCCTAGGGCAGTAACTGGATACTCAAAGCCAACTGCCCCTACCGGTCACGCCACACCCACTCTCTCCCCTCTCCTCCCAGCTGCCCTCCTCTTCCCTTGGCACCTCTGCTCCAGGCTTTTACCTCTGTGCCTTGTCCTTCCCGTGATCTCCTGCCCACCTTCAGCCTCCCTTGCCCAGGCCTCCACTCTTGACCCCTTCTGGGGCTTGATCTCCAGGCTGTGCTTGGGCTCTGTCATGCTCCTCTAGCTGGGACAACTTCCATCAATTGTCAAGGCTTGGCCCTGCTATGCTGCCCCAGGGGTCCTAGGAAGAAGGTGCTGGCTCTGGGTGGCTCCTTCTGGCCAGAGCACCTGAGGTACTGTAGTCCTCTGCTGGGGCGAAGGGGCTACAGGATGGGATGCCCCTGGCAGACTGGCTCAGCTCTGCCCACCCCGGCAGTGCCCTCCCACAGGCCTTACTTGACCTTAGAAAACCCTTGATTCTGCCTTGAGAAACAAAACACCTCAGTGAGCACCAGCCCAAATGGTCATGGCACTCACCGTGGGCACCAGGCCCTGCGGCTGCAGTGTCACACCTTGCTTGGGACACAGTAGGATGGACCCCTACCCCATCTCTCTGAGATAAGCTTACACAGCTCAGGGGCTGCTGGGCTCTCGAGAACTTCCATCCCATCTGATCAGCTAGGACGACAGAGGCTGCCAATACCTCGCCCTTGGGCCAGAACAGCAGGCTCAAGTCCTCCAATGCCACCTTAGCCTGGTAAGAGACACATACTCCCGTTCGTATAGAAAGCTAGAAATCCCTATCACTCTGTCAGTCCCCAGATTTAACAATACTGGGAACTGATTTTCACTGGCATTTTGAGAAGCCTCAGGAGATAAATGGTGAGGCGACATGTGGGCGAGCCCCGCAGCCAGCAGAGGATCCTTCAGAGTGATTCTTAAGCGTGAATGAAGCTGGGCATATGCTGTGCTGTGGACAAACACTATGCTCAGTGGGGTAAGCCAGATGCAAAAGAATAAAGGCCCAGCGAGTCTACTTATACAGGGGACCTTGAAGTATCCTGGAAGTTATTGGGGGCAGGGTTGGAACTGAGTGGTGACGTTTCTGTTTGAGGTACTGACTATGCAACACTGAATTCACTTGGTTTGTTTGTACACTTTAAAAAGTTAAGATGTGGGGCTGGGAAGGTGGCTCAGTGGTAGAGCACTTGCCTTGCATGCCTCAGGCCCTGGGTTCGATTCCTCAGCACCACATAAGCAAAAAGAAAAAAGCCGGACGTGGCGCTGTGGCTCAAGTGGTAGAGCGCAAGCCTTGAGCTGAAGAGCTGAGGGACAGCGCCCAGGCCCAGAGTTCAGGCCCCACAACCGGACCCCCCCCCCCAAAAAAAAAATTAAGATGTGCTGGCCACCCATGGTGGTTCGCGCCTGTAATCCTAGTTACTCAGGAGACTGAAATCTGAGGATCGTGGTTTAAAGCCAGCCTGCAACCCTTATCTCCAATTAGCCACCAGAAAATGGAAGTGGTACTGTGGCTCAAAGTGGTAGAGCACTAGCCTTAAGTAAAAGAGCTCAGGGAGGGCTGGGAATGTGGCTTAGTGGTAAGAGTGCACTTGCCTAGCATGCTTGAATCCCTGGGTTTGATTCCTCAGTACCATATAAACAGAAAAGCCGGAAGTGGTGCTGTGGCTCAAGCGGTAGAATGCTAGCCTTGAGCAAAAGCAGCTCAGGGACAATGTTCAAGCCCCAGGCCTGGCCAAAAAAAAAAGAAAAAAGAATAAAAAAGAGCTCAGGGATAGTGCCCAGGCCTGGAGTTCAAGCCCCACAACTGACAAAAACAAAAACCAAAAAACCCACCCAAACTTTGGGCAGGCCTGCAGCCCTTCATTTATAAGCTATTTGCCACCACGGTTTCTCCACGCCACATCTGGGTCAGGGATACAGAAGCCCACATTTAAGTGACAAAGTTACTCTCAGGTGGCCGTAGTCTGGTGGACTAGCCACTGCCCTACACAGCCCACCCCAGTGCCATCCTGTGAGGAGTGCAGAGGAGTTGTGAGCTGTGTGGATACCATCTCAGTGACCTTGAAAAGGTCACCTCCCCCTCCTTGTGCCTCAGTTTTGCTTCAGAATGGCTCTCATGTCACAAAATATGTTTTATACAGTGTGGACTAGCCTTAGCATAAGTACAGATGCTCAGAAAAGGAAGTTGAGGCAGTGACTTAAGAGGCAGAGATGAGAGATGTGGCTTGAGGCCTCCTGAGCAAAGTTATCAAGACTGCCATGGCATCAACCTAGCTGGGTATGATGAAGCGTACTTGTTATATCCCAGCTGTTAGGGAAGCATGGGGAGGAGGATCACAGTCTAAGGCCCAGCCCCAGGCAAAAATACAAGCCTCTATCTGAAAAATGATGCAAAAAGGAACCGAGGCTGTGAGTCATGTCGCAGAGCAGGGCCTAGCAGGCACTGAGCGCGGGAGTTCAAACCTCAGTAGGGTTCAAACCAAGGGAGGGAAGGAGGGAAGCTGGCTTCCTGCACCCCACAATCTCACTTCACAAACTTCCTACATCTGTCTCCCAGACTAGAGCACCAACTTCTGGAGCCCCAGCACAGACACAAAATTAGAGATGGGCTCCATGGTGGGAGTGGGGGTGGGGGAGACACCTGGGAGAGCTGTGTCTGCCCCATGCCTGCCTGCCTCTTCTTAACATGGTGGCAGCTGAGCTGGGCACTGGGGACCAGTGAGAAGATGGGCTGCTACCCATGGGTCCATGCTCCAGTGAGCAGGAAACCAAGCACAAGGGCTCCTGAGGAGGCTGGGCTCCAATGAAGATGTCACCTGCCTCCTCAGCCTCTTCCCCCTCCATTCCCTCCTCGCCCCCATTCTTCAAGGTCTGCCTGAGCACCTCCCTCCTTGTGAACCCCTCCCCCCCCAGCACCACCAGGGAAGGTGGCTCAAGCATGGGGAAGACCTAGGGCCAAGCAGGGGCCAAGGTTCTGCGCAGGGAGAGGTGGTTCCCTCTACCCCGCAGCTCCATGGGCAGTGGCTATGGCCCCCATCCACCCCCACGGCACTCAGGCCCTTCTGGCACACTTCCCCTACTGTTCACCCACACCTAGGCCTTTGCTCCGCTGCCCCTTCTTTCTGGGCCTGGGTGCTGTCCCTGAGGTTGGTTTTTTATTTTTCCCCTCAGGGTTAGCACTCTCGATCCTCAAATCTCAGCCTCCTGAGCAGCGGGATTACAGGCACTGTGCCACCAGTGCCCAGCTGTCGCCCCATCTTGGTATTGGTCTCTCCCTGGCTCTTCTGGGGCTCCTTCCCTATTCTTCCCGGTCATGGTCTGCCCAGCCCCTGCTCTGACATGCAGACCCCCCTTTACCTGGATCTTCTCAAGTTTATCATCTTCTGACAACACTATTGTTAACGGTACCTGGTCTGGGCCCGGGGGGGGGGGGGGGGGGGGGGGGGAGGGAGGGGCTGGAGGCCATGAGGCCATGGCTTCAGTGGGCAGGTTTGTATCGCTCCAGCTTTCCCACAAGCTGCACTCCTTCCTCTCGTAAGGGCACCTGGGCTTCCTGGGTTCCTCAGCGTGAACACGGGCCCAGGGCTTGGACAGTCTGCACAGCCCACTGCAGCGACTGCAATGATGTGCACCAACTGGGACCCAAAAGAGTTATTTCCAGGCTTTCTCCACCCGGGGGTAGCTCAGTCTGCTGGGCAAGGGACAGGCTGGCACCCACAGACCCCTAAACCCACGTGTGCCTAAAGCCGAAGAAGGCCCTAGACTATTTCCTTATTGCTGAAGCTAGCTGGAGGCCAACATGCATCACGTGTGTCTGGTTTGGTCTCTGAGTAATCAGGGGCCCAGGACCAGCCCTGGGAATAGGGCTCCCTCCTCCCCCACCCACCCTGAGATTACTGGCGCCCGCAGGCCCCACCTCTGCGGAGTTTGGGGAAACGGGGCCCTAGAACTGGGACAGCTGGACTCCAACCCATTCCAAGTTCTTCCTCCCTCTCCCAAAACCTGACTTCAAAGAGACTTTGACAGGCACCCTGGACACCTTGAGCCCAAATGGCACCCGTGGGGCTGGGCCCCCTGGCTGCAGGGTGTCCTGTCTGCACGACCTTGGGTACAGCCACCTCCTGAGATCCTCTTATCTGTAGTCCAGGGAGTTGCCGCTGACACCCTCTTGGGCTCTAACACTTTATGACTCTGTGAAAACACCCAGCTGGCCCCATGGCTCCAAAGGCTTAGTGCTCAAGCCCTTCCAGGGTTGTGGCCTCCAATTAAGGGCATTATTTTGGCAGGCCATAGGCCCTGGATGGACACACCCAGGCCTGGAGCTGAAGGTGGAGGGTCAGGGTACTCAGGATGCCCCTCCAGGACAGGTACCTCACCTGAAACCAGCCTGTCAAAGCTCAGGAGAACACCCTCAAGACACAACTGACGGCCCCCCCCTCCCCACTCACCCCCGCCCCAAACCCTACGACTGGGTGCCCTGGAGGCAGGCAGGGAGGCAAAGAACACACAGCTCCTGCGCATTTCTCCAAAGCGGGTCTCGCCAGCTTGGTGAAGGATGGTTCCCCAGGAGGGCAGGACCTGGAGTCCACCACCTGTACCCGCCATGCCTGTGGACAAGGGAAGGCCGGCCATGCCCATCTAATGTAACGTGGGGCAATGTGCTGCTATTCAAATGGGGGAATTAGTGATGAATGAGGGAAATTGTTCCTCCCTCTGTCCCGTCTCCAGAAGGAGACAAAAACTCCTTTTACCTCGGCAAACAATGCCCTTATGTGGGCGCCAGCACCCTGCAGCCCACACAGGCCCCGCTCTGTGCAAGCCACCAATCGCCACACTGGGCTCTGGGGCCATAGCCAGGGGCATCCTATTCTGGTGGGTGACTGAGGCCAGTCCCCAGACCAGGCCGAGAAGGCCCACCATCCCTGGGAATCCTGCACAAGGTCACATGAGCTCACATCCATGGCTCCCAGGTAGCCCGCCTCTTGTGGCCAGAGGTGGGGCTGCTGGGGGCAGGGTGGCCAGCTGGTAAGGCCAGAGCAGCAGCTAGGCAGGAACGAGGAGGAGCCATCAATAATTCACACACAAAAGCTGTAAGCTGGGGAAGAGGAAGGAATGCTGGGCAGAGAGCTGGAGCCAGCAGTCCCCATGGCCGCCAGGGTGGAAGCCCCTGAGGGCCTGAGATACCGTCACGGGCTGTAGGCTGAGGCGCTGCCTGCTCTAAGCTCAGGGCCCACACCTCCCCCGGGCTGTCCATCTGACCAAAGCCAGTGGACTGAGCCATGGTTACATGCTGCCTATTGGCTCTTCCTCTCAGAAGGCAGGGTGGAGGGGAGCGTGGGGAGCCCACCGTCACCAGATGAGGTCTGCATTCTCTGCCTTCCCGTCACTGCTCCACAGAGCTGCCTGGACGGAACACACCCCTGCTCACCCCTATTTCATGGAGCCTTTTCTGGGCAGCATGTCTTGATGTGTTGGCCAAACTTCCTGACTTGCTCCTTAAATGGGTGCCAACACCTAGGTCTGCGTAGTCAGGAGTAACATGGCCACAGAGTGTGTGTCACATGTGCAAGTTTGCTAATGCCGTATTTAAAAAAATAAATACAAGTCCAAAGCTGGACTTTTATTGATCACACCTGTGATCCTAGCAACTCAGGAGGCAACTACCTGGAGGATCACGGTTCAAAACCAGCCAGGGGGGCTGCGAAGGGGGCTCAATGGTAGAGTGCTTGCCTTGCATGCATGAGGCCCTGGGTTCAATTCCTCAGCACCACATAAGCAGGAAAAAAAAAAAAAAAAAAACGGAAGTGGCGCTGTGGCTCAAGTGGTAGAGCGCTAGCCTTGAGCTGAAGAGCTGAGGGACAGCGCCCAGGCCTGAGTTCAAGCCCCACGACTGACAAAACAAAGCAAAAACCCTAAACCAAAAACCAAAAAAACCCAGCCAGGGCAGTCAAATGGGAGAGATTCTTATCTCCAATTAACCAGCAGAAAGCTGGAACTGGAGGCGTGGCTCGAGTGGCAGAGCACCAGCCATAATCGAAAAAAAGCTTGTGGGAAAGCACAAGGCCCTGCATTCAAGCCTAAGTACCAGCAATGAATAAATACATAAATGAATGAATTTGTTGGCTACCTCCCTAACCTGACTCAATGCTAGGGAACAAACCCAGGGACTATTTGAAGGCCAATGCTAATGGTACACTCTTGTAATCCCACCACTCAAGAGGCTGAGATAGGATTTTGAGTTCAAGGTCAGCCTGTGAGATCCCATCTAAAAAATTTTTTTTTGGTTGGTCATGGGCTTGAACTCTGGTCCTGGGCACTGTCCCTGTGCTCTTCAGCTCAAGGCGAGCGCTCTATCGCTTGAGCCACAGCGCCGCTTCTGGTTTTCTAGTGGTTTATTGAAGAGTCTCATGGACTTTCCTACCTGGGATGGCTTTGAACCGTGATCCTCAGATCTCAGCCTCCTGAGTAGCCAGGATTACAGGCGTGAGCCACCAGCACCTGGCCTAAATTTTTTTTATTTTTTCATTTTTGCCAGATCTGGGGCTTGAACTCACAGCCTGGGCACTGTCCCTGAGCTTCTTTTGCTCAAGGCTAGCACTCTACCACTTGAGCCATAGCACTACTTCTTGCTTTTTCTATTTATGTGGTGCTGAGGAATCAAAGCCAGGGCTTCATGCATGCTAGGCAAGCACTCTACCACTGAGCTACCTTCCTAGTCCTTTCCCTTCTCAAATTTTAAAGAATTCACAATATAATAAATTCACAATGATAAATTCACAATATCTCCAACATTAATAAATGCAACAGAGATGCTGTAGCTTCTGCTTTCATGCTAGCCAAGGACACCACTGTGATTTCCCACAGGTTTGCACCTGCCCTTCCTGAACATGGCGCAGCTGCTGGTGACAACTCATCTGATGGCACTGAGCTGGGCTTCCCCCCAAAGTGGCACTGTCCATCTCAGCGGGGTCCTTGGCGTCCAAGCTGCCCATGAGAGTTTAGCTGTGAGGGCAAGTAGTCCAAGTGGCAAGAAGGGAAAGGGGGGACACCAAGTTTGTACCAGTTCTGGAGGGTGAGGTGCTAGGCAACTTGTAGCTCCTGATGTCACTGGAGAGCCAGAGGCTCCCCAAGGGGTGGTCACCAGCCCTATCTCCAGCTTTTAAGTCCCCAGGGATTGACAGACAGGGCCTGCCCCACCCCCGCCCCACTTCCTGGATTCTCCCAACCCACCAGTTAGGACCAGAGCAGAAGCTTCCAGTGTGGAGCCTTGATCTGTCCTTGCAGCCAGATCCCAAGCACTGGCAGTGAGAAAACACACGAATTCAACATGCAAAGCTCTCCCCAAAATGCCTACTGCTGGCCACCCCCCAGTCCCCACAAGTCATGTGTCTGAGAGCAAACAGCCACTGCAGGCCACCATGTGTGAATGATTCACGGGACAGCGCCCTGCCTGGAAGCCCGTGTGCAGTGTCCCAGAGCCTCTGGCAGGCCTTCCACAGGCCCTCCCAGAAGCCGGTCTAGGGTTGTTGCATCCCAGTCCTTGGGTCAGAGTCACTTCCGGGTTCCTGCAAGAGACACCTGATGGTGCCTCTTCTGCATACCCACCCCTCCCCCACTTCTCAGCGCAGCAGTGCTGCCCTAGCAGAAGCCCTGAGCAGAGGCTCTGATCTGCCAGATGGCCCCACACACCCAGGCTAATCTTGGGGGGTTCTCCCTCATCTCCTCAAGCCCCAGAGTTTGTCCTGCCCTGGTGTCCTCACTGGGCATCTGCCCCCCCCCCCATCAACTGGGACAAGGCCAGCGTTGTTTAGGCCTGCCTGCTGGGGGGATAAAGGGGTCTCTCGGAGCTGTCTCCTGGTCTCTCACCCTCGTTGGGCTGTAGCCAGCACAGCCCAGCATTGTCTGTCCTGCCTGCAACCCAGCTGATGATGGACATTTTTCTGTGACCTGGGACTATCCTATGGCCTGCAGCCAATCCCTGGAAGAGCTGGGGCCCAAGCTCTCTGCTCCTGGTGGGAAGGGAAGGGAAGAGAAGGGAGGGGAGGGGAGGGGAAGGAAGAAGGAAAGCCATAGTGGACAACTGGGCCTTCAAGAGGAACATACAGCTCTTGCTCTAGGAGGAGGGAGATGAATGAGGCCTATGTCCAGCCTCCAGCCTCACCTGAGAAAAAGAGAGTCAGGTGATAGACAGGGTCGAGCTCGGCAGAAGGAACAGAGCAGAGAAGTTTAGCTTAAAAGACCATTGCAGGGGCTGGGAAGGTGGCTCAGTGGTGGAGCGCTTGCCTTGCATGCATTAGGCCCTGGGTTCGATTTCTCAGCACCACATAAGCAAAAAGAAAAAAGCCGGAAGTGGCACTGTGGCTCAAGTGGTAGAGCGCTATCCTTGAGCTGAAGAGCTGAGGGACAGTGCCCAGGCCCAGAGTTCAGGCCCCATAACCGGACCTGACCCCCCCCCCCAAAAAAAAAGACCATTGCAGCAGCCAGGCGCCGGTGGCTCACGCCTGTCATCCTAGCTACTCAGGAGGCTGAGATCTGAGGCTCATGGTTCAAAGCCAGCTTGGGCAGGAAAGTCTGTGAGACTCTTATCTCCGATTAGCCACCAGAAAACTGGAAGTGGCTCTGTGGTAGAGCACTAGTCTTGAGCTGAAGAGCTGAGGGACAGCACCCAATCCCAGAGTTCAAGCTCCAAAACCAACCACAACAACGACAAATAAAAACCACTGCAGAGCTTGGGGACTGACTGCAGTCTCTGTACTCAGGAGGCTGAGACAGGAGGGTCATAAGTTCTAGGCCAGCCTGGTCTACATAACAAGATTTCATCTCATCAAACAACAATCCCCTCAGGCTGTCCATCCCCACAATGTGACAGTAGCCTGGGCAGTGCCCAGACTTGAGCGCTGGGTCTCCAGGGAGAGACCTGCAGGCCAGAAGCGTTGGGCTCCTGGTGGGGAGGGGGCTGGTCAACCCCAGGGGTGGGCATGATTAAAGGGAAAACCAGAAATGGCCATCGCAGATTGCCCTCTCATTCTGAATGGCCTGTCCCCAACAGCCTTTCCCTACAGGCTGAACAGCCTCCTGCCTAACCCCTTACTCCTCTCCAGGAGGGTATGAGGCACCCTTGGCGGCTGCCCAGCAGCTGCCCACAGAAGGCATGCCACCACAGGCTGGGTCTCCCCAGATGGGAATGCTGCTACCTTGTAGACCGCCTCCAGCCTAAGGGGTTGCAGGGAGAGTGCCAGTTCAAGAAGCAGGGTTTTCAGGGACTCAGGGTCCCCACACAGGCCCCGTGCAAGTCGGGGAGAGTGGGACAGGAGTTCAGGAGTTGCTAGGGCAAGCTGCGAGTTTCCATGCCCAGCTGGCACAAAGCCTGCCCTCCACCTCGAGATCCTCCTGCCTCAGCCTCTTGAGTGCTGTAATTACAGGCCTGCACTACCATGGAGGCATACAATCTTTTCTAAGGAAACAAGATTTTAGGGGTGAGAAGAAGGTGAGAAGCACAAGAGTGTGAAGAGGAAGAAGGCTGTGATTAGAGCCCCTTGGAGCTCAGGGGGCTGGAGAGGTAGGAGGGGGGCCTGTGGGTCTACGGAAGGACTGGGATAATCTTGGAGAAGCAGGGGCTTCAGTGCCTAAGGGTCTCTGGTTCCAGTCTCTCAGCCTGATGGCACCAGGGGGCCCACAACCTGGCTACCAGAGTGGCCACCTATGAGCCTTCACACCATCCATGCATCATGGAGTTTTCAGTAGGACAGGAAGGTGGGTGCAGATTATTCTAAAACCCAGAGAGTGGAAGTGACGTGCCCAAGGCTACACAGCAAGGAGGTGCAGAAAGGATCTGAGCTGAGGCTGAGGCAGTATAGTTGAGTCTGCATCAATCCACTGAGCCTCCCTACAGAGAATAGGGAGAAGGGTACCCCAGAAGAAAGGCAGAGGAAAGGGTGGGAAGGGTCCTTGCTGGCAGGAAAAAGAGAGGCAGCACCAGTGTAAATGGCCAGCCAGGGTGAGCAAGCTCTACCTGCTCCCAGGGGGCTGCCCAGAAGCCTTGGGGGATTTCTGGGTGGTAAAAGGCCCCACCTGCTGCCTTGGTCAGCTGCGCCACAGACAGAAGCCCAGGCTCAGAGAGGGCAAGTAGCTTTCCTATGCACTCACTGTAGGGTAGGGGGCAAGGCTGGCACTGTTCAGCAGCTCCAGAGCAGAGTGGCGGGCCACCTCCAGGGCCCCTCCTCTGCCCATGCCAGCCAGAATGTGGCTCAGGCAGGTGACTCCATGAAATATCCATCCTTCCACAGACAGGAGCCATCAAATAGGTCTGGGAAGAACCTGCCACCCGCAATCTGGGCAAGTTCCTCTCCCAGGGTGGGATATCACTTCTGCTGGGCAGTGGGAATGGTCAGTTCTGTGCTCAGTCAGGGCTGAGCACATGGTGGACTCAGGGAAACCTTTAAGTGCGATGTGGCTCTGCACTCGTGACAGGGCAGCACATGGGGGGTGGGGAACAAAGGGGCCACGGGTGACACCAGGAGGAAATGAAGCTTTGATGTGCGCAGAGAGCCTAGGAAATATTTTCTTGTTTTGCGTCTGTGGGGATAAACATGAACTTAGAGAGCCGGGGGAGAGGGCTGGCGGCCCTTGGGGACCCCTGTGCGTGGCACAGCATGCAGTGCTCGCACCTGATTCCAAGGTTCCCAGAACCTTGGCAGAGCCAGGGGACCCCTCAGTGCCTTCGCTCAGCCTTAGGCCGATGTGGCACTGGGCATGGGGTAGATGGGGAGAGTGGGAAGCCCCAGACCTGGCCTGTAGGCAGGAAGTACTGCCATCGCCTCCCAACTGCCCAGGGGACATGGGATATGGTTCTATGGCCTGTGGGTTCCAGAAGCCAGGACATAGGAGGGGCCTGGTCTGAGGAGCGCACACATACTGGGGGTGGGGGGAGGGGCTGGATGCTCCAGGGCTCTACAGGGCTCCTCCAGCACCCCCAACAACCTGTGCTGTCGAAGGCGGAAGCAGGATCTTCTGCTGTCCCCTCATGCTGGCTTCCTGCCTGCCTGGGAGGTGAGTAATGTCCGCTCCCTGCCCCCATGCATCCCTTCTGGAGGCCAGGCCTCACATTTTCCGCTCAGGAAGGGGCAGAGTGAGGGGCTGGGGAAGAGGAGGGGGAGGGGCCTGCAGTAGGGATTGGGACCTTGTCCTGCCACATGAGTGGCCATGGGGAGATGCCCTGGCTCACCTGCTAAGTGCGTGCAGCACAGATGCACCTTCACCCACCCCTTCACTCAACAACCCCTTCTCCAAGGGCCTTCTCCATGGCCTTCTCCCGTGTGCATGGAGCCCTGCCCACCCAGGAGAAAGCCTATAGCCCACAGTTGCTTGACAGGGGGTCTGGAGGGACTTTGATGGGTGCCGGGCAGAGGTGACAGGAGAAGCTGGTCTGCTTTGCCCTGGGCCTACAGGAGCTCTAATGTTCTGAGTGTGCAGGGATCTCACGCACTGTCCCTATGCCTGCTCAGCTCCCTCCCCTGCTGACCCTGGCAGGGCTCCCAGTCTCTCCAGATCCTCAGTTTCCTCCCCTGTCAGATGGGCCAGATCCAGGTCCTCTCACAGGCAGTGGTGGCTGTGGAGGGAGGCGGAGGAGCAGTGCTGCCATCAGCTATGGCTGAAAGGACTCAGCTGCCACAAGCAGTCTGGGAGCTGACAGGGTGAAGGGCCCTTCAGGGGGCAGGACCTCTAAGACAACCCCGTGGGGTGAGGGTTGTGTATCCTGACTCACTTGGGATGTGAGGTTCCAGCCACACAACTGTCCCGGCCAGGCCCCAGTTTCCATCTTTCTCTCATGAAATTTAAAAAGAAAGAGGGTAAGCGGGCGCTGGCAGCTCACTCCTAGCTAATCAGGAGGCTGAGATCTGAGGATTGTGTAGTTTAAAGCCAGCCCTGGCAGGAAAGTCCATAAGACTCTTATCTCCAGTGAACCACTAGAAAACCAGAAGTGGCACTGTGGCTCAAGTGGTAGAGTGCTCACTTTGAGCTGAAGAGCTGAGGAGCAGCACCCAGGCCCAGAGTTCAAGCCCCACAACCAACAATTTAAAAAAATAATAGTAATAAAAAGGAAGAGGGTATAGTGGCATACATCTGTAATCCCAGTATTCCGAGGCAGGCGGACCATGGGTCTGAGGCCGGTCCAGACTACACATTGAGACTCTTTCTCAAAAGAAAAAAAAAAATTTAAATAAGAAAGCCCTAACTAGTTGGGCTCTTGTGGCTTACATCTATAATCCTAGCTACACAGGAAGCTGAGCTGTGATGGTCCCAGTTGAAGCCAGCCCAGGCTGGGAAGTCTGTGAGACTCTAATCTCCAATTAACCACCAAAAAGAAGTGAAGGTGCAGCTCAAGTGTAAGAGTACCAGCCTAAGCTGGGTGCTGGTGGCTCACGCCTGTAATCCTAGCTACTCAGGAGGCTGAGATCTGAGGACCACAGTTCAAAGCCAGTCGGTACAGGAAAGTCCATGAGACCCTTATCTCCAATAAACCACTAGAAAACTGGAAGTGGCGCTGTGGCTCTAGTGGTAGAGTGCTTGCCTTGAGATGAAGAGAACAGGGACAGCGCCTAGGCCCAGAGTTCAAGCCCCACGACTGACCAAAAAAAAAAAAAAAGAGTACCAGCCTGAAGCTTTGAAAAAACTAAAGGACAGCACCCCCCCACACACACAGACCCCTAACCTCTTGAGAGGTGTGCCAACCAACCACCTGGCTTCTCCTCCAGTCACAGTCACTGGACTGTATCACCTGTCTGGGGGGAGGGAGGAGGAGGAGGTTATGGACCAGCACAGGCCTGGTAGCCCTGCAGCTCTGAGCTGCAAGCCAGTGCTTGGGCTGGGGAGCTGTGAAAGGCACAAAGAGACCAACTTGTCCCAACAAGGAACGACCCCAGCTCCTCTGGACGGCATGCTTAGCGCTTCATACATGTGACTTCACAGGGCACAAGAGCAGCAAACACCCAGCAGGTCTCAGGCATATGGCTGGATTCACTAGAGACCAACACATAGGGACACCTGGCAGGCCCACGGGGTGGGGGTGAGGGGGATATCAGATATCCAACTGTCCGTTGCGCCCCAGGCATACAAGACAGCCCTGAGCTGGTGGGGCTGAGTTCACAGGCGTGGAGCTATAGTGGGGTTCAGAGCACAGGGATGCCCCCACCCTCGTCCCTGAACAACAGGAGATGTGAGATCACCGACAGACCCAGCTCAAATCCGCCCTGTATGGAAGGCTGGGCCAGGACTCCAGGCTGTGGTGGTGTTTTCATGCACAGCCAAACTCTGGGGAACACTTGGGCAAGCACACTGGTCACAACAGGCCCAGACAGAGCCTCAGCAGGGCCCATGACCCTGCACTGGGTCCAGCCTCTGGAGAGCATATCAGCCCATAGCCTCCAGATAGCTGCTGATTGAATAATTCAATTACTGGTATCATAGACAACACCACCTCCTCCAACTCCTGCCCCCTCTCCCCCCAGCTCCTGCCGTCTACCCTGATAAACACTCTTCACCAGTCCAAGGCCAGCCTGCTTTAGTCCTATAACTGAGGCTGAGAGGGGCTGGGGGGGAGGGGTGGTGGTGTGTGACTTATACCCAAGATGGCCATAGGACAATGAACCCAGCAGCCTCTGATTTTCCTAGCCTCCTCATCTGTGCCCTTCCACCCCCACCCCCTACTGCAGTGGCAATAGTGCCAAGGATACCCCAAGTCCCCACAGACTCTACTTTCTGTTGCCCAACCCGAGGACCTGAAACCTCTGGATCTCCCAGGAAGCGTGCTGACGAGGGACCACCCCCTAAGGTGGCTGTGAGAACAGTGCCACAGGTTTCTTGGGAATATACTACTTTGGGTTTTGGGGAAACTGTTCTAGATCCTTCTTGAGAAGGTGTGCTTCTGATGAGAGTGGGGGTCAGCTGCTAGGCACAGAGCCCCAGAGCCCCTAGCAGCATGTGCGCAGCCCCATGCCCCCCCCCTCCCCGGCCCAGTCCCCAATCCGTGGGAACGCCGGAAGGCGGCAACGGCCTGGGAGGCTGGAGGCACGAGGGGGTCTCACTGACCTCACGAGGCATTCGAGGCACAAAAGCCTTTTTATTCCCCGCCTCGCACCCCACTCCTCACTCACTCAGCCAACCCTGGGATCCCCAGTCCCTGAGCCAGACACCTCCAGCTGCCTGTAGGCTGAGGCTCCTCCCAGACAAAGGCAGATTCAGGCTAGGAGGGCAGGCGTGCAGGTTCTGCCATGGAGATGAACTTTGACCCAAACTGCAAAGCTCCTACCCCTTATTTACTCTTTAAGGCTCACCCTTTTTGCAGCGTTAACATTACACCCCCTTTTAACGCTGCACCTCCCTTTCACATTCCAGGCTCTGACCTTCGACCCCTCCTAATTGCTGATTCCTACACCCCACTTCTCTGAGGCCCAGCTTTGGCTCATCCCCCCAGTCACCTTCTCACAGGGAATCCAAGGAATCAGAGCCCTACTAGAGTACTTGGACGACAGGTACAAGCCCTGTGCCCTCAACCCTGCCAAGCCAGGCAGAGGCCTGAACCCCAGAGCCCAATCTCCAGACTCTACATCAGAGCTCAGACTGGGCCTCTAGTCTGACTTCTGACCCTAACTCTCCAACCCTGAGAAGTGAGCGGGAGGAGGCAGCTTGGCTCACGATGCATGGTCACAGAAGCCAGGGCCTTACTGTGTGGTCACTCAGCAGGTGACCCCATTCTGCAGCCAGCCTCATCAAAGCCACAGAACTCTGAGACACAGGAACGCAGCTCATTTTTTTTTCACTGCTGCTTGGGTCAAACACACTGTTAACCTTCCCAGACCAAGTTGTGATGATTTTTAAATCCACATCCCACAAACCCCTGAGCGCTGGTGCACACAGACAGGCTCTGTGGCCCCTGGGTCAACTGCCCCCATAGGCTCCGCCCAGTCATTTCTTTGGGAAGAGCGGCTTGCTCTCGGAACCAGGGACTGGGGACCACAGGGCCCAGAGAAACACTGAGAACACTGAGCTGGCTCTAAGTCCAGCTTGGGCTGCCCCCAAGCCTTGACCGGATCCCACCACCCAGAGCCTGTCCAGGTCACCAACAGGATGACGAGGCCCTCCCCGGCCCACTGCCCAGGGCACTCACCATCCTCTTGGCTGTGGAGGTTCTGCGGACTCCGCATCCTCTCGTCCTGCCTGGGGCTCAGGCTGGAGGCCAGGTGGGGGTCAGCTGACATCCATGTGGAGTCATTCATATCAAAATCTTCACTGCTCACAGACGTCTCATCCTGAGCAGGGACAAAGGAAGTGGGTGTTCAACAGGGACAGGCTCACATTGGGCTGAGGTGGCCTGTTTTGGGGGGGGACTTAGAACTGACTTAGACAGCACAGAGGGCTGGGTGGTGCTTTGCCTGCCCCCATGGAAGTGGTCAGGGCTCTGGTTCCTGTCGGAAGCCAGAGCTGAG
Source organism: Dipodomys spectabilis (assembly GCF_019054845.1). Taxonomy (NCBI): domain Eukaryota; kingdom Metazoa; phylum Chordata; class Mammalia; order Rodentia; family Heteromyidae; genus Dipodomys; species Dipodomys spectabilis. The sequence continues at coordinate 10,431,909 of NW_024870852.1, forward strand.
GGCCCGCGCTGTCTGTAATTGAAGACAATTACGAGGTCTCACATCCTGTGCAGCGGATGGCAGGGCCTGGCTCTTACCCTTGTGAGCCAAGGTTGAAACAAGCCTTGTAAACAAGGGCCCTGACTTCCCACCCAAAGAAGCCTGAGGAAGAGGGCTCCCTGGGCCAGGCAGCCAGCCTTGGGTAGGTGGACAAGCTGGGCGCCCCCACCAGGACTCCCAGAGAGCATGCATGGAATTCCTTTCTCCCACTCCCCCAGCCCAGAGGACATTTCTGTCTTCCTCCTTCCTAACCTTTGCTGTGCTTCAAAGATATGCTCTTGGGCGGCTTCCAGAGCTGAAAAGGCCAGCCCCAGAAGTGTGGAGAAGGAAGGGGGTGGGGCAGGCCAGGGTTCTGATCAGATGGCAAGGGGGGATTCGGCTCAAGGGCCTGAGGTGGGGGTGGGGGGCGCCAGGGCCTTCCAAACAGCCGGATGGCCGGCTGGGCTGGAGAGGACCACGCCTGCTCCTTTCCCCTCTCAGCTGGTCAGTCATCCGGGAACCCCCGGGGCGGGGCCCCTTCAATCCAGCCCTCCAGCAGGAAGGGACCCCACCTCCTTCTAGCCCAGCCTCTTTCAGGAGCAGTAAGCAACTGTGTTTGGGAACCCACTGTAAAACACAGGAAAGATGAGCCAGCAGCTCCACACCCAGAACTAGCCTCGCCTCCTTTTCTCCCAGGCCCCAGCAAGATACAATGGCCTCTGTGGGCCCAGAGCAGAGCAACCCCCAAGCCTCCCCTCCTGGGCCCCCTCACAGACGTCTCTTTTATGGTGAGCAAACACACTTTGGTTTGAACTTTCTTCGGCTGCCTTCCCAGAGGCAGACACATCTGCTCCAAGCGCTAGGGAACAGGGCTGCGCCTCCGCTCCCTCCCCGTTCGCCAGCAGAGTTTCCTGGAAGTCTCAGCTTCTGTACGGCACTGTGGACCCTCAGCACTGAGTTTGGAGAGCAGGAGCAGGGCCCGCAGACTCCAGGATAGAGCCTACACATGTGACCCCATATAAGCACTGGGCACTCACACTGGGCTGCGTGCTTCACCCATGCAAGCACAGCCTTCCACAGCCTCCCTGCTAACAACACCTTACTCACATTCACTTTCAGGGAGGGACGTGCCATCCAGAGCAAAGGCTCTTTCTGAGGTGAAACTCTCTTATACATTAGCACGGGGGAGAAGCTAGTAGGTAGAGGGTCTCTGGGAGCCGTGGCGCCCTGCAGGCAGGCTCTGGGAGGCAGAGCAGGGCTTCCAGGCTTGGTCTCCTGAACACACTGAAAGCACAGAAACTTGTGGAGAATGAATCAAAAGACCATGTTTCCTGGGCTAAGGGCATGACTCAAATGGCAGAGCAACTATCTAGTAAGTTCAAGGCCCCGAGTTCAAAACCCAAGTACCACCAAAAACAAACTAAAACATCTTTGGAAAAGGTCTCCTATAACTTTTTTTTTTTTTTGCTTTCCTTAGAGATCTAACCCAGGTTCTTAGCACAGGACACAGCACTCTAGGCAAGCAATCCACCACCAAGCAATGTTCTCGCAGCCTCAAATTTTCTTTTTAGATGGGATTAACCCCTTTGTACAGCACCTTAAAAACAATGAAATTGTGTGTGTGTGTGTGTGTGTGTGTGTGTGTGTGTGTGTGTTTTAAAGACAGGAGTTCATCATGTAACCCAGGCTGGCCTTGAACTCAGGATTCTCCTGCCTCAGCCTCTGGAGTGGCACAATCACAGAAGGCACACTTGGGCTGGGCTGATTAACATTTAAAAGCATCACCTATTCAGAGTCCCCATTCATTCACTCAACAAGTATTCACTGAACACAACCAAGGGCCATGGCGCTGGCTAGATGTGGAACTTCAGCTGTGGACCCACAGCTGATGCCCCCTTCCCTTCTGCCCCCATCCACCGAGGAGATAAACCCTAACACTAACCATCTCATACTGTTGGCAGTGGGGCTGCAAAGCAAACTAAAGCAGGAGACAAGGGGCGAGTGACCTGCAAGGCCATTTGTCACGATGGTCAGGGGCACTGAGAGAGGTGGGGGAAGGGAGCAAGGGGGTGGTATGAGTCCACACAAATGGCCTTCTGCACATGGGCAGCAGCAAGCTGGGCATGTGCTACCTGCTGCAATACAGAGCAAGAAGAAGGCTGATGTGGCTGGGTGGTGCGTGGCTCAAAGCTGGGACAGCATTTCTTTTTTCTTTTTGTATGTCTGTCTGTCCTGAGGCTTGAACTCAGGGTATAGGCACTTTCTCTATAAATTTTTTTTGCTCAAGGCTAGCAGTCACAGCTCTACTTCTGGCTTTCTGCTAGTTAACTGGAGACAAGAGTCTCATGGACTTTCCTGCCCGGCTGGCTTCGAACTGCAGTCCTCGGATCTCAGCCTCCAGGGTAGTTAGGATTACAGGCCTGAGCCACAGGCACCCAGTGTGGTGTAGCATTTCACTGCACCCAGAGGGGCTCAGGGATAAGTCAGGAAGGCAGGAATGGTATTGAAGGCTCAGTGCTCAGCAGGCAGGTGGCCAATCAAAACCAGCTCAAGCAAAGCCAAAGCAGTCCACAGGCTAAGTGCTCCCTTCCCTTACTGGGCACACTCCACTCTCCCTAGGCCCATGAGATAGGGGAAGTTAGAACCATGATCCTCAGATCTCAGCCTCTCAGTCACTAGGCATGTACCATGGGCATCCAGCTTGGGGTAGCATTTCACCATATCCAGAGAGGCTCAGATCTGAGGATCACAGTTTGAAGCCAACCCTGGCATGAAAGCCCATGAGACTTTGAGAAAGATCAAGAGACAGACACCTAGAGACCAAGGCTCATGCCTAAGGCCATGTACTAACAAGCGGCAGGGCCAGATCTGTGCCACTGCATAGGCCCAGATATGCCCCCATCCTGTCTCCAAACTTCTGTCCCCTTCCATCAGCTCTGTCCTGTTCTTCACAGTTTTCTTCTTAAGCCATCTGCCTGTCCACATTGTTAGCCTAGCCATAGCTACGGGGCTGTCTTGTCTTCCCCCCTTCCAAGAGTGGAGACTATACTGTGTGCTCTGAATTCCCCACGAGGCCACCAAGACTTGAAGAATTGACTCAACTGCATGGCAGGATGCTGGTGTTTAATGAGGATGCCACATTAATTTGACAATTAAGGATTCTGGTCCCACTGTGTATGGCTCTTGAATGGAGGCCATATGAAAACCTGTCCCCTGACTGGTAGGCTGGCAGTAGTGTGCTATCCCCTGCTGCAGCTGCCAGCCACCCCACACACGGCCACTCAAATGGACTGTACCCCATCCTGCCCTGCAGGTCCCATTGGGAAGAGGTGGGCTGTGGTTTATACTGATAATGAAATCACCTGATAAGAACATCGGGTGCCCAAACACATGAGGTTTCTGGGAGAGGGTTTTATGAGAGGCTCGCACCCAGGGCCAGCCTCTCTGTAGATCTGGTCACAACACTAGAAGGCTTAAGCTTGCCCATCTGCCCAGGGCACGCAGCCAGTGGTAGAGCTGGGGTCTGAATCACAACAGTCTGAACCCAGAGCCCACAAGGTCACATGCCACACTTCTATACTCAGTCCTTAGTGACACAGTGCCTTAAGATGAGACCCAGGGGGAACTCACGGGGAAGCTGTGCACATGCACACTGTCTTCAAAAGCGCTGAGTGTCTGCTCTGCGCTCCAGACCTTTTCATGGAGCAAGGAGATGAGAAACAAGCTAAAAATTCCGGCTCACTCACAGGCGTTGGGGTAGGAGCATGTGAGACTCCTGCCCAGTGACTTCACGATGGCTTTCTTCAAAGCCCCTGGGATTCTGCCACTTGAACCCCAGCTTTGAGAGCAGTGATTGAAAATTTCACCACCTTGACTGCTATAACTATTTTTTTATTTTATTTTTATTTATTTATTTTTAAATTTTTTTTGGGGGGGGGGTCCGGTCATGGGGCCTGAACTCTGGGCCTGGGCGCTGTCCCTCAGCTCTTCAGCTCAAGGCTAGCACTCTACCACTTGAGCCACAGCGCCACTTCTGGCTTTTCTTTTCTGCTTATGTGGTGCTGAGGAATCGAACCCAGGGCCTCAGGCATGCAAGGCAAGCGCTCTACCACTGAGCCACCTTCCCAGCCCCCTATTAACTATTTTTTAAAGAGAGAAATCAAATGTATGGGAAACAAATTGAAAAGTCAAATAAGTTCTGGTCAGATTGGTGTGGCCCACCTTTATCGTCTACTATGTAGGGATGACCTGAAAAGACTTCCCAAGAACTCTCTGCACCCCACCTTTTGCAGCAGAGCTCTGCTACCAGGGGGGAGGGCTGCCAGCACAGAGGGGAGATGGAGAACTTCTAGAACTCACTCAGGACCATGCCAGGGCTAAGCAGCCTGATTACACAGGCAGTTATCAGCACATAGAGCTGAGAACCCCATCCCTCCTCTACATCCGGAGGGACCTGCAGAAGGGAGTGGTGAGGCCTCAGGTCTATGCTGAGACTGAGGGGCTCCCTCGTTCCCCCAGAGGTCACAAGCCAGTCACTTCTTGCTGGTCCCTTCTGGAATCCCAAGGGAATTTGGGCCACCGATGATCTCTTCCTGTTAACAAGTTTCAGTGTTACTTGCATTAGAAAAGTATGTGTAGTTGGTTGGTGTCTGGGTCCTCTCTCACCACACCCTGTGTAACTGGATAGGCAGCTGTCCCTGGTACTTCAAACCTTTGCCCTTGGACCACCTGAAGCTCTGTGGCCTTGCCCCCATGGTAATCTAAGTCTGCCATATATTTGGCACCGTCAGGCCTGAGTCATAGTGGGTCACAGGAAGCAGGCCCAACTGCCCTCCTGCAAAGGGAACTCTCCAGTGTCCAGGCAGACAGGTGGCACCCAGGCAGCCTCTGAGACACACCCCGGCCTGGGAGCCCTGACTCTGGGCAGAGAAAGAGAAGTTGACTACTCTTATCTTCAGTCCAAAATTCAGGTGCAAGTTCAGTGTCTCTCCACCCAGCTGCGAGGCCCTTGGTCCTCTGCAGGCGGTCAAGCTAGTGCCAACACAGTCCATGGGCCCAGGAGGAGGGGAGCTGGGAGATGGAGGGGAAATGGTGGAAGCAGGCCTGTATCCATGGCTGTAACTATGGGCAGGTGCTATCAGTAACCTGATTATTTTACAACTGGGGTCGATTTCTCTGGAACTGGGTTCCACTGCATCCTTTAGGACTTGGGATCCTGGGGTGTGCCTCCTACAATATTTTTCCAGGCCTTTCCTTGGAGCTGTAACTCTATCTCTACCACTTGCCTGAGAAAGAAAAGGAGGAGGATTTGCTGAGAATTGAGTGCAACTATAAGCCACAAGCTGGAACCAGGAGCCCTGGGTGTGTGTTTCAGAAAAGGCTGAGGGGGCAGGGATGGGCAGGAGATGTTTCTGGGCCAGGCAGGAAGTAGATCCCTCCAGTACACCCTCCTTCTCCCCATTTACCCCCCCCCCCGCCCCATTTGTTGACCAGCTGGGAACAACACTAGCTTGGGAAGCTGCCCTAGCACCAGCTCTATACCAAGCAGGGGGGCACCATGATATGGGAGGTGGCACAGCTTCTCCACACAGTGTTTGGCACTGCCTCTGGAGCACCTGCTGGCCCCTGCCAAGCCTGGGAATACTCCAGCCCAGGCTCTACCTCCAAGAGCATTTATATACACCTCCTCTGAGCATGCCAAGAAGGTACTGAACCACATTTGACCCCTACTTAACCACTTCAGTTCATCAGATGGCTCATTCTTGGAAGGTAAAAACCACCTGAATCCAGACCAACAAGGGTTCAGACCCCTGTTATGACTGGGCTGCAGGATTGAAATAGGAGGGGTGGGGGATCTGAGTCATATTCTGGCTCCTCTAGGCTCCCAAAGTTGCTGCTCCATGCTATACCCGGAGCCCACCAGTGGCCACCTGGCCACTGGGGGAGGAGACCAGCCTTCCGGGGACACTCCCTGCACAACTGTACTCCTTCCTGCTAGAAGGCCTCCTCTGCTTACTAGCCACACAAGCACAAGCTCTTCTGGGAAATGTGAAGCAGGGAGGGCTGAGCTCCAGCCAATCACCTACCACACTGTAGGTATCCTCTCCCTCTCCCTCTCTCCCACACAGGCACACTCACACACCGAGTGTCTGTCAGAACCTCGTTCACATCTACATGTGCACGCTCTGCTGTCCTTGTGGTAATGGATGCCTAGATGCTGGGAGTGAGCATTTCCCACACCTTCCCACTAGTGGATGGAGGGTAAAACGGGCTTTTGTTCCTAAGCAAAGGCAACTGGCTGTTTTCCCAGCATTCCTCACCGTGAGGACCTCGCTGATACTCTCAGCCCCAGCCATCAACAGAGGTCTCCTTAAAAGGGACACTGGGGACATGAGCTTGGGCAGACAGACAGGTTTCTTCCAACCAACGGAGTAGGTGAGGAAAACCACTCTGAGCTAACCCCCTACAGGACTGTCCCTTCCAAGAAAAGGACCTAGACAAGACAAAAAGAAAAAAAAAAGTTCTTAAGCAACTCAGGGATAGACTAGCTCCTTATTGCCACAGGGTGATCAAGGCCACAAGAGAAGTTCCTCAAAGTCAGCCCTCTCAGCTGGGAGGAAGGCCTGTGGCTGGTGGGAAGGTGTGAATGTTGCCGGACACCCAGGCATGGGGCAGGGAGAGTAGGAAGAGGTGGCTATTATTCAAAGGCTCTAATGGCTTTCCAGCCAAGCAGCAATTTACTACCAGGGGGTTAAAGTACCTGCCAGGGCCAAGGCCATAGCTGGGCTTTAAAATAAATAAATAAAATAAAAAAGCCAACCCAGATCAACGGGCAGCCCAGGAGCTTGCAGCTTACAGGGGTTCAGACAGGGGACCTGGTCCCATCACTACAGGTTCTCAGAGGACTGAGAGCCCCTCCGCAGCACCCACCCCTACTTGGTGGTAGGGAGGTAGGAGGGGGTTTCCAGCTGATTCTGGGATAAGTAGGGCTTTATCTCAGGGGAGAATCTATTTCAGGCCACAATCCTCAGAAAGAGAAGGAAATCACATAGTCCAAACACCATCTCAGGTGAAATCAGGAGGTTATTCATCTCCCCTCAGAGCAGACAGGAAGAAAAATCAATGTTTTAGAGGGGTGGGGGAGGTTCCATTTGAATTAATGCGTTTGTGGCTTCTCCATTGATCTCCGCCTCTTCACACTTTCTTTTTGTGCTTTTGTGCTCTTGGGGAGAGGGGAGGGAGAAGGGACTAGAGAAGGGGGGGGGGGAGTCCTCCTGATAAGGAAAAGGACGGTCTAACCTTAACCTTTCTGCAGGAATAATGCTAATTAGCGAGGCTTAATGAGAACTTCCCCCAGGAAGCGCGGCCGGGTAGGGGGCGACCAGCAGGGGCGGCCGGACCAGGGCAGTCGCGCCGCTCCGAGTGGGAGAAGGGTGACTTCTGAACCCGAGCCGCAGAATGAAAACGCGGACTGCACCCTCCCTTTCCCACAAACCGCGCCCCCTCGGCCAGCCGAAGTGCCCGGCCCTGGAGGGCGAGGACAGCGGGGCGCAGGGGGCGGAGGTGTAAACCTAACTTCACCCCGAGCGGCCCGCCGGCCGGCCGCTGCCCTCGCCCGGCGCCCCTCGCCCGCGGCGGCCGGTGCCCGCGGCTCCGCCCGGGGGTGCACCTGAGAGGGGCACTCGGGCCCCTCGCGGAGGGACGGGGCCTGCCAAAGTGGGCTCAACTCCGCAAACCGCGTCTCAACTCCCCGCCACTCAGTGCTTCCCGGGCTCACACCTCCCCAAACCCGGTCCACTTCCCTCCTCCCGCGGCCACCCGAGCCCGGCCCCCACCCGGCCCCCGCGGGCGTCTTCTCCCGGGACGCCGAGCCCGGCCCGCTGCAAACCGTGTGGCCGCGGCACAATACCGCGGCGCGGCGCGCACAATCACCGCCCCCCAGGACCGGCGGCGCGCACCGCCCGGGAGCGGGGTGCGCCCGGCAGCCCCGCGCACCGGGGGCCAGGCACACCCCTCGGCACCCCCGCGGCCCCCGGCGTGCGGCCACACCGCCCCCCGCCCCAGCCCACTCCGCCCGGGGCGCAGCCACTCGTCCTCGCCCCCCTCCTCAGACCCGGCGCTGGCGGCCCCCCAGGAGCTCCCCTCCCGGAACCCCCAGCCCCCCGCCCCCTAACCGCAGCTCAACGGCCGACGACAGGAGCAGGGGGGCGGCGGCCGGGGGTCCGAAACGGCCCGATCAGCGGGTCGGGGCCGGACTCCGTACCTGGGCGGGCGGCGAGGCGGACGCGGCCGGTCGGGCTCCGCGAGTGAGCGGGGCGGGCGGCGGTGACAGCCCCACCGCTCCAGCTGCTGCTGCTACCGCCGCGGCCGCCCGGGGAGAGGGGCTGGCACCGCCGCGGCGCGTCACGGCCTGGCCCGGGGGCGGGGGTGGCCGGGGGGAGGGCCCAGGCGGGCGGCGGCGGCGCCGCGGCCGGGAGGAAGGGGGAGGGGGCACCGGGCACGGGGAGGCGGGGGAGGGGGGCGGGACCGGGCACGGGCGGGGGCGGGGGGAGGGGAGCGCGGGGAGGACGCACGCAGGAGGAGTGGGAGGAGCACGGGGGAGGAGGAGGAGGAGGAGGAAGAGGGACTGGAGGGAGAGGGATACGGGGGGGGGGGGGGCGACGAGAGGAGGCACCGGGGGAGAGGAGAGAGGGGAGGGGGGAAAGGATAGAGGGGAGCGGGGAGGGGGGAAGAGGGGGCGCTCGGCCAGGTAGGGGGTGCGGGCGCGCTGGACGCGGTGCGGTGCACTGGGGGGGGGGGCGCTCTTAAGGGAGAAGCGCGTCGAGGAAGATGCTCGCGGGGGGCTGCGCCGGGGACCCGGAGCGGTAGGGAGATGTGTCTGCCCCGGGCTCCTGGAGGCCGCGGTCTCCGCTCGGGAATCGGGATCGGGGAGGCGGGGTGCCTGGCAGGCTGTCTGCGTTCAGACCAGGAGGGGGAGACTTGGCCTGAAGAAAGTGACTCAGGCACCTCCTGGAACTCTCGGCGCCCCGGGGCCTTCAGGCAGCCTTCGACCCCCGCGCGGGTCGCAGTTCCCCGGGACTTGCGGTCCTGGTCGGTAGGGGCTGCCGGGCCGAGGGCTGGGCCCCGCAGGTGAGGTCGGCGAGATTCCCCGGCTGGGGAAAGCCAGGCACGTGGCCGGCTCCCGGGCGGGCCCCCACCCCCACCGCGGGTCCCTCTTTCCTAGATCAAGTTCAAGCTCGAGATCCTCGGAGCGCTCGCCACCGGCCGCCCCCTCCCTCCGCTCCCCTCCCCGGGCCCTCCCTCCACCCCGCACCGTCCCCACTCTTCCTTTGTCTCTTTCCCACCATTTAGTTTCCTCCCCGCCCCTGCCCCGCTCCTCCCCGCCCCTCGCGGGCGCCCGCCTCCCGGCCGCGCTCACCTGTCCGACCCTGGCGGCCCCGCGAACCTGGGCGCCCCTCGCCCGCCCCGCCCCGCCCCGCGGTCATTGTGCTCGACGGGACCGCTCGCCGCCCTCCGCACGGCGCGCAGGCTTCAGTCGTGAAGTCACCGGACAACACCCAGGACGCTGCCCGGACCTGGGCGCGCTGGCCGCCGGGGCTCGGTCCCGCCGGAGCGGGGCGGCCTCGCCGACAGGAGCCCTTCGCCTTCCGGGAGAAAAGACCTCGAGTCCGGTGCCGGAGGCGGCGGGATGGGGCGTCGCTGGGTGGGGAGGGGGGGCCCGCGACTTCAGGGCAACCTTAGGACTCGGCCTGGACTGTAGCAAGCTAGTCCCCAAATAGCAGGATTTAGACAGACCCTGCGAGATCAGATGGGTTAGGGGTAGATGCCTCCCCACCCCCAGACCCAACCCCTAGTTTACGACAGCTCGGCCGCGCAGGAAAACGCTTGGGCTTTAATAACGCGGGTGGAGGCGATAGCGATACGTTCGTGGAATTCTGTGGGGAATGCCCTCCCTCCAAAAAGAAAAAGGGAAAAGAAAACCAACCCAATAAAGATCCCACCTCCTTGTTCCTGGGGTCGCGTCAGAAGAGGAAGGACAATTTCTACGGATTCCCTTACGCGACCCCCCATTCCGTGGAACCAGCAGAGAAGAGAAGGGAAGGGGAGACCGCCACGGCAATTGTTTGTCATTTTGAGAACAGACTGCTTTTAACCGTCCAACTTTTTTCTGTTTTTTTTTTTTTTTTAAACCTTTTTCTTTCTTCCACTGAAAGCTTCGCATTGTGAACAATCTAAGGTATGCAAGGCTCCCTCTACAGGCGAGAGCTGGAAGTACACCACCACAGGTTCTGAGCTCAGTCCGTATTCCACCCATTAGAAAAAGATGACAACACTCCAAATTAATGGCCACAGCGGCGACTCCATGCTGCACATGCTAAAGATTTCGCCGTCAACATGAAACTCGTGCTCTTTCTCTTTAAAAGACAGCTGACGCATGCTACTCATTAGCACCTTTTATCCCTGAAATCAAATGTGTTTTCAAAGCAATTCTCTCTTCACTTCTGAGTTATGTGGGAGTCTGGGGGACTTCACCACCTCAACGCCCGCACAGTGCTGGCTTCTGCCAGGAATTCAGTGGTCACAGTTTGCCTAGTTCATGCATAGGGAAATGTGGGTGTTTCCAACATGGAGCTGCCCTCCCTCATTCTGCAAGTGAGATGATTCCAGCTGAGGTTTTCCTGTCTCTTCCCAACACATTTCTAGAGACCTCTGGCTTCTCCTGGCCTGAGTCACTATTTCACAGTGGTGGTTGACATCTGGGCTTGAAATATAAGGCCAAATCCAACTGAAGTTCAAAGGTGGAATTGAACCCAGATAACCTACCTCTTCTCTGACTAATAAAAGGCACTAGTGCTGCCCAGGAGGGCAGAGCTGTGATTTCCTCTAAGCATGAAATGTGAACTGATTTACCATCCCTGAGATAAAACAGCCCTGGCCTATTCCACCCACAGAAGTCAGTTGAGCACCCTGCAAGAAGCTGGCTGCCTGGCAGTGCTCTGAATTCGGTGTTTCCTGTGTGTGTTAAGCCCACAAAAACCTCCCAGGCCTTGTCCCTGCAGAAGCTGCCACTCCTTTGGTAACCTTGGGTTGACTGTTTTCAATGTCCTTGTGCCTCTGGCCAGATCTCTCTATCCTTAAAGTGGCCACAGCATGGGTCCCCACAAGGAATTGGGTGACCCAGATTCTTGACCACTAATTCTCCCTGCTCCCAGGCTGGTGGGGGTGGGGGGGCGAAGACCAGGCAGGGAGAGCCACTCCTCTGGCGGGGGAGGGGAGGGAGCACTGCAGCGGGTGCTTCTGCAAACATGTTTGGAATAAGCTCTGTGGAGCATCCCAACAGTCTCATAAGCATATCCCTAAAGTGAGGACCTGGCCAGGGGACCCCAAGCCTTGCTATTATTAGAAATGGCAGGATCTTTGACCAGAGTGGACACTGTTCAAGCATCTCAAAGCATTTAAAAATCCATTTATCCCAACACGTTACTTATTAATGAGAGGGGAAATGGAGTGGTGAAGCAGACACTTCCCAACCAAGCCCTCAGAGCAGCTTCCCCAAAGTGTGGCCACCTGACATGAAGCATCTACCTTCTGCAGGGAAATACTAGAAGACAGTATCACCAGCACTGTGTGCCCCCCATTTCGGATTATCCTCCAAAATGCTTACCCCGAATCTGACAAAAAGGAGACAATCAGACCAGAAATCAGAAAGATATTCCACAGTACAACAGTCTGGACTCTTCAAAACCTCCAGAGTCATCAATTTGCCAGCTCTCCATTATGAGACTAAAGGGAAATGACAGCTAAATACAATGTGGGAGTCCTGGTTGGATCCTGGATACAGAATTTAGACAAGGGGTGGGGAAGAGGTAGAGGATGGGGGTCGAGTGAGGGGCTGAGATCAGACTGTTGGAAGGGTCAGGGAAGGAGATGAGGGAGTAGAAGGGGGCTGGAGGCAAGTACCAAGGTCCTGAGATAACAGTCTCAGTGGGAGAACAGTACATGTGTACACTGTATATATCTGTGTATTTTAGACATAGTCTTACAATGTAGCCCAGGCTGGCCTTTAACTTGTGATTTTCCTGTCTCTGCCTCCCAAGTGCTGGGATTACAAGTATATACCATGATGCCTAAATTCCTCCCTCCCTCCCTTCCTCTTTTCTTCCCTTCTCTCTCATTCATTCTTCCTTCCTTTCTTTCTTATTTTCTGGTGGTACTGAGGTTTGAACTCAGACACACGCCACTGAGCCACCTCCAACCCTGATTTTTGCTCAATATTTTTGATATGTTACTTCCTGCCAGTGTCTGTTAGTTTTCCTAATAATTAGAAATAACATGTGAGCCACTGCATCCAGCTCTCTGTTGAAAAGAGGGTCTCAAGGATGTCATGAGTTTTTTTCTGCTCAAGCTGGCTTTGAACTTCAGTCCTTCCAATCTCAGCCTTTCCATAGCTAGAGTTAAAATTGTAAACCACTAGCAACCAGCTCTGGCTATTCTTGCTTTGGAAAGTGACCTGCTCCTATCTTTTGGCCATTTCTTTATTTGAATTGTTGAGCTTTAAAGGTAAAATATCTTTTTAAATGAACAAGACTTTTGTCATATATTTGCAAGTGTATTTTCCTTTTGGTGTGTGTGTGTGTTGGCGTGTGTTGATTGTGGGGCTTGCACTCAGGCCTTGTGCACTGTCCCTGCACCCTTTTGCTCTAGGATAATGTTCTACCATTTGAGCCACAGCTCTACTAATGGATTTTGGTGGTTAATTAGAAATAAGTCTGGGACTGGCTCTGAGCCACAATCCTCAGCCTCCTGAGTAGCTAGGATTATAGGTGTGAGCCACCAGCATCTGGCTTGTTGCCTTCATTATCTTGTATGTGATAGAACTTTTCTTGCCACATGGGTATTTTATGACCTTCTAACATTGGGTTATTTTTTTTTTTCTTTTACAGTTTTAGAGTTGCAAATCAAAACAGAGGGTTTGTGGGAGATGAATTGCTTTGGTTTGATTTTTATACCCTTGATGGTTTGGTTCATATTTTCTTCTGGAACATTCATATATTGGCTACATTTAAATCTTTATTCCATCTGTAATCATTTTCACGCAAGTAATGAAATGGAGATCTAGTAAACTTTTCTGAGTGGCACTGTGTGTGTGTGTGTGTGTGTGTGTGTTGCTGAGGATCAAGTCCAGGGTTTCATGTCTGCTAGGCAGGTGTTACACCACTGAGCCACATTCCAGCCCTTCGGTGCTATCTTTTCCCCACAGATTGGAAATGCTGTCCTCATAATACACTACTGTTCTATTATTTTTGAAATCATCTAATTTGCTCTACTGTCCCACTATGAAGCCATGACATGCATGTTCCTATTGGCTAAATCAGTACTTCCTGTACCTCCACCAACTGTGCCTGCCTGTGCCACAGTGGGACAACTCAACCCGTGTCACAGCCCGAGGTCCTCTAGGCAGTGCAGTCAGGGGAAAGGAGAGGTGTTTCTCTGTAGGGCTGGCAGAAGGTTCCTGGAGGGGGTTGCTCTACTCCAAACCCAAGACGGCAGAAGGAACCTGGCTGGCAGGGGGGACATCCCAGCTTCTCACTTGCTTCACCTGTGGGTTGGACAGTTTGTCTTATGCATTTATTCTTCACACTAGCAAGTTTTTTTTTAGTTGGTTGCAGTCTCAATCAGTGTGAGGCGTTTGCTGAGAGCTAGGAGAAGCAGCCCAATCCAGTACGCTCATTCCTTCTCTACTTAGAGAAATTTCCCATTGTGAATATAGCTAAAAGCTTGACTCGTTGAAAACTACAGCCAAAGGTAAGGGCAACACATCCATTATTCTCCTTTTCAGGTATGTCTTGCTTTAAAATGTCATCAATTAATTTCTGGTCCTGTCACTCTGCTACTCTAAAACCTACAACAGCTCCCAGCTGCTGGCAGAATCACGTTATAGCTCTGCCTGGTCTGGCCTTGCATGGTCCTCTGGCTTGCTTAATCTCCTCCAGTTGCTTGCTGGGAATTACGACTGACCATGTGGTCAGCCAGCTCTCAGGTGACACCCCTGGTGACATGTCTCTGCTGTCTTTTGGCAATTACTATGCTAGGGTACTTCTGCTTCCCTGCCTCATACCTCTAAGCAGGGCTGGGCAGAGTCCCCACGGCACCAGGCACAAAGTGCCTGAAGTCTCCCAGAGGACCCAGCCCTAGCCAAGGTCTCCAGCAGAGCTCTACTTCCAACCCCAACTCCTCTGGAACCCACTCCTGCCTCCTCCCCTGACCCCCTTGAAGAAGCTCGGCCAAAAGATCAAGGCCATGGGCTGGGAAGGTGGCTCAGTGATAGAGCACATGCCTTGCATGCCAGAGGCCCTGGGTTCGATTCCTCAGCACCACATAAGCAAAAAGAAAAAAGCTGGAAGTGGTGCTGTGGCTCAAGTGGTAGCACCCAGGCCCAGAGTTCAGGCCCCACGACCGGACCAAAAAAAAAAAGATCAAGGCCAGTCCTTGCCTTGAACTTCCACACCTGCACGTGCTCAGCAAACCATGCCCTAAAAAGCACACCATAGCAGCAACCTTCACAGGTGTCCCCCACAGAAAAGCCCCACAGTCACCACTGGAGGATGAGTGGAGAGTTAGAACACTGGTGAGGGTGAGGGACCAGCTCCACAATGCTCACAAGCATCTGTGTGTCTATGTGCACATTACATGCCATACAGCTCCAGGTCTAGAGAGTTCTAGAATGGTCAAAACCTCTGTGATATCAGGAGTCATACTAGGCCAGGAATGGCTATTCATACCTGTAACCCCAGCTACCCAAGAGGCAGAAATCAGGAAGATCATGGTTTAACACCAAACAGGTCAAAAGACTGCATCTCAATCAATAAGCTTGATGTGGTATCATGTGTCTGTCTCCCCAGCTGGGAAGGAGGCTTTGGTAGGACGATCCCAGTCTGAGGCTGGGTAAAAATGTAAGACCCTATTGAAAACTGACTAAAGCAAAAAGGGCTCAAATGGTAGAGCACCTGCCTAAGCCAGTGTGAGGCCCTGAGTTCAAACACAACTACTGCTGAAAAGAAGTCAGGCTGGCGATCACCCTTGCTAGAGGAAGCTTCTGGAAGGAGCACCAGGGGTTGGTGGGGTGTGGCAGTGTGTGATCCTTAATAAGCTGTCTGCTCTGTGACACATGATTCTCCCTCTTGTGCACCAGTGGGGACAATGTGTATCTAATAAAAGCCTGGAAAAGGGACATGAGCCAGGCCAGCCTCCTCCTTCCATCCTACCCCCCCACCCCCCACCCCCACCCCACCCCACCTTGCCCATCTCCAGGCCCCAGGTTGGATGGTACTCCATCAGCCAGTGAGTGACAAGTGACAAAACTGATCATGTCAATGCCACTGGGCACAGGAGGACTGGGGGCTCCAGGAGGAAGAGACCAGGGGATGCCAGTCACAGAGCCGGGAGCTTGGCAGCCCTGCTGGGGTCTGGATGGAGTTGTGTACATCTCAGGGTGTGTGGTGAGCCCTGCTGAGGTCAGGCCCGTGGCCAGATGGTCCAGATGGCACCATGCCACGGGCACATCTGAGACTCTCCTCTCTGTGAGTGAGGAGAGCGGGAAGCAGCTGGACCTAGGGCTTCTGCGACCTGAGGGGTAGCCTGAGCAGCCAGCTCCCCAGTGGGTAACTCAGGAGAGGTTAGGCCTCCCCACCATTCCTAGCCACCCCAAGAGAGCAGGCAGCATCTGCTACAGGCCCTGAGTTCCTGCGTGACAGAACCCCAGGTTAGCCCAAGCTGTCGCATAGGGCCTTGGCTGCTGATGGGCTTGAGTACTTGTGGTCAGCATTCAGCCTGAGTGGGATGGGGGTCAGGAGATGGAGGACCACTTCTGCTTGATCAGACACTTCCTCAGACTGACCTCAGAACGTGGCTTAACTGTTCCAAGCCTCAGTTTCTTCATCTGTAAAACAATGTTTTACAGCGTCACTGGTGTTGTTTGAGACAAGTGTCTCAAAAAGACTAGCTTAGGAGATAATTGGAGAGAAGCAAAGGAAGGGGGTGACATTGCCTAAAAAATAAGGTACTTATTACCTGACTTATGGAAACTCCTCCGTACAACACCTTAAAACAATAAAATTGTATTTTTTTTTTAAAGCTAGCCTTTGAACTCAGTACTCCTGGCTCTGCCTCCCAGTGCTGGGATTCCAGGTATGAACCACCAGGCTGGGCTAGTTACTTGTTTTGAGGCTGAGCAGTATGGTCCAGAGAGGACACACCTGAGCAAGTGCTTAGGGATGAGGGATGAGCACTTACTGAGCCCCTACTGTGTCCCAGGGCCTACTGTGAGGCAGACTTCAGCCTGTCCATGTGAGATTGGCAGGGCTACCTCCCCTGGGACATGCCAGCATTAAAGTTGGTACAAACAGAGCTCCTTCTCAATCTCCCTATGCTGTCAAACAAGTCACTCCATTGGTCTGAGCTTGGAGCTGCAGTTTCCTGGCACCAGGAAGCCCCTGGCCTGCCTGGCTTGCATGTGTGCTCTCTCTCTCCCCCCCCCCACACACACATACACACACACACTTCCCTCACCTCTCTCCCCTTCTACTTTCTCTCCCCTGCCCCAGCCTGGCATCTTATCACACAAAGCCACTATCAATTATTATTGATGGGACCCAGGCCATGCCAGAAACTGTGGCAGAGCCGAGCTTCCCTGATACCCCAAATCAACATCCTCCTTTGTCTTTCTCAAGTACAGAAAGCAGAAAGTGAAACTTCTTTCCTAGCCTCCTTTGCATGTTCTAGCCAATATGATTTCAACAAAAGTTTATAGGCAACTTTCTAGGAAAGCATTTGCTTTGGGGTTCTCGACTTGTAGTGCCCCTTTGCATTTTCTTCTTGTGTTGAATGTGGATAAAATGATCACAACAAGGGCAGCTAACTGGCAGCCATGAGGAAAATGTCAGCAACATTGCTGGGATATCAACTCGGCACTGCAGACATTAAAGCCCTCTACTCTTCTTGTTTCAGGAGTGAAAAATAATAATAACCATGTTTCATGACACAGGCGGCTAGGGTCTTCCATTTGTCATCCTTAGCACCCTTGTCTGACTGGCAGCACTCCTGTTTATGCACAGACTAGACACCAAGGCCACTCCCCTCCTCGGATAAGGCCTTCTGTCTAGCAGTGACTCCATGAGAGGACATGGGTGCTGTGGCTAGGCCCCTCCTGTGTCCCGTGGTGCCGGAGTGGGGAAGTCAAGCCCTCAGCTCCTGCACTCATGCGGTCTGGGAGGGAAGAGCAGCACAGAAGGAGCAGCTACACAGGAGGCTGGTACCGCCTCCTCATGGAAGTATCTGGATTATAAATGTCATCTCTTCCTGTCTTACCTTTTCTCTATTTTGTTGTTGTTGTTATTGTTGATCGTGGGGCTTGAACTCTGTGCCTAGGCTCTGTCCCTGAGCTCTTTGGCTCAAGGCTAGCGCTCTACCACTTCAGCCACAGCACCACTTCTGTTTTTCTGGTGGTAAATTGGAGATAGAGTCTCACAGACTTTCCTGCCCTGGCTGGCTATGAACCAAGATCCTCAGATCTCAGCCTCCTGAGTAGCTAGGATTACAGGTGTGAGCCACCGGTGCCCAGCTTTCTCTATTTTTAAAGAAGTGATTCTGGAGTTTGAACTCACAGTCTTGTATTTGCTAGGCAGGGACTCTTATCATTTGAACCACATCCCCAAACCCTTTTAGCTTTTAGGGGTTACTTTTTATTTTTATTTATTTATTTATTTTTGGGTCCGGTTGTGGGGCCTGAACTCTGGGCCTGGGCGCTGTCCCTCAGCTCTTCAGCTCAAGGCTAGCGCTCTACCACTTGAGCCACAGCGCCACTTCTGGCTTTTTTCTTTTTGCTTATGTGGTGCTGAGGAATCGAACCCAGGACCTCATGCATGCAAGGCAAGCGCTCTACCACTGAGCCAACTTCCCAGCCCAAGGGGTTACTTTTTAGATACAGTCTATGTTATGCCTAAGGCTGGCCTTGAATGGTAATCCCCCTACTTTCAGCCTTCCAAGTAGCTAGTATAACAGATGTGAACTGCTGTACCTTGTTTGTTTCCCATTGCTGTTGTTTCAGGGGAGATGGCCTTGAAATTCAATCCTCCTAACCTCCACTTCCCAAGTAGCTGGGATTATAGGCTTCAGCTATTCTGCCCAGCCCCAGTATCTTCTTTCTTCTTATGGCATTTGGAGCCACTCCAAATACCCATGGTTGTTTAAATCATTGCAGGCTGGTGAGGCAGGGCAGTTACTCCTCAGCCCCAGCCCCTTGCCAAAGCTTAAGGCTTTTCATGCCGTGTTATTTGGGGGAAAGGGGCTGCAGAAGGGGACCTAGGAGTCTCTTGGGGATGAAGGGGCAGGCAGGCAGGGCAGGCTCCAGGCCACACCCCAGCTTTGTCTGTTTGCCATTAAACCTCACCCTGTTGGGCATCGTCTGTGGAGGAGCCTCCCTCCCTTGGGGAAAAGGCTCCTCTCCAGAAAGAAGGTTCAGAACACCATTGTGCTGGGCCTAGACCTGCTGCACCAGTAAGAGAGCTGCATTATGGAAAGGTAGGGAAGGGAAGAGGGGAGCAGAAGAAGAGAAGGAAGGGGAGGGGGTCAGAGGGGAAGGAAGACCATCAGTCAGAGACAGACTATGCCTAGAATCCATCACTGGACCCTAAGGTACTACCTCCATTTGCCATCACCCTAAGTGAAGCCCCACTCTCCTCAGTGCACATGGCGAACCTTGTCTACAGCTGCACAGGTTCTGTAAATGCCCCCTCTGCAGATGGCACCCCAGTTACATCTCCCCTCACACTCTCACCCTAGCACCCTAGTTGTCCCTACTCCAGAGCCTTTGCATTTGCCATGTCCTTGGCTGGGAAGCCTGTGCCTTTGCCTCCAGAGGGCTGGCCACTCCTTGTCAACCTGGTCTTGGCTCATATCACCTCCTCAGAGGCCTCTCTAAGATACAGCCAATCGTCCTAAACATTGCATGCTTGCATGCTTTTTCCTTATCTCCATGGCCTTGAGTACCCCAGCGTGGACATACAATCCATCTCAGTTACTACCATGTCCTCAGTGCTTAGGAGAGAGTCCAGTACTTGGTAAGGATTTTGAGCGAGCAAAGGAGGGAATTTCTTAAACCATACAGTGTGGTCAGGGCGGGAGCAGGAGTAGGGTGCAGCCTGCCTGCCTTGGGGGTACATGTTTTACCCTGAGTGAAACAAAGCAAGCAGCGTAAATTCACAGAGCTGCACTGTGGCCTAAAAAAAAAAAAGCTTGTTAATGAGGTAAATACAATCACAAGCAGGAAAAGCCCAGCCTGCTTCTCCAGTCCACCCAAAGCCATTATCTCTAATTGATCTCCAGACATCAGCTGCCCAAGCCAAGTCTGAAACCCTCCTGCCTCCTCCAGATCTGCTTACAAAGCCGGAGGCCATCGCCCTCAGCAGGGCCGCCCAGCAGCCCACCCAGGGCTCCGCATCAACAGGACAAGAGTCAGGTGGGTTAAGGACCCTCAGAAAAGCCACAGCCTCCCAATAAGCTGTCTGGGCTTTACACCTGAAGAGAAAGACCCCATCGTGACACGGAAAGGAGCCAGTGAGTGAGGCATCCTGCCTCAGAGACCACCCCCCCCCCCCCAGAGGCTGCATGAGAGAGGTACCTGGAAACTGGAATTAGGCTTTCCCCCATACCAGCAGGAGGATGCAAAAATAGTGCACAATAAATAAATAAATAAATAGGCAAGAGTTGGGCCAAAGATAACTCATCTCCTTTGGATCTGTCAAGCAGGCTGAGTTGGGGGTCACAGGTCAGCCACTACCTCAGCAACCATCTGGATGCTTGTAGCAGCTCCTTCCTGGCCCAGCCTTTCCTGTTGGGCCTCTCTCATCCTTCAGGAAGAGCCAGGAATTGGCTACCCAAAGCCCTGAGGGTCAGAACTGCTCCCCTTGTTTGTTCTTAGAGGCTCGGTAGCAGCTCCTGCCTCAGCCCAGCCTTTCCCTGAATACAGGTCTGCATGCAAGATTTCTGCTCTCTGGGTTGTACCAGGTGACTCTCCAGCCCTCACTGGAAAATTATGGGCGCTGCATGCATCCTTTCTCAGCTAATGAAGTTAAAAAGACCACCTCAGCACTCTTGAGGCTGTGGGAGTGGACTGTCTGTAGCCAGGAAGGGGGCTGAGCCTGAGGAGCAAGAGGAGAGGGGTGGGGAATGAGCCTGGCAGGCAGAGCCGTCTACCCACCCATCAGAGGCCTGGCTGGTAAGACAGGATGTTGGCCGCGGGGCACCCTCTCCCACGAGTGCAGGGAGGCAGAGCAGAACAGAGGTCAGGCCTCTGAGCTGGCTACTTCCATTTTCCTGGTGAATCTGGAAGTTGCAGTAAGTTTCTAGAAAAGCACTTGAGGATGTTCAGTGACACACACTGATTACAAAAGTAATGCTGGTGACAAAGATGCTTCCCAAGCAACTATCACACATCTCTTTTACAATCCCTTGATTCCAACAGTGCTCTGGTTCCCAGGCCACACTGATGGTGAGCTCAACAAAAAAGGCCTGGGCTAGGTGTGTGCCTCATTCTGCCATGCTCAGATCAGTGGGTTCTTCTTCCTCAAGTTCTTCATAACAACTTCAGGCAAGTTGTACATGATGACTCCCTTTCCAAGTGCTCAGCATGAAGGGGAAACAGAGCTGATTTAGAGTGAAGGGACCTGATAAATGACATCCAGCGAGCTGTAAGAAGCCAGAGTCAAGTTATGAATCCTGGGCACAGCAGGGAGACATGCTACTTGAAAAGGGCACTCTAGGTCTGTGGGCTTCCTCTTAGCCACCCATACAAGTTATTTTGAAGGAAACATCAGATCAATTCCAAAATCCTGCAAAATATGCAGCCAGCATGCTTCAAAGGAGCCAAGGTTGCTGAAAGCCAGTAAAATCTGAGAAACTGTCATCTCCAGGAGAGGCCCAAAGAGAATGACAACTGAGGAGAGGTTTGTATCTTGGATGGAATCTTGGGACAGAAAAGGATAACAGGTAAAAGCAAGGAAAATCTGAATGAACTATATAAAAGTTTTAATTAATAATAATGTAGCAATATTGGCTCAGTCATTGTAACAAATGTAGCATAGTAACTGTTAAGATGTTATTAATAGTGGAAACTGCTCCCTGTGCCTTGGGGAGGGGAGTAATGTGGGAACTGTGTCATCTGAATTTTTCTGTAAATCTAAAGCTGTTCCCCTAAACAATCTATTGCAAAAATGAAAACATCAAATTACTAAAAGAAAACATGGGGGTGGAGCAGAGTTAGCCTTTTTTTGAAACTCAAATGCAAAAGCCATTAAAGAAAAGGAAAAATCAGAGCCCATAAAAATAAAAATGACAAAACCACTGGAGCAAGATCAAACGATTAAGGGCTGTGGAAAGATTGTCCATATTCATGGATAGGTAGAATTAATATTGTGAAAATGGCCATACTGCCAAAAATGATCTATAAATTTAATGCAATCCTCATCAAAATCCCCATGATGTTCTTTACCAAAAGAGAATATAACCTAAACATTCATAGGGAACAACAAAAGAATTTGAATAGCCAAAGCAATTCTAGGCAAAAAAAAAAATCATTGCTGGTGGTATCACAATCCCAGACCTTAAGCTCTACTATAAAGCTATAATAACAAAAAGAAACCTGAAGATCAATGGAACAGATTAGAAGATCCAGAAATAAACCATATGCTTACAGTTATCTGATATTTGATAAGAGAACCAAAGATATATGGCAGAAAAAAGATAACCTTTTTACTAATTGGTGTTGGAAAAAGTGGACATCCATATTCAGAAAACTAAAAGTGGATCCCTGTTTGTCACCATGCACTAATATAAACTCAAAGTGGATCAGAGACCTCAATGTCAGACCTTAAACTTTGAAATTACTGCAAGAGGGAGTAGGAGAAGCACTAGAATTGAGAAGTATAGGCAGAAACTTTTTGAAAGAGTGCCAGGGGCACAGCAGAAAGGAGAGAAACTTGACAAATGGAATTACATCAAAATAAAAAGTTTATGCACAGCAAATGACAATAGTTACTTAACTAGAAAGATAGCCAACAGACTGGAAGGTCTTTACCATCAATACATCTGACAAAGGCCTATGATCCAAAATATTCAAGGAGCTCGAGAACGTAATCCCTCCCAAAGCTAATAAACCAATCCTTAACTGGGTAAGAGCTCTCAGAAGAAAAGTTAAGAATGGCAAAGAAACACATGAGGAAATACTCATCATCCCTGATCATAAAGGAAATGCAAATCAAAACAACTCTGGGATTCCATCTTACCCCAGTTAGACTGACCAACATCATGAATTCGAACAATAAATGTTGGTGGGGATGTAGGGGAAACGGAACCCTAGTGTACTGTTGGTGGGAAGGTTAACTACTACAACCACTCAGAGAACAGTCTGAAGGTTCCTCAAAAAACTAACCATAGATTTTTCCTATAACCCAGACATACCACTCCTGGGTCTCTACCCAAGATACCATAGACACTTACATACCCATGTTCATTGCTGCACTATTCATAACAGCCAAGTTGTAGAAAAGCCTGATACACTACAATAGATGAGTGGATCCAAAAAAAATGTGGTACATGGAATTTTACACAGTCATTAGAAAGAAGAATAATATTCATTTGCAGGGAAATGGATAGCCCTTGAACAAATCATTTTAAGTGAGGTAAGCCAAGCTGAGAGACACAAGTGACACAAGTGACACATACTTTCACTCATGTGCAGAAGCTAGAGATAACTAGAACATGATAAGTTATATAGGATTCTAGACATTTACACACAGTAAGACCAAAAGAGGATGCTCTTAGGGGAGGAACATAAACGCTCAATGCCTATGTGCCTCTGATCATAGGAAATAATACTTGCTGAAAAGAACTCTGGGAAATGGAAATGTTGTTTTTTCTTTTTCTTTTTTGTCTTGTCTGTTTGTTTATCTGTCTTAGGGAGGGTAAGATAGAGCACATAAATGTAGGAACCAAGGATGAACAAAGGCAGCAGTGGTATTCAACTAGACACTGTTGCAAATGAACTCATTTGTGGGTGGGGATGAGATGGAAAAACTGGGAGAGAGTGAGAGAAGGGGGGACACTGTCCAAAAAGAAATATACATGTGCCTCAGTGGTAGAGTGCTTGCCGAACATGTATGAAGACCTGGGTTCAATTCCTCAGTACCACATAAACAACAAAATAAAACAAAACAAAAAGAAATGTATTCTTACTTGACTTATGTAACTGTAACCCATCTCACTTTTACAACAACAATTACAAAAGTTAAAATTAAAAAATGATAAAAGGGCTGAAAATGGAGGGGTAAGAGGCAATAACTAACTCTGGGAAATCCAAAGAAAAGAGTCAGCACACGATGCACACTGCCACAGTAATACTGTAAAAACAGTGATTTATCTAAATGCAGGGGCACAGGTGACCACGGGATGCGTTTACAAGAGGAAATAAGAACATAAGCACCTAGCTCCCACAGCAAGAAGTAAACAACAAGAGTCTGGATTGAAAAATTAAGAACTGTCGGCGTAAGCATATTATTTACAAATGGGAAGTTAAAGAGCAGAAAGGGAACTGAAAGACAGGAGAGAAGAGGCTCCCACTAGGGAGCAGGAACTTCACTGGAAAAGGCTGGGGCAGGGCCTGCCATTTTCTATATGATTTCTAAAAACATCTATTCTTCTACATTTAATTAGAAAGAAAGAACGAGAGAGAGAAAGAAAGAAAGAAAGAAGGAAGGAAGGAAAGAAAGAAAGAAAGGAAGGAAAAGAAAGAAAGAAAGAAAGAAAGAAAGAAAGAAAGAAAGAAAGAAAGAAAGACCTTGAGGTCACAGTGGAGGCCTGTAAGGTTGGCAGACCCAAGACCCGTGATCACCCCACTGCACACCCGTACAACAGAAATGCTCCCAGGATGGAGCTCTGCTGAGAGAAAGCCAAGCAGCAGCTTTGGTCAAGGTCAGTGTTTCAGTTGCTTTTTGTTTTGCTTGCCACAATACAAACCTTCTGCAGAGCCAGGGATATACTGAGACAGGAGAAGGTTTGGGCTCTAGGATCTCAAATCTTGAAAATGAGGGCAACAGCACTGCAGGTCTTTCCTGTGTGCTTGGGAGGGGGGATGGTCAGCGAGTTGGCCCCTGGGCTCAGCTTCTTGACAAGGAACAGGCAGATGTCCCCAGAGGCTGTGGAAGGGTGTCTGTGGTGAAGCAAGAGAAGGAAGCTAGCTAGCAGTGAACCAGCAAGGCCAGGAGTTGGCAAGGCAACTAGGGGAGGGGAGACAGTAGGCTGGGAACTGAGGAAGTATTCATCCCTCACTTGGTACCTCAGCAAATGAGCCCTACACATTTCCAGACATCACATTCATGCTGGCTGGAGAAAGGCCTACTGAGCGAGTAACAAAAACTGCACATTCAGGAAAGAGCTGGAGGACAGTAAAGATGCCAAGGGCCCTGGAGGGCCATATTCAGCCAACCAACTTACCTTCACGCACTTTCCCTACAGAAGATCTCTGGGTGTAGGTATTTTAAACTCCTACTGGGACACCGAGACAAAACAGAGCCACTGCCCTGTACTTGGTGCTTTTTACTATTGTTTGGCATCAATAGCAATGGTCTCTCCCTCCCCATCTTTTGTAAATATGTGATTGAATTTTACCCATTTGAAAAGCCCATCTGAGCCTTTTCTACTCCATTGGATAATAGAATTTAACCCATATACATTTATTGTGGTTCATGGATGTCTGGTTGTGTTCTTGTTTATGTTTTCTATTGGATCTCTTTTTGGTGGTTTCTTCCTTTGTTCCCACATTTAATCACTATTACTGGGATGATCAAGATTTCCTTGTTCTTTTTATTTTCTCTACTAGGTTAGGAGCTCTATATCCGATTTCTATTCCATCCATGAGGATTCCTTTAACTTTAAGGAAACTCCTGCTTCCTTAAGAGATCACTCAGGGTTACAAAGCTGAGCCACAGAAAGAGACATGGTAGCCTTTTCAGTCTGCTGTTTCTCCCAGACTCCAGCTGGCTAGGCCAGGAGAAAGGAAATCATGGCTGCTATCAGGCTTCTAATGCAGGCTGCCTACATCAATCTGGGTTCTCCATAGGTTAGGAACCACAGGAATCAGGCATTGTTTGACAAGGAGTCAGGCTCAAGCCCCAGAAACCCCCCTCACAAATGTAGTTTAAATGGTAAAAAAAAATTTTTTTAAGTCATGGGGCTTGACCTCAGGGCCTGGGCGCTGTCCTTGAGCTATTTTGCTTAAAGCTAGTGATCTACCACTTTGAGCCCCAGCACCTTTTCTGGGTTTCTGGTGGTTAACTGGAGATAAGAGTCTTATGCACCTGCCTGAGCTGGCTTTGAACTGCAATCCTCTGATCTCAGCCTCCTAAATAGGTAGGATTACAGACATGAGCCACCAGTGCTTGGCAAAAGATAAATTTTATATTACATACATTTATCAGTTTTTTAAAGTGAATGTAGGGACTGGTGGTGTAGCTCAATGATAGAAAATTTGCTCAGCACGTATAAGGCCCTGGGTTCCATTCCTAGTACCACAAAAAGAAAGTAAGGGAGGGAGGGAGGGAGGAACCTCTAAGTGAATAGGAGCTTTCAGGGCAGTATATTTCTTCTCTACTTTAGGATACAGACACCTAAAAGAACCCCTTGCTCCTGGTGCTAAGAAAGGTTCTCCCAGCATCCAGGAAAATGCCTAGCTCTGCTCTCCTCCTCCTCCACTTCCCAACCTAGCTCTGTTCTATACCTACCTCTAGCCCTACACACCTAGCCCTCTTCCTGCCCAAGCCTCGATTTTCTTTTTTGGTGGTACTGGGGAAGGGGTGGACTTAGGGCCTTGTGTTAGATGGGAGTTCCACCAACAAGCCACTCCTTTAGTCCTCAAAGCTTTAGGAGTATTCCCACCCCCACTCCCAATCCACCCAAGGACTCAGGATCCTCCCTGTCTCTTTTCTGTCCCAGTTACAGGGCTGGGCCTGCTGTCCTGTCCTTTCTATGAAGAAGAGCTTTGTGACAGCAACCACATGATTATATCTGTTTTTATGGACCTGGATTCTTGCTCAAGGTCACTGAATGTGTCTATTAAACCAGTGCTGATTAGATCACTGTCAATGACAGCAGTAGTCACTGGGATTCCTCCATGTTACGTCCTCCAAGTGGTGCCAAACAGCTCCTTGCTCCATGTCCTCTCATTCTTGGGCCCCCTCTATAAGGAACGTGTATTATTAAGCTCTCAAATAACCAAGGGAGAAAAAAGAAGCACAGAGATGTGAAGCAACATGCCCAAAGTCACACAGCTTATCCTGCATCCAGGGTCATGGGTTTAAACCAGGGGAAATGGGTAAGCTGGAATCCTGGCTGGAAGCAGTGCTGCTCTACACTGGCTTGCTTGGTAAGAGGGCACCCTTAATAATTCCTCATCCCCTCACCCTCAGCTCCCACACTACCACTAGGGGAAAACTCTGGGCCAGGACAGCATGGAGAAGCGAGAGAGGCAGAGGTTAATGGAGGCAAGAAAGAGCCTCCAGCACGTGGGCTCAGACAATGGAGCGGCACACCACTTCATATGCTGCTGTGAGAACATTAAAACCATTAGCAGACATTAGTGCTAGCCCAGGAACTAAGGGGAGGAGGGCAGCAGATGCAGCGCTTTCTCTGCACTGAGACCAGAGTTGGGCATGGAGGGGACCAAAACAGAGAGGGAAGGGGCCGAGCTTCCACCTCTGTACAGTGAGTGAGGTCGGCACTGGGGGAGGAGTGCAGGCAGCGGCTTCTGTTCCTATTGCGGATTTCTACAATGGCATCTTGGTTCAGTCTCTGCACTCTCATGAGGATGCGTTCATCCAACTGCATAGGCACTCCCACAGACAAGACGTACAGGCGATGCCCCTCTTGCCCCCTGCAAAGTTCCTTTCTGAAATTCCTGTTTTCCTCATATTTAAGGGGGCTTCCAGGTCTCAGGCCAGCTCTTGCCTATCTTGGTCTCTCTCTGTGCATCATCTCCTAATTCTCCTCCAAACCTGTTGGGGCTGCTCACCAAGGACTTATCCCAGCAGTCCCCAGATTGCTGCAGGTTCTAATGAGCATGTCCAGCTAGCAGGTATACCAGTTCTCAGATTGAGAATGAAGGAAATCTGGGTTTCTACTTATTTTAGTGGTTGTGTGACCTTGAGCCAGGACTCAAGCTATCAGATCTGTTGAATGAGGAAAATAAAGTGACCCTGCAGAGTCCTGAGATGTAAGGGGTCAATTGTGCAGTGCACTGGACACCAAACAGGTACCCATCTTAATCCCTCCATTGGAACCAGCATCCTTACATGTTGAGTCCTCTCCTCTAAGCCCCTCCTGCAGACCCCACAGAGTTGATCTGTGTTTTCCTTATCTCTCTCTCACTTACTCACTGAGCAGTATAGCTCAGTGGGTAGGAGCCAGGTAGGTGGGGCCTAGCACTTGGACCAGTGCCTGGCTCAGATGAATGAATGGATGATTGGACAAGAAAATGAGAGAATGACAGGAAAACTATAATACTGGATCATGTTTTGTCTTGTTTTGGGGATAAAGTCTTGCTAACCACCTTATCAGATAGGCGGAACCATGGCACAGAGGGTAAAGAGACTCAGAATAACAGAGTATTCCTGAGTAGGAGAAAAGCTCTAACACTACACACAGTATTCTCAGCTCTCTATGGTCACTTCAGTGACAACAACCAGGGTCTTGATCCCCACATCATCTATACATCAAGGGCACTAAAAACATTTGCAGTGGGGCTGGGAGGGTAGCTCAATGGTAGAGTGCTTGCCTTGCATGCATGAGGCCCTGGGTTCGATTCCTCAGCACCACATAAGCAGAAAAGGCCAGAAGTGGTACTGTGGCTCAAGTGGTAGCGCACTAGCCTTGAGCTGAAGAGCTGAGGGACAGTGCCCAGGCCGAGTTCAGGCCCCACAACTGACAAAAAACAACCAAACAAACAAAAAAAACACCAAAAACATTTGCTGCATTGAGAAGAAACCATTTTCTTTGTGTAATCCCTCACTCCTCCTCTCTCTCAGCTAGGAATCAAACCCAGACCTGGTGTTTGCAATATAAAAATTCTCCCACTGATGTAGCACTGTGGCTCAAGTGGTAGAGTACTAGCATTGACCAGAAAGAGGCTCAGGAACAGCAACCAGGCCCTGAGTTCAACCAACAAAAAAAAAAAACAAAACTTTCCCACTGAGCCACAACCCAGCTTCTGGGTTAGACTTCCATACTTCCAAAAGAAGTTCAGAGGCAGTGCCCGGGCCCTGAGTTCAAGCCCCAGGACTGGTGGGGAAAAAAAAAAAAGGAGTTACCTGTCATGACTGGACTACAAACAAATGGATTCTGTCCATCTGTGAAAAAATCCCACGGCCTGCTCCCTGTCTGAGCAAAGCAAGTTGAGGTAAATGCTCTTCTCATCCCACAGAGAGAGACACAGAGACAGAGATAGAGAGAGAGACAGAGAAAGAGAAAGAGAGACAGAGACAGCAAGTACTACAGAAAGCTGACCTTAGTCATGGATTTGTGACATGCAGTTTTGACCAAGGGCCGTCAAAAACATAATACTTCTTTTTTTAAATTCACAGACAAACTTTTTAAGCTTCCGTGTGGCCCAGTGGATACGGAGAAGCTCTCAGTCAGACCCACGTTATCTTCAGTCACATTTAATTCATCATGTGATTTGCTGAGTGTTACTCTGCCCTTGATTCTATGAAAATCTGCCTTGGGGAGCAGCGACGATTCCCCAAAAGGTAAAAGTACAGTAATCCTCCCAAGCTAAAAAGGGCACTTAAGGTGCTTGATTTAAGTAATAAGTTTAAAATCTGAGATTTATTAAAAAGGCATGTGTCTTTAATGGAAGTTGGGCAGAATGATGGGAAAAGTGAACAAACATCTGTAGTGCAATACTGAACTCAGCATCCTCACATGCATGACTATTTTTTCTTTAACAGTGGCCCCAATTGCAACCATAGACCCATGAGGCCAAGGGGCCACTGTACTTCCTCACTCAACGTTTTTCAATGCAGAGCTTCATTCAGCATTGCTATAATCTATCCTGGTTCCCAGTTTTATTTTATTTTAGATGTGGGTTTATGTTCCAGGTAGCTGGTATTGGTGATGAGCAAGCACTATGAAAGCCCTCTGTTGCCATTCTATGGTCAGAGTGATGGAATGAAGCCACATTCAAAGCCTTGCTTTGGGACATGGGATTTGACAGGTCAGAATCTATGCCAAGGCTCGGTTTAGATGTGGACATTCAGCTGTCCCTCAAGGACAGCCCTCAAGGAAATGCATTTTCAGTTTCAACTGAAGCTAAAGAACCAAAGTCTGCTGGTCCTTGGACCTCCTTGGTGCTGCAGATAAATAACTGCATGAGCAATGTAATTTCTTGTTTCGACATGTGCCAGCCATAAACAGGGACAACAGTGCTACCTGGGAGGCTGAGGCCTTGAGACCTCCCAGCTGTGCTTCGGGGCAGGGGGGGCGGTGTGGGGGTGTGACAGCTGGGAGGCCCTTAGTGGGGGAAGAGATGCTGCTAACCTGCCAGGTGGTGTGAGGAGGGGCTGTGCTTTGATCTTCAAGCACGTAGGAGGAGCTGCTGCTCTCAGAGGCCACTACACATTCAGTTTCAGCCCCAGATGGACTCTCAGGGCCCTGGGGACAAAGCCTCCACAATTTTTCCTTGCTTTGGGAATAGCTTGAGCCTTGCCTGCCAGAACAATCTGTCCCCCCTTCCTTCCTTCCTTCCTTTCCCTTCCTTCTTCCTTTCCTTTCCTTTCTTCCTTTTTGCCAGTTGTGGGGCTTTAAGTTAGGGCCTGGGTGCTGTCTCTGAGGCTTTTTGCTCAAAGTTAGCACTCTACCCCACTTTGGGCCACAGTGCCACTTCTGGTTTTCTTGGTGATTAATTGGAGACAGGAGTCTCACAGACTTTCCCGCCCAGGCTGGCTTTGAATCGCAATCCTTAGATCTCAGCCTCCCGAATAGGTAGGATTATAACATGAGCCACTGGTGCCTGGCTTTCATTTCTTAAACTTTCATTTGCTCACAGATGCTCACCAAAAAGCTCATGTGCCCAGCACTGAATGTTTTCCCTTTGCTTTTAGCCACAGAATTCGTTGCATTCTCTGCTGCAGTGACACTAGCCCCTGATCTCTTGCAGGCCCTATCCTCCTTTAAACCACAGAACCTTTGCACAAGCTGCTTCCTCAGCCTAGAACTCTCTTCCTTTCAGATTCATATTTCAAGTAAAGCATCCTCTTCTGAGGCGAGCCTTTCCTGACCCTTGGTGCCACTCTGAGCACCCACAGCACCATGTGTCTTGAAAAAAAAAAAGCCTTCCACATACCTATACCATCACACCTAATCAATCATTTCCTCACAGCTGCTTACCGCCACCTAGTATGTGCTGGGTGTAGTGCCTGTCTCCCATAGAGATGGCTTCTCTTCGGCTCCATACACATTTGTGAATGGCTGTATGGCTGCTGAGGCGCCTAACCCACAGCATTAACTTCCCTCCTTCTATGGATGCAAGTGAAAATGTGGTAAGATTTAAAAACCAGATCAGGATCCAGGAGGAGGAGGTGGCAGCTGCCCACCCTGACCAGGCCCATCTGCCTGTGTAGTTCTGTGCCTCACTCTTGCTACAGCCCAGCGTGGTAACAAAAGCATGTGAGGAGGGACAGTGTGGGTAGATACAGGAGAGGAAAGGCAATGGATTCCTCCTCATTGGTCAGCAGAGGAAATCTGCGCAGTGGGGCTGAGATTTCATAACCACCAGCAAGACGGACACTGATACCCTCCCTCGTTACTGACACCCCCCAGAAGAACATGGGCCATTCACCCACTATGATTACTGTTGTTGGACACGCCCTCTTGGGTGAGTAGCACAGAGGCCAAAGCAAACGGCTCACCTCCTAGAACAAAGCTGACTTCATTCGGTCTGCAGGGGCTGGCCATGATGTGGGCATGGGAGAAGACAGCCAACCAGCCTCAGTTACCTCCAACTGGGTAACATGGACCTGAACTCACCCTGTTACATCACCACAGAGCCTCTACCGCTGCCAGCCACCATCCCTGGCACACACAGGCTCACATTGCCAAGACCAGTAGTTCAAGAGAACACATGCCCAGGGCTGAAAGTCAGACTCCAGTCTTGACTCTTGTTTCCATGGGGGAGAAGCTGCCCATTCTCATAGTCAGGCCTCAAGGATCTGGGCTCTGATGCCACCAGGAATAGGAGCACTTGGAGGTGGTGGCAAAAAATTCTTCCCTGGACTAGACAGCAGCAGAGGCCCTCACCCTCACACAGGCCTTTCAAAGACAGTCAGGATGCTCGCTCTGCAAGGGGTTAGAAGGTGGTCTATGTGCAAGGCAGGCAGGCAGGGAGATTTTCTTTTCATTGCCTGTTTCCATGGTGCCTGACAGCCTTGGCAAGCCACAGCTAGGAGTCTTGGACAGCCAGGGGGCCCCGGGGTCTTATCTAGCCTGGGCCACTCTCCAAGGCCCATCCTCCTTGCCTGCCTGGGACCTGAGAGTGCCAGAGGCCACAGGCAGGCGGCCAGGGGCCTCTCTCACACCTCCCTGGGGGAAAGGAGGCCAGTGGGTAAATGCAGCAGATAAAAGGCAGTAAGAGAGAAACCTGAGGGTCAAGGTCTACAGGCCTTGGAGAAAGTTTTGCAAAGCCTGAGCCACAGGGCTTTCACTGAAGACCCTCCAAGGAGGAAACCACATTCTTCTCCTTCCCACCTCTCCCCTTTCCACCTGACTGCACAGCACAGATGACCAGATAAAGGTCTCTTTGGCTTCCGGGTGTTTACACAGGCTTGAGGACGGAGGGGCAGTGGGTGGGGGTGGAGGCACAGACGCCTTACCTGCTCCTGAGAATTCATCACTCGCAACTTCATCTGTTTCAAGTACGTGGAGGTGAGGGGCATGTTGTAATCAATAATCCCGGAGACCAGAGGAGATGGAGGCTCGTTTTCTGGCAGGAAAAACAAAAGGAAACCCCTTTCAGTCTGGACAGGAGGTCTGTCACCCATGGTGGGTGGGGGGAGTAAGAGGGGGGGCTGGGGGGCACTGACAGTAGCCTGCCTACAGTCTCTGGCCTGTAGAAGTGGGCTGCTCGGTATGAAAACACTTATCTGTGAGGTGCCAGAGTCTGATTAAAGATTTCACATGTTAAAAATGGGGAACTTGACCAGTTTGGGAACTGAATGGTCTGACCACACACTGGGCCCCTGGCCCACGGCAAGCAACTGTACAGCCAGGCAGGGGTCACTTCTTTCAGGCAGGTTTTTGTCCCAACCCTCCCTCCCAGCACTCCTTATCATATGGCACACCTTTGCTCAATTAGGATACCTGCCAGGCCCTCAAAGGCAGTCAAGTTTCCAATCCTTGTCTAAGCCAGTGCTCTTCCAGGGGAACATCTGCTTCCACCCCACCTCCCCGTCCTCGGCCCCAGTTATCTCCCCCAAAGCGCCCTTAGGTACCATATGGCTCCCAGGCCTGAGCCAGGCCTCCAGTGTCTATCACCCTCCCAAACGCTGGTTCTTCCTCAGTCACATGTGGAAGAGCCTTCTCCTCCCGTTTGTTGCTTTGCTGTCCTGAAGATCAAAGCAATACATGTTCTTGTTCTTTTTTCTTGTTTTCTTTTTTCTCGGTAGAGAATCTCCGAAGTGCAGAAAGATGTGAAGAAAAACTTAAGAACCTATAATTTCACTAAGCAGCTTGGCATATGCTTCTCTTTAACCCTGTGATTTTTTTTCCTTACATACTTGCTATTGTAGCATATAGTAGTTTTGTTGCTTAGAATTTTATCTTAAGTATTTTACTCACCAACACAATTGTTTAATTTTGCAAATGTAATTTTTGTAGCTGTGTAATATCATAATTTACTTCTGCCTTTCCTTCATGATTGGTTGTTTTGGTTTCTTCCTATTGTGGCTATTATAAACAACACTGCAGGGGTCAGCACTCTACATACATAGCTGTCTATATTTCTGATCTTTTCTTTTTAAGGACTGATTCCAAGAAATAAAATCCATAGGTAAGAAGGTAGGAATATTTGGCAGCTCCTGAAACACTTGGTCAAGATACCCAGGGAAAGCCGGGCACTGGTGGCTCACGCCTATAATCCTAGCTACTCAGGAGGCTGAGATCTGAGGATCGCGGTTCAAAGCCAGCCCGGGCAGGAGAGACCATGAGACTCCTATCTCCAATAAACCACCAGAAAACCGGAAGTGGCGCTGTAGCTCAAGTGGTAGAGCGCTCGCCTTGAGCTGAAGAGCTGAGGGACAGCGCCCAGGCCCAGAGTTCAAGCCCCGTGACCGACCAAAAAAAAAAAAAAAAGATACCCAGGGAAGTTTGGTTACCTGCTCCCTGGCTTTCTCCTGTCTCCAGAAGCTATAGGACATCCCACTGCACCCCAGGTCTTTGAGAGAACAATCTCCTTGTTCCACTGATTGGCTGGGATCTGAGTAGAATGACAAGTACGAGCCACTTCCCAACTAGATAAAGCTTGACTTCCTCCATCTCCATCACCACCACACCAAAGTGCACACTGAAGGGGAGGCAGGTGCAGGGCCAAGGACATATAGAGGTCATACCGAGGATATCTCTTATACCTATCCTTCCATACCACCCCCCTACCCCTACCCCAAGACCCCAGAAACCATGAAAACTGTATCAAGGGAAAGATGCCAGGTGCCAAAGGTCAAATACTGTATGAACATACAAATTACTTAGAGCAGATAAATCACTGACAGAAAGTAGAAAAGAGGTCACCAGGGCAGGAGGGTGGGGTGGGGGGATGGGGAAGAGATGGGCAGTTAAATGGTTCAGAGTTTCTGCTTGGGGTGGAAAAAAGGTTTTGGAAGGTGAAGTTTCCCAAAGAAGATGAGGGGAGAGGGGAGATGCTAGGTGGCTGGGATAGGGGCAGGCCTGCAGCCCAGAGCCAGACTGGACCCTGAAGACTTGACTGCACTGATCAACTGTTTGTTATAAAAATGTAGAACTTTGTCCTGATGTTTAAAGTTAAATGTCATTAACAGAATTTCTCAGAAGTTGGCTTGAAATGGACCGCCCTCCACAGCCTCCCCCTTTTTTTTTTTAGACACTCTCCCTATGTATCTCAGCTGGACTCAAACTTGTGATCCTCCTACCTCAACCTCCTGTTACAGGCGTTCCACCACATGGGGATCTTCTGCACTCTGCATCTTAAAGTTTTTTCCTGGGGTAGGGGCAAGGAAGCCCTGTGGTCTAAAGTGCCTGGCAGAGGAGAAACTAAGGTGTGCTTTTGTACCCCTCTTCTCCCTACCATGTCACGAGTCATGACTTGTGTAGTTCCAGGAGGCTTTTAAGGCTCTGGCCTCCCAGGAGAGATTGGGTTGGAGGCCATATGTCAAATGTATCTTCCAGAGATGACATTGAGAGCCATGGTTCCTGTCTGCAGATTATGGACTGTAGTTAGAATAGCCACTTCTACTTCATTTCCTCAAAGATGAGGCTACAACAACGTGGTACTTGTGAAAGGCCACCCACCCTTGGAGTGAACAGCACTCTGTTGTGGGGGGAGCAGTGACTGTGCTTGGCTGTTCAAGGACAGGGAGCTGGTGATCACCATGTCCTGCCTGAAATGCCATGACTGTTTATCAGAAAGTATTGTCAATAAAGCCAGTAATGGTGTGGCTTAGGGTGGCAAACGTGGAAGGCAGAAGTGTGTCTTCCCTGGTCTGTTCCCTTCCCAGAGTCTCCACAGAGCAGAAGCTGCTTCTGGGCTGGCCAGGAGCCAGGAGCACTCAGAAGAGGCAGGCAGGACACCTGGTGAGGGGGAATCTGGGACATCCTGGGCAGATGTGCAGACCCATCAGAGAATACCTGTGACTGGTGTGCCAGCCAAGGCCTTGGTCCTGTACTTCCCAGAGCTAGAGCCCTGCTGAGATGGCAGTGGTTGGTGGGCAGGGGACATTCCAGGTGAGGAAATGAGCTATGGAGCTGGCGGTGGGAGGCTCGTTCTTGACTGCTGCAGTGAGGAAAAGGCAGGCAGAGCTTTCAGCAGTGGGGAGCCCCAAACTCTGGGTGTCATGAATGGACACATGCAAGAGGGAGATTAGTGGGAAAGAGGGGAACATAGGGTAGTGGAGCCTGAGTCAGATGCTCACAGGAGGGACAAACACCAGGACAGCTAAAGCAGAAAGATGGGAGAGTCATGCCCAAGACACTGCAAATAGCCTGATGCCACTATACCACAGGATACTGTAGCCATGGAGAGAGGTGAGTTAGGAGTCCAACAGACTTCTGGTGTCCTGAGAACATTCCAATTCCTCCTTGCCAAGGAAAACCGAGAACAGCCTAAGTGCCAGGCCCATTCTTCCTTGACTTGAGAAGAGTCAAAGACGCAGAGGCATTTGTTGCCCAGGCCAGACCCAGCCAACCACTGACCCCTTCAGGGGCCCCCATCAATCAGTGCACATTCCAGCTGAGTGAGTGGCCCTCCCACTGGCCAGGCGGGACAGGAGGTGGTATCCTCATGAGTCTTCACCCGCAGCGTGGAAGAACTCCTTGTTCCAGAGCTGATAGAAGCTTCTGGGTACAAATGACTGAGGTGTAACAGATCTCCCAGGCGGGTCTGGGTGACCAAAGGCAGGCTTATGAGGAGCCTGGCACAGAGGAACCACCAGACTAGCCAGACACAGGGCTCAGGCCTGGGGCCAACTCACAAGGGGATGGACATGTTCCTTCCCTATGGATTGACTATTGTTCCTTTGAGGAGCATTGGTGTGCTGCACAAGGGGAAAGAAGGGGAAAACAAATGTAGTGTAGTCCCCAGGCTCAGGGAAACAGGATGGGATAGATAGAAGCACATTAGTACTAACGGAGGAAAGCCTAAGCAGGTCCTGGAGTGGCTCCAGGAAGCTTCATGAAAAGGATCCAAAGGACTGGGTCCAATCTCACAGCTAGCAGCTACCCAACATTTGCTAAGTGCTCCACACTGCCTGCTGACCTGCCTGCTTGGCTCTCTAACACCCCACGAGGTGGGTGCTAGTATTAATACCCTCAGAACACAACCTCATACAGAGAGGCTATGCAACTTCCACCAACTGCACAGCAATTTTGAGAATGGAGAGGACAGGTCCCACTGTGGCAGAATGAGCTGGAACAGGGTGGTGGTGGGAAGGCCCAGAAGGAGGATCTGGAGGGCCAGGTGTGTGTGGTGGAGGGGGATTGGGAACTTGGTGAGGAGTCTGGCTGGCCTGTGAAAGCCTGCCCTGAGGGACCAGCATGTTCCCTGAAGAACTGTAATCACTGTTGCTCAAGTCAGGCTTTCTGACTCTGCAACAAAATATTGTCGTGGCAGAGAAAACAAATATACCCCCAGAGCTGAGCTGGTCCCAGGGCCTAACTGGTTCTTGCTCTCTCCTCTCCTTGGCCTGGTGGAAGAGGGTGCGGAATCAGAAGGCCCTGGAATTTCCCATCCTCAGACTTTGAGATCCTCCGAGGCCTCCTTTGTTTATGCTCCTGGTGCAGGAGGAGGCCAGGGGACTGTCCAGGCCTCACGTTCTGCTGGGGACAAGCCGCTCTGTTTCCTCTCTTTCTGTCTAGCATGAGGCCAGGAAGCATGGCACTCTCTCAGTGGCTCTGGAGAAGTCTCCATCCTGTCCCTTGTCTCCCTCTCTCCCCACCTTCCTGGTTAGGAACAAGAAGATTGCCTCTGGGCTGTGGGGTGGGGAGGGAGGGCTGGCAGTGCTGCGGGGCATCCAGAGGCCAGTACAGTGGAATAGGGTAGAGGTTGGGACTTCCAGCCTCCTGCTGGGTCAGGAGGAGAGAGGAAGATCTGCAGGTTGGGTATGGGGGTGGGGGCTAAGGGGGCTGGCCTTGGCCTCTAAACACACAGGGGAGCCTTTCAGACTCAGGCTGTCCATGGGCAGCTTCTAGAAACCACACAAGTGGTTTCTACTCTACAACCATTTTGTGGACCCTGAATGCTTGCCTGGGTGTGGTGAAGCATTACTCACCCCACCTTGGTGGAGGCTGGTTGTGTGCATTTAGGTGGGGCCACCCTAGGTCTGGGCACCATGATGCAGCAATGTGGGCCAGCATACCCTGGTATCCACTGAGTGCCAGGTGCCTGGCACTATGAGTTCCTTGTTTCACCCGCATCCTTAGGACCAGAGGAAGGCCTTTCTCCCACATTGCTGATGCAAAAGTTCTGCCTCTTTGTGTCTATGTCCTAGAAGAACCTCAATGAATGATTTCACCCAATACCTCTCCGGCCTTGGTTTTCTCAGCTTTAAGCCAAGACAGATACCTTCTAGGATTGTGGTAGCTGTTATGAGCAGGATATACTCAGTGAGGCTCCCTGTGTGCCCAAGGACACACAGCAGAGAACAGAGCTGAACGCTGAGGCCTGCTTGACCTAGGAGTCACATTGATCCATGAGCCACATTATGCCTGCTTCCTGGGTCCTCTCTCTTCAAGGGGAAGGACAGTCCCTACCACTGCCAGGCACACTACTGGAGGTCATGACACTGTGAGGAAGTGTGTCACTCTCATCACAGCCAGGTGCCTGGTCTCAGTCCTGCCAAGAGTGAGCTCCTCACAGAGCCCACCAAGCTGGTTTGTATTCTGGCAGCATCTGGCTATATTCTCCCTCCTTCTTTAGTCTGGGATGACACACCACAGGAGTGGCAGCCAGTGAGGAAAGGAAGCAGGCTGTGCTGGGCTCACACTGCCTCCTGTACACCCAGCTGAGGAGGAGTAGAGCCCACAGCCCTAGGACCTTGCAGCCTTTGCCAAGGAGCTGGGGGAGGTGTATCAAGATAGAGCTGCAGTTCTCCACCCCCCCCCCCTGCAGTCTTGCCCCTGCAGGCAGCAGTTCAGTGTCTGACTCCGCCAGTTGCTATGGAAACAATTAGGACAGAAATGGGAGGAGCAGGCAGCTGGGTGGGCAAGATTCCAGGCAGCTGGAAAGCGTTCCTGGCCCATCTGTGGGCACCAAAGGCTATCTTGGCCCTAGGGCCAGGGGCCCTCAGGCTTCCATGTTATCATAGCAACTGTGATAGCCATGCTTACTTCCCAGATGGGAGCCCTGTGCCAGGCATAGGGGTAAACCTAAAGCCCCACTGGCACTCTGAGTAGAGATCATTATTCATCCTACCTCATGAGAAACTGAGGATCAGAGAAGTCACTTGCCCAGGATACACAGCAGCTAACTTGTAGCTCATACCCCTAGATTGTGGCCCTGCTCTCAACCCCAGAATGAGCACTGAGAAGGTTCTTGTCCTTCATAATTCAGAAGCTGTCCCATGTACCCCAGCAAGGCAGCCATGGCCTAGCAGCCCCAGGACAGTGAGTTGCTTGCACACATTAGGGACAACAGTGAGGAAAGGCCACCTGATGCATGGGCTCTGGTGCCCTACTTGTGGTCAGCTTGGTCTGTACATGGTTGGTTTCTACTACTTGAACTACATCTGTATAATTTGCTTATGCTTCTTTCCCACACTCCTTCCATACAGGGGAACACACACACACACACACACACACACACACACACACACACACACACACACACACAGAGGCATCAGCATCGTCTGCATGCCTGGTACCCAGGGGGGTCCTCAGTGTGTGGATGTAGGCCCCAAATCCTGATATACAACCCACCTCAGCACCATCTTTCAGGACAAATTATATCAGACCAATCAATGTGCTAGTGCTGCCCTCAGGCACACAGGCCCTTGAAGAGGTGCTTGAGGTGAGGGTGTAAGCTGAAGTGGGGTCCCTATTGCTCTCATAGATCGGGCTGGTCAACATGGACATTGTTCCCAGGCACAAATTTATCTGGTCACAGGTGCTATGTACATTTAAAATTCTAATCAGTCCCCTGGATCTACTGCTCAGAGGACTACAAGGGAACATACAAGGGAGAGAATGGACCCTAGAGACGGCCTAGTCCTAATAGAGTGCTGTGGTCCTGACCAGGACACTGGCAGTATGCTCCTCAGAGAGCCTGTAGCCAGGTCCACATATATGTATGGGGAACATCAGCCAAGATAAAGGCCTGGGTGGCACTGGTGATCAGGGTGACCATTTCCAACAGGAACCTGGGTGGGAGGTAGGGCCATGAAAGGCAAGAAGGACTAGGCCATGAAAGGCAGTAGAGAAGCCCGGCGCTGGTGGCTCATGCCTGTAATCCTAGCTACTCAGGAGGCTGAAACCTGAGGATCTCAGTTAAAGGACAGCCCAGGTAGGCAAGTCCATGAGACTCTTATCTCCAATAAACCACTCAGAAAACTGGAAGTGGTGCTGTGGCTCAAGTGGTAGAGTGCTAGCCTTGAACTGAAGAGCTGAGGGATAGTACCCAGGCCCAGAGTTCAAGCCCCACAACCTACCAAAAAAAAGAGAAAGGCAGTAAGGATGGATTACTGGATTCTAAGAGAGAACTTGGTTTAAAAGTTAATGAGAAGCTGGTTGTCGGTGGCTCAGGCCTGTAATCCCAGCTACTGAGGAGGCTGAGATCTGAGAATCACGGTTCAAAGCCAGCTTGGGCAGAAAAGTCCATGAGACTCTCATCTCCAATAAACCACTAGAAAGCCGGAAGTGGCGCTGTGGCTCAAGTGGTAGAGTGCTGAAAAGCATAGGGATAGTGCCAAGCCCAGAGTTCAAGCCCCACAACCAAAAAAAAAAAATGTTAATGAGGTCCGTTGGGCAGCTCACCACCCTACACTGGCCTCTGGAAATGGTGACAGCAGCCAGACCTACATTTTTCAGCACTAGTGCCAGGCAAAGGCCACTCCTGCCTGGGCCCTGCAATACATCTGCCCCTTACCTTTGGGCTCCAGACCATTGGAGTTGAAGTGCATCCTCTTCTGACACTCAGTGCAGCTCATCAGGAAGCGGGTGACAGCCTCTCTGGGGAGGAAGGCGTAGGTCTCTGCAATCTGTGGAGAAAAGAGTTGGCATGTCATATGGTGCCACCGAGTGACTCGGCCACTGGGTCACCAAACTCTATGCTTTGGTGACAGGTGCTCAAGCCTTTGCCCAACAAGGAAGGACTGTGTGGTGCACAGGACAGGTGACCTCCATCCTTAACTGTGAAATCAATCCAGTAAGTTTATAGAAAACCATCTGTTTTCTAAAAAATAAAGGAGGTTAAAAATCAAAAAAGCAAGGTATAGAAACATTATATAGTCTTTAGCTCACGTTCTAACCATATTCCTCTAGAAGATTTATTGCTGCTAATAAAAAGTGAACTTACAAACACTTCTCTAGGACAGGATACACAACTTGCCCCTTTTTTTTCTGCCAGAAGAAATTGAATCCAGGCCTTGAACTTGCTAGCCAAAGGCTCTACCACTTGACCCATGCTTCTTTTCAGCCTTCCCTTTTACTTTGTGCTGGTCCTGTGCTTAAATTCAAGACCTAAGTGCTGTCTCTGAGCTTCTTTAGCTCAAGGCTAGTGCTCTGCCACTTGAGCCACAGCTCCACTTCCAGCTTTTTCTGAGTAGTTTATTGGAGAAAAGAGTCTCATGGTCTTTCCTGCCTGGGCTGGGTTTGAACTGCATTCCTTAGATCTCAGCCTCCTGCGTAGCTAGGATTACAGCATAAGCTACTGGTGCTTGGCTCTCTTTTGATTTTGTTCTTGAGATACGGTTTTACTAACTGCCCAGGTTAGCCTTGAACTGTGATTTTCTTGTCTCTGCCTCTTAAGTTGATTGGATTACAAGCATGAACTATCACACACAACCCTGGAGACAGAACCCAAGGTTTATAAGCCTTATCTTGTGATGACTCATAGGTCCAGAACTTTTTTTAGGGAAAACTATGAAAGGTTGGTGCATGGACATCAGTTTTCACCACTGGAGAGGCTCATAGGTCCAGAACATTTTTTAAAGGGAGAACTGTGTACAAGGGCATCCGTTTTTCCCAACAGAAAGGCTCTTAAGGTACTTTCATATTCCTGGTGATTAAGGCCCAGAGAGGTGAACTAATCCATCCGAGGTCACACAGCCCTTTGAGGCAGTGTTCTAGGGTCACACAGCCCCATAACTAGGGAGGGGGAGGCCAGGAGAAGAGGAAGAAACAGAAAACTAGGAATCATAAGGGGAGGGGAGGGTTTGGATGGATGGATTGGGGAAGGAGAATAATGGAAGGAATAACACTGATCAAAACGCACTGTATGCACAAACTGACGTGTTGAATTGAAACTGTGAAAGTATTTATAGATATTTTTTAAAGGATTAAAATGCTTTTAAAGAAATAGAAGGAGCCAGGTGTCGGTGGCTCACGCCTGTAATCCTAGTTAATCAGGAGGCTGATCTTAGGATCGAGGTTCAAAGCCAGCCCAGGCAGGAAAGTCTGTGAGACTCTTATCTCCAATAAACCACTCAGAAAACTGGAAGTGGTGCTATGGCTCGCCTTGGACTGAAGAGATGAGAGACAGCATTCAGGCCCAGAGTTCAAGCCCCATGACTGACAAAGGAGGAAAGAAGGAAAGAAAGAAAGAAAGAAAGAAAGAAAGAAAGAAAGAAAGAAAGAAAGAAAGAAAGAAAGAAAGAAAGAAAGAAAGAAAGAAAGAAAGAAAGAAAGAAGGGAAGAAAGAAAGAAAGAAAGAAAGAAGGGAAGGGAAGGAGGGAGGGAGGAAGAAAGAGGAGAGGGAGGGAGGGAGGGAGGGAGGAAGGAAGGAAGGAAATAGAAAGATGAAAACATGGGTAAAAGAGTGACTGTGGGCCTAGAAATCCAGGCCTTTTCCCTTACTCTGGGTTTTTGGCATGCCCTGGCACAGGTGTGACTGCCCCTGGGGGAAAGGCTCCCTTTGATGTCAGCTTCCCCAGCTGAAGCTGCCTGTCTTTACATGTGGTCCTTCCACTCCTCTCCACTAAGGGGCAGCATCTCCCAAGCAGTCCTGGCCTTACCCAGCCCGGCTGGGAAAGTTAGCCAAGGGCACTGGGGCCCACTATGGACAGCGCTGGGTCCGGCCTCACCTGCAGGCAGCAATGTAGCTGGTTTTTATGAAACCCACTCCATCCTTGCGGTGGGACTGAGGGTGGGGATGGGATGGGGCAAGGGTTGGGAAAGTATAGAAGGTGAGGCACCCCAGGTTGCAGCCAGCCCTTAGAGGACCAGGGCTGGGATGGGGCTCCCAGATCAGTCCCCCTGTCTGAGTCCCAGAGCCACTCTTGCTGGTTGCAAAGGCAAGTTAATTTTGATGACACAGTTGTTATTTTCTCAGCTGATTTGATGCTCTGCGGAGCAGGCAGGCTCCTTGATGAGTTACCTCCCTTCCAAATCCCTTATCTGATTGCCTCCCTTTGGAGGTCAGGGACAAGGGCGAACCCCAGACTCTCCTTCTGGAGCTGGGACAGGAAAGCCACGATGAGGGGTGCAGATGGTCCTCCTGGGCTTGAGGGCTGAGGTTTGGAGGTGGTAAGCTTTCCTGCCAGGCACATAGATGGCTTCATCCCTAACCTAGAGCAGCTAAAGTTCCTCTTGGCGCCTGCTGGGCAGAAAGGCTGATGTCTGCAGGAGCCAGCTAGTGAGCAGGCAAGAAGGTAGGGCACAGGCTGGACAGAGCAAGGGTTGTGGCTGACTCTGCCCAACAGATGATCCCCGGTCTCCCCTGAGATGTGGCTCCTCAGGTCAGGCCTCAGCAGAGCTGAGTGGGCTTAAGGAGGAGGATGCACAGTCAGCAGGGAAGAGCAGGGGGAGGCTGTGCTGGAGGAGCTTGTTCATCTCTTGCCATGGGCAGAGACACTTTCTTTTTTTTTTTTCTTTTTTAGTCCCTGAGCTTTTGTGCTCAAAGGTAGCACTCTCCCACTTTGAACCACTGCATCACTTCCAGTTTTCTGGTGGTTAATTGGAGATAAGTCTCATGGACTTTCCTGCCCGAGCTGGCTTTGAACTGCAATCCTTGAATCTCAGCCTCCTGAGTGGCTAGGATTGCAGGCATGAGCCACCATTGCTCGGTTTAGAGACACTTTTTGAAAGGTTCAAGGAGGGTCCCCTGGCCTACACACAGGTAAGCAGGGCTCTTCTTGCCACCTGAACTACAGAGAGCACCACATTCATAGGCTTTAGCAGAGCCCCAGCAGTGGGCCAGGGCTGGCTGAAATGCCACAGGAAAGGAGAACACAGGACAGAGGTTGGCCCTGAATCTCAGAGAGGGGTGGAAGGGCCAGTGCGGAGCCCTGCCTGCACAGCTGCAAGGTCTGTAGCCTGGCTTTGAGCTCCTTGAAAAGTCAGTAAAACA
The DNA here is from genome assembly GCF_019054845.1 of Dipodomys spectabilis. Classification (NCBI taxonomy): domain Eukaryota; kingdom Metazoa; phylum Chordata; class Mammalia; order Rodentia; family Heteromyidae; genus Dipodomys; species Dipodomys spectabilis. The sequence goes on from NW_024870852.1 coordinate 10,475,269, forward strand.
CAGACCAGCCTAGCACTACAATGCTGTAGGGTAGAAGAGGTTGCTCTCCCCAACCCCAACCCTAAAAGCAGGTAGCTTTTGATTCACCCTCAAGGTTTGCCCAGGACCAGAAATGGGGTCTCTATTTCTGTTTGCAGACAGGGATTCCTCAGGTCACAAGACTGTGAACTGAGGTGAAACCAGAAGGACGACCCTTATGGGTGCTTACATAAAACAATGATTTTCAGATGGTTCTAGAACTGCAGATCCTGTTCTAGAAACAGACTCCCATGCACCTGCCAAAAGCATGAAGCAGACAGAGGTGGATGCATGTTCCAAGGGGGCACCTCCAAGCCCCCATCTCTAACCAGCTGCCCTAGGCTGCCTACAGTCTTGCTCTCTCTCTGGTCCTTCTACCTGGACAGACACCCATGTGTGAATTTGCCTTTTCCATTTTTCTTAGTAGTAAAAACAGAGGGATTTTGCTGGCAGGGAGAGCAGGAGCTATTTGCAGAGTCGCTGACTTGCAAGGCCCCGTTTTCACTCCCAACTCGGAGAACGACAAAGACAGATGAGGCCAATTGGGGGGATTTGCACCACTTTACAAGATCCTCCTTCTGCCCTGTGGGTGGATTAGCACATGGTGGGCCTGGAGCAGCTGCTGACCACATCTGGCCCCAACTCTAAAGTGGTCTGGGTAGCCAGGTCTGGGCTCTGGAAGCTGATCTGGCCTCAGTACCCTGGGAGAGAAAAAGGAAGCAAAAGAACCACTCCAACCCAGATGGCTGCAGAAACTGGAAATGCAGGAATGCTCCTTGAGAAAGAAACAGCCTTCTGTGGGCTCAAGGGGACTTTAAGGGACCACCTGGAACCTTCTCCAGACTTGGCATTGGTGAGGCCATTGAGATTCTAGGGCAGGACTTGCCCTGCATTATCTGATATACATATCATCTAGTGCTGGCTCAAATACATCCAGGCTTAGAGAGCTCATTACCTGCCCTTTCTGATCTATTGCTGGACAGCAGTAGGTGCAAGGTAGTTTTTTTTCCTACTTCAGAATTACTCTCCTTGAGTGGCCTGAGCAAATCTGCACACCTCACTACAGGAGCCATACCCAGGGCCTGTAAGAATTCTGGACAGCCTCTAAAGTCTGAGGCAGTCCCAGGATTCAGCTTTGGCAAAACACAAGGGGACAAATCCAAAATCGCCTCAGCCAAGGGCTTGACGCAACCCCTGTGGTGCCAGGCTGTGCCTCTCTGCAACCATCAGCATGGGTTTTCCTTGGGGGCTCTTTCAACAGGCAGGGATGGGCTGGCGGGGTGGGGGTGGGGTCCTTCTATCTGCAGTGAGGCTGAGCTTGGCCTGGGTGGAAAAAATATGGGAGCAGATGAAAAGAGCGGGACAAAACCATTCTGGCACCATCCCTGCCCCTGAAAAAGGAAAAGGGTGCATGAGAAGGGTGACAGATGGAGAAGAGGAGGGGAAGGGTGAGGAGGCATACAGGGAAGAGGGAGGGTGCCGGCCTCCACAGCCTCACACCCTCTGCGGGGGGGGGGGGGGGGGAGCCCTGGCCTGCTCGACTTGGCCTTGGCTCCGCTGCTGAAATTCCAGCTCTGTGTGCAGCCCAGCTGGCTTGATGCCAGTCATGTGCCAGCTCCAGGCTGGGCAACAGGAAGTGGGGCATGCGCCGGGCATATGGATGAGAAGTCAGGAAGTACAGAGCAAAGGGCTGGATGTCCACTTGACCCAAGGACACAGGCATTGTCAGGACTAGCCAGGCCCTGCCCTGTCTTCTCCATGGTATAGAGGCTGCAGATCCCAACCAAGTTAAGCCTGTGGGTAATACTCAGTGTCCAGCACTGAGGGACAGGGAAATCACGTGGATGGGCCAGCCCAAGCCCATCCACCCAGAAGACAGCAAGAGGCTGGGTTCACTAGCTGACCACAGGAGGTTTATGGACAGGCAGGATGTGTAGTGGCCAGCTGTCTGCCTCTGAAACACCAGCCTAGTGACCTCAGGCAGGCAGGCTGGCTCTCTGAGCCTGTTTCCTCAGCTTAAAAATGGGTTAAGAGCAGAACTTGCTTCACACATGCAGCCTGCACTCAGGCAAAGCTCAGCACTGTATGCTAAAGTGCTAAGGGCAGAGCCTGACACATGCCCTGTGCCCAGCACTGTGGTAGGCTTAGTGCCGAGAAAACATGCTGAGACTCATCAGTCCTGAGGGACTTTCTCTTCTTCTATGGCCCTCAAGTGGAAATACTCCAGACTCTAACCCCAAACCACTTAGCACACACTAAGTAGCAGGAGAGGCAGAGAGATGGGGTGCCCCCCCACTGCCCTCAGCCTGGCCTCATGCCACTCTAAGACCCCTGGCATGGGGTCCATCTTTAATACCCATTCAGGGAAATGGACATCATCTGAGGACCAGGACTACCAAGTTGTTAGCTCTTCTAAGAATCAGGCATGTAATGACATTATAGACTTTCAGCCACCTCTGCTACAGTTTGAGGCTGTCCACACCCAGAACTTGGGACAAGGGTGGGAGGTTCACATCACCTTAGGTGACCATCTTAGGTGGAGAAGTCTGGTCACAGAGGGCAGGGTTCTAGGATTCTGGGGAGTAAGCAGGAAGGAAGGTAAAGACACCAGCTGCCATTCCGGTGCTGTATGACCTTGGACAAGTGGTTCAGGTCTCTGGATCTGTTTCCTTAACTGGCAAATGGGACCCCAGTGCCTTGGTTACAGGACAGCTGTGAGGCCTGGCTTCATGGGCTCAGAGCTGAGCATGAACCACAGTGACAGATTCAGACATGAGGCAGACCGTGGGGGGAGGGGAGGGAGGAAGACACACATTGGGCAAAGCTTCTAAACTTTCTTCTAAGCAGATACCACCTTCTCCACAAAGTCCCCAAGTCTCTACAAGGCCTGGGGCTGGCAGAGCCTCTGTTGAACACCTCAGGTACTTGGGTTCTTGCTCTCTCAAAGCTGGTCTTGGACTTATGTCTGCTTTTGTGTATCTTGCTTTGGCCTTTAGCCTCCAGACCCCAAACTTCCTGGAGGGCTGGGACATGGGCCCTCTGATATCCCCTGGGGAAGCCCAGGCATACTGAACAGGACTCAGGGAAACTGGATAAGCTCCTACACAGGAAGCGCTCTCGGACAGGCCTGGCATGACACACATGCCATGCCGTAGAGACACAGGCTCCTAGGTTCCTACTATCTGTGGCTCCCCTGCACCCCCACAAGGTAGGGGGCTTGCAAGTGACAGATGAGATGGGGGGGTGGGTTGAAGCACAAACTGAGAAGAGGAGGATGTCCTCCCTGCTAGGGCCCACTCCTTCCTTCCTCCTCTGCCCTTCAACCTGCTTCTCCTTTGTACTCCAACCAACCGCAGAGCCCGCCCCTCACCCCCTCAGCCATCTCTGGCTGCCATGCCCTTACCCCGTGCCCCCCTGGGTCCCCAAAGGCCGCTTCATCACGCCTCAGCTCCCTGCCCCGCCCCCGCCCAACATGTGCTGAGCCCATGGCCTCCTGCCAAGGCCTGGGGCTGCCAGTGGAGGCAGAGACAGAAATCTCACCGCTCGGTAGGTTTTCTTCTGCCCAGCGTGCTTGGGGGCTTTGCCTGGCTCTGCAGAGCTCTCCACATGCATCGAGTAGATGATGTCAAAGAAATCTTCCACCACAGCAACCCGCTTCAGAGAGATGCCCTCGGGCTCCGACAGGCCATCTGCCCCCTGCGACAGAGTGGACAAGCTGTGTTAGTGTCAGGGCTGATGGCGGGTGAGAGCTGTACCCTGGGGCCCAGCCATGGGTGGAGGGCAGGGACCATGCGGCTCCCTGGCCCAGCATGGCCTCCAATAGTGGGGTTGGGGGCTGGGGAAAGGAGGGAGCCAGGGCACCCGGGGAGGGGGTATCAGAGTCAGGGCTGCTACTAAATCTACCAACAACAATGGGCAAAGAAATACGGCAACGCAAGTACAAATTAAAAACCAAGAGGCTCGGTGTTCACAATTCTAGACAGATTGTGCCAGACTCAGGCGGGAGCTCTCAAATCACAGGCTGTGCCAAGACCATCCTGGAAGTCTCTGGGGAGGGGAGAGTGCTAAATAGATGCAGCCCCATCAGGAGCTCACCAATTAGCAGTAACCTTTCACTGTGGTCCTGGGCTGAGGTCCCAGGAGACTAGCTCCCATCACCTGGGTGGCTCCTGCCTCCACCCTGAGGCCTTTCTGAAGGGCCCGCCCCACTCCAGCAGCTGAGCGCCAGCCACAGCACCAGGGCTCTTTGTGTAGGGAGATGTTTAAAAAAAAAAAAATCAGGCAGAAGACCATGTGGAGGTGGCAGGGCTGGGAGCGGGGTAGCCATGGGCACTGACCCTCTGATCAGGCTAGCATGAGTACTGTCAGCTGGCTGACAGAGATAGGTCCTCCATAGCAAAGGGCTGTAGGCTTGTACCTGCTTTCCCTCATCCAGAGACAGGGAAGGCTTCAGGAGAAACTCCAGGCCTGAAGCTTTGCTCCATGAAACACAGTTCATGATCCATGGGGCCCACAGACTCAGACACCCTGGGATTTCAACTATCATCTCCCTACAGAGGGGGAGCTGGGGAGATCAAGGGCAAGCCATGGGGTAGGGACTTGGGTTTCTCTCAAAGTGCTGAGACACAGCTCCAAGGCAATTCATTCACAGAGGATGTCCTTTCCAGGTGACTTCTGTGCAGGTATGGGCTTTATCTGTTGGCTTACAGCTGTCTCTGGCACCTCTGACACACAGTAGGTGCTTGCTAACTACTAAATTCAAGATCAGTTGTACGTAGCAGCTGGGTAGGACTGCTCAGACACTCGGCTCCATCACTTAAGTGGCTGTGTAACCCTAAGCAGTGATTCTGCTTCCCTTGAGCCCTGGGCTCTTCATCTATAAAAGGGGGGATAAAGAAACTTTCTGTGAACATTGGGGGGGGGGGGAATGAATGAGATATGAGGTCAGTGGTTTACACCAAATCTGGCCCTCGGGGACCATTCTGTAAACATCGTTAGTAAGAAGTGCTTGCAGTTGGCGAGTCTCCCCAGGTGTGATGGGGCTGAGCATCACATAATCCCAAGGGGCTGTTAGGGTTGGAGCCTGCTTGGGGGACAAGGCTGGAGGGAAGCAGAGGTGGCTTAGGACTTCAGACTTTATGGTCCTGGTAGGATCCAGGTCCTGCTGGCAGGGACACTGGCTCAAAACATGTTTTGGCTACGGACAGGCAGTGATGACTGAGCAGGACTATCTCTGCGTTGGCCTGCTTGAAAGCAGAGAGCAGATGGAGAAGAAAGGGCAGCTGTGGGTGAGGGTGGGGATGGGGGTTCTGAGGCCTGCAGCATACCAGCCAGGCAACCCTGGGCCATGACCTCAACAGCCTGTACAAGGCCCTCTAGCCAGGGGCATCCTTCCTGGTTGGGAGCTGTGCCAATGAGGACCCTCAGAGAAGAGGTTGTCTCTGCACATATGCATGTCTATGTGTGCATGCATGGGTGTAGGAAAGCTGTCTGCTGCCCTGGCATCCTGGCTCCACTTCATTTATATTAGAGGAACTATAAAATTGTAACTTGGTGATGTTTTTTGGATTTATACTTTTGCCTTGGTCTTGGGAGAGGGGAGTCCCCTCCTAAGGTCCTAAGCCCTGAGTGAATCTTAAGGGCTCATAACTGACTAGCTTGTTCATTAGCTGGCTTATAATTTTTACCTTCAAATACTGCTGTGACAGAGTCAGGATGGGATAAATATTATGACCAGTCAGTTCTAATATAATTCGGACCAGGCTCCAACTGGCAAAAGCAAACAGATGAACCTCAGAAGGAATACACTTGGGTTTCTAATTCTTCCTTGGGGTGTGGTATACAGGTGAGTTCAATTTACAAAGAGCCACTAACAGAACACATAACCCATGTGCTTTTCTATGTCTTTTTAAATGTCATCTTTTAACACATATAGAGAGGTTGGCTTTGCATTTTGATTGCCTACATCCTGTGGCACAATGTGGGTTTCACTGCCTTAGGAACAGCTTCCCTACTCATAAATTTTTTTCAGGCTGGGTGCTAGTAGCTCACATCTGTAATCCCAGCTACTCAGGAGGCTGAGATCTGAGACTCACAGTTTGAAGCTAGCCAGAGCAGGAAAGTCTGTAAGACTCTTTTCTCCAATAAACTACTAAAAAACAAAACAAACAAACAAACAAAAAACCTGTGTTGTGGCTTAAATGGTACAGTGCTAGCCTTGAGCAAAAGAAGCTCAGGGACAGGGCCTAGGCCCTGAATTCAAGCCCCAGAACTGGCAAAAAAAAAATTTTTTTCAGGCCAAAGCATATGTTTCTGAAAAACAAAGACGCTATAACGTGGTAGGAGGAAGAAATAATTTAGAGAGGTGAGGTAGAAAGCGTTCTCTAACCAGCTCAGTGACCTAAGGAGGGCAGCTTACTTTATTTTTCTGGCAGTACTTGAGTTTGAATTTAGGCCCTTGATCTTGCTAGGCAGGTGCAATCCACTCAAGCCATGCTCCCATCCTTTTTTTTTTTTTGCTTTTGTTATTTTTCAAATAAGATCTCAGACTTTTTGCCTAGGTCTGGCCTTGGACAAAGAGCTCCAGTTGACAATTTCTGTGTAACTAGGATAACAGACATGTACCAACACATCTAACTTATTTGTTGAGATGGGGGTCTAGCTATCTCCCCCCCCCCCAAAAGCTGGGCTTCAAACTGTGATCCTACCAGTGTCTGCCTCCTGAGCAGCTGGTATTACAGGCTTGTAGAACCATGCCCAGATACTTCCTTATCTCTTGAAAGTCAAGTTTTCTCACCAGTAAAACAGGCCTTAAAAAAAAAAAAAAGCCCTACTTGGATATTTCAAGGATCAAGCAAGAATGTGCCAAGCATCTGGCACATAGTTTGGTAAGTGTCCATCTCTTTCCTTTGGACTCACTGAGCTTAGATACTTTGTGGTTATGAATGTGTTTTCTTTCCTGTCCCTCTGATCCATTCAAAGAGGGTCTCTGGGGTAGTAATGCCCACAACCAGAAAAGATGCATACTTTATTAAATTCTTAAATAACAACTAAGGCTATTCCATAAACTTGGGACATAAATTCAATTTATAACTAATGAATCTACATAAGTCAGTGAAATATACTGTCTAGTGCCTGGCCCATCTCTGTTCCAGTCATTCTTGGGTAAAGTAGCAGCTTTACATCAGATCCAATGTGGCCATAAAAGTATCACAGAGAAGCTGTTCAGCGGATCAGTTAGCAATGGCTCCCTCTTTAAAAATCAATTGCTGCGAGGCACCGGTAGCTCACGCCTGGCCCTGTAATCCTAGCTACTCAGGAGGCTAAGATCTGAGGGTCATGGTTCAAAGTTAGTCCAGGCAAGAAAGTCTGTGAAATTCTTATTTCCATTTAACTGCCAAAAAGCCAGAAGTGGAGCTATGAATCAAGTTGTAGAGCAAAAAAAGCGCAGAGCCCAGGGACAGCACCCAGGCCCTGATTCAAGCCCCAGGGACACAGGCTCTCCTCTCCTTCTCCTTCTCCCTCCCTTCCCCTCCCTCCCCTTCCTCCTCTCCCTCCTTCCCTCATTCCCTCCCCCCCCCCTCTCTCACACACACACACACACACAATTGCTGATGTTCAAACTTGGGTCCTCTAATCGGCCTATCTGTATAGCAGAGATGCACACAAGGAAAGGGCCTGTAGCAATGACAGCCCAGATCCTGTAAGGTCTGCAGAGCCATACCTTGAATTGTCCTCTGGTGAGCTGGTGGCTACCAGGACACTGTGTGTGCAACACCCTAAGGGAAGAACATCAAGATATCTGTCTGGGAAGATGCAACAAAGGGATCTGACAGTAGTCATGTTCCGTGCCATGCTTTGTATCTAGAGAGGTAACGACCTTCATGCTAAATGCTGCAGGAGGGGCACACCCTCCCTAGCTGGGAATTCAGACGGTTCTACAAGGCAAGAGCTGCTAATTAAGGGAGCAGAAAGCTCCTTCCCCCATAGACTTGGGATGGCCTGCCAACCCACTTCTGCCTCATACCCAAATTAGCTTCTTCAAATCTGTTGCTCTAAACAAGCGGCACATTGGATTGACCAAGGAAGTTCATTTTACTTCTAAGGCTAGATCAAAAAGGGACCTGGAGACTCCTGACCACCTCAGCTTGCCAGAAATGCCAAGCAGGAATGATGGAAGGGAACTATGTAGCATCCCATGGGAAAAGCCATGAAAAACACCAGTCACGTGTATAGGTTCAGTCTCTGGGGTTTTCATCTGTGGGGAAGAACATTACCATGGCAACACACTCCAACCATCAGAACCATCTGACTCCAAAACAGCTGGCCAGACCCAGGACAACAAAACCAGCCATGGCAATGGTTTTCCATTTTTATGGAGCCTCCAACTTTCTTGAATATCATCAACTCCCTTGAGACCAACCTGTTCGGGTTCTAATCTAAAAGCAAGGTTGCAAATCATTGAAGAAACCACCAAATGTCTATTTAAGAATTACTGATATTTCAAAATATTTAGGGCACTGGTCCTCAAAGGTAAACATTATTAACATTACCTGGAAACTTGTTGGAAATGCACATTTTCAAGGCTCTTCCACAAACCTACCAGATCTGATGCTCTGCTGGTTTTATTAGACCCCTCCCAGTTACTTCTGATGCATAAGATTTTGAGATCTGATTAGAAATGTCTCCATCATGGAAACATGGAGGTGACTAGTGGGAAAATATGGCACTGGCTCATTAAATATAGAAGTGCTTTGTACTTCCAAGCTTAATATATTAATATTTTCATCTCCAGTGAGGGCTAATTTTTCTAATAGTGAAAACAGGAGAATCTTTTGGACAACATCAGTAATGAATTCAAAACATCTACCCAGGGACTTATCATAGATTACAAACAGAAGGGGCAGGAGCCTCCACATCCTAACATTGATTTTGATGTCTTCCCTAGCAAAGTTAATTGATAGTTAAGAAAGTTATCCCTTGGCAGGTCAGTTTCTGGCTTCCTCAAATGGTTCGGGGAGGGCCATTGCTAGTCCAAGGCTGCAGACCAGGGAGGGGGATCAACTAATCTCATCAGGCCATTAGACTCTTGCTGGGGTGGCCTCACCAATCACGCCATCCTTGGGCACATCTCTCAGGTAAGCTCCTGGTTTTGAGTCTCCCCACAGAGGCCAATTAAATGGATCCCTGCCCTCAATGGCAAGTGCCATCCAATTGCTAATGGAACTTCGATGTCGCTTGCACATAGTAAGTTATTCACTTATCCAGGTGGGATTGCCGTTTTAGTCCACCAGGGTGCTGCTCAGTATACCACCATCACTGGAGTATGCCTTCCAGCAAGCAGGCTATGGTTGAAAGAATACAACTAAATAGTGGGGCCATTTCTCACCTGGGTTCCTCCTATGTGAAAGGAAGAAACCAGAGGAAAAGTCCTTAGGCTATGCCCGCTTAGTGCATTACAGATCCAACTCTTGACAAGGCATGAAAACTAACTAAATTGCCTTTAGAGGATAAAGTCAGTCTGCAGAGCCTCCCCAGAGGAAACAAACCTTTGGCTGCCACTTATGTAGAAGACCAGGACTTCAGGGGGTTGATTGTACAAGCAAATGTGGGGAGTCTGTTCCATCTCATCCAGGCCAGTAAAGAGGTGGAGACCACAGGCAAAAGTCATTGTGCACACTGTCCTCGTGGCCCTTCCTCCTGTCCCCTAAACTCTGTTTTCACACATTCAGCCAGAACTGGGGGTTTTGGAAGGGAGGTTCCTCCCACCGCAGTTTTATTGCTACCCTGCCTGAGGTTTAAAGAACCAAAGGGGAGGAGTCAGCCCCTTGCAAGGAGCCCCAGAGTGAATGAGATGGAGAGGAAATTTTAAAACCACACAAATTCAGAGAATGAAAAGAGCAAAGAGCACCCCTAAACACACAGTAAGTCTGTCTTCAGTACTCCAAGAGAAACTGGTCATGATTTGTAAAGGGCAATCAGAAGACTGAGGAGAACACTGCTTAAATGGGACGGTGGCAATACTCTCATTGGCTGTGAACACTACCTATTGTAAACTAGGAGGAAAAAAAAAACCCTTCAAGATAAAGATTCAGTCTAGAATATTATGGCCCACAGTTCCACTGGGCTCTGCAGGCCTGAATGGGGCAGAGAGATGAGACCCTCTCCCCCCCCCATAAATAAATAAGTATGTACACAAGGCACTGAGGACTCGGTGTAGCACCTGCCTCTTCCCCACCCTTGTGCTCAATCTCCAACTGTTAGTGGGGAGCTGCTGCCACCACCACCGAGTCGCACCTGCCATCTGGAACAGCCTCACATATTCCAAGACCTCCTTTCTGCTTCGCTGAACCTCCATCTTCTTTCAAATCACGCCGGGACCCAAACGCACAACCGGGCCAGGGAGAAAGGTGCGGTTTGGGATCAGCCCCAAACCACAGCTGCCATTATCCTCAGGCAGTCCCAAAAGGCCCCCCCCCCCGCCTTTTTTTTTTTTTTTCAGTTTTGTTAACTTTCATGTGTCTGAAAAGGGTGTGGGAAAAGAGAAAGGTGTGCAAAGGGCCAGGGAAGGGGAAGAGCTGGGAAATGCAAATCCTGACGGCTGACAGGAAGGGGGTGGGGGGAGGCGGGCACTACCCAGCCGCCCTGGTTAGACAGGACAGGGTCAGGGCCTGGATGCAGGACTCTGGCCTGGGGCTGCCAGGAGGATGCTCTAGAGATGACGACAGCTCGAGGACGACCCAACTCTGACCTCAGACAAGGTTGGGAGGGAGAGGGGAGGGGGTACTACCTGGGCCTCATTTTCCTCCTGCGTAGGTGACTCATATGCACAATGGCTTTTGCCACCTCAAGGAGGGATGTGGAAACCCAGACGATGCCTAAAACACCCCCCCCCCCCCCGCATGACCGCCGCCGCCACCACCACTTCCGAGGGGCGTTCTACAGGACTCAGGGGACCCGCCTACCTCAGGCCCAAGGCCTAGCACAGGGAGTGGGGGTCACAGAAGGGGTTCTTGGGAAAGGGAGCGGCTCTGAGTTAGGCCCCGCGGCCGGCCGGGGTGAGGTGATGAGCGGGGATGGTGCGTGGCCCAGGTGTGGGCCCTACCTCCGGCCGGGGGAGGGGCGGGGAGGAAGGAGCAGGGGTGCGGCCCGCGCGCGCGCGCGGTAACGACTGTTGACAGCGCGCGGACCGCCGCGCGCCGCTGACAGCTGCTCGGGCGGCGAGGGGTGCGGGGAGGGCGGGGCGCAGGGCGGCCGCTCCGGCTTCCATTTCTCCCCCTCCCTAACCACCCCCCCCCCCCCGCCCTGCCCCACGGCGCACGTGCGAGCGCCCTGGCGGGGAGGAGCGGAGAGTCGTGCGCGCGCACGCGCGCTCGCCGGCCAGGGTTCCGAGGGTCTACTGAAGCGGCTCGCGCGGGCTCCTCGCGGGCAGGCAGGTAATGAGAGTAACCATGGCAACCCACCAGAGGAAGTGTATTCTGCTGGAGACGTTAATCCCCTCTCCCCGGAGCTGGGACAGCCTGACTTTCCATTCTCACACAGTAATTAGATACCAGCTGTCAGTGCAGGGGGGACGGCTCCGCGGCTGTAGCCCGGCTGGGGGGGGGGGGTGCTCACAAAGCGGGTGGGGGGTAGCGCAGGGAGGAGGGCGTTAAAGACACAGGGACGCTTTGCGGCGGCGGGCCGCGGCGGCGCGCCTCCCTCCACCCCCCCCCCTCCGCCCGCCCGCCCCAGTCTCCCGCCTCCCAGCGCGCGCCCGTTCACCTGCAGACCCCGCCCGCGCGGAGCCCCGCCCACCCCACGCGCACCTGCCGCGCGCGCGCGCGCTGGCCCGCCTCGCGTTATCTCTGGGCCCCGCCTCCCCGCTCACGGCGCACCTGCCCGGCTCCGCCCTCCCAACACCTCCCTCCCCCACGCTGCCCACCTGTCCTTTGTGCGGGGCGGTACCTTTCCATCTTGCCAGCTCTCCAGGGAGCGCCCGCTATGTGCCAGGCACTGTGCCAAGCCTGAGCTGGTGTAGTAATCCCCACAGACCCTCCCCGTAGGCGCCTCTGCTGTTCCTCGCCCCAAAGCCCAGCGGGGTGTGGCCATTTGCCCAGGGTCGTGTCGACTTGAACCAGCATCCGGCCGGTGCCCATCTCGCTTCAGTGTCCACGTCCCCGTTAAATAGCTCCGGGAGCCTCCCAAAAGCTCCAGGGGCCTAGATAGTCACCGGGTGGCTGGCACCGTGGTGCACCTACTGTGTGTCAAGCATTCATTGTCTCGTTCATTTTACTAGCAGCCACAGGACATTTATTACACCCACCTTACAGGTGAAGAAACGGAAGCAGAGAAAACTGAGGTAGCATCAAACCAGAGCAGTCAGATCCCACACACCCCAACCACGGTGCTGGCTACTGGGCTCAACCTCACACCTGAATTGGAGGTGATTGAAATCCAGCCAGGTCTTTTCTTCCTTCAGAGCCCTTTCCACTGTTCAGCCCACCCACACCCTGTCCAACATCCTTCAGAGTCACCTCTCCTAGCACAAACAACAACTAAGAGGTTTCTAAACCTAAAGCCATTGCTCTGTCTGTCCTTAATTTCTGTCCAGCTTCCCAGAAGCCCTTGTTCTCCATGTAGGCAGTGGCTTGGAAGTCATCCTCTCTGCCAACTTCATTTTCCAGATAGGAAAACCAAGACAACCCAGGGCAAGAAGCTGGCCAATGGGGAGATGGCTTGGTAGAGCCCTCTGGGGAGAGTTTAGTTTGCTCAGTCCCAGTTGTGGCCCTTGACCCCCACCCCACAACCAAGGGGGGAGCAGGAAGTGCAGAGAAGCAGAGCTGGCTCTGTGTCCCCCAGTGGAGGCAGTGTCTGGGGCAGGCAGAGGCTATCTGATCCCTTCCCCACTGCCCCGGCCATGACCTCCTCTCTCCCTCCCCCGCCTTTCTCCCTCTCTCCCTCTCCCTCATGGATGGGGCAGCCAGCACCCTGGCTGCAGCTGAGAACCTAGCGTTCCTGGTTCCCCAACAGGGCTGAATTCCAGTGGGAGGAGGGTTGGGGGGGGGGAGGTTGGGCCCAGAGCTTTAGGGACAGGGGCACCCCTGGGGCAGCCCTACCCTGAACAGGCCAAGGCCTGGTTGCCTCCAACCTCACTATTTCCTGCCTCTGCTCTCCCCATCTTTCAGTAGCAGAGCAGCCTAAATTTGGCTCGAGCAGGGAATGGGGGAGGTGGCAGCAGGCGGGTGCTGTCAGAGGCCAGGGTGTAGCTCCTGTCTAGCCGGCTGGCATTTTTGCTGTCTGGAGGAGGGCAGAGGGGCCCAGCAGGCAGCCCACTCCCGGAAAGGGAGATGTTTGTACCTTCTGACATGCACTGAGTAATGTGCAAACGACATGCAAACTGAGCTCCAAATCAATGTCTCTGCCAGGGAACAGCCTGATGTTGCTTTGGGGATGAAGGCAAGACCAGTGTCCCCTCCAGGAACTCCAGTGTTGGGAGGGGGCGTGGGGGAGGCGGAGAGGGCAGTAAGGTATCTAGGGAGGGGCCCTGGGTGACTCAGTTTCTAGCCAGCTGTGGGGCTCCATCCCAGTGGCTGAGTCCCCCACCTCTCTGCTTGCCCTATCAATGTGGGGCACACCCTGTTGCATGGCTAAGCTCATGAGTCCTGCAGCTACCCCTCCCAGATTTGACCCTGGCTCTCAACTGGCCAACTGGGTGAATTCCTCAACAGAGCACACAGGCAAACAGGGACCAGGCCTGCCTTTTAAGACAGCCACGTCCCTTCTTTAGAAGTTGGACACCAGGACATGACTTGAAAGCACCCAGGCTTTGGCATCAGACCTAAATTCTAGGCCTTGCTTAGCTAGGTGGCCCCACTGGCACCTGGGAGATGGGTTTGAGACCTCAAGGTCAGCTGTGACATCATGCACATGGTGGGCACACCACAAGAAGTCTTGTTGCTGCCCAGTTCTCATTGCTCCTCTTTGCACTAGGCCTCTCCTGGTTGTTCTCATCTCTAGACACTTGTGAATTTCCTGCAGTCTCTCTGTCTTTTCTCCTTCCCTCCAATGGTCTTGGTGACCTTGGACAGGTTACTATCAAAGCCTGCACATCTACTAAAGTGGATAATGAGTGAGCTGTCTGGGTCCCTGGCCCAGGAGGTATTTGGTAGTTGACAAATTTTTTACAACCCCTCCACTATCCCAAATGACCAGCAGGAGTGGGCTGCCTCAACTCTATCAGGTGCGGGGTATCGGGGCCCCACTTCTTCATAACTCTGTTTAACCCTAGATAACTGCTCTCCCGTCCCTCAGCTGGGGCCTGATATGAGCTAAATCCAACTTCCTGCCACCCCAAAGCCACTTCCTGCCAAACTTGAGCTGATACCAGAAGAACTTGTTTTCTGTGCATAGAGTAGTCCCTGGTGGGGCAGCCACAGGCTTGCCCCAGTGTGAACATTTTTTCCATTTGTCAGTCTACCTAGTGGGTCTGAGCAGAGGAGGTTACCCTCCTCATTCGTGCCCTAGCATACCTGCCAGCCATCACAGGAAGGGGCCATGTGTCCCTCTGGGGCAGAGAGACATGTATCGGCCATCACTCACAGTGTGATCTAGCCACACAGAGCTACGGTTACATACAATAACACCACCTCACCATCACATCACCATATGCAGTTATGGGACAGTCTCGCAATACAGAGTGACAGAGTAAACACAGGATCTATTGGAATATATCAAATAATTAGCTCACTTGTGAAAGGGGCTGTGCGGACAGTGGGGATCATTATAATGCATGCAAAACCCCTCATCTGTGTCTGGTGCATACAACACCCTCTAAATGATGCCATCTTAGCATACCCCATGCAGAGCACCTGCCCACACTCCCAGCAGCTGTAGTCACTGCCCCCGTTTCACAGATGAGGAAAGTGAGATTTAGGGGAAAAGTCCACAGGGTGCTGTCCACTCACTCTGCTTCTCTAGGTGCCTCACTGCCCTCTTCACATACACTACTCGCTTTGCCTAGACTTCCCCGACCAAGTGCTTCTGAACTGCCCACTGTACACACAGCTTCTCCAAAAGTCCACGGCAGTCCCTGTTCACTCCTAGAGCCAGCATCAGTCACAAAACAAGAGATCTCTCCTACCAGGCTTTACAGTGCCATAGTAAGACCATTGTGTCCTGCCTCTGCCATATTGTGTTCTCTCGCACATAGTAGGTGTTCAGCAATGATTTCAGAATTAAAAGAATAAACAAAGTGGCCTCATGGCATCTGAGAACAGAGTCCAGAAATGAGCCCAAGACCCTCAGGGGCTGGAGCTCAGTGCTACACTGCCATGTTCCTCATGCTATTAGCAGGCCTCAACAAATGAATGAATGAATGAATGAATGAATGAATGAATGAATTCAAGATCTGAGGATCTCCATCCAGTGGTCCCAGGGCTAACCTCCTTATTTCCTGGCAGCGGGGACATGAACCAAGCTGCAGGCACCCTGGATGGTGGCAGAGCTGAGGGCCGCCTGCAGCCGGCTGTCTGTCGGGAGCTTGTCTGGCCAGGACTGCCAGCAGGGGAGACCAGCTGGCGGTGCAGGGTCCACCAGCCCAGGCCTGGAATCTGAGATGCCCTCAGAGGCCCAGCTTCTCTTTGGGCCCCTACAAACTGGCCTTTGTTCCCGGAGCCGGCCAAAGACCCGGCAGCTTGGGCTTTCTCTCTGCCTGCGGCACCCGCGCTGAGCTAGTGGGGTAAATGGGCCAGCCTCCCCTCTGTCCATGCCCAGGACGTCGCTTTAGGACTAAATGGAGATGTAATTTTCTATACAAATCCATGACAATTTAGATGGAGTGATTGTAATTGGCTTTTCAATGGGGGTTTTGTCCAGCGCTGGTGGCTAGAACTGGGTGGCCTGTTTGAGGCAGGCTCCATTTAAATGACAATAAAGCAATAATATTGAGGACTTGTACAGTGCCCAATGCCCCTCCTGGGCCATCATGGAGCCTCATGTTTATGGATCTTGTCCTTCCTTGGGGCTCTCTGGACACCAGGATGGTGGTGGGATCACTGACCCTGGGTGAAGGGTGGCTGCAACTTTAGGCTTCCAGGTACAGGTACAGGACTTAAGAATGTTTGAAGCTTGATCCCATGATCAAGCCCAACCTGCTCCATCACTCATTACAAACCCTCTACACCCTAGCTACTGGTCCAGGTATTGGGGTGCTGGGAAAGAACCTCTCAGTCAGGTCAGAGAGAGGAGGTTATTTTGTCTGTACATGGGATATGACAGCATGGCCAGGTGCCAGGCAATGCCAAGTCCAAGGCCTACTCCACTTCTGACAACAGCAAATTACTTAACCACTCTGTGCCTCAGTTTCCCCAGCCCTAAGCAAAATTGCAGCAGAAGCTACTGAGAAGATGAGAAACTTCAACAGGTCTTAGCCCGGTACCGTAGCCAGCATGTGAAAGGTGCTATAGTGCTATATATAGTTATTGCTGTTATTCATTAAAAGCTCCAGCTCTGGTGGCAGACTGGCTGGGTGGCCTTGGACACGTGACTTACCTTCTTTAAACCTCCACTGGCTTCTTTAAAATAGGGCTTTTGGGAGAACCAACCTTACCAGGCTACAAGGATTAGGGTGAGGGTTCACAGAAGTACTAGCAAGGAGTTGGTGCTGGTACTTGATAAACATCAGTGCTTATTCCTGACTGTGGCTCTGACTGGGGCAGCATGCCCCAGCATGAGATGATCATACCCAGTAAGTATGGTTGGGTTGGGGAGGACAGAAAGGAAGACAATAAAGCTCCCAGCTTGGGAAGCCACGGAGGAGCTTGTCCTGGGGATAAAGGAATAGGGCAGGATGCTGTGTGGATGAAGCTTTCATAGACTCGACATTTGGCTGAGCCTTGAAGGATGAGTGACCTTTTTGCCAACAGAAAGGGCAAAGTTAGGCACAGCCGCTACTGAGTTAACAGCAGCCTCTCCAGCCTGCCTTGGAAGAAGCTGTGTCACATGTGGCTAGAGGGACAGGATGGGGCAGCAGCTTCTTTCTCGGAGACTCATGCAGCCACAGAGGGACTTTAAGCAGGTGAATGACACGATCGGAATTTTTTTAAAGGATCCTTCTTCTGTCTGCTCATGGAAAATGAGCTTCAAGGAAAGGGGTGAGGGAGAAAGCAGGGGATCTCAGGGGCGTGGCTGGATCACTGAGTGGAGGAAAGTGTGGAATGCTGGATCATTGTTGGATGGAGAACGGGAAGGTAAGGGGTGGGCTTCAGCACAGGCAGGGAGTAGGGGCACCAAGGGACACTGACACTCAACCTTGGAGCAGAAAAGAGGGCTTTGTGCTGCTGGAATCCAAGCCGGGATGGTGAAGGAGATGAGAGAAGAGAGGTGAAGGCCAGCCCTCCAGCTGGCTAGGGCTCTTGGGCTTTTTGTGAAGACAGCAGAGGCACCAGTAATGTTTTCCTCCAGGCATGGAAAGACCATGCTGAGATCTGTGATGTTTTTGAAAGATCATTTTGGCTACAGGGTAGAGGGGTGGGAGGTGACAGGTGGGCGAGGCTGGAAGGAGCGAGGCAGGGAGGGAGGGTGAGGGGGACTCAGAGGACTCAGAAGCCTCCATAGGCATCTAAAGCATCTCTCAACACCAAGAGAAAAAAAAAAAAACTGGTTTCTCAGAGAGGTATAAAAGCAGTCCAAGGTCACAGAGCTTATAATGGCAGAGCTGGGATCCAGATCCAGAGTGAACTTAAAATCCTGTCTCTTCCTCTATCTGTCATCTTCTGCCTTGATCACTTAATAAAACCCATCAAGAATAGTTTTATAGCAAAGGGCTAATGTTTCACACCTGTAATCCTAGCTACTCAGGAGTCTGAGGTCTGAGGATGGTGGCTCAAAGACAGCCTGGGCAGGAAAGCCTGCGACACTCTTATCTCCAATTAACCACCAGAAAACCAGAAGTGGCACTGAGGCTCAAAGTGGTAGAGTACTAGCCTTGAGCAAAAGAGCTCAGGGATAGCACCCAGGCCCTGAGTTTAAGCCTCATGACTGAAAAAAAAAAGGTTAGGGGCTGGGAAGGTGGCTCAGTGGTAGAGCGCTTGCCTTGCATGCACGAGGCCCTGGGTTCGATTCCTCAGCACCACATAAGCAAAAAGAAAAAAAAGCGAGAAGTGGAGCTGTGGCTTAAGTGGTAGAGTGCTTGCCCAGCATTCATGAAGCCCTGAGTTTGGTTCCTCAGTATCACATACACAGAAAAAGCCAGAAGTGATGCTGTGGCTGAGGGACAGTGCCCAGGCCCAGAGTTCAGGCCCCACGACCGGACCCAAACAACAACAACAAAAAAAAAAAACCCAAAATGAAAGAGATCCCAACATTAAGTACGGGGGCTAGCAGCATCAATAGATCTTATCCAAGATCTGGGAATGTGGCTCAGTGGTAGAGTGCTTGCCCAGCATTCATGAAGCCCTGGGTTTGGTTCCTCAGTATCACATACACAGAAAAAGCCAGAAGTGATGCTGTGGCTCAAGTGGTAGAGCGCCAGCCTTGGGCAAAAAACAGCTCAGGGACAGTATCTCAGGACTGGCAAGAGAAAGAGAGTGAGACACAGGAAGGGAGCGGGGGAGATCTTATCCAAAAATTCTATAAAATCCCCTAACATCTAAATATTAGCAACACATTACAAATAATAATAAACCCACTCAGGCCTCCAAAACATATGCATAGGAACAATAGCAGTGCCACCCCCTGGTGTGGCTGACACTTGTAATATAAAACTATTAAAAAATAAACTTTTTGGGGGGGGGTCCGGTTGTGGGGCCTGAACTCTGGGCCTGGGCACTGGGTGCTGTCCCTCAGCTCTTCAGCTCAAGGCTAGCACTCTACCACTTGAGACACAGCGCCACTTCCGGCTTTTTTTTCTTTTTGCTTATGTGGTGCTGAGGAATGGAACCCAGGGCCTCATGCATGCAAGGCAAGCGCTCTACCACTGAGCCACCTTCCTAGATCTTGTATAAGATCTATTGATGCTGCTAGCCCCTGTACTTAATGTTGGGACCTCATTCATTCATTTTGTCATCCAGGGTTGACATCAGGTTTATTCTACCTTTAGCTTTGGTCCTCTCCTTTGCTTCCAAGGTGCTAGCTGGATAACTCTGAAAGCAAGTACCCATCTAGAGGGCCCAAACAATGCATGTGTTCATTCATACACTAAGCATTTGGACTTCCCTTCCAATCCATAGCCCCAGATCTCACTCCCAAACCTTCTTCACAAATAGCCTTCTCCATCTCCCACTGCTTGAGCATCTAGACTCCTTTCTCACACCTCACATACCATCCATCTGCAAGCCCACCAGCGCCATCTTTAAGTGATACCCAGACACAAAGGTATTCTACCATCTGCACTGTTCCTGGCCACCTGCCTCAGGGTCCCGGGGGGTCCCGGGGGCTGTGGAGAAGCGGTGCTAACTGCAAGTGTTCTGGGGTCTGGCTCCTACTCTTAGTGTCTGGGTCTGTTCCCTTATCTGTAAGAAGTTTGGCTAGCATCATGGGTACCTCACAAATGTAATACTAGCTACTCAGGAGGCTGAGATCTGAAGAGCTTGGTTCAAAGTAACCCCGAGTAGGAAAGTCTGTGAGACTCTTATGTCCAATTAACCACCAGAAAACTGGAAGTGCAGCTGTGGCTCAAAGTGCCTTGAGCAAGTGAGTTCAGGGACAGTTGCCTATGCCCTGAGTTAACAACAACAAAAGTTGGGGTGGCACAGGTCATTCTCGCTCCCATGATCCTTCTTTCAAAATTTTGGACCTGCAAAAGCCTGGTTCACAATATACTTACATTAAAATTATATTAAACATATAAAAATTCCCTTTCCCTTCTATCCTGGGTGGGACACTGGAGGAGAGTGCATGTGTCTGGCCCTGGGATGGAGCCCTATAACTGCCAGAGGATGCGCAGAGTGAGGCAGGGCTCAGGCAACATGTCATGTGAGCTCTCCTGATCCTCCACAGTTCTGGAGTACCGACTCTCTTTCAGAGAGTCTGGATTTTTCAACCTAAGAAGCAAGCAGAGCACTCTATGACCATTGCTTCCCTTCCTCAGAACAACTGCTATCTACTGAGCACTTACCATGTGTCAAGCAATGCTTTATCCACACCAGCCATTCATTCAGTCTTTATCATGACCTCAGGAAGCAGGAACAAGGTCAAGGTCACACAGCTCATCAGAGGCAGGGCCAGGGAGCAATCAGGCAGCCTGGCCCCGGAACCCTCATTATTAAGTATTGTTCTAGGCTGCCCTCAAGAAGAAAATGAGGCTTGAGGAGTCCCCCCACAGAAGCAGCCCAAGTTGAGATGGAAACACACCTAACAGGGTTGCCAACTCCCGCCTACCCAAACACCCATGCCTGGAAGCGGCTCCTCCTCCCTCCTGGCCCTAGCACAAACCTGACTTTCCAGCCTCCCTAGTTACTTCTCCCCAGAGCCCTGGGGCAGTCCTGTGCCGACACACAGTGTTCCCCGGCCTGGAATGCCGTGGCCTGTTCCTGAGCCATTCCTCTAATTCCATCGAAATGCCCTTCCTCCCCTGAGACTTCCCTGACCCCTGGCCACACTTCTCCCTTCCATTTCCTATAGCAATTGCCAACAGGGATAATAATACCTAATGTGTACTGGGCATTCTTCATACTAATGCCATTTTATAGAATAGGAAACTGAGGCACACGCAAAGGGAAGTGAGTTCTCCAAAGATACATGAGATAGAGTGGATAGAGTCCACTCCCCAGGCCCTTCAGTAGTGTGAACTGAGGACTTTGTACTTTGGTATATTCTGTACCATGTGATCCACAGTCTCACTCCTTTCTTCCTTCCTTCCTTCCTTCCTTCTTTCCTTCCTTCTCTTTCTTTTCTTTTTCTATTTTTAATGTTTTATTCTAAAGGACAATTAAGAAGCTACAAAAGTATAATTATGAAGCAGAAGGCACCCATTGTAGGTTAAAACTGGCTCACTCTAAAGGGGGCACAGGGACCACAACCACAAAGGTGAGATTACTGACATGTCATCTACCAACTGAAATTTCACTTTAAAAACAGATTTAAGGGCACATTGGCTACTGATGACCTCTTAGCTGGGGAATATAGGAGGGAAGCCACTTCCAAGTGCCTCAAATCTCCACAGACATAAAGCTTTACAGAAATAAGCCTAAAAGCAAGAATGTCAGGCGATGTCAAAGCTTGCTTTTGAGAGGCAATCTGCATTTTAGGATTTTTGAACACAATCTCCTGCTGGATAGTTTCCTTTGAAGGAAGTGTTTTTTCCTCCCTCAGTATTAATTTTCTTCAGTTTTGAACTGTCAAATTTCTCCACTATGGACATGTCTGACTTATCACTCATCTTGAATGGAGGCCTGGTGGCTCCCACAAGGACGTCAGTGGGCAAAGAACATTCACTGATTGGGTCTTGTGTTCGTTTTCTCTCCTCTCTCTCTGTCTCTCTCTCTCTCTCTCTGTCTCTCTCTCTCTTCCTTCTTTTTGCCAGTCCTGGGGCTTGAACTCAGGGCCTGGGCACTATCCCTGAGCTTCTTTTGCTCAAGGCTAGCAGTCTACCACTTGAGCCACAGTGTCACTTCTGGCTCTTTCTGTGTATGTGGTACTGAGGAATGGAACTCAGGGCTTTGTGCATGCTAGGCAAGCACTCTACCACTAAGCCACCTTCCTAGCCCTCCATATTTATTGATTTATTGATTTTTTTTCTTTCTTTTCTTTCTTCCTTTCTGTCAGTCATGGGGCTTGAACTCAGGGCACTGTCCCTGACCTCTTTTTGTTTAAGACTAGTGTGCTCTACCATTTGAGCCATAGCACCACTTCCAGTTTTCTGGTGGTTAATTGAAGATAAAGTCTCACAGACTTCCCTACCTGGGCTGCCTTTGAACCATGATCCTCAGAGCTCAGCCTCCTGAGTAGTGAGGATTACAGGTCTGAGCCACCAGTATCTGGCTTGTTCTAGTTACTTTTTGACTTGGATCTCATAGTTTTTGTCTCAGACTGTCATCCTTGTACTGGTGCCTTCTATATAACTGAAATCACCTGTTTTGTTGAGATGGGATTATTATTACTTTTTGAACAGGCTGGCCTAGAGAACTACAGTTCTCCCAGTCCCTACCTTCTGAGTCCCTGGGATTGCAAACATGCTCTACCATACCTATTGCTGGCTCAAATCTAGTCTTCTGGTGTGGGGCTGTAGCTCTGTAGGAGAGCACTGGCCGAGCATCTGTGAAGACTTTCAGTTCAACCCTTAGCAACACAATGAAATGTTAAAAGCTAAAAAAATAAAGTAAAAAGCTAGACTTCCCAGCCCCTAAACTAGACTAGTGCGTCTATGAACCTTGTATGGCCTGAGTGCATAGGCCTTTCCCAGCCTCCCCCCAGCTCTGAGTATAGCACAGGCTTACAACAGGTACTCATTCATGATTCTCTAGTGACTACAGACGTTACTTTCCCCACTTTCATACAGGTGATCTTAGATAGAGATTCCAGGCATGGCTTGCTGAACTTGCATTCTTTGGAATTTGGCTTAAGTGGTAGAGCACCAGCCTTGAGAAGAGACGGACAGCACATAGGGCCCAGAGTTTAAGCCTTGGTACTGCATTCAGAAGGGGTAGGGGCACACTGAAGACACAGAGACTGAACAGGATGGTAGAGAGTGAACAAGGTTCCAAGCCAGATAGACCCTGTGGCTTTAGATCCCCCTGTAAAATGCAAACTTCAATGCTGACATCTAGAGTCATTGCTGGAGATGCATAGTGCCAGTATACATTGAGCACTCAGTACACAGCAACCAGGGTCATCAAGGAATGACTCATTCTAGACACTGCTGCTAGGAGGGATAATTGGCACCCCATCCATTAATGCAGGACAATCAGGCATCATGTCCAACAGTATATACCTTTGGATCCAACAATTCTACTTTTACTACAACCACACACCTACATTTCAAGGATGGTCACTGAAGGTTTGTGAGAGAAAGCTACTGGAAAAATCTGAGTCCACCAATAGAGGACTGGGTAAATAAGTTATAGTACATTCATGAGGTGACACACTGATACTGTGTAGATTTACTGTTCAGTAGAAAAACAACCTGTAAGAACTACTTTTTTCCCCCCAGAGCTGAGGATTGAATTCAGGGCCTCATACTTGCCTGGCAAGTGCTCTTCCACTGAGCTAAATCCACAACCCTAAACATTTTTTTAGAGGAAAAAAAAGAAATAAGTTTATGACTTTGGATTCGGCGCTGTTTTCTTAGAAATGACACCAAAAGTATATTGGAGGCAACAGGCACTAGGTGGCTCATACCTGTAATCTACTCAGCTACTCAGAAGGCTGAGATCTGAGGATCTGAGATCCTACCAGTTCAGGCAGGAAAGTCAGTAAAACTCTTATCTCCAATTAACCACCAAAAAGTCAAAAGTAGTTATGTTTGATGGAGGAGTGGCTTAAGTGGTAGAGTACCAGCCTTGGTACACACACACACACACACACACACACACACACACACACACACACAGAGGCATACACACAAAAAGTATAAGAAACAAAGGAACAATTAGATAAACTGGACTTTTAAAAACTTGGGCTTCAAGCCAGGCACCAGTGGATCAAGCTACTCAACAGACTGAGATCTGAAGATTGCAGTTCAAAGTCAGTCCAGGTAGAAAAGTCTGTGAGACTTTTTTTTTTTGGCCAGTCCTGGGGCTTGAACTCTGGGCCTGGGCACTGTCCCTGAGCTTTTGCTCAAGGCTAGCACTCTACCACTTGAGCCACAGAGCCACTTCCAGCTTTTTCTGAGTAGTTTATTAGGGATAAGACTCTCATGGACTTACCTGCCTGGTCTGGCTTCAAACTGCTATCTTCAGACCTTAGCCTCCTGAGTAGCTAGGATTATAGGCATGAGCCACTGGCACCCAGGCTCTGAGAGACTCTTATCTCCAAATAACACCCAAAAGCTGGAAGTGGAGCTATAGCTCAAGTGGTAGAATGTTAGCCTTGAGGAAAAAAAGAAGAAAAAAAAGCTCAGGGACAGCACCTAGACTCTTGAGTTTAAGTTTCAGGATGTGTGTATGCACATCCCCACACCCCACTTTTGTGCTTCAATGAATACCTTCAAGGAAATAAAAAGATGCAACACTCAGAAGGCTGAAGCAGGAGGATGGTAAATTTGAGGTCAATCTGGACTACATAATGATACCCTATTGAGGGAAGGTGGGAAAGAAGGAACAAGGGAAGGAGAGAAAGAGAAAGGGGGAGAGAGGGAGGGAGGGAGAAAGGGAAGGAAGGAGGGAAGGATGGATGGATGGAGGGAGCAAAGGATGGGGGAAGGAAGAGTAGGGAAGGGTAGGAGAGGAAAGAAGGAAAAAGGCAATTCACAAACTGGAAGAAGATATTTGTAAATTGTATGTCTTAGAGGAAAAATTTTCCTGGAATATACAAGATGACTCTGATGGGTCAATAATAAAATGACAGTATGATGTTTTAAATGTGCAAAAAAATCAGGATCCATATAAGATATACAAATGTTCCCAATAAGCAAATAATAAGATATTCAATATTATTTGCTATCAAGGAAATGTACTTCAAAGCTACCATAAGATACTACTTCAGAACCTCTAGGATGGAAAAAAAAACAAAAACAAAAACAAAAATTGAGCTGGGCATCAGTGACTCACACCTATAATCCTAGCTACTTAGGAGGCTGAGATCTGAGGACCACAGTGCCCAGGTCCTGAATTCAAGCCCCAAGAGGCACACACATGCATGCACACGTGGGTGTGCACGCACATGCACACACATACATAGAATAACAAGTGTTATAAAGAAACTTCAACTCTGGAAGGGGGAACTGCATTGCTGGTGGGAATGTAAGATAAGATGCAGTTTAGAAAACTTGTAGGTCTTTGAAAGGTTAAACACAGTTTTACCATAGGGCCCATAGGACCCATTCCAAGTGGAAGAGAACTGGAAACATATGCACATAACAACTTTAAATGATATGTGATGGTTCACAGCAGCCAAAATATGCAAATAACATAAATATCCATCAACTGTTACATAGATAAATGAAATGAAATGTGCCCAATTCCATACATGAAATAGTATTTGGCAAAAAAAAAAAAAAAAAAAAGGAAAGGAAAGGAAAGGAAGGAAGGGAAGGAAGGGAAGGAAGGAAGGAAGGAAGGAAGGGAGGAAGGGAGGGAGGGAGGGAGGGAGGGAGGGAGGGCAAAGTACTGAGTGCTACAACAGAGATGAGCCTTGCAAACAATGG
Organism: Dipodomys spectabilis; assembly: GCF_019054845.1. Lineage (NCBI taxonomy): Eukaryota > Metazoa > Chordata > Mammalia > Rodentia > Heteromyidae > Dipodomys > Dipodomys spectabilis. The sequence continues at coordinate 10,500,569 of NW_024870852.1, forward strand.
AAAGAAGTCAGCTACAAAGCCACACACACTGGATGGCTCCATTCACAATATGTCCACAGGAGGCAAGGCTGTGCAGACAGAAAGCAGAGTAGCTAGCTCAGGCCAGAGAGGGGCTCGGAAAGAAATTTCTGGGTGGAGATTGGGGGGCTCCTTTTGAAGTACCAAAAATACTGTGCAACCAAGTGTGTTGATGGTTGCATAACTCTGAATATAATAAAAAAGCATTGAATTGCATTTTGTATGGGAAAATTGTATGGTATATGAATTATATCTCAATAAAACTATTATATATATGTTTATATTATACACTGCACAATATAGACATACTGTACAAAATAAGTAATTATATTTTATATTATATTTATATTGTATAATTATGCATAATTATATATTATACATTTATATGTCATACACATTTTTAAAAAGCACCTATAGAACAGTGTAGAACATATTTTGTGTAAAAATAGAAGCAACTCTGTACATCACCTTTATAATAACAATACAGTTTAAAATTTAATTAAAAAATTTTAGGGCTGGGAAGGTGGCTCAGTGGTAGAGTGCTTGCCTTGCATGCATGAGGCCCTGGGTTTGATTCCTCAGCATCACATAAGCTGAAAAAAGCCGGAAGTAGCACTGTGGTTCAGGTGGTAGAGCACTAAGCCTTGAGCTGAAGAGCTGAGGGACAGTGCCTAGGCCCAGAGTTCAGGCACTATGACCGACAAAAAAAGAAAAAAATTAATAGAAGCAAAATCCAGAAATATTCATGCACATGTACTTTCTGTATACACCTGGGAGACATTTTTGGAGAAATGCTTTAAGACATGCTTAGGCCCTGGGAGGAGACTAGGTGGCCAGCAGATGGGGCCAGGAGGAGACCTCTTTTTTTCACTGTACATTGGTACTGGATTGTTTGGTCTTATTTAAATAATGAGCTCCTATTACTTTTTAAAATGTTACACTTTGAAAAAGAAAAAAATGCCAGTGGTTTTCTTGCTCACTGGCCCTCAGCCAGAGTATGGGTTGGACATGCAGCTCTGTAGACACAGAAGACTGACAGAGGAACCCCACTTTACAGTGTGCCAAGACTTGCTAACACCCATCCACTCTTACTCCTCACATAGGCTCTTCCAAAAAGTGTCAGCACCAGCCTTGTTTCCATCACGAGGTCATCTCAGTTCATGTCTAGAGACACCAAGTAAAGGTTGAGAGAGGAAAAAAGACTGACCCAGAGTCACACAGTCTTGCCATGGCTGATGCACCTGTAACCTTAACTCTTGCCTGGCCCCATCTCTTGGGGCCTTGGCTATGGCACCTGTTCAAACAAATATCCTGAGCCCCAGGGAAAATGCCGTTACCCTTCTATTCACTCCTCAGTTGAACATGTCAGAGCCTAACTGATGTGGGATTAGCAGAGCTGACCTCAGGCTAGCTGAGGTCCTAGGACACCACGCACATTACCTTCCCAAGGTCACACAGTGAACACTGGGACCAGAAGCGGAAATCCCAGAGTTTGAGTTCCTGGCCACATGGCCATCTTTCCCATATGGCTCCCTCTGCAATGTGGTGCCATCACCCAGAAACTGAGTGTCTAACATTAACTGAGCCCCTGCAGCAGAGCAGGGTGGGAATCTTAGGAATCTGAGTTCAAATCCAGACATATCATTCAGCCAAAGAACACCAGCTCTCTGGGACCATTTCTGCAGCTGTGACACGGTAAAGGTTAAATGAATGTTTGTGAAGATTGGGTTCAGCCTGTCTGCTACATGGAATGAGAGTGTTCCACAAAGTGGGGTCCACTTTTATACCCCAACCCTCACCCTGGATGGGGGTTCTAGCAGCAGCCGTGCTGACCAGTGCTAGACTATAGCAACTGGGCAGACATAGGCACCAGAGTTCTTTGGGAAATCGAACAAGCTGTCCACAGTAACCCCTTCTCAGAAGGAAGCTGACTGGCTGGGGTGAGGGGAAAGGAGAGATTTTTGCCAAATCTTTTCAAACTTTTCCATTTACATAATGCAAATATAAGCCAGGTGCTGGTAGCACCTAGCTGAGAACTGCAGTTCAGAGACAGCCTGGATAAGAAAATCCAGGAGAGGGGCTGGGAAGGTGGCTCAGTGGTAGAGCGCTTGCCTTGCATGCATGAGGCCCTGGATTCAATTCCTCAGCACCACATAAGCAGAAAAGAAAAAACTGGAAGTAGCGCTGTGGCTCAAGTGGTAGAGTGCTAGCCTTGAGCTGAAGAGCTGAGGGACAGTGCCCAGGCCCAGAGTTCAGGCCCCATGACCAGATCCTCCCCCCCAAAAAAGAAAAGAAAATCCAGGAGAATCATCTCCAATTAACTACCAGAAAACCAGAAGTAGAGCTGTGGCTCAAAGTGGTAGAGCACTAGTCTTGAGCAAAATAGCTCAGGGACAGTGCCCATGCCCTGAGTTAAAGCCCCATGACCAACAAAAAATAATAAGTAAATAAATAAAGTGAATACACTATCTGCTTAAAGCAGAAGTTAAAAATAATAACAAGCTGGGTAATGGTCAATCAAGCCTGTAATCCTATCTACTCATGAGGCTGAGATCTGAGAATTGAGGTTTAAAGCCAACCTGGGCAGAGAAGTTTGTGAGATTTATCCCCAATTAACCAGTAAAAAGCCAGAAATGGAGCTGTCACTCAAGTGGTGGAGTGCTAGCCTTGAGCAACACAGCTAAGGAATAGCCCCTGAGTTCAAACCCCAGTGCCTTAGCACATATACAAAAATCTAGATTTCAAGTAAAGAAATTGAAGTCACTAGCTTCCTGAATTTGCCTGACATATTACATGGGGTCACCTGTGTCACTGCACCACTTCTGCTCGCTGGCAACTGATCATAGAGGACTCTGGCTAACACAGTAGGCTTGGAAGAAGTCCTTCACCTGTGGGGCCTATGGTCACTGTCACAAGAACTGCTGGAATCCGCACAGACACCTCCTCCCATTGGCTGGTCTTCTGTGTGGACCACACTTGCGAAGGCATGAGATGCCACACAGGCGTGTGGAAGGGATATGCTTGTGAGGGCCCAAGGGGCTCCTGCCCGCTGAATGCAGTAGCTGGAGGCATCGCTCTAGCAAGAAGCTTGTCTTATTGATGGAGAAACAGAGGCACAGAGCTAAAAAGTTACACAACTGGGATTGAACTACTCAGTGTCCACAGGCTGAGCCACAGTCTCGGGGTCTCCACTAAGCTACTCAGTTCCTCCCTGTGCCTTCAAGAGGCTGTGCCGGCAGGTGGAGGCTCCAGCCTGGATGCCACCCATCCTCAGCCAAGAGACCGGAAGGTCTAGGGTACTGGGTCTGGCTGGAACTGGCCAGCTGTGGCATGGAGTCTGGTCTTTGTCCTAAGAGCCCCTGGGGAACTACTGAAGGGTTTTAGGCTAGGCACTGATGCTGTCTGATTTATGTTTCAGAAGATTGCTCTGGCTGCTGGTGGAGAAGGACTGGGGAGGCTGAGGGAACTGGGGTGGGGGGTGTCGTTTGGAAGCTTCTGCCTCCCAGACCACAGCAGGGCAAGGAGGAAAGAGCTAGGAATGAGCTGGGACAAGTCAGCTGATCACAAATGGCAACAGGATATTCCTTCTTAGGTAGTAAATTCCCCAACCCAAACACATGGAGACCAAGGCTGGGCCAGGCATTATCGAGGTTTCTGAGAACGGATGAGCAGGGGCCACAATGCCAAGATTCCAGGTCATCTCCCCAGAATACCTTCCCTGGCTGGCTCCTTGTGCCTCCCCCATCAGACTGTGCTGGGGCAACACCATCAGGTTCTAGATTCCCACATTCTTCCTCACATGTGCTGCAATCGCTTGGCTCCCCTCTAGATTCCAGGACTCAACAAGGAACCCAGGACACAGTGGGACCTCATATATCACCTCTTCCCTTCCTCTTTCTTCTTTCCCAAACACTTACATCTGGGTATCCCCAGTGCCTACTCAGATGCTAGCACACAGTAGGTAGTAGATGTGTCCTGAACTGGATTCTCTACAGGGCAAGGATCTGACACAGAAGAGGAACTCAGCTTGTTCACCAGGGCAGAGTGAAGAACAGTAGCAATAGAGCAGTACAGAGCTCCGGCTCTGTTCCCCACAAGGCTCTATACCCTTAGGAAGGATGCTGGTAGGTTTATTTTACAGATCTGCAAATGGAGGTCTAGAAAGGCAGGGCTACACAGCTGTCAAAGAGTAGAACAGAAATTTGAGCCCACACTACCAGGCCCCAGGACTGAATCCTGTGGCCTAGTTTTGAGGACTTCCATGGCTCCTGACACATAGTAGGTGCTGGGCTATGTCTCTAATCGGCTACAGAAGAACTGGTCAGCCCTGCTCTCACTCCCAGGCTCAGGCCTCCTTCTCAAACAACTGGGCCAGTCTGTCCCAGAGGAACTGCTGCCAGCCCAGGCCTGCCCAGGCCCCGCCACCCACGCGGCCTCCTCCCTGAGCCGCCAGCAGGCCGGCAGCATGGCCTGTCCCCTGGGGACTGAGCCTCCCTTGGCTGCCTGGTCCAGACAAAGGCCGGCGGCGTGCCCAGCCCCCTGGTACTCGGGCCACCACCTCCTCCTCCTCTCTCTAGGGCACTGGCAGAGGTTGCTTCCACAAAGGAGGTGGAGTGAAGGGTGAGAGATGGGGCAGAGGCTGGAACAGTTGGAATGACAGGGCAGGTTAATGGTGGCAGGGAGCGGGGCAGTCTTGCAGAGCCAAGCATCCCAGATAACAGGCGGGGGGGGGGGGGGTGGGGGGGGCAGTCTGGCAGGTCTGCTTCCTCTCCCTGTTCCCAGATGCGTACCCCAGCAGGTGCCAGCCGAGGTCTGCTGCGTAATGACCATTTCAGGCCTGAGTGCTGCCAGGGTGGGGCCCAACACAGCACATCACTGGCCCTCCCAGCTAGGATGAAGCTGCGAAGGCAATGGGGTGGGCAGGATATCAGGGCACTTGTCAGTTGTCTTCCCAGTTTAGTCAAGAGGAAACTAAGATTCAGAGAGACAGTGATTTGCCTCAGGGATTATGCTTTAAAATGGGGCAAACAGGACCCCCCCACCCCCACCCAAGGTCTCTCTGCCTGCAATAGTGTGCTTCCCCTACACTGTCCCCTGTCCTCACTGTGGTGGGCTCTCTCCCTTGTGCTCTCTCTCCCCCTCCCTCCAATTGACCAGATTGGCCTCAAACTGCCAAACCTTGGGCTGAGGTTATAGGTCTGTGTACCTTACTTGGCTCCACAATCTCTCTCTCCTCCCCCTTTCTTGGGGATACTGGGACTTGAACTCAAGTATTTGAGCTTGTTATGCAGGTAATCTACCACTGAGCCACCAATCCTCAGCTGCCCAGTGTACATCTGAACTACCATTGTCCTATTTCTCACTTCCTCCTGTAGCTGTGATGACAAGCACACACAATCATGCCCAGCTTCTTTCTTTGTCTTTCTTTCTGTCTTTCTTGCTTTCTTTCCTTCTTTCTTTCTTTTTTTTCTGGTCATAGGCCTGAACTCTGGGCCTAGGCGCTGTCCCTCAGCTCTTCAGCTCAAGGCTAGCACTCTACCACTTCCGGCCTTTTCTGCTTATGTGGTGCTAAGGAATTGAACCCAGGGCCTCATGCATGCAAGGCAAGTGCTCTACCACTGAGCCACCTTCCCAGCCCCCAGCTTCTTTCTTTAACATGAAGTCTTTCAGGCTTTCCGGCCTAAGCTGGCCTAGAACCATGATCTTCCTTATCTCAGTATCCCAAGTAACAAGGATTATAAGCAAGAAACAAACACTGCTGTCTGGCTTCCACCATTTCTTTACAAACAAAAAGAAAACAAGGAGCAACAACTCACATTTACCAAGCATTTTTACACAGTGCCAGGCCTAGGGCATTACTATAAGTCACTGAATTCCTTCAACAACCCTCTAAAATGGGTTACCATGACCATTTCACTGATCACTGAGGCCTGGCAAGGAAGAGGACTGTGACTAAGGACAAACAGCAAGTGTGTGGTAGTGTTCCACCCAGCTGCCCCACAGCCAGCCCAGGAAACACTACTGTTCCACTCTGGCTGGGTGAATTCACGAGTAGGGAGTAGGCATCCTACCCTACCTGCTGAGGCCTGAGAGCATGCACCCAGTAAGCGCTTGACCAGCAGGAGCTAAGGCCACACAGCTCCAGCGGGTGGGCCTCACGTCCTCAGCAGGGCTGAGTTGGGGGCGGTAGGCCATGTGCCTGGGCTGGGCTGGGCGGGCAGCCGGAGCTCCCTTGCCGCTGAGCAGAGCTGCAGCATGACGGATGTGCCCGCCGCCGCGGGGAGCCCAGGGTAGAGCAGTTGCCTGGATACAGACTGCTCTGGCGGCCCACACTCAGACCTTTGTCACCATCCCAAGGACCTTTTTTTTTCCCTCCTCCTCCTTTCTCGCTGAAGCCAGACCCTGCACGCAGGTGAGAAACTGCAGCCAACAGCACCAGCAGCCCCTGTCGCTGGGGACCAGGAAGCCCGCGGCCTCAGGTGGGGAGAACGGAGGTGGGAGGGGGCTGGGAGAGAGGAGAGGAGGGGAGTCTGCAGGGGGACTCCCGCCTCCCCAGGAGGCTCAGCCAGGGTTGGAAAAATCCTGCCGCGGGGACCCATCCCTCCCTGGCTTTCTTTCCTCTTTGCCTTATTTCTTTCTCCGTAAGGCATAGTCCTAGAAGCCTGGGCCTGGAGAGCCCAGGGTGGGGCTCCAGGGCCTGGGCAGGGCTGGCCTCACCCAGCAAGGGGACAGGTGTGCCATCCCAGTCGACAAGCACTAATTGGCTCTTGGGCTGGTGGGCCCTGAGAGGGGATTAACTGGGCCCCAGGGAACAGCACAGGGGTTGAGCCACGCCCCAGCCAGGCTCAGGACAGGAGCCAGAGGGGTTAGCAGCAAGGACCCTGGGGTCAGAACGTCCTGGGCTCAAATCCTAGCTCTGCCTCTGGGAAAAGTCATTTCTTTGGGCCTCAGTGAATGCTGCAGGGTCTCTAGCCACAGTCAAGTCACAAGGATGGTTTCATTCTCTCTCCAAAACACTCAGGAAAGCAGGAGGTCCATGTCCCTCGCACTTGAGCCTCTAGTGGGATGGGTTTGCCCAGGCCAGACGTGAGGGAAGAGGAGGCACCAGAGGTGACTTCCAGCCCCTCAGGTTTCCTGTTTCACTGTCACCACCTTTCTGACTGCCAGGACCATACGCTCACCCAGAAAATCAGCCCCCAATGCTGCCAGCTCTGAACCTCTGTGGCTCCCAGTGCCTAGATAAAATGTAGGCTAACTTGCCAGGCATTACAGGAGTGAATAATGTAGCCCTGCTCATTCCTACTAGGGATGATGGTCCTGGGCCTCTCACTTCTAGGGATGTCCACCCTCAAATGGATCCTTGTGAGACTTAGTCCCAATGGGATATGCTTCCAGAAAGCCTCCCCAACCCATCACTCCTCTGGCCATACTAGAACAGCTTCTGCTGTTCTCCATGACCCTCTGACGTCCTAGAAGGTAGAGAGGGGACTCCCTGAAGCCATAGGCCAGTGGGGGGAACTAGCCTGATCTGGCACCCATGGTCTCAGGCCAGCCTTCCCTCCTGAGCCTCTGCCCTCCTTCAACCTCCACAGCTTCTGGGTAGGCATCCTCCTCAGCCCAGCCTCACCTGTCCATCTACACCTGTACTCTCAACTCATGTGGCAACACTGCCCATCAATCCCCTCGGTCTCATCCCCCTCCTTGGGCCCTTTCTCTGACCACCCCAAGCCCAGTCCTATGGCCAGGCAAGAGGTGCTGCTGCTGCTCCAACCTGTTCCTGAGGTATGGGGTGGAAAGGAGACAGGGAGGAGGAGGGAAGGAGGCAAAGCCTGCTTTTACTGAATTCAGGGTCGGGCCTGATTCCAGGCACATAGCATAGTGCATGGCGATTATTTCATCTCACAGAGGAGCAAGAGGAGGCACAGCATGGAGAGACCAGACCTCTCTTGCCTAAGGGTCTGGAGCCCAGCTGGGCTTCTGCTGCTATCGGTGCCGCACACATGCCACCACAGGGACCTGGGGGCTGTTGCTGGGCTTGCATACCTTGTGTTCCCTCACCTGAGCCAGCTGAGGCCCGAGGCAGTGACAGGGGTGACAGTAGCAGCAGTGGTGATGATATCGGCTGATGACAGGTGTCACTTATTAGGTGCTGGACTCCAAGCCTTGCATTATCACAGAGTTAGACAAGGACACTGCTGCCCAGAGAAGCAAAGTGACTTATCTAAGGTCATACAGCTAAAAAGTCTATGAAGCTAGGATTTAATTCCCCACCCCCACCCCCAGCCCACCATACAGAAGATTTACACTGTCCTGGAGCCCAGGACTTAAGTCGGGCCTTCCAGTTGAGTTGGCCCCAGCCCCCAGTCACTTGTGGCCCCAATTCTGGCCACTAGGCCCTGAACTTGTCCCTGGTGGCCACCCACTAATTATCCAGGCAACTTCTACTTGCTTAGTGGCTGCTTCGGAGCAATTCTCCCAGGAAAGGGCGAGCTTGCGGGAGCAGGAAAGGTAATTGCTAATTTGCACTGTGAGGAGACAAAGAGGACAAAGGCGCTAGAGCTGCTGAGTACAGCCTGAGCTGGCTTCCAGTCCACAAGTACCTGCCGCTTGACATCTGCCATAGCGGGCTGCCTAGGCCGCTTCCTATCCCCACTGCACAGCTCCTGTCCAGTCTGGTTTCCCACCACACCCTGGGCGGAGCAGAAGCCCTGCGAGGGAGGTAGACGAGGAGCAGATGGCATCCCTCACTCTCCAGGTCCTACATGTGCACTGCTCACAGAGCAGCTTGAGGGTGGCTAGTGCTCTCACCCTAGTCACCGTGGAGGAAACTGAGGAACAGGGGAGATGAAGTAACTTCCAAAGCCCCCTGATAGGAAGGGAAGGAGCAGGATTGGAATCTAGCACCTCATTCAGCATTGTGCTCCAGAACTGTCCAGCTCAAGTCTTCCATTGAGCAGCTGAAGAAACTGAGGGCAGAGGCTACAGAACACAAAAAGGATGAAGTTGAGCCAGGCATGGTGGCACATACTATAACCCAAGTACCCAGAAGACAGAGGAGGGTCATGAGTTCCATGCCAGCCTGGGCTACACAGTGAGACCCTGCCTCAAACAAACAGACAAATAACACAAAGCAAAACAAAAGAAGGTGAGCCTAAGGGTTCCCAATCTGCCTCTTACATCTCATGGCTTATGTACTTCAGAGAACATTTTGTTATTTGTATCTCAATGTCTTCATCTTTAAAATGGGATTTGGAGAGAATGTTTAGGTCCCTTAAGGTAGGAACTAATGTGGGTTCCCTTACCTCTCCTTCTGAGGGGCCAGGCAATCTGGCATCACCTAGCAGGCTAACACAAGGAAGGGCTAGAATGAACTGGAGTCAGGATCTGAGGTCACAGCAACCAAGGAGCAGACTAGTGGACTGAGCCTTCCATGAGGAGCTGGTTGCCAGCCTGTAGCCTAGAAGGAAGGCAGCCAGTGTGGAGGAGAAAGGAGGGGGAGGGAATAGCCTATGGCACAAGGTTGACAACTGTCTGAGTTCTGACCTGGGATCAGGTCTGTCTGCCCCAGACTCTGGGTCCCTCCCAACCAGGCAGGTATGCCCTACACTAAACCTCTGCTTCCTTCCTTGTCTGCTGTGCTGCATCACAGGGCTGTCTTGGGGCCCAGAGAGGCCAACAGGGATGGGTCTCTGGGGTAGGGCTGTGGGATAAAGTCCCTGTCCCTTCCTGGCCAGCAAAGCCAGACACTGGATGGACCATCACATGAGGCCTTCTTCCTCTTCCCCATGACCTGCCCTGGACTCTGCCTGCCTGTAGCCTGAGCTTCCCCATGTTCTAAGCTTTCACCATCCTTACATCAGACCTCCCAGCCCATCACACTGAGCCTTGCAAAACATGCTGGGGAACACAAATCTGAATGTGGCTATTACAACCCAGTGTGGCATGAACACCAGGTACATGTGCTAAGTGAACTTGCGTGCTCCCAAAGGAGGGGGGACCAGACAGTCCCTCCATTCATCCTCCTTCCCCTGACATCCCAGCCTCAGCCTCCACTAGTCCCCCCTCAGTGACCTTCTGCAACACACTTGTCTTTTCCAGGCTTCTGTTTACCCCTCTCTGTAAGTCAGGGCTATTATTTTCCACCCCCTCTTCCTCATGGGATTCTTAGAAGACTCGAGTAATAGAACAAACTTCCTGTAGGTATGAAAAGGATTTAAAGTTATATTGCAATATCGGATTCTAGTTCAAAACCATTACACAGCTCCTGTAGCCAGATTGAGCAAGGCTAGGCACTTACACAGACGTTTGTTGTGGTCCTCTGTAAGTTAAGTCTCATGGAAACTCCTATCTACAGTTATTCTGTCCTCATTTTACAGACAAGGAAGTTCAGAGCAAGATTTGCCTAAGACCACTTACAAAAATGGTAGACGTAGGATTTAAACTCAGGGACAGCTAGGAAGCAGCTACTTAGGGGAAGGAGTCAGAATGACAGTTTTCCATAATGACCCAGGTTACTATACGCTACAAAACCCACTCTACACACAGTAACACCCATAACTGTGCCCCAGCTCCACCCAGTGATGGGCTGTGAGGGCTCATAGGTAATTTTGTTCTAAGGCCTAATGTCCTGGAAGGAAAAGTGTGGTCTGTTGATTCCCAAACAGAAAGGGTGGCAGGAACTGGGAAAACTGGCCTCCTTTTTTTTTTTTTCCCTGATTCCTGAGGCTTGAACTCTGGGGCCCAGGTGCTATCCCTGAGCTCCTTTTGCTCAAGGCTAGTGCTCTACCACTTGAGCAACAGCACCACTTCCGGCCTTTTCTGTGATTGAACTGGAACTAAGGGTCTCACAGACTTTCCTGCCTGGGCTGGAGTAGAATCCTGATCCTCAGATCTCAGCCTCCTAAGTAGCTAGGATTACAGACGTGAGCCACCAGTGCCCAGCTTGAATTTTAAAGAACTTCTGCTTGAATTCTAAAGAAACTTTTTTTCTTTAAAGTAGTGGACGTTTACCTCTGTTTGCTTTGTTGTGAAGATACCACTAAGCCATTCCTCCAACCCTATAGATCAGCCTCCTTGATGTTCCCCAAACCCACTAGAACAATTCATTCCTGTCCCAGGGCCTTTACACTAACTTTTCCCTCTATCCAGAATGCTTTTCCACCAGATGCCTGCATACCTGGTTCTCATGTCTCCTTCAGGGCTTTGCTCAAAATGTCACTTGTCAGTGAGGCCCTCCCAGACACTCTGTTTAAAATTCCAGCCCTTAAGCCAGGTACCAGTGACTCATGCCTGTACTCCTAGCTACTCAGGAGGCTGAGATCTCAGGATCGTGGTTCAAAGCCAGCCTGAGCAGGAAAGTCCAAGACTCTTATCTCCAATAAACTACTCCAGAAAAGCCTGAAGTAGGGCTGTGGCTCAAGTGGTAGGGTGCTAGCCTTGAGCAAAAGAAGCTCAGGGAGTCAGCACCGGTGGCTCAAGCTTATAAGCCTAGCTACTCAGGAGGCTGAGATCTTAGGATGGAGGTTCAAAGCCAGCCTGGGTAGGAAAGTCTGTGAGACTCTTATCTCTGATAAACCACTCAGAAAACTGGAAGAGGTGCTGTGGCTCCAGAGGTAGAGCACTAGGCTTGAGCTGAAGAGCTGAGGGACAGCACCAGGCCCAGAGTTCAAGCCCCACAACCGACAAAAAAAAAAAGAAGCAGCAGCAGCTCAGGGAGAGTGCCTAGGCCCTGAGTTCAAGCACCAGAACAGGAAGAGAAAACAAAACAAAACTGGAAGTGGAGCTGTGGCTCAAGTGGTAGAGCAAAAGAAGCTCAGGGAGAGCACTGAGGCCCTAAGTTTCAAGCCCCGTTGGCAAACAACAATAAATCCAGCCAGGCGCAGGTGGCTCACACCTGTAATCCCAGCTACTCAGGAGGCTGAGATCTGAGGATTGCGGTTCATAGCCACCCTGGGCAGGAAAGTCCGTGAGACTCCTATCTCCAATAAACCACCAGAAAACCGGAAGTGGCGCTGTGGCTCAAGCGGTATAGCGCTCACCTTGAGCTGAAGAGCTGAGGGACAGTGCCCAAGCCCAGAGTTCAAGTCCCACAACCAACCAAAACAAACAAACAAATAAGCAATAAATCTAGCCTCTACCACCCCAGACCCCAAGTCCCTTACTCTGCTTTTTCTCTGTAGCATTTACCAGCCTGACAAACTGGTGTTTTCCCCATTTATTGTGTAGTGTCAGCCAGCCCCACGGGGACCTCAGCAATCAGGGGACAGGGACTTTCCTTTGAGCCTCTAGAGCACAGGGTCTAACACAGAGCAGACAAATGCTCAGCAAATGTTTGAACAAGTGACTAAAACTAAGGAGGGATGTGCTGGGCCCTGGTCTACACAAGAAGCAGAGATGCAGCATTAGTGCCCTGGCCTTCTGCCCTCAGCCTGGTTCTGTCCCCTCTCTTCAATGCTTGGGTTTGCCAGAACTAGGGGCTCGGATCCTGGGTCCTTTCCTGTGATGTATAGAGTTATTATCTTCCCTGGGGCCTGGGCAAGGAAAGCAGCAAGTGAGTGTCCAGTGTGTCTATACAGAGACCTTAGCCCTTGCCGGCCATGTCAGTCTCAACTCTCAGAGGCCAGGCTGAGAGCAGAATCTCCTTGCTTGTTCTGCTTCTTGATCTGTGGAATGGGATGATTCCCCCTAGAAATGCCAGCTGCCATGGCAAAGGTGGCAGCCTCTTTGCTTTCCTGTGGCTTCCACAGAGGACCATTCTCCCCTCAGGAATGAGGGACGGGGAGCACATGAACCGAGGCGCCATCTGCCCAAGCTTGTCAAATTCTGCTCAAGCAAGTCTGCCCCCATGTGCTTTCTGCAGCTCAGGGCCCTGTGTTTGGCCCAGGAGAAAAGGAAGGGATCTAGCTGTGACCGAAGGAAAGAGCTGCGGGCTGAAGTGGCAGGTGGCCATAGCCAGGAGTAGCTGGGGGTAGCCTGCCTGAGATCACATCCGGGTACCACTCTTTCTCACAGTGGCCTTGGGCAAGTTGCATAAGATGTTAGTGCCTTGCAGGGTTGCCGCTGGAACCCAATGTGCAAACACACAGGAAGCACTTTGAACAGATGAGTCTCACTGAATATTCATTACATGTGAGCCAACACACTACCATCATCTCTATTAGCACCATCACATTATCACACTACCATCACCACCCCATTACCATTACCCCACCATCTCCACCACCACCATCAACATTACCACCATCATCACTATCACTACCACTCAATCACAATCGCCCCATCACCATTGTAACACGGCCACCATCATCACTACCACCACCTCTATCATCACTACCAATCACCACCATCACCATCATCATCACCACTATCACCAGCACTGCCATCAGTACCATCACCACATCAACCACCATAACCATACAGCATCTGTCCCTCACAATGGGTTCTGAACAGTACCAGGGCAGGAGTCACACTTGTACCTACCATGGCACCCCAGGAGGCCCCTCCAAGTTGCTAATACATGAGTGAATAAAGAGAAGTTATAGAGAGCAAAAGTGTGAGAAGGAGGAGCCAGGGGGCTTCAATTCACTCCTTCGGCTCTAGCTTTTCCCTTATTTCTATAGATCCACTCCCAATTGGGACATGCCCCCCTAAAGCTGAGAGACTCCCCGGTCTCAGACTCCACTCTCTGCCCTGCCCACCTCTCTTTCCATATTTCTCATGTTTCCCTGACACCTGATGGTTCCCACTGCTTGAGTTCTGGATTGCACCGCCCATCTCTGGGGCTCCCCCTTCGGTCTTATTCCCTCAGCCTGCAACCCTGCCTCACCCGGGCTTCCCATTGTGTCTGAGAGTGAGCCCCAGTGCCTCCAATGGGGTTTGGGGCTCTCCATGAGCTATTGCCAACCTGCAGATTGCCTCAGTCCTGGGCCTAGAAGAGCCTGTGGCTGGTCCAGTCAGACAGCCCTGTGTGGGAATGCAGGCCATTTGCAGTTGGGGCCCTAGGCCCAATGCCGCTCTCATGTTGGCCCCACAACAGCTCCACTCCTCCATATTGCAGAGGAGGAAACAGGCACAATAAGATGAAAGGCTCAAGTCATTCATCTTAGCAATGTGTACTGCATGCCTACCCCGCACCAAGCACTGGGCACTGGCTCACAGAAGCAAAGAGGAACACGAGTCCAGCATCTAAGGGTGGGACATGGCTCAGGGGTACGGTGCTTACCTAGCATGTATGAGGTCCTAGGCTTCACCTCCAGCACTGCAAAAATAAACAAATACCATGTCCCTCAAATTACTAAGGTCTCAAAAGTTAGAGAGAGAGGCTTGAGTAACAGGGAAGTCTTCTTCCAGGAGTTGACATTTCAACATCACCCAGTGTTTGGGGTGGGCATAGCTGAAGCACCGGGAGCCTGGGACCATGGGCTTTGTAAAGGGGGGGCCAGGTCTGGGCCTTGTGAGCCAAACAGCTTTTGCTTGGATAGCGATGGGGAGCCACAGAGGGTACAAAGCAGCCATGTCTACATGTTCAACCACACTTCGGCACCGTGTGAAGAGGGAGGAAGTGAGAGGCAGGACAGTGAGTGCCCTGGCGGGGGAGGAGGTGACAAGAACTCATGTGGGGGGTTGGGAAGGGCCCTGCATAACCCATACTCTAGCCTCTACTAGTCCTAGAGACTCTGGGCAAAGTGACCCCTGGGGAGCTCAGCATGCCTGGCACCACCAGGACAGGGCTGGCAGCCTGGGCTGACCGGATGGACAATCCCTAGGCGATCCCTGGCCTCTAGCCAAGGGCACCTGGTACTCCAGTCTCTGAGAGGGCAGAGGGCAGGTGTGTCCTGTGCCCACCTCTGGGTCAGCCCCAGCACAGCTGCTAGCCCCCAGGAGGTCTCAGCAAATCTCTGCAGAATGAATGAGCAGGTCTGGTACACAGCAGGCACCTGTCAGTCTGCTGAGCCAACCAGTGAATGAAAGGACCAGATTGCCTGCGGCCCTGTATTGTTTTTGTTTGTTTGTTTTGTACATTTGGCTTTTTTTTAAAAAAGGTAGGATCTCATTATGTATCCCAGGTTGGTCTTGAACTTTCATAGTCCTTCTGGCCACAGCCTCCTGAAGCTGGGATTACAGGTGTATACAGGGCTACTCAAGTATCCCTGTTCTGCTTGCTGGAGGTTTCTCATATTAATCTGAATTCCTTAGAATAACTAGAACTGCTGTCAAATGCAGAACCTTGACTAAGGCCCTTACCTGCAGCCATCCAACCACCATGCAGAGCAGGTTCTATTGCTATGGTTGGCTTACAGAGGAGAAAGCTGAGGCCCAGAGAGGTTCATTTATTTCCCACAGTCACCCAGCTACCAAGCAGCGTGGCCAGATTTGAAGCCAGGCCTGGGTTCTTCTCAGCTACACTGATTACCTCCTAAACTATTATCTTACTAGTGACATCGTGAGTCCCAGCTCAGGGGCAGGGCCCTGCTGCTGGCAGGTCCCAGAGGAGACACACCAGCTCTCCACAACACCAGGGGTACCGCCTGGTCCCCACAGCAGCCTGGGACTACCTTCCTGTGAAGAGCCCTGGCTAGGAGCTGGGGAACTTTTCCACAGCAGCACAGCTGAGCCCAGGGTGGAGGAAAGCCTTGGGCCTCATCTTCTGGGGTCTGGCCAAGGACTCTTTCCTACATCTTCCTCCACTCCTGTCCCCAACTAAGGGACAGGGCCCCTTTGGCAGAGGAGCAATATAGAGATAGGGGATCGAGTCCAGGAGACCCTTCCCATGCCAGATGTGGCTCAAAGTCTGCAGCCACGGCACTGACCCCAGGCTGACCTCTCCTCTCTGCCTCATTCCCAAATGGGCAGAAACCATGAAAATTGAGCTTTGGGATCTGCAAGGGATGCTGGGTGTTTTGACCCACGTGCATGGCCTAGCTGCACGTGCATGGAAATCATAGCAACAGCAGGGGTGGCAGCGGTATCACCTGCCAGCCCTCGGCCACATGCCCTGCATTCTTTGGGCTTTCGAAGCCCTCTATTCCCATAATGCTCTCCAATGAAGCAGCTCCTACATAACTGTCCCCATTTTGCTAATGTAGAATTTGGCACAGAGAAGTTAAGCAGAATGCCTGTGTTACACAGCACATAGATGACAGATTTAGGGTGCAAAACTGAGGCAGCCTGGTTTCAGAGTCCGGTGGGTCAGCAGGACACAGAGAGATTGGGGAAGCCAGGTGGTAAGGGAGCAAAGGGCTAGTCGCGTCTCACCCCCTTGAAGACCTTCCTGCTGTTGGTTTTAATCTCCCTGCTGCCCTGAGCCCAGCACTGCCCAAATCACACTCTGGCATGGCTTTCTCTCGGTGTAGCCTGGACGTGGGTCAGCGCCTCTCCCTTTAGGACCGCTAGCTCAGAGCAGAGGCCACCCAGAGGAGCTGATGCTGGGGTCCTGGCTCCCAGGAATGGAGCAGCTGATTGGCTTGGAGCTCCAAGCCACTCCCTGTCCTTCTAAACTGCAGAGTTCCTTAACCCCATTGGTACACCCTGTTTGTGCCTAATCAGCATGTCCAAATGAGCACCACCCTGCCTATCCTAGCAAAAGCTACCATCCCAAGTCTCTAATGCCACAGGCAGGCACTGCCATACTACCCATACCCCCTCAGCTAAGCCAAGTTGCTCAAAAGATGGGTGGTTCAGGGAGCTGCTTTGCCTCCTGCCAGCTGTGCAGCCTCAGGTGTGAGTCTTGACTTCTCTGAGCCTTGGGATCCTGGGAGCCACTCTGGACAACCAGGTGGAGTCAGGCATATAAGGTACTCAGCACTTCATAAGCACTCAGCAAACCGAGGCTGGAGCACTGTCACTTCCCACTCTGTGGCAGGCACTTGCTGAGTGCTGTATGCACCCCAAATGATTCCCCACTACAATTTTCACTGGTGTCTCTCTTCCCATTTCACAGATGTGGAAATGGAAGCTCAATGAAGTGAAGATATGTGTAAAACTACACATCTGGTTCGAGAGTCAGGACTTGAACCCAGGGTGCAGGAACACCCCCAAGAGCTCATCTGCTCTTAGTCCCAAAGGGCAGCCTGGACTCAGGAAGCCCACTGTTCCAGGGGCCAGCTTCCACCATACCACACCACCAGGAGCCAGCCCCTCCTCCTTCTACCTCCTCTGGCTCATAACTCCCTCCTCGAGCCCTGAAGTGGGGTGGAGGGCTCCTCCACCCTGAAAGAGGACACTGACCCCTCCTTCTAGGAACTCTCTTCCACCTCCATCCATTGTCCTCTGGCAACTCTGCTTGTGTCCCCTGTCCCCAGACCGGGTGCACCAGCCACCCACAGTGGACAGGACAGGAGACAGCTCTCAACCCCTGAGCCTCTCTTCATCTCTGCACAGTCAGCCCCATGAGACAGGTGACACCGCCAGCCCAATTTATAGAAGAGGTGACTGTGGCTCAGATGAGCAACTTTCCCAACTTCATTCCCATCCGTGAGTGGCAGGATACAATCCTGAGCCTGGAGCCCCACTCTGATCCCAAAGCTCCCTCAGTCAGCAGCCCCCAGCTTCTCAGGTAACTACTCAATCAGAGTAAGAGTCCTGTCTGCAGCTCCTTCTTAAGGGCTTGCCTCTGCCCAGTCCTTGGCATAGATGCTTCTAAACTGTAGACCACATTGTCCAAGGGATGGATCAGCTCTGCAGCATCACCTTCCCATTTTATAGATGAGGAAACTAAGATTCAGGAAGGGTTATAAGGCAGTAAATGGCAGAGCCTGGACTCATCCCTCCCTGCCCCCATGCTGTGCCTACCTGCAGCGGCCTCAAGTTCAACATGAAGGCCGGGGGGGGGGGGGGGGGGGGGGTGTGGCTCAGTGATCTAGCTTGCCTACTATGTGTAAGGCCAACTCCACATAGACTTGTCGCTGCTCAGCCTGCTGCTGCTCTACTTCAGAGCCCTGGAGGGAGAGTCGATCCCTGTGGAGCTGCCAAGCCTGAGCTCTGAGCTGCTCCTGGCCCATACCTTCATGCCACACCACAAGGGCCTCATAGAGGCTGACAGCTACCTGGCTTTGGGATCTTTGCAGTAGGAAGAGGGGTCTTGGAGGCACCCCAAGGTGGAGTGGCCTGCCTGGCAGACTTGATTTCATGCTATCTTCCCTACTCTCCCATGGGGCACAAGCTTTATTACCATAGACACTCAAGGTGCCAGGGGATGAGAGCAGGCAAGTCACCTGCCTGTAACCAGGCAGTTCTGAAGTCAGGTTTGTCCGTGGCCAAGTTGCCCTCTGGTCATCCCTTCGGCTGCTCGGCCTGGTCAAGAACTCAGCGCCCAGACAAGTCCCTTTCCATCTCCCCGTGAGACTGTCAACCCCACTAAGCATTTTCACAGCTGTCTTCTTTACACTTCTCCTCAACCCCAGAGGGGAAGGACAGTCATCAGACTGTTTCAGATGAAGAAACTGAAGCTCTGAGTGGTTACCTGGCTGCGTGCCAGCAAAGGCTGTGCCTTGGTTTGTGAACCTGTAGAATGGGGTCACAACAGCGTCTGCGGGTGCCTGAGGACCCGCAGTGGAAGCTGTGGGCTCTTGGTGACACTCCCATAGGACGTCCTGAGACAAGACTGGGGCGTTTGTCTCCCACCGTGACATCCAGTCAGGCTTGGCCCGCAGCAGGAAGGGCCCCTGTCTCCTTGAGGGCTCCTCAGCCTGGGATGCCCGGAAAGGGATGAGTCATCCACTCAAGCAGACTTCCCAGGAGGCTCTCATGGTCCCAGCCCCACGGAAGTTCCAGGCTGGATGGGGGCTCTTTACATGTGGTGGCTCCCAAGCTGGCCCATGGAGGTCTGAATCTCCAGATCTGCTTCTTGGTCTCTAACCAGCACCACTGTGGCCCTGAAGACCCCATGGGTTAGGCCCATGGAACTCCGCTTTCCCCCCACCACTCCAGCTTTGTCCCAGGTCTATCAGGCAAGAATCACCTGGTTTCCTAAACTCCCCTCCTTCCAGCCTTGATGCCTGGGGCCTGCAGGTCACTCAAACCCAGCTGTTCCACCTCTTGCCCGGTAAGGAGGCCCTTCCTTTCCACTCCCCAAAGCCCATCCTCCTTTGGTCATAGAACTACACAGTTCCTTCTAGAACCTCATCCAACCTTACCCCCAACCCCTCACACACATACTTCAAGTGACTTTCCCGTTCCTTCTCCTCCATCTGAGCCCAGCGAGGATACTGTCCCCTCAGGATGCTACAACAGCTCTCAGGCTACCCATCCCTACTCACTCACTCACCACCCCACCCCTACCCCCCCCCCACCTCCCCACATGTGCCCAACAGGAAAGCAGCTATATCCTAACAGGTCACACCTACCCCGCCACAACCAGTCCCACCCTGGGATGAGTGTCAGGTCCCTGTGGGCTGTTCTCACAGAAAGATGCTTCTGAACTCACAGTTCAATTCAAATGTCAGTCTGCCAAAGACTTTCCAGACCCTCTCAGAAAGAGGGCTTGGGCCTGGGCCTCCTAAATGGACAACAGAGCCAGTTCTCAGTCTCTGGCTTTAAGGCACCTACCTTTAGGAGTAGGAGCTCATCTGCCCTGTTGGATCTTACGGACTTGAGGTAGACAGAGCCTAAACACAGAACTGGTAAAGTAAGAGCTGATTAAGTAGAAAGAGAGATGAAAAATTAAGAAGAAAGAGGGAGAGAGAATCTAAGGGATCAAGATGGACCTGAGTGGTGATCTGGGAGGCCTCTCTGAGGAGGTGATACTTGAGCAAACTCTTGAAGGAAAAGGAGCTGTCCTTGCAGAGAACTGAGGAGAAAGCTGTCAGGCTGGGGGAAAAGACAGTACAAGGGCCCTGGAGCAAGACTGTGTTTGGAGAATGGCAAAGAGGCCAAGGTGGGCATGGCCAAATGAGTGAGGGAGAGTAGAAGGTGTGAAGGGCAGCAGATCCAGGTTGTGCAGGGCTTTATCAGCCTCAGGGAAGGCTCTGGCTTGGAGACTAATAATATCTTAGAGCATTTTTAGCAGAAAAAGTTGGGGGAATCTGTTTGCTTCTGCAGTCTCCTCTGGCTGTTTGGACAAACAAGGAACTCTGGGGCAGAGTGGACCTAGCAGCACAGTACGGAGATTTCTGCCCCTCCTAGCTGGTCTAGAGGCAGCGGCAAGGAGCAGTGGTAGGGTGCCAGCTGTACTCTGAAGGGAGCATCCACAGGACTTGTAAATGGGCTAGGTATGAGGAAGAAGAGATAAAAGGGCAAGTGCCTCCAGATATGGCTCAGAGGGAGGTAGCAGGAGAAGGAGCAGGGCAGGAGCAAGAGAAAGTGAGAAAGTGAGGAAGGGAATGAATGAGTGGCCTGCCTTGATTCTGCACCAAGCTTCAGCTGCCATTCACCTTTAGTAAGTGTTTCTACTCTGCCTCAGTTTCCCTATCTGCAGTGGAGGAGCGTCATGTCCCAAGGTGGCCAAGAAGACTGTGGGTTATGAGAGGGACATATCCCCACTGCTCTTCTCCCTCCCCCACCCCAACACAGCCCAGGCCAGACCCACAGCCATGGCTGAAATGAGAGGAGTGGGGATGGGGAAGAAAGGACATCTGCTTCCCCCAACCTCTCTGGAGCTCTGGAAAGCTGTAGGAGGGCCCCCCTTGTGGATAGGACTCTGTGAGACTGAGATTGGGTGGGCACGAGAGCGAGGCATTCCTGCTGTCATCCTTCCCAGGTGCCTGCAACTGCTCAGGGCTGTGGTCAAGCAGCCCTGTAACCTCAGCCTGGCCTCTTGCTCCTTATGGGACTTGGAGACATTCCCTGGCTACTCTGGGACAGGTTCTCATCGCTCTGGCAGAGACCAGGGCTGAAGAAATGAAATAAAACTGGACATGGGTGTGACTTGAATAACTGGGAGCCCTGATCAGACTTTCAATGGAGGGACTACATTCTTTGTTCTTCCATGGTCCAGAACTCAGAGTCTCTGCCAGGGGGGCAGGGGACATATGTGAGGGACTTCACCTACTCAAGGGCTCAGACCTGCTCCCAGCTCCCTTCTAAGCACCAGGCAGAGATTCAGACCCAAGCACCTACTGGGTCCATCAAGCTTCCCAGGCCCAAATGGCACTGGAGACCAGAAATGACTTGGACACAATCACCAGGGAACTGAGCACAGCTGCTGCCTGCTCTGAACCAGAAACTTGGCTCTATGCTTCATCTCTACACTTCCATTTAACATTTTCCACATCATTTATCATCATCCCCACTTCTGGGATGAGAAAACAGAGGCTGCACAAGATCCCAGAGCAGCTAACATCTCCTAAAATTTGTTGCATTTAGGGGACTCTGCATGCTTCAAACGTTAACTCTCACACATTAACTACCAATGAGGAGATAGGATTTGTCTGTCCATTTTACTGATGAGAAAATTAAGGCCAAATGGAGAACAAGGACAGAATCAGGGCCTTGTAACTTGAAAGCCTAGCCTCTTCATCTCCCCTCTGGGTCAGAATTAAGAGTCCTTGTTCTAATATGCGACGGGCCTTGCCAGGCTGCAGGCAGCTTCCTTCTGTTCCTTTGCCTGCTTTGGGGTTTACGGGTCAGACATGGCTTAACAGAAGCATGTAGCTTCACCATCATCATCAAACGACAGCACACCCTTCTCCAGTTTGCCAGGATGTGGCGCTTTGGAGCCTGTTTTCCAGATGAGGAAGCTAAGACTCCAGGGGCTGCTCCCCACCTCCCTTCAAGCTGCAAGGAAGGGATGGAGCTGGGATTTCAGAGGTCCTGGCCCTTCACCTCAAGTTCAGAGCCCCTCCCCCACCTCCAGAAGTACATCCCCCTCCTCCCACTCCATCCTCTGCCCATGCGTGGCTTTGGGCTTTGTGGTACATCTACAGCAGTGGTCATACACTGGGGGATGGGGGTCACCATCATGGAAACATGGCTCTACCTCTTCTACCCCCTTCCT
Organism: Dipodomys spectabilis; assembly: GCF_019054845.1. Lineage (NCBI taxonomy): Eukaryota > Metazoa > Chordata > Mammalia > Rodentia > Heteromyidae > Dipodomys > Dipodomys spectabilis. Next base: position 10,522,518 of record NW_024870852.1, read on the forward strand.
GGTGTGTACTTGGCCTCCTCCAGTCCCTGAAATCCCAGGGGTGGTCAGGGCCATGGCAGCCACTTGAGCTAACCTGGCTGTGACAAAGGACACACCATCAGTACCGCACTGCCAGCCAGAGCTTTCAATCAGAGCCTTGCACACATGTGCCTGAATAGTCACACCCGTGGTCTGCCAACACCACCCCCAGGTGCTCCCACATCTGCCGACACAGACGCTTCCAACCACACACTCATAGCACACTGGGCCCCCTCCGCCTGTGTACGCATACACACCTTGCCCTGGGACACATTCACACTAGCTAGCACTCCCAGCATGCATACAGACAGACAGGCTCTCACTCACACCCACACCTACCCAGCAGCCCGTGTGTGCATGCACACCCCAGGCACACACATGGTCTGCCCCGTGGGCACACACCACTGAGCACAACCCTCAATCAACTCACAGCCTTAAGGTAAGAGCTGGCTTGGAGTAGGCTAGGTTTGCCAGAGGCATTCAACCTTTGTCATGGACAGCCTCAGACACAGACACCCACCCTCCTCCTACTCCCGGGATCCCAGATGGGCCTCCTGGCCTTCTAGCCACTCAGGGACAGAAAAGCAGCCGGCAGGGCCGTAACAGAGAGGACACTCATGCCAGATCTTAGCCAAGGAAGAAGAGTGCATGCTGTCCCCACGCCCCAGCAGAATGACCCTGGAGCCAAAGCAGAGGTCCTAGGAAGATACAGTGTGACTGTCCATTACCCAGGCTCCAAAATGCAGCTCAGAGTCCCCAGATTCATATCACCCAAATTATAGGTGATTAATTAACAATAACAACAACAACAAAGTCCTCCTTTTACCATTCAAGAGAATTCTAAATGGAGCCTATGTGAGACATGCTGTCAACCTTCTCCCCAAACTCCCCTGGGACTCAGGACAACAGAGGCCTCCTTCTTCTCCACCCCATACCCATCCTACGGAGCTCCAGGAAAGCCCCAGACATCTTACATAGCCCCAGGCACTGGCCTATGATCACAGACATCTTGACCATAGAGGTTCTTCTAAACTAATTCAGATTGAAGTGTAATGGACTGAAATCTTGTCACAAAGGACCTAGACTTTCAAATTGGATCAGGTTGTAAGACACCTCAGGGTCAGAGGGACATGTGTACAAGGCAGCACCCACTCAGGGCCTGCCCCTGTCATTGGAGTGGCATAGGGGAATTGGTGGCAATAATCACAGAACACTGGCCTGTGGGCTACTAGGAGAATTCCACAGGCAGAGGCATAGCAGTAGCCCAGCACAGAGGTAGGCATAGGGTAAGTAACTCAGAAACTGAGTTGATACTGTTTCGATCATTTGAAGAAAACCAGGAAGTACTGAGGCGTTCAACAGAAGGTCAAGGCACATATCACACACTGTGCTAAGTCAGAGGCCCTTTCCCGCCCAGACCAGCGGCCGCAGGTGCCAAAGCTTTACACAAAAGCTCTAGGGAGAAAGACTTAGGACTGTGAAAAACGCTTTCCACTAAATGAACGCTGTCCGCAAACTGGGAAAAGACCACCATTAGTCAATTTGGCCAGTGGAACACCTGGGGTCCAGCTCTGGGAGCCTGGTGTTGACAGTGGAGTTTGGTAATCACAGAAGGTCCCATGAGGAATGGGACTCTCATGGTGGGATTCCTGGCATGTGAGGGGTTGGACGGGCCTGTGTTCCAGGGCTAGCTCTCCACCAGTAGATGCTGCCCCTCCCTGCAGGCCTCCCTTTTCCCCTCTGGAAGATGACTCCACTGGGCTGTGTCCATCTTTCTCCAAAAAGCTTTGGGGTTCTCTGGTCCTAGAAATTGATTGCAGACCAAGCTTTCTCTTCCACTGGAAACCTATCACCTTCATAGACCCCAGGAATGATCCCATCTGAGAGCAGGGTGCCTCAAGAAGGTTGGATTTGCTTATGACTTAGAAGCGAATTGGGTGAGGGGCAGGGAGGGGTAAGGAGGGCCCTCTCTTCTAAGGGGCTCATTTCCCCCTGAATGGCAGCCCACAGTGGCTGGAGCAGGTCAAATACAAGAAATAATAAATCCTAACCAAGGCTTTGCCCAGCCAGAAATGCGGCTGGCTCTTGTCCTAAAAAGATCTTATCCCCATGAGCCTGGGTGGAGGACTCCGCCCTCCCCACTGGGCCTTGGGCCTGCACCTTCTACTTCCTGTGACAACCTGCAAAACCAAAGCCCAACTGCACCCCCAGCCCAAGCTTCCCTCCACGTCCAGCCCCACCCCCACGTGGGCCCCAGCTGCAGGAGGGCCCTGCACAGTGTAATTCCCTTCACCCTCCTCTCCACCCTGGCCCGTCCGGACAGATTAAGCCTTTGTCACACACACCCAGAAAAGCTCAGGGCCAGATGGGACAGGACAAGTGGTGTCAGATCATCGACCCGCAGCCGGCCAGGACTAGGGAAGGGCCCCCGACCACAGCACTGCATATGGCTGGGGGGGGGGGGGAAGGGGAGGAGGAAAGGGGGCCCAGGGCAGGGGCCGCCAGAGAGCAACAAGGAAGAGAGATGACACACTATGGCCTTACCCTTGGGACTAAGGCCATACACGGCTCTTGCTGCTGCTGCTGGGTGACCCAACTCTCAGGCCCCTCTTCCTTGACATTTCTGCCTGCTTGCCTTCTCTGGAAGCCTCCAGAAGCTTTACCACATCCTCAGCCATGCTTACTTCTCGTACCAGCTCAGTGCCCTAGGACCAAGTGCTGGGCCCCACCCACCCCACGTGTCCAGGGCTCATCTTGAGGCTTGCAGGTTGCAAATAAATGCATTGGACAAATGTTTATGACTCAATGACCTTCACAAAAACCCACCCAAGACAAAATTACAAGATCTCTCCCAAATAGCCCTAGAGGCAGTGACAACTTTAGTGTGTGTGTGTGGGGGGGGGGGGGGGTATGGTCAGTGAAGGCAGGGGATGTCTTTTGCACCTTTCAAAGAAGGTCCCATTCAGTCCCTGCCATGGCTGCCCCAGAATTCCCTGCAAGATTTCTTCCTCTTAGACCAGTGAAAAGGAAAATGGGAATATAAAAATGATAATGGAACCCAGGAAGGCACTTGGCAATGGGGGTGGCAGCACTCAGGGCATCTCCTGTGGCTGGCTCCTGCTAGCTGGGAGAGTGGCAGGTAACTAACGGGCTCTCTGGGGACTGGCAGGCCAGGCAGGCTGGCGTGGGAGCTGGAGGGGAGGACTGTCACAGGAGGGCATGTCTGTTGTATTTGCTGTCTTCCTGGCAGCCTGGACTGGGAAGCCGGGGTCCCCATTCTCTGCCTCCCAGACTGGTGGGCCCTTGAGGAGGTTTATTATTGGTGTGAGAGGCAGGGTTGGAGGCCTGTGCAGTCCCTGCTCTAGAGGTGGACAGGGTGGGTCTAAGGAGGCCTAGCACCCAGTGGCCTGGGTGGGAGCATTTCTCGGTTTTGACAGTTACGTGAACAGGGGATAGACGGATTGCCTGCCTCACCATGCCCACCACCTTGGAGAGGGCTCACAGAGAGCCAGTAAGACAGCTGCCAGGTGGGGGTGTCACCTCCAACTCCAGTGGTGCGTGGTTTAGGGGCTCCTGCCTCAGACTAGGAAAGAGGCTCGATTGTGATTCTCAGGTGCCCACGAGAGATGACCAGAAAGAGGGGTGGGGCAGGGTACTGACCTGGGAAGCCCTGTGGGCAGAGGGCACTGATCCAGGGTGGGGGGCACAGCCCCAGCCAACCATTTGGTGGGTCAGTGACTGGGAAAAGCCATCTTCAGGCGGAGCTCTGGTCCAAGATGGAGAAAAGCGAGGCTCGGGTACCAAACTACTAGGGTGGGGAGGGCTAACCTAGGCTGAGGCCATGTCTCCTACTCCCCGAGTGGGCAGTGATTTGGCTAAAGGGAGGGTCTTGGACTCAGGAGGGGGGACAATGACCCAGACCCCCTGGGTTTGGAGGAGACCAAGGGTCTCTGGCTCGCGCCAGGGGGGCGCACCCCACGGTTCCTCCCGCTCCGGGAACCGGGCCGGGCAGGCGCGTCCCTCGGCCCTGCCCCTGTTCCCTGGCCGGCGGGCCGGAGGCGGCCGCGGCGCAGATGGGCGGCTGGCGGCCGCGGCGCGGTTATCGGCGCTCCTCGCAGATGGGCCGCCCGCCCGCCCGCCCGCCCGCCCTCCGCGCTCGCGGCGCCCCGCTCCCCGCGGCCTGCAGCCCCGTCCCCCGGGCGCGGGGGGGAGGCGCCTCCGGATCTGCTCCCCAGCTCCCGCCCCCCTCCCTGGCGGCCCCCTCACCCCGCGGGCCGGGCCCGGGCGGCCGCCGGCGGGGAGGGGGAGGGGACAAGTGCACTTTTCGTAACGACCGAATCAATTGTGTGTGAAGAGCCCGCTCCGGCCGGGGACGGGGCTGAGCGCGGGGCGGGCGGGCCGGACGGGGGAGGAGCGGAGGGGAGGGGGGGGGTGAAGGAGGAGGGAGGCCGGCGCGGGGCGGCCCGGCTCTCGCGCTCCGGCCGGGCGAGGCCAGGGAGGGATTGGGGGGCACCGGGGGCGGGAAGGGAGGGCACCCAGGCCGGGCCGGACCGGGGGTGGGACGCACTGGAGAGGGTCTCCGCGATGGAAAGTTCAAAGCTCAGCAGCGCCCCGGGAGCGGCCGCCCCCCTCCAGCCCCCACCCTCTGCAGAACAATAAGGTCCCGGCGGGGAGCCGCGGGGCCCGCGCCGCACGCCCTCTCCAGGGCGCCCCGGGCCGGAGGGGACGCCCCCGCCCGGCCGCCGGCCTCCCTCCCTCTCGCCGGCTGCGGCTCCCCGCCCCCTCCCCCGAGCGTCCCCGCCCGGACCGGGCCGGCCCCGGGGACGGGGGAGGGGAGAGGATGGATAGGTCAGGCCGCCCCCGTCCCAAGGAGGGGGGAACGCGGGCCGGGGAGGGGGGCGGAGGGGGCGCCCCACCCACCCGCGGGAGGCCGCTCCTGCGCCAGGCTGCGGCTCCGGCCGCCCCTCCCCGGGCTAGCGCCGGGTGGGGTCGGGGCGGCAGTGCCCCGGCTGGCCCCCTCCCCAGGCGCTGGGAGGCCGCGCGGACTCCCGGTCCCGTGGCTGCCCCTGGCTCCCCACCCCCGCGGCACCACCCTGCACACACACACGCGCGCGCACACACACACACACACACACACCCGCACACACACCGCCCAGCCGGCCGGGGGCGGGAGCGCGAGGCGCCCGGGACAGGCAGCCCCGGGGCGGGGGGGGGGGGGGGTGGCTCGGGCTTCGCAGCAGCCGCCTGCTGGCGGGGGGAGGGGACGGGAGGACGAAACACGCTGGGGTGAGCAGCCCGGGACAGCCCGCCCGACCCCGCCACGGCCCCGGGCAGCGGCGCAGAGGGGGGCAGGGAAGCCCCAAACCCGTTGCTCTGCCCGGGCGAACCCGGGCGGACTGGGGAGCCAGGGGATGCGTGCACCTCGGGCAGGCGGGACACACCGACAACCTCAACGACACACGTTCGGACACACATCCCCACCCCCGCCCCCGCCCGCCCGAGCCCCGCCGCGGGACCGGCCCGTGGCCGCCGCGCGCGCACTCACCGAGCCCGTCTTGACCGGCACATACACCACTTGGCCCATCTTGGGTTCCCGGCCGCTGCCCAGGCGGAAGCCCTTGGAGCGCACCCAGAACTGGAACTTGCCTTTCTCGCCGGCCGCGGGGCCGCTGCCCGCGCCGGTCCCGCCGCCGCCCTGCAGGACCTCGGCGATCCGCTGGTATTTGCTGCGTGTCACCGTCTTGGTTTTGGCCGAGTCGCCGTAGGTGCGCAGGCACCAGTCCCGGAACTGGCGGCCCAGCTCCGAGTCCCCGGGGCTGCGCTCGCGCTCCCAGCCCCCGCGCAGCAGCAGCGTCGGCTTCGGCATCCTCCCGCCGCGCCCGGCGCCCTCGGGGGCGGGCCGGCCACCGGGCCGCCCGGTGCTGGGACTGGGCTGGGCCGGGCCGGGCCGGGCTGAGCCGGGGCGCGCCGCGGCCGGGGCTGTCCCGCGGGGTGGCTCCGGCGCAGCGGCTCGGATGGGCGCGGGCGGCGGCCGGGCGCGCGGGGCTGCGGCGCGCTCTGTCCTGCTCGGGCGGCGGCGGCGGCGGCGGCGGCGGCGTTGGCGGCGGCGGCTCCGGCTCGCCTCCTGCTCCGCCTCCTCCTCCCCCCGGCCGGGATGCAGGAGCGATGGAGGCAGCTCCGGGCCCGGAGGTGCAGAGGGGGCGGGCCGCCCCGCGGGCGGCCGAGGGAGGCGGGAGGCGGGGAGCGGCCCCGGGCACGGGGAGCGAGACCGAGCCTGGGCGCGGGCGGTAGCGGTGGCTGTCAGCTTGCGCGGCTCATCCTGCTCCAGCTCGGGCTCGGGCTCGGGCTCCCGCTGCCGCTGCTCTTCCTCCTCCTCCTCCTCTTCCTCTTCTTCCTCCTCCTCCTCCTCCTCCCGCGCCCGCCTCCACCACGCCGCGGGATCCCACCTGTTAGAGCGGCGCAGCCTGCGCCGCCGCCCGCCCCCCTCCTCCCTCCCTCCTTCCCTCTCTCCCTCCCTCTCACCCTCCCTCCTGTGCCCGCGCGCCCGGCGCAGCCCCCGCCCGACCCGGCCCCTGGGGGCGCGGGGGCCTCAGCACCCGCAAGCAGCCGCAGGCAGCCCAGTGGCTGCCCGGGGACCGAGGCCCCCTGGCCGGCCCAGCCCGGACCCTGGCAGGCCGCGCTCTGCTGGGACTGGCTGCCCAGCGGGGGAGCAAACACCAACCCAAGCGGGGACGACGGCGTCCGGGCCTCCCCGGGTCGCCCCGTTTGATTTAGCCCAGCCCAGGCGATATGGGGCAGAAATTGCCCTGATCTCTTTCACGTCAGCCTGGTGTCGGAAGGGCGGTGTCCTGTCTCCCCCCCCCACACACACACCCAGCCTGGAGAGCCCCAAACTGCCGCCTTTCGGGGCCCCCAAACTTCCTCTCCTTGGCCTCACCCTGAATTTCCCGAAGTTTGGGCCGACCTCGCCTCTGCGGGCCGCCTTGCCGTGGGGCAGCCCCAGGCCGCAGCGACTCCGGGACTCCGGCCCTCCCGGAGCCTCGCTCCGCCAGCCCCGCTGTGCTTCAGAAGACCTTGACACACCCACAAACGCATCCTGGGACGAGCTGCCTTCCCGGGTGCACCTTGGCCTAGAATCTGTTGCTGAATAAACTTAGGTGACCGCACATCCCCCTCTCACCCTGGCAGATCTGACCTTGGGTAGCGCTGCCCCCTCCCCTGAAGGAAAGTAGCAACATAAATAAAGGCACAAGCTATTTCCCCCAGGATTTCTGCCCTCTTATCTTAACAGGTCATGAAGAACTGCTGTGCTCTCTCTCTCTTTGCTATCTCCTGGGGTTCGTTCCTATGACCCCAGACCACTCTTGCAGGCAAATCACCGCATAAGAGCTGACCCCCAGAACTTGGTCAGTGCGGAACCATTTTCTGCCTAGCAACTACTGGCTTCCCATCCCAAAGTCTTTGAGCCTACTGTGCCATGTCTGGCGGTGCTGAGAGGCACAGGGGACAGGGATATCCCTGTTTCACAGATGGAGGCCAGGGGCTTGGAGAGGTGGCCTGACCTGCTCAAGGTCATAGGAATTGAGGAGTGGGTTTTGGCTCAGTTCTGTCTGGCACCTGCTACCATATCACACCCCCGCTGGGAGAGAGCCCAACACTGCAGTACCTGGCTTGCTTCCTTTCCCCCCTCCCCACAGACAGGGAGCCCCAGATGCTCAAGGCCAAATCTGACTCATCCCTGCATTGCCAGACCCCATCTCAGCACCTGGCACACAGTAGGTGCCAATAAATGTTGGAAGAACCTAAGAGGTCTTCCAAGTCCCAACCTCTCTCTGCATTTCACATGGGAGATTATTTTTAGATAATTTACATTTCCATGTTACTTTATATACACCAACAACTCCACAGTCATTTTTCCTCTTTATCTTTCCAAGAGCTCTTTTTGGATCTATGCAGCCACACCTACTTTAAAGAGGTGACCACTGGGAACTGGGAGTGACGGCACACAGTTGTAAATCCCAGGGACTTGGGAGGCTGAGTCAGGATGATTGGAAGTTCAAGGCCAGCTTCAGCTATAGATTAAGGTCAAGGCCAGCCTGGACTACATAGTGAAACTCTGTAAAATAAATAAATAAACAAACAAACAAATAAATAAATAAATAAATGTGACCAGTGGGGCTCTGTGGGAAGGTAGTATCCACAGACTATTTGCCCCTGGGACACAGGCTTCTGTGTGATTTGAAAGCCCATGCTGTTCTTCCCCTCCTCCTCCCCCACCATGTAATTACTCCCCCCGCCCATCCCTTCCTGAGAGCAAAGTTGTGCAAGCCTGGCAATGCTAATAATCACTTTGATCAAGGGTACCCTGTTGCCCCCATAATGGGGCCTCCAGGTGAGCCCAGGTCTTCTTGCTCAGTTCCAAGACCTCTTCAATAACCACTAGGCAAAAGTATCTCCATTCCCCAACTCTTTGCCTACCTTTGGGAGCCATACACCTGCTAGTCCATCTTGGGCTGCGTTCTGGGATGGAAGAAGGTACCATGTGTATAGAGAGAAGGACGCAGGCTTCAGGTAGAGTTAAACAGACTTGGAATTGAATCTTACCACTACTTCCCACAGCTCCTTCCTGCTTATAGATTCCACTTGCTTCTTCCCAAATGAATGAACCCTTTTGATAGGTGACCTCAGGCAGGTCACTAGACCCCTACTTCATCTCTAACATACGATGTGACTCAAGATCATGTATGTGAGAGTAACTGGCATAGGAGCTGCAAAATATTCAGTAAAGATGAATATTGGTGATGCTTTTTGCTTGTGTGTGTGTGTGTGTGTGTGTGTGTGTGTTTCATTCCTTCAACAAAGGTTAGTTGAGTAGTCATTCTGCAGCTAGTGTTGGGAATAGGATCCTGGGATCCCCAAGGTCCTAGATCTCCCAGAGCTCCCCCAGTGGTAGAGGAAGATAGCCATTGAGCAAAGCAGCTGTCAATCATCAGTTTGTAGAAAGGGCCAGGATGGGAATAGGGATTTAGAATAGCAACTAGTACATAGAAGGTGCAGACTTTCTTGAGAGGGAGGGGTGTTAAGGAAGCCCCCTCAAAGAAGGCAACACAAGCAATGACTTAAATGACAAGTGCCTGGAGCTGGCCATGCTAGGGACTAAGCAAAGGGCATTCCAGGTAGAGGGCCAGCAAGGGCAAGAGCCTGAGGTGAGAAAGAGATAGCATTTTCCAGAATCAAGGATGAGGTGAGTGGTGGTGGGGGGGGGGGGGGCGGGGAATTGGAAGGCAGGAGTGTCAAAGACCAGGGGGGGAACAATGCTGTAGAAGGCATTGGTGAGCATTATATAGAACAGATTCTGAGGCACAAAAAGAAAATGAGGGGTGTAGGTTCGGGGGTCTGTGGTCAAAGGACTTGAGGACAGAGGCCTGGCTTTCTCCTCTTGTGTTGGCCCACCCCACGCTAGGCACACCCAGCTTTCGGTCCCTAGAGGCGCTGAGGACAGAGTGGAAGTGACTGGGCCGGGAAGTAAGAATGGCCTCTCGCAGCCTATCTCCATTGCTGCAGACAAAGAGGTTTGGACCTCCATTCTGTTCATGTGGGAAGTGTTCTACCCCAAGGCATACAGGGGAGGTGGGGGTGAGTTGCCCCCACCCCACACACACACCATGCCCCGATTTGAGGGGGGCCAGGAAGTCATGGTCCTCCAAACTGCTTTTCTCTCCCTCTCCTCCCACACACAGACCAAGGGGACAAAGTAGGTTGCCCACAGACCAAAGGCCAAAAGATGCTCTGGATTGTTTTTAGCTCTTAGTGCAGATATCCAAACCTCTAGGGTTCACATCCACTTCCAACATTGCCAGCAGTGTACAGGGTCACAGAGCTCAGTAGGAGGGTAAACGGAGTCCTGTGGAAGGGAAGATGCTCAGGGACACAGGGCAGAGCTGATGCCTGGTTTTACCTGGACCTGCTCTGATCATCTGACTTGCTAAATTCTGCCTGGCTCCAGATGAGTGAGAACTCCTCCACCTCAGCAGTGAGGAGGCCCAAGCTGCCCACGGGAAGTTCCAGGCCTGGGAGACAGGGCAGAGTGACTCAGGTCCCCACACAGACTTGTCCTCCATGAGCAGGGAAGAGCAGGCAGCTGTAGAGCCTTGGGAAAGGCTTGTTTCCCATGCCAGGGCCAGTACCACTTTCATCAAACCCTTTGCCATCCCCATCCAAAGCATTTATCCACCCACCCTCTGTTTGCCCAGCTGTTAGGCATCAGCTCTAGGCCTGCTCTGTCTGGAAAGCCTTCCTGTACAGCTAGGGGGCAAAACTCAAATGGCAGAGGGCTGGCCTCCTGTGGGTAAAGCCTTGGGTTCAAACTCCAATATCAGAAAAAAAAAATTATTTGTCACTTGTAAAGCTTGAATTCAGAGCCTGGGCACTGTACCTGAGCTTTTTCACTCAAGGCTAGCACTCTACTAGTTTGAGCCACAGCACCACTTCCAGTTTTCTTAGTGGTTAATTGGAGATAAGAGTCTCCTGGACTTTCCTGCCCAGGCTGGTTTTGAACCATGATCCTCAGATCTCAGCCTCCTGAGTAGCTAGAATTACTGGTGTGAGCCACCAGCACCCAGCTTAAATTTTTTGTTATTAAAAAGGTGATGTACAGAGGGGTTACAGTTACATAAGTCAGATAAGAAGTGCATTTCTTTTTGGACAATGTCATCCCTTCCCTCGCTCTTCTCCAATTTTTTCCCTCCCATTCTCACCCACAACCTATACAGTTCATTTTCAACATAGTGTCTAGTGAATACTACTGCTGCATTTGTTCACCCTTTGTCCCTCCATTACCCTCTTACCCTCCCAAAGACAGATAAACAAACAAGACAAAAAGAAAAGAAAACAAAAATAGCAATGAAGAAAAAAACCTCTTGTTTCCATTTTGGAAAAAAAATATTTTAAAAATAAGAAAGGCTGCCAGGTGCTGGTAGCTCATGTTTGTTTATATTTCTAGCTATGTAGGATGCTGAAATCTGAGTATTGAAGTTCGAAGCTAGCCAAGGCTGGAAAGTTTTTAAGACTCTTATCTCCAATTACACACACATACACACACATGCATACACACATGCACACACGCACACACACACACAAAAGCTGAAAGTGGAGCTTTGATTCAAATGGTAAAGCACCAGCCCTGAGTAAAAAGGTAAAGAACAGCACTTAGGCCCTGAGTTCAAGCCCCAGTATCAGCACACACACACACAAGAAAGAAAGAAGCCAGGTACTGGTGGCTCATGCCTGTAATCCTAGCTACTCAGGAGGCTGAGGTCTGAGGATCACAGTTCAAAGCCAGCCTGGGCAGGAAAATCTGTGAGACTTTTATCTCCAGTTAACCACCAGAAAATCAGAAGTAGCACTGTGTCTCAAGTAACAGAGCTTTTGCTTTGAGCTCAGGGACAATGCCCAGGCCCAGAGTTCAAAACCTATGACCAACCAAAAACAAACTAAGAGAAAGAAAGAAAAAAGAAAGGAAGCGAAGGAAGGAAAGAAGGAAGGAAGGAAGGGAGGGAAGGAGGGAGGAAGGAAGGAAGGGAGGGAGGGAGGGAGGAAGGGAGGGAAGAAGGGAAAGAGGGAGGGAGGGAGGGAGGAAGGGAAAGGCTTTCTGCCTTAGGTTGGTCTGGGGACTTTCCTGCCCCTTGGATTGGTGGGGACTTCCTTTGGTCACTCAGAGACCCCTGGGCTCTGGCTCTGGCGCTGACCATATGATTGAAAATGTGGCTGCCCCATACTCTGGATCTATCAGTAAGTGTTCCACATGAGGCTGAGTTTTAATACATAATTATTGAATGAATACATGAATGAACAAGTGAATAAATGACCAAACAGGCTGCTCTTCAGAAGGGAAGAGTCTGACTGAAGTCCTTTGCAGGTACCACCACCCTACTCTGCCTTCTCCAGTGTATACTTGACCCATCTAACAGTTTCTGCTATGGGGTGATGTAAGTCCCTTTATTTCTTGAGAGCTTGGTTTTCAGCATCAGTAAAATGAGATATTGATAATGATCCCTAATGCACAAGGCTGTTGCAAGAATAAGCATTCAATAAATGTTAGTCCTGGGATTGTTGCATCTGTTAGCCATTCATTCAGACATTTGTTCCAGCATCTTCAGAAGTCACATGCCATGCTTGGGGTCAGAGGGTAGTCATGGTCCCAGCCTTCATGACACATAGCTGGCTTTTAAAAAATCAGCTAGGCACTAGTGGCTCACTCCTGTAATCCTGCCTAGCTACTCAGGAGTCTGAGCTCTGAGGATTGCAGGTTGAAGCCAATCCAGGCAGAAAACTCCATGAGACTCATCTCCAAGTAACCAGCAAAAAGCTGGAAGTGGAAGTGTGGCTCAAGTGGCAGAGCTACAGTCCTAAGTGAAAAAGCAAAGGGACTATGCAAGGTCCTTGATTTAAGTCCTGGTACTGGGACGTGTGTGCACATGTGCGTGCCCACACACACAATTGAGAATGAAAACACACAGGGTGACCCTGAGAACACAGGACAGGGGAGCTCTGTCAGGCATTTGTGGGACGCCCCACTCTGACAGTCCATTGGACAATATGATGGCTTTCAGGGCAAGAGGATAAGAAAGGAAGGTTAGATCTTGAGCAGCCTGTACCATATTGCTTGTTGGGGTACAGCCGAGTGGGAAATATTCTGCTCACCTCTTGCAGATGTCTCCAAATCTTAAGGCCAGCATCTCCCCTTTCCAGAAACTAAAGCATAAAGCGACATGAGAACTAACTTGTTCAGGGATTTCTGCCAAATGACACTTGCCCAGAGGAGCCTTCCCAGACTGCCATTTGGAAACCAGTCCCCCCAGAGACTCCATCTCCCTGCCCTGCTTGGGCCTCCTTCCTAGCTGGGTAGTAGCTAGCTCCCTCCACAGTGACATACTGGGTTTCCTTCACTCCTGGCTCCCATGTCTCTTTTCTGGGATTTGCATTTCCAGTGGGTGGAGATTGCCCTGTCCAGTGCTGCTGTGTATGGTGGAGTTCACAATGTGGTCACTCAACAAACTAATGAATGAGCTTTGTGTGTGTGTGTGTGTGTATGTGTGTGTGTTGTACCTATAAACTCTAGTGAGATGTAGGAAGGTTCTGCTGAATTGGAGAGGATAGCGCCTGCCTTTCTTTTTATGAGTTTTGTCAGTCACAAGTCTCTTCCCTTCCCTTTCAGCCTCAGTGTTCTCATCTGTAAAATGGAATCCCTGTAAGGCCAGCCAAATGTGGGGCAAAGTGCCCAGGCTGTGACCTAGCACACAGTAGGACAGCTCTGTGGTTCTGAGCTCTTGGATGGATGAGGAGGCTTAGAGAAGGGGACCCCAGGACCTGAGCCTTCCTGCAGGACACGAAGGAAGCTGACACTGGATCTGTCCCGTCACCTGAACTGCCAGTAATTTATTGATGCTGATGCAGGCACCTGGTGAGCCTCTGGGTCAGTCCTAGGGAGCAGAGAGGCCCTCAGGGCTGCCCAGCCTCGCCAGGCAGAGGGGCAGAGCTTGGTCTGCCTGGCACAGGAAAGCTGGCCTGTCAGTGCCCACAAATCCCTACTGCATGCCCGGTGATTAGGAACTGGGGAAAGCATGAGTGGTTCTGACCTGGCCTGTGCTCCTAACGAGTAGGATGAGGGCTGGGAAGGTGGCTCAGTGGTAGAGCGCTTGCCTTGCATGCATGAGACCCTGGGTTTGATTCCTCAGCACCACATAAGCAAAAAGCTGGAAGTGGCGCTGTGGCTCAAGTGGTAGAGCGCTAGCCTTGAGCTGAAGAGCTGAGGGACAGTGCCCAGGCCCAGAGTTCAGGCCCCATGACCAGACCAAAACAAAACAAAACAAAACAAAGAGTAGGATGAGTATAATTTGAGCCAAAATAGTAAGGGCCTACTATGTGCCAGTAACATCGGATCCCTAACCACATTCACAACTCAAAGGAAGCCCAGTTCATTTCCCATTTCAGGAATAGGAAAACTGAGGTCCTGACTCACCCTGCCATTTAACAGACTTAAAGCTGGCATCCAGGCTCCTTCCTGCTCCCTTGTCCTGTCTCCCCACTGCCACCTGGCTAACTCAGATCTCCCACGGGGGCAGAATATGAAGGGGAAAGCTGTTCCCCTTCCCTCCCCCAGCTGTGTGACCTTGGTGGAGTGACTTAATCTCTTTGAGTCTTGGTGTGTTCTTCTGTAAAGTAGGATTACTTGCCAGGGTTCAGGTGAGGTAGTCCACACCAAAGCGCTTAGTACAAGGCCCTGCACACAGTAGGCCCTCAGTAAATTCATCAGTTTTGCAATGACCTTGGCCATCTGAGGAACTGATAAGCCCACTGGACTCAGATGCTTTGAGAGAGAACATATTGGTCACCAGAAAGAGATATTGATTAAGTGGTAGGTCCCAACCAGGTATGGGAGTGTACACCTATAATCCCAGCAACAGGAGGCAGAGGTAGGAGAATCACGGTCCAAGGACAGTCCTGGGCAAATATGCAAGACCCTATCTGAAAACTACTTAAACAAAAAAGGGCTTAGAGCGTGGCTCAAGTGGTAGAGCACCTGCCTAGCAAGCTTGGGACTCTGAGTTGTTTTGTTTTGTTTTGTTTTTGGGTCCAGTCGTGGGGCCTGAACTCTGGGCCTGGGCGCTGTCCCTCAGCTCTTCAGCTCAAGGCCAATGCTCTACCACTTGAACCACAGCGCTACTTCCGACTTTTTTCTTTATGTGGTGCTGAGGAATCGAACCCAGGGTCTCAGGCATGCAAGGCAAGCACTCTACCACTGAGCCATCTTCCCAGCCCCGAGACTCTGAGTTTTTCAACTCAGGACTGCCTATGTACATATGTATGTTCCCAGCTAGGCCTCCCTCCAAGGTCCACTTAGCACAGAGTGGCTCCTGATAGGCCCAGATATTGAGTGGTCTCCTTAGTTTGAAAGGAGGCTTTTTTTTCTTTCTTTCTTTTTTTTTTTTTTTTTGCGATCCTGGGGCTTGAAATCTGGGCCGGACGCTGTCGCTGAGCTCATTTTTGCTCAAAACTAGCCCTGTACCACTTGAGCCACAACTCCGCTTCTAGCTTTTTCTGTGATTAATTGGAGATAAGAATCTCACAGACTGGGCTGGGAAGGTGGCTCAGTGGTAGAGCGCTTGCCTTGCATGCCTGAGGCCCTGGGTTCGATTCCTCAGCACCACATAAGCAAAAAGAAAAAAGCCGGAAGTGGTACTGTGGCTCAAGTGGTAGAGCGCTAACCTTGAGCTGAAGAGCTGAGGGACAGAGCCCAGGCCCAGAGTTCAGCCCCCACAACCGGACCCCAAAAAAAAAAAAAAGAATCTCACAGACTTTCCTGCTGGGGCTGGCTTCAAACCGCAATCCTCAGATCTCAGCCTCCTGAGTAGCTGGGATTACAGGCATGAGCCACTGATGCCTGGGTCTCCTATCACTTTCATAGACCTTTCTAATTGTGTGTGTGTGTGTGTGTGTGTGTGTGTGTGTGTGTATTTAGGAAGCACAAGGCAGCCTCCAGCCAAAGAAGTGGATAAGAGGCCTTGGGTGGGGTTCTGCCTGAGCTGGCCACTTGCTTAGCCCCTGGGCAGCTGCATCTCACAGAGTGTTTGTCCTTGGGGTGGCCTAGAGGGACTTCTTCCCTGGGGAATTCTTTCTAGAGGTTTCCCAGAACCTTCCCTTAGAGGAAAGGCCCCAGTGGCAAACAACCTGCTGTCTTCTGCACCTTGCCCAGTCATACCCCACACCCAGGCCAACTGTGGGCTATGCAAAGGGGCAGTTCAGAGTCTCCTCCCTCCCAGCTCAGACCCCTCCCAGCCAGCCACCAGGAAGCAGATCACAGTGCTCAGTCACAAACATCTCCAGCCATCAAACAAGGGCAACAAACGCAAGAGACAGACAGAGAGGAATTCAGTTTGACAGCAGGAAAGACCACTGCCTTGCCACATAGCTAAAACCTGAGCTGTGCACAGCCTTAAGTGGGAGTCAGGCCTATGACTGGAGTCACCAGGGTAGTGGCATCCTGGACCTCACTGTCTCTGTCCCTTGGTTTGCGCAGCCGTGAATGGGGACTGTGATTAGTGTTTGCCACAGAGGACTTCAATGAGGTGGTGGGGAGAGGCTGCGGGTCCACAAAAACCAGAGAGCCTCCCTAGCTTCCCTTCTTCTCTTTCAGGAAGGACTTGAGGTGGGGGGTGAGAGAGTATCCTGTGCCTGGGTGATATGTGTGTTATATGCTGTACATATATGTAGAGTGTATCATCTGTGCATGTATTATGTGCATGGTATGCCTATGTGTGGAGGAGGTGTGTATACACACATACAGCCTCCTGGGTCATATGCTAGCAGAAACTAAACTAACACTCGGCCCTCTCTTCTTCTGCAGAAGTGCCTACAGAGATACGAGTCTGACTTTTAACCCAGTGCAAAAATAATAATACTAATAATCTTAGCTACTGAGGAAGCTGAGATCTGGAGGATCAGATCAGGAAGAAAATTCTTTGAGACTCTATCTCTAAAATAACCAGTAAAAAGCTGGGCTGGAGGCATACCATAGTTCAGATGGTAGTATACTAACAGAGTAAGCAGACAAGCAAGTGTGAGGCTCTTGAAAAGGAAAGAAAAAAGAAAAAGGGAAAGGAAAGAAGTGTGGGGAATATCTGCTCCATCTAATGGAGAGGAAAGCAGTGCAGGAGTGAATGGGACCCCAGGCATGGGGGACGGTGCTGGAAGGGTTTTCCACTTCCCACCTGACAAAGATCTTGCCTCCAGATCAGCTTTCCCCTTTCTGAGTTGGCCTGGCCATTGGATATCTCATCAGGACTTGTCCAACCTGCACTCCTGACTTACTCCACCTGCTCCTCCCAAACTGCCCACCTCCCAGTGACTCCCCCACCTCAGTTCAGGCTTGGCGCCACCCCTCATGTGAGATGCACTGTCAGTCCCTTTGGATCCACTATTCTGTGTGCATCTCTCCATCCTGGCATAACCCTTGTAGAGACAGAAGCAGGATAGAGCCATCCCCAGCTCTCCTGGCCTCCAGTCCGGCCCTGCAACAAACCCTCCCTGGCCTTTGTCCCCAGTCTCTCCCCTTTTATCCTTCCATGGCAGCTCACCTCTTCACTGTTCCTGCCACATCCCAAGACATTCCTATGTCTAGCTATTGGCTTGTGCCATACACTCTGCCAGAGTTCTTTCCCAGATGTTGTGGTTAGGCAGGGCATCCACCACCTTTATCATGTCATCAGTCATCTTTTCCTAGAGGGAATCCTCTGACCACCCGATTTAAAATGACAAGCCTGGCCAGGCATAGTGATCAATGCCTATAATCCCAGTGTATGAAGAGAGTGGAAATAGGAAGATTGAAGTCCAAGATCAGTCTGAGCAAAAACCTAAAATTCTACTTTAAAAAAACAAAACAAAACAAAAAAACACATGGGGATGGGAAGGTGGCTCAGTGGTAGAGCGCTTGCCTTGCATGCAGGAGGCCCTGGGTTCGATTCCTCATCACCACATAAGCAGAAAAAAAAGCCAGAAGTGGTGCCATGGCTCAAGTGGTAGATCGCTAACCTTGAGGTAAAGAGCTGAGGGACAGCGCCCAGGCCCAGAGTTCAGGCCCACAACTGGACCCAAAAAAAGACAAAAATAAAGTAAAAGCAAAAGGGTTAGGGCATGGCTCAAGTAGTTAAGCTCTTGTGAAGCTCTGAGTTCAATCCCCACTATCATCCATCAATCAATAAGTAGAACAGGACATTTTTCAAGGCCCTGGGTTCCATCCCCAGCATTGTGGAAAATAAAGTAAAAGCTAAATACAGTGCAATGGTGGCCCTCTCCTCCCCTTGCACGCCCACCCCTTCCTAATGCTCCCTTTCATTAATGTATTCATGTGGTATTCATGCACAATGTAATGGCTTCTGCTTCTTGAGAACAAGAATGTCTGGTTTGTCTAGGCTCAAGCTGGTGTCTGGTGAGAAGTAAGTGCTGCTCACTTCCATTCATCCCAAGGAGCTCCTCCAGCAGTTCTAGTCTCCCCCAAGGAGAAGGAAATCAAGGCTCAGGGAGCATGGTTTGCAGGAGATCACCAGGCAGGACACAGAAGGGGACCTGTGGCAGGGTGGCCAGCCCTATAGTGTCCCTTCCCTCGGGGGCCTGGCAGCCAGAGGACAGGAGGTAGTGGGGCGCCTGGGTCAATTCTACGGTTGCCCGGTCCTCGAGTCTGAATAGCCATGGGTGAGAAAGGAAGTCAGCAGGATCCAAAATAGGCCTAAGTTTTGGGAAGTGAAACTGGGTGCTGGGGATAGTTGCCTAAGGAAGCCAGGCAGGGGCCTCCTGGGTAGAGGCTGGCTGGTGGCAGCTGCCCTGTCTTTGTGGCCTGCAGACAGTGGGGCTTGGGAATGGGCCAGGCTAAGGCCTGAGGAAGCCGTGTAACCCTGGACATGCTACTCCGCTCCTGGCTGTCAGATGGACTGAGGGTGGGACCCGCCTCCTTAGGGATTAAGAAGATGCGGGTAGATTAAACATTAAAGCAAGAGGCTGTGGATCAGAAGCATGACTCCTCCTCTAGGACTTCCAGGGCCATTTGGTAGCCCTTCCTCTATGAAGTCTCTCAGATTCCTAGGTCGGCACAGATCTCCCCCTCCTGGTCCCCAGCCCCTCCCAACTCTCTTACTTTCTGTCCTTGTGTGTCTACCACTAGCAGAGGCTGGAACCCCTTCTAAGTCCTCCCCAAGGCCTAGCTTTGGGCCTGGTGTGTGGGACTGAATAAGAGAAACTAAGGGTAGAGGCTGACATGTCCTTGGGGTCCCCTGTTCCTCAATAGTAGCCTGGATTTATGGCCAAAGGAGGGCTCTGAGGGTGGGAGTCATGTTTCCTTGGGGACCTCAGTTTGCTCATCTGTAAAATGAGAGCACTTGGAAATGAGACCCTAAATGTCTCTGTTCTGGGTCCATGATACACATTCCCCAAGAGCCACACAGATGCCCCAGAGTGAGCTGCACAAGGTGACCTGGAGGCTTCACCCATCCAGCTCAGATGACTCATGCCTCTTTCCTCCAGCTTTACCTGGTGAGGAGCAGCCTTTGGGGCAGGAATGCTCTTAAGTGTAGCTGAAGCTCAGGAAGCTCTGAGGAAGGGTAGCCGGTGGTCTGTGGGAGCTTTATGCCATCCAGTCTTCACAGGTGAACAACAGAGAGGTTATAATGCTTGTCCAAAGTCACACAGACAGAGTTGAGCCAGGAGGGTGGACACTCTCCTGAGTTCCAAGCCTAGCACTCCGCTGGACACCTGGCTCACTGAGAAGTAGGACAGGCATGGGCAGAGGAGGAGTCCCTGCCCTTGTGGCTCCCGGAGTCCCCCAAAGGGAGGCTTCCAAACTAGGGAACCCAGTGCTGAGGCTCCCCAGGAAGGACCCCAAAGGACCCACCTAATTTGGAGCATCCTGTCCTACCTAGCCTCATGCCTGAGTGTCTGCTGGTTCACTTTGCAGCCTGGAAATGCACCTTCCATGCTGGGTCCTGGAGTCTCTGTGATCCCCCTCATCTCTCCCACCTTTCAGCCCCTTGGGTGGAGTGAACCTTCCTATGGTTTCTCTGGCTTCCTTTCTCCCTTTTGGTATGGCCCTCTTCTGATCCACTCCATTTTTGGCAACAATGCCCGGACACTACCTATGTCTGTCAGATGACGTCCCCAGCCCCTGCACGGCATGGAGGCCATGCTTCTTTCCCGCCCAGTGTTCAGCACATCCCTGTTACAGCCTTTTCCCCAGCAGGCCTCTGTGCCCAATCACAGCCTCCCATCATACTGGTGCATAGGCCCCAGGTCAAGAACTCTTCCTCGTACAGTGAATAATTCTCCAGTGACCCACAGCCGCAATGCCAGGCTTTGGTTAAGCCCTTACTACGCACAAGATGCTGGGAACGGTTGCTTCTGCAAACACCTTTTCTCCAGACTCTGAACTCAGCCTCTCTGTACCCTCCGGCCCCTGCTCCAATGTCACATGTGCAGCCTCCCCCAATCAAAAGTCTCAAGTGCAGTAGTTCTCCCGAATCCCCAGTCCCCTGCTTCCTCTGTCTATATCTGGGTTGTGCCCTCCAGGAGGACCAGCAGAGACTAGCTGTTCCCTACTCTGTCCCTAGCACTGAGGACAGCCAGGCACACAGGGACTAATAGTTGAATAAAGGAATGCAGTCTGAGTACTGTCAGCATAGCACCACAAAGGTGTATGGAGGGATGGGGAGGCTGTAGACTGCCTAGGCCCTGAGGCCAGTCTGAGTCTGGAGTGTTCAGAAAACATCAAAAGAAGCCCAAGTTGAGTGACCCAGGGGAGAATAGGATGGGCAGGGGGTGCAGGGGTTGAGTGGGAAGAGGTTTTACTGAGCCATTTTCTAGGAGGGTAAACTAAGGCTCAGAGAAGCTGAACCCTCAGTCCAAGGCTACAAAATAAAGAAGTGGCAGAGGCAGGACGAAACCTGGGACTGTTGGGATGTGGAGCCAGGAACTCAGGGATCCTGTCCAGATGGGAGACTCTGTGACCCTCTGCTCATTAGTAGCTAACCCAGGTAGGGCCCTCTAGGACCAAGGTAGCAAGTGATCTGGGCAAAGCCCAGAGCAAGCCTGGAGCTGGCAGAGAGCAGAATTGTTGTTCCTGTCCCCTTGAGCTGGGCTATCACTAGCGTGCTGGAGTCAGGTGGACAGGCTGGGACCTGACCAGTCACAGGCACAGCAAAGTCAGAAGTCAACCCTAGTGGCCCTGATCAGCGCAGGACCCTGGTTTTCTCCTCTCTCCAGCTGGCCAGGCTCATATAGAGGAGGGCCACGCCTACTTCCCACAGGCCACACCCACTCCTCCCCTCCCCAAGGCTTTTGTCCTTCCTGTCTGTCTGCCAGGGACTATCTTCCCCAGTCCTTGAGGGGCCAGGCTGCTCCAGCCCTTCCTTGGGCAGCAGCTCAGCCGTCACCTCCTCAGAAGCCTTCCCTCACCACTGTCCAGGCAGACCTGCTCTCTTGGGGTCTTTGGGGTCTTTCATAACACTTAACAAAAAAATGAGTCACACCAGGTACCAGTGGCTCACACCTGTAATCCTAGCTACTCAGGAGGCTGGGATCAGGATGGCAGTTCAAAGCCAAGGCAGACAGGAAAGGCCATGAGACTCTGATCTCCAGTTAACCACCAGAAAACTGGAAGTGGTGCTATGGCTCAAAGGGGTAGAGTGCTGGCCATGAGCAAAGAAGCTCAGGGACAGTGCCTCGGCCCTGAGTTCAAGCCCCATGACTCACACACACACACACAAACACACACACACACACACACACACACACACACACACACACACACAGAGTCATCTGGCCTTTCTGTCATCAATGCCTTCAGGCTTTGGGTATAAGCACCCCAGTGGCGTTATTCCCTGGAGTCTCCTTAGGACCTAGCACAGAGCATGGCATACAGCAGATGAGCAATGAACATTTGAAAAATGGAGCATCTACCTTCCTCACTACGGCAGCAATGGAGGTCCAGAGAGGGTGAGCCACTTGCTCAAGGTCACATAGCAAACCAGAAGGAAAATATGATTGGAACCTAGCTCAACAGCATCATAAGAAGCCAGCCCCACCCTTTCAGATATGACTTTTACCCCAACCTCTATCTTGATGGGAGAAGGAAGAGGTGTGTAGAAAAGGTGGAGGGGAGGGAAGAGGAAGAAAGTAAGTTTCAGCGATGAAGACTTCTGCTCACTTGACAGAGCCCAAAGCCCATCCTATAAAGTTGGGCAGCTGGCTGGAGGCCTCTAGGCCTACGGGCCTCCTGAGTCAGGGTCCAGCCTTGCCCTTGCCTGTCTGAGCTGGAAGGGGTTAAGCTCTGTGCTTGGCTCCCGCCTTGCTGTGGACCATGGCTGGGACAGAACATCTGCCTGTTGCTATGGTTGCCATACACTTGAAGGGGACGGCTGGATAATTATGGCAAATGCTTCGAGCCAGCAAGCGGGTGCTGGAAGTGGCTCAGGACCTTGGCCCACAGCATGGTCCCGAGCAGGACTCAGGCCCTCAATCCTGTGGGGGTCCTGTCCCCAGACTGGGGCTCCTGGGCCAGCCAGGAGTCAGCTGGAACCACCTTGGCCTTTGCATAATGCGTGAGCTGGCCTCAGGTGCCCCCACCCCACCCCAGGAGCTGGCAGCACGGCAGACCCTGGCAGCCTTAGGTATCAGAGTCTGTGGCCACAGGCCCACTAGCATGGGGGAGGGCACAGCTCTTATGATGCCCCAGTAATTCTATGTCCCCCTGCTGGAGTGAAGCCCTGTCATGAGTCCCTGGCCCCTGGGGAGTCCCCAGGAGCCCAGGAAGAGGTGCCTGGCTGTGGTTTCTGTCACCTCCATCTCCACTTCCCCTTCTGTTCATGGAGGACAGAGGTCGGCAGGGACAGGTCTGGGGAAGAGGTGACTGTGGGGCAGGAAATGGCTGCCCAGCCTCTCTCCTTAGGCAGATGGTAAAGCTTGAGCTACGGGTTTATGATGTGGTACATGCATGGCTAGAGCTTGCTCAGTGCCGTGGCCAATCCAATGATCTTCACTGAGTGCTAGCCCCTGCCAGACAAGCTGGAAGCGGGCAGAGGGGAGTATGAGCCCCAAGGCAGGGAGCTCAGCTTCCAGAAGGCTCTGTGAGACCCAAAGAGCCCTGAGAGCCTCTGGCAACCAGCTCCTTCCATAACTGACAGCGACACAGAGGCTAATACCCTCTCCAAGGTCACCTTGGAGGCTCCAGACTCGTCCCCCACCCCACGGCCCCCTTCTTCTGGCAACTTCTCCCCTCTCTTCTCACCTGCCTTCTTCATGTAACATTACAATCATAACATTAACTTGGTGCCAGGTACGGAGCCCTGCGAGGAAGGTGCTGGTAGCAATGCCTTCTCTGGAGGAGACGGCGGAGGAGCAAGGGAGAGATCTTCCCCAAGATCCCCCGGCTGGCAGGTAAAGACCGCACCAGTGCTCTAAGCCAGGTCAATCTCAACACTGAACCTTTTTAAATATTTTTTGGTAGTGGTGGTGGTGGTGGTAATGCTGGGCCTTAAACTCCAGTGCCTCACTCCTGGCTAAGCAAGTGCTCTACCCCTCCAGCCACACCCCAGCCTCACCCACTCCTTTTCTGTATCCCTTCCCTTGGAGATGACCTCCTTTGAGAGCGAGAGGAAATCCAGCTCTGCTTCCGCAGCTCTGCATGGAGGAGGCGCAGGCAGGTGTTTGATGATCTGATTCATGGACTCATTAATTTCTTCCATGCGCACCGAGTTTTTCTTCTGTCCAAGCTCTGGGCTGAGTACATCAATAGACCCCTTCTCTGAATAGGGCATCTGAGGACTAGAGACATCTAAAGCCAGTGCCCAGACTGAGTCCAATGAAGGATTAAAGTTCCTAAGGTAGCTAGTCAGTGTCTACCTCCACCTCCTGCAGGCCTGAGATGGGCTGGGGGGGGGGGGGGCTGGGTGTTGACCACACCCTTGTGTTACAGCGGAGAAAATGGCAGCTCAGAGAAATTAGGGGCCCTGCCTATGGTCACACAGCGATGTGGCAGGTCTGGTAGTCCCTGGAACCTAGCACAGCTGCACTCCATGGAGCATGTAAGCAGGTAAGGTCGCCTGGCTAGGGATGGGGATGACTCTTGGCTGTTATGGGATGTCACAACTGAACAATCAACAGCAAATCAGAACAAACGCCTCTCAGTGCCTAGCAAACTGCACAGCTAGTCACTAGCTCAGGGGCCACACATCCAAGTTTTGAAATGAGACTGTTAGGGCAGGGACCTAGGTTCCCTCCATCCCAGAGTGAGGGAGGGGCTGCTGAGCCCCATCCAGGACTATGGGCTTCTCCCAGGCTGCTTAACAAGTCTAAGGCAAGGGAGCCACGGGGCCTGCTCAGCTCAGCGCCTGTTCCTGGGGGACTGCAGGCTGGCAGGGAGGCCCAAGCTCTCCTTAAACACACTGACTCAGGCTGCAGCCCCACTCTGTATGTTTAACAGGCAGAGCTGTGAGCTGTGAATCAACATCTCGGGGGCCCTCTGGGCAGCATAGAGGCCTGTTCTCAGAGTTGGTGTGGGTGGGAGGGGTGGGATAAAGAGATCTGCAAGGAGGGGCCCGTGGACCCAGGAGCTGCTCTGCTTCCAGACACAGGGCCTCCTCGGGGACTCACAGGTTCCAGACAGGGCTTCTGAGACATTGCAGAAGAGCCTGAAGTGAGCTGCATGGGGCCCTCTGGTTCCAAGCTGATCTTGCTGCCTGGCTATGTGGCCTCGGATAGGGCGCTAAGCTTCTCTGGGACCATGACATCTGACCTCTGTGACATCTGAGGTCTCTTCCAGCCTTGCCTCAGATGGCTGCATCCTGTGCCTTCTAGATTCAGCCTATTCCCTGGCGGGTAGTGAGAAAAAACAACTGAAAGCCAGCTGGATGGATGGATGGGAGGATGGATGAATACATGCATGTGTACAGGGTGTGTGGATGTGTGCATGGGTGCGTGGATGGTAGATGGATGCATGGATGATGGATGGGAGAATGGACAGATGGATGAAGGACCCCTGAATCAGTGAACTCCTCAGTGCCAAGGAGGAGTCTTGCCTGGCTCTATTTGGGTAAGGAGCAACTTATTGGGGCAGAGTTGACTCCTCCCGTGCTGTCAGTTCTGGCCCATCTATTTACCTCTAACTCTTCATCTGTCTGAAACTACCTCGCTACAGCTTCACCTCCTCCACTCTGGAGGACAATACCCATCTCACGCGTATCCGCGTATCCCTCCTCTCCCCACTGCTCCCCCTACTTAAAGTCATTCTCTAAGGGTAGGAAAAGGACTTGGGGTGTAAATTTAGCCCCCTCTTCCCTTGGCTTCAAACCTCCCTTGGCCCTCTAAAACCCCTTCCTCTCACACCGTGGAGCCCCAGCTAACTCTGGACCTCATCTTCTTCCACCTCCCATCTCTCTCTGCGCCCTCCTGACTCCAGCAGTCCCCCCTCCCCGCACTGACTGGACTCATCATTACCCACCTGCACCATGCTCCAGGCCATTTTGGTGCTGTGACATCCCCTCCTACTTCCTGTCCCAGCCCCATCACCCATTAAACTGCACCCCACCCACTCTCCTCTAACCACCATTAGCCAGCTTAGCAGCCACTTCCCTTCCTCAAGGACACTACGAATACACACATGCACCTGCACCATTACCGTTCAGCTCTTTATCCAGCAACTGGCATGAGCTAGGGTGATTAATAGTGCCTGTCCCCTGGAAAAGCTGCACAGATCTGAATGGCACGGCCTTGCTGGCATCATTCCTCACTGGATCCCCTGCACCTAGCAAAAGATAGGGCCTATGGTCAGGAGAATTATTGAATGAATGAACACATGCATGATCAGGATGGAAGGATGAGCGGATGGAAGTAGCATCAAGAGCTAGAAGATGAGACATGGGATGAGAGAGCCTGTTTTGACAGGGTAGCTAGGGGCAGAGGAGGTGATACTGGAGAAGAGAGGTGGGGTCAGGGAAGATGGAGCAGTACAGGTCAAAGCAAATGACCTGGGGCTATCACATACCTGGTATACCCAAGGATATATAAGGGAGCCAGGAGGAATGTGGGGTCAGAGGTCAGGAGCACCAGGCAGAGCCGTTAACTCCTGGAGTCTGTTCCCAGAGAGTTGCATGGAGCCTCTGGGGCTCTGGGCTGAGCAATGTCTGTCTGGGTAGGGTTTTGTGCTGGATGGAGCCCAAGCTCTGGGCCTTCCTGCTTCACCCATCATGCCTGGTGCCCCATGGATGGAAATGCAGCTCAGCCAGTGACTGAGCTGACCCTGCCAGGGTGCAGGGGTCAGCATGGGAGAGGCCATGCAGGCCCGCTCCCTGTGCCCTGGCCACTCAGCTGCTACTGCATGTGGGGCTTTTTGTTCTTTGGTTTTCTTTTTTCTTTCTGTCATGCTGAGATGGAACCCAGGGCAAGAACTCTATCACTGAGTAGCAGCCCCTGCCCTTGAGGAATTTTTTTGTTTGTTTGTTGTCAGTGCTGGGACTTGAACTCAGGGCCTGGGCATTGTCCCTAAGCTCTTTTGCTCAAAGCTAGCGCTCTACCACTTTGAGCCACAATGCCACTTCCAGTTTTCTGGTGGTTAATTGGAGAGTCTCATAGACTTTCCTGCCTGAGCTGGCTTTGAACGGTGATCCTCAGATTTCAGCCTCTTGAACAACTAAGATTATAGGCGTGAGCCACCAGTGCCCAGCTTAAGGAATGCTTTTAGAGCTGGCCATGCCCTCCCTCCACTTATAACCCTCTTGAATCTTCCAGATGGTCCTGAGGAAAGGTGAGCAGTCTTGCAGCACTAGCAGCACAAGGAACTTGATGATCCCAGGAACGGTCTCTCCTGGGCATGGCCATGGACATCCACACTCTCCTGAGAACTAGCACGTACCCTATCTGCCAGGGAAAAAGGATGAAGACATCTGTCCTGGACCCCGACAGAAAATGGCAGTTTCCTCCTTGGCTCAGGTGCCAGCTTGGTGACTGTAGGCCCTGGCAGGAGCTCCCTCCCCTGCACCCCTGCTCTCCCGTACTTGTTGAGCTGGTGCCTGAATCTCTCTGAATTTGGATCATTATTCCTTGTAAGAAAATTGGATGAAGGCCAGGCGCCGGTGGCTCACGCCTGTAATCCTAGCTACTCAGGAGGCTGAGATCTGAGGATCGCGGTTCAAAGCCAGCCCGGGCAGGAGAGACCGTGAGACTCCTATCTCCAATAAACCACCAGAAAACCGGAAGTGGCGCTGTAGCTCAAGTGGTAGAGCGCTCGCCTTGAGCTGAAGAGCTGATGGACAGCACTCAGGCCCAGAGTTCAAGCCCCATGACTGACAAAAAAAAAGAAAAAGAAAAAGAAAATTGGATGAAGAAGGAAAAAGGGATCAGAAAGGGCTGGTGACTTATCAAAGGTCTAAGTATATGATGCCACCAAGCAGGGAAACTAGGACCTCTGACACGTGTGTGTGTGTGTGTGTGTGTGTGTGTGTGTGTGTGTGTGTGTGTGTGTGTGTGTCTTGGGGCTTGAACTCAGGGCGGGGGTGGGGGGTGGGGGGAGGCTGTCCCTGAGCTTTTGTGCTCAAGGCTAGAGCTCTGTCACTTTGAGCCACAGATGCTTTCCTAGCTTTCTGGTAGTTAATTGGAAATAGAGAATCCAGTGGACTTTCCTGCCTAGGCTGGCTTTGAACTTGGATTAAAGGGGTGAGCCACTGGTGCCAAATGGGCCTTTGACTCTGAATCTGGGTTTATGTCTCCAGTAGGCTGAGGCCTCAGGGCAGAAGCAGAGTGCCTGGCTCCTCTTCTAGGGCCCAGGATTTCCTGGACATGAAGGTAGACGATCTTTAGTGGGGATACAGTGAGGGAGTGGATGGCTTGAGAGCCTACTGCTGCTGAATCCATCGTCATCGACAAGGTTCTAGTGGCTCCTTAAGAAGCTCAGGGCGGGGCGTTTTGGAAATCACAGTTACAGTGGGATCCAGGGAAATGCCCTTCAACATCCAGCAGGAGTCTAGCAGATGCTCTTTCTTTTTATTGGTGATCACAGATTTTATTACAGAACAGTGGCAGCTGTGGAAATCTTAGCCCAATACCCACCTACACTCCATACACCCTCGCCTTCTTTTCCACCCCAGAATCGGGACAACAAGGGGTATGCCGAGAGCAGGAGCAGGCTGTGGACCGGAAGAGCTAATGGACGCAGACCCAGGAACACACTTAGGACCATCCTGGGCCGGGGTGCCAGGCACGGCGGGGCGCGGTGGGGGGAGGGGGGGTGGTCTCAATAATCTCCTTTAAAGATAAAAGTTTGTGGCGTTTTCCCAGTAAAAATTCCAGCTGGGGTGGGGTGTTTAGAAGAGAGCATGCTTTTCATAAATTACTACGAGGATACGTCAGGATAAACTCCGTTAAAAAAATATAGCCAGGCCTTTGGAAAGTTAATAGTTCAGCACCGTTCCTCAGCAGGATGAGGGATTTCTTAAATATTTCTTTGGGATCATTGTTTAAAGAAAGATATTGCTAATGGCCAGGAACCTTCTTGTACCACTGCATGGCCCTTATTGGGACAGCCTGGGTGGGGCTCTTGCTGGAAGCAAAGCTCAGAAACATATCGCCGTGTGTGTGTGTGTGGGGGGGGGTGTGGGTGTGGGTGTGGGCGCACATGCGTGTGTGTGTATGTGTGTGCGTGCGTGTGTGCATGCGTACGCGCATCCAGACATAGTTCTTCCTGTCCTCAGAATGGCAGGTGAGAGAGGACTGTACAGCCCAGAGAGGGAAAGAGTCCAGACCCAGAACACACAGTTAAGAAACAAAGGACTGCCGGGCACCAGTGGCTCATGCCTGTAATCCTAGCTATTCAGGAGGCTGAGATCTGAGGATCACAATTCAAAGCCAGCTCCGGCAGGAAAGTCCATGAGACTCTTATCTCCAATAAAACACTAGAAAACTGGAAGTGGCGCTGTGGCTCAAGCGGTAGAGCACGCGCCTTAAGCTAAAGAGCTGAGGGACAGCACCCAACCCAGAGTTCAAGCCCTACCACTGACAAAAAAAAAAATCCTAGCTACTTAGGAGGCTGAGGATCATGGTTCAAACCCAGCCTAGGCAGGAAAATCTGTGAAACTCTTATCTCCAATTAACCACCAGAAAATGGGCTGTGGCTCCAGTACTAGAGCCCTAGCCTTAGGCAAAAAAAGTTTAGAGACAACACCCAGGCCCTGAGTTTGAACCCCAAAAGAAGAAGAGTTAGACTGGGTTATTTGAACTTCAACAACTCCACCCTGACTTAGGGCAAATTCTCTTTCTGTATATACCAGGTTCTTCACTTGTCTAATGGATCCATTCATTTGCTCAGATAACAAGTATTTGGTGCTTGTTAAAATCCAGGTGTTGGAGGGTTGTGGGTGTTTAGTTTAGTGGTATGGAGCTTGCCTACCATGCAGGAGTTCCAGGGTTCAATCCTCAGGGTGAATACACACACACACACACACACACACACACACACACAGGTCACACACACAGGTGCTGGGCTGCAACATGACCCAGACAGACTCAGTTCATTCCATGGAACTCAGACATAACATCCAAGGACAAATGGTAATCAGTACTATCAGGAAAAAATACAGAATAACAAAGGGACAGGTCGGGGGTAAGCATTTTGAGCCAGGATAATCATAAGGAGTTTGTCTGGGCAGCTGATAATTGAATGCAGACATGAAAAAAAGAGGCAGGGGGAGAGGGAGAGAGAGGAAGAGAGAGGGAGCTGTGAAAGCAGAAGAGCGAGTGCAAAGGTCCTGGGGTAGAGCCATCCTGCAGCACTAGAGGGCACTGAAAGCCCAGTGCGGCTGCATAGAGTGAGGTGGAGTGTATGGGGTACGTTCAGAGTGGATGGGTACAGATTATGGAGACAATCCATGGAAGTTTCTATTTTAGGGGGCTGGGGAGGTAGCTCAGCGGTAGAACGCTTGCCTCACATGCCTGAGGCCCTGGGTTTCATTCCTCAGCACCACAGAAACAGAAAAGGCCAGAAGTGGCGCTGTGGCTCAAGTGGTAGAGCACTAGCCTTGAGCTGAAGAGCTGAGGGACAGCGCCCAGGCCCAGAGTTCAGGTCCCATGACTGACAAAAAAAAAAAAGAAGAAGAAGAAGTTTGTATTTTATTCTGAGAATGATGGGGTCCCCCCAGGACTGGTTTCAGGGGAAGGACTGGTTATACCATATGCATAAAAAAAAGATTCCCAGGGCTGGGAAGATGGCTCAGTGGTAGAGCGCTCGCCTTGCATGCCTGAGGCCCTGGGTTCGATTCCTCAGCACCACATAAGCAAAAAGAAAAAAGCCGGAAGTGGCACTGTGGCTCAAGTGGTAGAGCGCTAGCCTTGAGCTGAAGAGCTGAGGGACAGCACCCAGGCCCAGAGTTGAGGACCCACGACCGGACCCAAAAAAAAAAAAAAGATTCTCCCTCACCCCTGCTTTAAATTCATCTGATTACATTGCCCAGTGGGGAAAAAAAAAAGCATGGAGAACAGAACCACATACAGTTCTCCCTCTCTCCCTCCTCCCCCCCTCCTCCTCCTTGTCCTCCTCCTCCTCCTCTGCCTCCTCCTCCTCTTCCTTCTCTACCTCCCTCCTGCTCAGAGAAGGTGATATTCTGTATCCCAGGCTGACCTCCAATTCTTGGTTCTGCCTCAGCCTTTCAGGTGCTGGGATTACAGGTGTGTGCCACCACACTTGGATTTTTATTCAAAAAGACAAAAAGAGGAGCTCTGAGTCTGCGCTGAAGCCTGTGTGCATAAAACAATCATGGGGGGGGGGCAGCGAGAGATGAAGATAGGAACTGGTGCTTAGCAGGGCAACTGCAGGAGAGACGCTTTCTTCTCTTTGGGTTTCTCTGGCATGAGCTGAATTCCGAGCCATGCACATTTGTTACCTATTCAAAAATAAATAAACAAGCATTTTTCCTGGAAGCAAAAGAAAAATAAAGGGAAACGATGGAAAGGAAGGTCCTCGTGTCTGCTGGGTGTGGGGGGGGGGAGATTGTAGGTGCCTGGGTGGGGGTCCTGAGGGTGGGAGAGGCTGGGCAGTGGGGTGAGTATTTTCAGCTCCACTTCCCAGAGGGAAAACTGTGGTGCCCAGAGAAGGCAAGCGCCAAGTCTCAGACCACACAGCGAAGAAGTGGAGAAGGGCTTGAATGACAAGCCCATCCACAGACCAGTGCTCTGCTGTGTGTCCTGGAACATATCTGCCCGGCTTCCTTCTCCAGGCCCACGGTAGGCGATCGTAAAGGTTTGCTGAGGGAGGAATTCACTCATACAGGCATTCAACACACATGGCAAGTGCTGCCTGCTCTATGCCAGAGAAGCAGGGAAGGGAGGAAAGGAGGGAGGGAGGGAGGAGGGAGGGAGGGAGACCCAGCGTCACAGAGTACATGGGGCCCAGGGAGGCAGATGTCCTAGGCTGAACTGACATGTGAAAAGTATGAGTGCGCTAGGAAGAAAAACAGAAGCTGAGCAGCCTCAAATGGGAAGGGAGGCAGCATCTTGCAGGCAGAGAGAGCGCCCTGGGTGCAGGGGTGAGGTGCTGCACTATGGGAGAAGGGGGAGGGCATTTCAGGCCGCAGGGACTGTCCGTGCAAGGACAAGGAGGTGGGTTGTGCTTGGAACATCTGAGCAACAACAAGGAGGGAGGCTGAGACAGGGCGTCATTACTCGCACCTGTAATCCCAGCGCCTGAGAATCTGAGGCCAGTCTGGGTTACCTAGCAGTCCCTTGTCAAAAGCAAACAAAAAGCCCTGGGCCACTGGTGGCTCATGCCTGTAATTCTAGCTGCTCAGGAGGCTGAGATCTGAGAATCACAGTTCAAAACCCACCCAGGCAGTTAAACTCATAAGACTACCCCACCCCCCACCGACCTAGGGTTTAAACTTAGGGCCTGGGCACTGTCCCTGATCCTCTCTGTGCTCAGGGCTAATGCTCTACCACTTGAGCCACAGCACCACTTTCACCTTTTTCTGTGGTACTGAGGAATCGAACCCAGGGCTTCATGTATGCTAAGCAAGCACTCTACCACTAAGCCATATTCCCAGCCCTCCATGAGACTAATCTCCAATTAGCCACCAGAAAACAGGAAGTGGCACTGTGGCTCAAAGTGGTAGAGCACTAGCCTTGAGTGTAAAAGCTTAGGGACAGCACCCAGGCCCTAAGTTCAAGCCCTACAACTAACAAAAACCAAACAAACAAAAAGCCAGGTGTTGGTGGCTCATACCTGTAATCCTAGTTATTCAGAAAGCTGAGTACTGAGGATCGTGGTTCCAAACCAGCCCAAGCAGAAAAGTTGGTGTGACTCTCATTTCCAATTAAGCAGCAAAAAGCCGAAATGGAGGAGTGGCTCAAGAGGTAGAGCACCAGCTTTGAGTGGAAAAACGAAAGTGAGAACATTCGAGTTGAAGCCCCAGTATTGACACAAAAAGAAAAGAAGCAAACAGAGGTGAAGCCAAATGAGGCAAAAGGTGATGGGGAAGGATAGACAGGAGCTAGGTTACTGTGGGAGTGGCAGCCAGCGACAGAGGGCCCAGGAGCCGGGGACCTGCAGAGCGGATAGAAGCTAGACTTTGTGTCCTAGCTCTGTCCTCTCCCAGGCATGGAGCTCATGCCTGTCCATCTAGGCTCTCAGTTGGCTGCCTTGTTGGTCACAGGGGACACGGTCACAGGTGGAGAGGACTCCCCAAATCTCTCTAGGCTTTGTATCAAGATTGGCAGGTCAGCCAGCTGGTGGCTCACACCTATAATCCTAGCAACTCAGGAGGCTGAGATCTGAGGATTGTGGTTCAAAGCCAGCCAGGGCAGGAAAGTCCCTGAGACTCTTTTCTCCAATATACCACTCAGAAAACTGGAAGTGGCGCTGTGGCTCAAGTGGTAGAGTGCCTTGAGCTGAAGAGCTCAGAGACAGCACCCAGGCCCAAGCCCCCTGACTGACAAAAAAAAAAAAAAAAAAAAGATAAATAATTAAAAAGATTGGTAGATCAACTGCCCTTGGTGGGGGCAGGCCAGGCAGCGAAGGCCTCTAGAGGAAGCAGGGCCTAGAGCCTGGAGTCCAGCTACAGCCCCCAGCTTTGGCCTCCTGTGCCTTCACCATCTGTGCACCGTGGCTGGCCAGGCACGCCCTGCTCCCAGTGTCCATGTGGATCCCAAGCTGACAGTGCACCCGGGCAGAGCGGGTGCAGCCGTTCAGATGCTCAGGGCTGCGGGGGTTCTGCTGGGTTCTCCTTGGGCCCCACGGCTCTCCTGGTTATTCTAACCAGGAAGGGAAAGATTCTGCTGTACTCAGGAACCCAGCCTCTCCACGCATCCTTGTTCTGTCCCACACCAGCCCTGTTGGCAGGCAAGACAATCAAGCCCCAGAGTGAGGGAGACTTGACCAAGGACCCCTGAGTGTCACATAGCAGAGCCCTGATGGAAACCTGGCACTAAGAGTGGCCAGAGCTGCACCTGCTACCAAATCCTGGTATCTCTGAGCACCTGGAAAGGGCTCGGGTGAGGCAGGACTTGGACAAGCAATGAATGCCTCCCTCCAAGTTGTGGGCCAAGGGGGCCCCATTACCCCCTCCCTTCTCCTCCCTCTGTGTGGCAGGAAGTATGGCTCCCCTCCCCCCACCATGGGGCGGCCATGACCTGGCTCAGGTGACACTGCACCTGCAGCTGAGCCACCAATACCTGCCCGGCCTACTGGCTAGAGTAGGCCCCCAGCAGCAGGTGGGCCAGGGCCTGAGTTGAAAGGTCCAGCCTTGGAAAGACCAGACTGTGCGTTTCTCCCATCTCCCTGCCTACGTAGGAACAGACTGGTTAACTCCTACTGATTCCTAAGCACCCCTGTCAGGCAGATCTCAGGTTAGCGCAGTGTCTACTGTCTTTTCCTCAGAGCACTCATCCATACTGGCCGGTTTGCAGAGCTGGAATCCTTCTATCCTAAGACTGTGGTCAACCAGGACAGCAACTGATAAATGACTACAGCCCAACCAGCCAGAGAGGTCTGGGGCAGTGGAAGAGAGAGGAAGGAGGGGAAGGTGGAGAAGAGGGCTCTGGATTTGGATCTCAGGCATTGCTGCCGACATTCATTCATCCACTCACTCACCACACACATCCTGACTTTTCTCTATAGAAAGCCACAGGCCACTTTCCACAGCTTCTAGAACCACATTCAAACACTCTGCTCCTAGCCAGGTGCCGGGGGCTCACGCCTGTAATCCTAGCTACTCAGGAGGCTGAGATCTGAGGACCACAGCTCAAAGCCAGCCTGGGCAGGAAAGTCCATGAGACTCTTATCTCCAATAAACCACTAGAAAACCAGGAGTGGTGCTGTGGCTCAAGTGGTAGAGTGCTCGCCTTGAGCTCAGCGACAGTGCCCAGGCCCAGAGTTCAACCACGACTGAAAAAACAAACAAACAAAACAAAACAAAATAACTCTGTTCCTAAATAAGCCTCAGTTGAACTCCAGAACCTCAGGATCCCTGGGCTGCAGTTCACCTCCTCCCTTCCATTGTCTCCACCCAGGTTGCATTATAGAAGGTTCTTCTACTGCCCCGATGGGGATGGGGTTGCAGAGGGTCCCTCCATAGCTGTGTCAGGACCTTACCCCTGTGCACAGGACTCCATCTCGGTCCCATCCTTGCCTCCTTCCTTCCTCTCTCACCAGCCACACCCAAGCTGGTGGGATTTCCAGAATCAGTGATGAGATTGCCTCTTCCCTGCATTGTGGGCTGCCCGGTCCCACAACACCCACATGGCCACATGCCCACTGTGCCCCCAACACCCTAGGAGCTGGAGTCCTCACGGGGCCTTGGTGAGCATGTAGGTCTGCCTCCCCATGTTGTAACAACAAGCCTAAAAACAAACAAAAAAAGAAAAACAATGGCTCAACAGTAAGGGCGGCTGGCACTTCCCACGGGCCAGGTGTCCCACTTTCACACTGCTTTCTGTAATCCGCACACAAACCATTCGGAGAGGCCCACAACGCCCTCATCTCACACAGGGCAGAGCCAAAGCTCAGAGAGGTTGACTCTGCCCCCTGAGCCCACGGAGCCCACACTGTCAGCTGACCACCTAGCAGCACACCCACACAGCCTGGAGAGACAAACGGCTTCCAGAAAAGCCAGGATGAGCTTCACAGCAATGGTAGGACAGGGAGGACCCTGAACTGGGTTGGAGCTCTGTATGGTTTGGGTTGTTGTTGTTGTTGTTGTTGTTGTTGTTTTCATCAGTCCTGGGGCTTGAACTCTGGGCTTGAGTGCTGTCCCTGAGCTCCTTTTACTCAAGGCTAGTGCGCTACCATTTGAGCCACAGCACCACTTCTTCTTTTGTTTTTTTTTTTGGTCATGTGTGGGGCTTGAACTCTGGGCCTGGGTGCTGTCCCTCAGCTCTTCACTCTACCACTTAAGCCACGGCACTATTTCTTGTTTTCTGGTGGTTTATTGGAGATAAGAGTCTCATGGACTTTCCTGCCCAGGCTGGCTTTGAACTGCAATCCTCAGATCTCAGCCTCCTGAGTAGCTAGGATTACAGGCGTGAGCCACGGGTGCCTGGTGCTCCCCATCTTTTAGCTGTGTGGCTTTAGGCAGATCATAGGGACCTCTTTGGTCCCTATCTATAAAATGGAGATGATCAGTGCCTTTATATACCAAAGTTCAATATCCACAGGACATTTATGCTCCTCCTCTAGAGTGGAAGAGGTAACTCTGGAAGTCCCTAATTGTGGTACCTCTCAGGTAGACCCCCACCCAGAGCCAGTCTTGCTGAAGGCTGCCTTTTGCTTTCAGGGCATGAGAGGAGCAGAGTGGCCACCTGAGTGTGATCTTGCTGGGGAGCGAAGGCCCTACTGTGCGTGGTCACAGCAGTGTTCTGAGTGTGTGACCAACAGCTGGAAAGGAAGGGCCATCTTGTCCCAAGTTGAATCCTAACACTGGGACCCTGTGGACTCTGGTGGGAACAGTTGTTCCCACCATCCTGCGGGCCTCAGCAGTAGGATCTGGGCATCTCTGGGTCCTCCCCTGGGCCATGCCAGGCTCCCGTGCCAGACACGGTCCCCCTCCCTTCCCTGGGGAGGGGGACAAACGAGGATGAGACAAAGGGAGCCAGGGGGCTTGTGCCACCCCTCCCGACCTGCAGAGCGCCCCACATCCCCCCTCCTGCCACTTGGCCGCGCGGCTGGGGCGCCCGGCACCGTTGCTATGGCGGCAGCTCAGGGAAGCTGCAGCTGGGTAATTATTGCGAACATCCATCCTGCCTCCTGCCCGCCCTGTGCCGGGTAGCCAGCAGCCAGGGCCAGGGCAGCCTCCTCGCCCGCCTGCTGGCCGCGCCCAGCCTAGCTTGGTGCCCACTGAGGTCCAGAGGGGAGGAGAGGCAGGCAGGGGATGGGAACTGCCAGGAACCCCCACTTTTTCTCCCTTATCTCGGCCCTGGCCCCCCCTCAGAGCTGACCAACCAGCCTGGAACTTCATTTTTTCTACTCATACACATGCTGCACACACAAAACCCTCCAGAGGGCCTCCTGGGGCCCAGAGAAACGTGCCCAGCCTTTCCTGGGACCTTGGTGGCCTCAGGAAGTGGAGTGGCCTCTGGCCTGTCACACAGGGGACATCCCCCCCTCGATGAGGAGGTCCCCTGGGGTCCCAGCACTGCCTCTACCCAGAATCCCAGCCTGGCCCTGAGGTCTAAATATAGCTCAGCCTCGCTGTGCTGGAGGTCACATGCACCCCTAACTGCCCCTGGTGGCCATGTGGAGGCTGCAGGAGACATCCATTCATTCAGGCATCCAGCAAGCCTCTCAGGAGCCCTCCTGTGTACCAGGAACCCTGGTGGGCACACGCACGTGTGTGCGCGCGCGCGCGCGCACACACACACACACCCCTTCTGCTTGGCAGGTGTGCATCTACCTTGTGAGGCTCATAGCCCCTCAGGGCACATGCACGTGGGAATTTTTAGAGTGCGCACTCCATAAAGGCAAGCAAAAAAGGTGTCCTTTTACCCAGACTGGGGGAAGTAGGGAAGAGAGGCCCGATGGGCTGTGGGGGCAGGGAGGAGGGGAAGGTGCACTGAGAGGCAGAGGCAGCAGGCATTGTCTGGTCCAAACACTAAGTAGTAAGGGGAGGAACCCACCCTTAGCCCCCTCAGAGGGGCGCACAGGCTCACTTGGAAGGGCACTTGTTGGGGGGGGGGTGTCCATCTTGATGGCTAAGAATGCCTGCACATGGAGGCGACACAGGGCAAGGGGAAGAGGACACAGGACAGAGGGAAGGTGTGGGGCCAGTGAGTTAGAGAGGAAGAGGGAGAAATGGCAGGATGTGGGGATAAGAGGCTGCCTGTGCCGTACCAGAGCCCTGCCCGGGGAAGGACAGACACACCGAAATAAAAAGGAAAAAGTGCCTGAGGGAGAGCCCAGACTCAGTGGGCCGGCAGACATTAGGGCCCCTGGGGAAGGCTTTCCACCTTGGCCGAAGCTGGTGGAGGAGAACCACCAGGACAGTGCACCATCCTTTGGGGTAGGGGCCGAGTCAGCCCTGAGGGCCTTTGTACCTCACACTTGCAGTCTCAGCAATCAGCCTTCTCTGTGAGCCAGAGTTTCCTAACCAGCATCTTAGGCTAGCCCTGGGGCTAGGCCCAGCAGGGAGGAACAATCATTTAGATGTGAGGAAACTGAGGCTCAGAGGAGGGAAGTAATGTATCTAGGCAGGGAAAGTGGAGAAGAATTAAGACTGAGCATCCCCTGAAGTAGCAGGAACCTTACACACATCCCCTGGGGCTGCAGCTGGGAGGTATAGGAGTAGAACTTGAAGTTCCCGGCCTAAAAGCCCTCGGTCTATAGGCCCCCGGTCTATAGGCTCCCTCGTCTATAGGTCCCCTGGCTTGCTAAGACAAGCAATCAGGACTGAAGTCTAGATTGGGCCCACTCCCTTTAGCAGCAACTTTTTTGGAGAGTATAAACCAGAGGACAGGGGCTTTGTCACACTCTTAGGAATTGTGCAGTCTGACTATAAGCCTCTGTCTTACAGATGATGAGCCTGAGGCTCTGACCAGCCCTAGGCCCAGACAGCCTGTTCTTTCTCAGCTCCTAGAGAAGCTGAAGGGAGTAGGGAGATGTCCCGCTGACTGCAAAGCTCTCTAGCGTCTGTGTGACCATGCAGCCTGTGAGGTTTCCACTGGGCATGGAGGACAAGTGGATATCACTTCAGGGAAGGTCTGACACAGCCCTGCAGCTGCGCTCTCCTCCAGGACCCATGGGCTATTGACTGACAGCCCTTGGGCTAACTATGCCATGCATAGAGTTGTATAAGTATAGGTAACAATGACAGGCTGTATTGGGCATGACCATTGAGAAGACGAAGGTGAGGCTCTCTGCAGTACCTGGCACACGTTGAACAAACACACACACACACATATACACACAGACCACTTTTTTTTTTTTTTTTTGGCTGATCCTGGGGCTTGAACCTAGGGCCTAGACACTGTCCCTGAGCTATTTTGCTCAAGGCTAGCACTCTATCACGTGAGCCACAGCACCACTTGCATCTTTTTTCTGTGATTAACTGGAAATAGAGTCTTGGGCCAGGAATGTGGCTTAGTGGTAGAGTGCTTGCCTCCCATGCATGAAGCCCTGGGTTCGATTTCCTTATTACCGCATACACAGAAAAAGCCAGACGTCGCACTGTGGTTCAAATGGTAGAGTGTTAGCTTTGAGTAAAAGAAGCTCAAGGACAGTGCCCAGGCTCAGAGTTCAAGTCCCAGAATTGGCCCCCCACACACACACATACACACAAAAGTCTCATGGACTGCCAGGCATCAGTGGCTCATGCCTGTAATCTTGGCTATTCAGGAGGCTGAGATCTGAGGATCACGGCTCAAAGCCAGTCTAGGCAGGAAACTTCGTGAGACTCTTATCTCCAGTAAACCACTTAGAAAAATGGAAGTGGCACCGTGGCTCAAATGGTAGAGCGCTTGCCTTGAGCTGAAGAGTGCAGGGACATTGCCCAGGCCCAGAGTTCAAGTCCCACAACAGACAAAAAAAAAAAAAGTCTCATGGACTTTTCTGCCTAGGCTGGCTTCAAACTGTGATCCTCAGATCTCAGCCTCCTGAGTAGTAGCTAGGATTACAGGCGTGAGCCACTGGAGCCTGGCAGAATTTTTGTTTTTGTCAGTCGTGGGGCTTGAACTCTGGGCATGGGCCCTGTCCCTCAGCTCTTCAGCTCAAGACAAGTGCGCTACCACTTGAACCACTTCCGGTTTTCTGGTGATTTATTGGAGATAAGAGTCTCACGGACTTTCCTGCCCAGGCTGGCTTTGAACGTCAATTCTCAGATCTCAGCTTCTTGAGTAGCTAGGATTACAGGTATGAGCCACTGGCACCCAGCCTGGCAGAATTTTTATAAAGGTTTTTGCTGTGCTGAGGATGGAATCCAGGGTCTCTTATAGACTAGGTAAGTGCTCTCTACCACAGACATGTCCCAGCCCTGATTGTTACTGATCTGTGTTTTTCTTACTTCATCCCCAGAATGACTGAGAGGGAGGCTCCATCACTATCTACACTTTAGAGACTGAGAACTAGAGGCTCTGAGAGGAGAGGTCCCTTGTAGGAAGTTGCAGAAATAAAATGCAGAGGAAAAAGCCACCACACACCACTGCCCTCTGGGCTCCGGTGCCCACTGCCTGCCTCTAACCTGAGGCCAATATTAATTATCCAAGGTCACCTCTAAGTTCCCACTCCAGTGATCCTGTTCTGCCCCTCCCCCAAGCCTGGCCACCCAAGTCCCCAGCACTGTGTCCGGCACAGCCAAGACCATCCTGTGTGTGTGTGTGTGTGTGTGTGTGTGTGTGTGTGTGTGTGTGTGTGTGTGTGTGTGTGTGTGTGTGTATGTGTGTACCAGGATTTGAATTCAGGGCTTCTCACTCAGCTTGATTACTTGGCTGGTGCTCAGTCACTTGAGCCATACTTTCAAGCTGGGATTTTGCTGATTAATTGGAGGTGGAGGACTTTTCTGACAGGGCTGGCTTTGAATCTTTTTTGTTTGTTGGTTGGTTGGTTTGTTTTTTTTTTTTTGTCAGTCGTGGGGCCTGAACTCTGGGCCTGAGTGCTGTCCCTCAGCTCTTCAGCTCAAGGCTAGCGCTCTACCACTTGAGCCACAGTGCCACTTCCAGCTTTTTCTGCTTATGTGGTGCTGAGGAATCAAACCCAGGGCCTCATGCATGCAAGGCAAGCACTCTACCACTGAGTCACCTTCCCAGCCCTGGCTTTGAATCTTGATTCTCAGATCTCAGACTTTTGAGTAGCTAAGATTACAAGTGTGAACCATGGGCAACCAGCTCCAGGCCTTTTTTTTTTTTTCTTTAAATTGTACTGGGGCTTGAACTTGGGGCCTGAGCACTGTCCCTAAGCTTTTTTTTCCCCTCTCTCATGGCTAGCATTCTACCACCTGAGCCACAGCTCTACTTCTGGCATTTTGGTGGTTAATTGACTTTTCTTCCCTAGGCTGGCTTTGAACCAAGATCCTCAGCTCTCAGCCTCCTGAGTAGCTAGAATTACAGGTGTGAGCCACTAATGCCTGGATCCAGGCATCCTGGGCCTTCTCACCCTTTCTAAACATGACTGCTATATCCACTCTTCCTCGATCCCAGTGCCCCCCTGCCAGCCTAGGTGTCTGCTGGGGTCCCCTAACTCTGGCTGCCTTCACAACTGCCCCAAAACTTTCTTATGATCACAGCAACCTTATGCTTTTCTGACCTCAGTCATTTGTCTATCCATCCATTCATTCACCCATCCATCCATTTGCCTCCCTCTCTCTCTGCTCCATTCCCCTATTGCTTGTCCTTCAGGGCAGGTCCATGGTGGTGAGGGTGTCCAGAGGCAGTCAGCAGACTGTCCGCTGCCCAGAGGCTCCATCTTGGTGGCTTTCCTTACCTGTTGCATAGATATCATGGTGTCTATGTCCCAGGCCAGTTGGATGGGAGAGCTCCGGTGTGTGAACGTTGACAGCTGGCTCTGTGCTAGAGCTGTCACTGGCTGATAATGAGAACGGGGCTCAGCTGTGAGCCATCCTGACCTGGCACTGTCAGCCACTGTGTAGGCCTGGCCTATTGGCATCCAGATCTGCCCATTGCTGTAACTTAGACCAGGCTCTGCTTCTGCCAATGTGGGGTTCATTCCTGCTGTAGTCTTTGTTCAGTCTAGTCCCTGATCTAGAAGGCCCTTCCTTGCCACTGCATCCTGTCCTCTGTGCAGACAGTGACCCTCCTTCTTCCCCTTCAGCAGCCTTCCTGGGCCCTGTTGGTCAGCACTGCCTCTAGCACACACTGGAGCTCTTATGATCACAGGGCCTCAGGCAGGACCTATGTGGGCCTGAGTTCAAATCCTGGCTCTCCTGAGAGCTCACACTTGTGAATGTATTTGTGATAAGGGCTATTTATTTGTTTACTGGCAGGAACTGCATACGTTTACTCTTCCATAACAGTACACAGGAGCAGGCCTATTCTTTTTCTGGAATTCTGTATCATACCAAAGGCTTTAAAATAGTTACATAACCAGCTAAGCATGGTGGTGCATGCCTGTGATCCTAGCACTCAGGAAGTTGGGGCAGGAGGATCATACATGAGTTGAGAGCAACTCAAGCAACATACAGAGATTCTGTCTAAAAACAAAACAAAACAAAACAAAAAACACATAAATAAGCGAGGTACCAATAGCTCATGCCTGTAATCCCAAGCTGAGATCTGAGGATATTGGTTCAAAGCCAGCTCAGGAAGAAAAGTTTATGAGACTCTTATCTCCAATTAACCACCAGAAAAGCCAAAAGTGAATCTGGCTCAAGTGGCAAAGCGCTAGCCTTGAGCATAAAAGCTCAGGGACAGTGCCCAGGCCCTGAGTTCAAATCCCAGGAGCAGCAACACAAACACACACACACACAGACACACACAGACACACACACACACACTTAAATAAGTAAACATGGATGTAACAAAGTCTAGAACCCAGGTTCCAAGGGATTCTCAATAGCCCTGGGGGGCAGGTGGTCCTATTGGATCACCAGTCCTCTGTTCTAGGAAAGACAAACAGTTGCCCCCATAAAAGGATGCTGAGACTCCTGGTTTCCAAGACCTTGTGGCTCTCAATGAAAGCTCCCTGGAAGATGGTCCTACCGTCCAAGGACAAGGATGGTAGCTTGTGCCAGCCCCTAGCTCCTCCGTCCTCACAACAATCCCAGGGGGTGGCGAGTAGACATCACAAGCCACATGTGGGAGGGTTTGCTAACCTGGGTTCCCTTGGAGCTGTGACCACAGCGGTCAGTCCCTCCCTGTCCCCCACCCTGGTCTGTGGCAAGGGTCGATGGAGTGAAAGATTCAGGGGGCAAAGAACCAGGTGCTAACATTTACTATCCACAATGCTGAGAATTTAACCCAGGGTCCTCCACATGCCAGGCAAATACTCTACCAGTAAACTATAGCCTCCAGTCTGGCCAGCTCATCCTCTAGGTGGAAACACCAAGGAACAGAGAAGCCATGTCACTGGCTCAGAGTCACTCAGCTTCTAAGCAGCAGGATTACTATCTGAACATAGGCGAAGTTCCAAGTCATGAAACGTTTTACTCCCCTAGTGCATTCTTGTCTGTGGTACCCAGTGGTGCCCCCTGCCTGACTCCCCAGTGTGTCCCCCAGATATCCCTCGCCTTGCTACATTGCCTAGCCCAGCCTCAGGCCCTCCCTTTCCCGGCCACCTCCTGTCATAGAAGTCTAGCTGCACCTGCTCCCCATCCTGGCTTGGGGGTTTGGTCTGCACAGCTAGCAGCCCTGTCGCCGTGGCCAAAGCCTCCGCCTTCCATACTATAGGCTTCATGCATTTGTCCAACTCTTCTTTCCTTTCTCAGCAAACATGCATCGACACAGAAACGAGCCAGCACTTGCCTTGGTACCAGATTCAAAAGGAACCCAACCTGGCCTTGACCCCATGGGGTGGAAGAGAACATCAAAGACACTCACTCTATCACAGAGCTGCTCTGATAAAGTGGCACAGGCTTCTGGGTCAGGGTCAAGGGATTCCAGCCTGGATGTTCTGGAAGCTTCCAGGAAGATTGTGCCTGAGTCTGGAAAGGGGAAGAAGAATCACCAAGAGTCCAGCCTACCTCACCTCCATTACCGCGTGGACAGAGGCCGGGTCACAGGGGAGGAGGAGGCTTTCAGAAAGGGCCAATTGTTCCTCATAGCTGGTCCCCAGAAAGTCCTCCAGCTACCCAGGCAGCTCTGGGCTCATCAAGGTTTCCCAGAATCTCATGTCTAGGAATGGACTGGCAGAAAACAAAATAATCAGCACTGGGAACATAGAGGGTGCTTGTCATGTGATCACTTATCCAGCCAACAGTGGAAACGACTTCAGTGCCATGCCATGAAGAATGGTCACGACAGCCACCAGGCTAGTGTCACCCAAAGGGCTGAGAAGTCTAGGCTCAGATACTACTCAGAGGCACCCAGTAGATAGGCAGGGAGCCAGTGACTTGTGCCTATAATCCCAGCCACCCAGGAGCCTGAGATCTGACAAGCATGGTTTGAAGCCTGCCTGGATAGGAAAGTCCATGAGATTCTTATCTCCAGTTAACCACCCAAAAACTGGAAAATGGAGCTGTGGCTCAAGTGGCGGAGCACTAGCCTTGAGCAAAAGAAGCTCACGAACAGAGCCTAGGCCCAAAGTTCAAGCCCCAGGACTGGCAATTAAAAAAAACCTCAGGGGGGCTGGGAAGTTGGCTCAGTGGTAGAGCGCTTGCCTTGCATGCCTGAGGCCCTGGGTTTAATTCCTCAGCACCACATAAGCAAAAAGAAAAAAGCCGGAAGTGGCACTGTGACTCCAGTGGTAGAGTGCTAGCCTTGAGCTGAAGAGCTGAGGGACAGCGCTCACGCCGAGTCCAGGCCCCATGACCAGACCCAAAAAAAAAACCTCAGGGGCAGCATGTAGGCCTCTGAGTTCAGATCCTAGGACTGGTGTGCGCGTGCATGTGCACACACGTGCACACACACACACACATACACACATGCAAAGGCACATGATACAATTTGAAATAGAAAGCACTATGATGCAAGTTGTAATCATCCAAAATTAAGAGGTTATAGATATGAATGTACACACAGGAAGATATAGAAAGAAATGTGGTTCTCTGGTGATGGACTAACCTTGGGGCTGTATTTCAAAAATAATTTCCCAGGCTGGGAACGTGCCTTAGTGGTAGAGTGCTTGCCTCTCATGTATGAAGCCCTGGGTTTGATTCCTCAGTACCACATACACAGAAAAAGCTGGACGTGGTGTGGTGGCTCAAGTGATAGAGTACTAGCCTTGAGCAAAAGAAGCTCAGGAACAATGCCCAGGCCTGAGTTCAAGCCCCAGAACTGGCCAAAAAACAAAAAAGTCCCTAGAGCCATGCACGATGGTGCACACCTTATAAGCCCAGCTGCTCTGGAGACAGAGAGCAGGAGGATCAAAGTTTGAGGTCAGCTCTGGTGGTTAGCAAGACCATAGTTCGACCAACAAGAAAGGTGTTTCAAGTATGTGATCCAAAGTTATTCAGAAAGACAGGTAGGAGGGTTGCAGACTGAGGCCAGCCTCAGGCCAAAACATGAAAACCGCTTAAAAGGTCAAAAAAAATCAGGCACCAGCATCTCATGTCTATAGTCCTAGTTACTCAGGATGCTGAGA
Organism: Dipodomys spectabilis; assembly: GCF_019054845.1. NCBI lineage: Eukaryota > Metazoa > Chordata > Mammalia > Rodentia > Heteromyidae > Dipodomys > Dipodomys spectabilis. Next base: position 10,566,790 of record NW_024870852.1, read on the forward strand.
GCTGAGAATCAAGGTTCTAAGCCAGCCTGGGCAGACATGTCTTTAAAACTCTCCAATTACTGGGAGACAGTGAGGATATGGACGACATTGTCCAAAAGGAAATGTACTTCTGACATGTAACTGTAACCTCTCTGTACATCACCTTTGTAATAACAACAACAAAAAATTAACTCTTCAAGTAACCACCAAAAAAGCCAGAAGTGGAGTTGTAGCTCAAGTGGTAGAGTGCTAACCTTGAGGGACAAAGATAAGAATGAGTCTTTGACCCTGAGTTCAAGCCCCAATACCAATACACACACACACACACACACATACACACACACACACACACACACACACACACACACACAGTAAAAGAAAAAGGGTGAGTTGGGGTGTTATTCAAGTGATAGACCACCTGCCTAGCAAACATAAAGCCCTGGGTTCAAAACTCTAGTATTACCCAAAATAATAAGTAATAAGCCAGGCACCAGTGGCTCATGGACTATAATCCTAGCTATTCAGGAGCCTGAGATCTGAGGATCATGGTTCAAAGCCAGCCCTGGCAGGAAAGTCGATGAGACTCTTATCTTTAATAAACCAGCAGGAGGGCTGGGAAGGTGGCTCAGTGGTAGAGGGCTTGCCTTGCATGCATGAGGCCCTGGGTTCGATTCCTCAGCACCACATAAACAAAAAAAAAAAGCCAGAAGTTGTGCTGTGGTTCAAGTGGTAGAATGCTAGCCTTGAGCTGAAGAGCTGAGGGACAGCACCCAGGCCCAGAGTTCAGGCCCCACGACTGGACCCCCCCCCCAAAAAAAAAAAACCCCACCAGGAAACCATAAGTGGTGCTGTGGCTCAAGTGGTAGAATGCTATCCTTGAGTTGAAGAGTTGAGGGACAGCGCCCAGGCCCAGAGTTCAGGTCCCACGACCGACCAAAAAATAAAATAAAATAAGATAGATGGGTTCAAGGCCCTGCTCCCTTCCCAGACTGAGACTGGAGAGAAGGACTAGGCTTCCTCTCCTTCCTGCCAGAGGCTTCTGGGGCCCTGAAAAGATTTTCACTCTTTCCCCTTCCAACATTTTACCTTGAAAATGTCCAAGGCTGCAGAAAACAGTACAGCAAACTCCCTTCTCCTGGGCGCCACGCCACTGGCTGCTTCCCTCCCCAGCTCCGTCCTGCTGAACAGACATGGGCATGTTGGCCTTTGGCAAGGGCTGGGGTTCTGGAAGATGCATAGTGCCCTCTAGAATGAACCAAAGAAGGAGCAAGGTCATAAGCCTAGCCTCAGCTTCAATGTCAAACCTGTACAGCCAAGTGCATGCGTGCGTGCGTGCCTGCGTGCGTGCGTGCATGCGTGCGTGTGTGCGTGTGTATGCGTGTGTGTGTGTGTGTGTGTGTGTGTGTGTGTATGTGTATGTGTGTGTGTGTTGGTCCTGGGGCTTGAACTCAGGGACTGGGCTCTGTTCCTTGCTTTTTTGCTCAAGACTAGTGCTCTATCACTTGAGCCACAGCTCCACTTCTGACTTTTTGCTGGTTAACTAGCAATGAGTCTCTCTGACTGGTCTTCCTGGGCTGGCTTTGAACTTTAATCTTCAGATCTTAACCTCCTGAGTAGCTAGGATGACAGGCCTGAGCTATCAGCACCCGGCTGCCCAGTGCTTTTTCTAAAATGCAAATCCAGCAGAGCCAGTGCTGGGTGGAGGCAGCCATCTGGCCTGTGGGGACCCCCAGGCCCTTGCCCCACCCTGCCTGCGTCCAGCCTCCGAGGTCCTGCTTGGGCTTGTAGCCTCTGCCCTCCTGCTGATCTGATTAGGGTGTGGAGCCTTTCCCCTCCACACCCTGGCAAACACTGCATCCTGGGGAAGCCAGGGCTCTGCCTGCGTCACCTTCCCTAGCACGTGGGGGGACACACTCATTCTGCCCTTCCTGGACTGACATGGCACCAACAGAGAGGATCCATCACCCCAGCTTCTGTTGATTCTGACACGGTGGGAGGGACCTGTACTTTCCACTGCTGGGAGATGGCAGCCTAGAGGCGGCCAGACAGAGGCTGAGCTGCTGGCTGGACCTGCCCTCCCCTGCCAAGGCCAGGCCAAGGCCACGTGCAAGCCTGCTGGTGGCTCTGAAGGAAGGAGTGAGTGGGCAAATGAGGGACTGAGTAAGCAGAAACCTCACTTGCTATGAATGCTTGTTCAGTGCTGCTTCCTCCACGAGGCCTGCTCTGACTGCCCAGTCTCAGATCCTAGGCTGCCTGCTACTCCATCTTGGGCCCCGCTCCACCTGCCTCCCGAGCATTTGTCACGAAATGGCATCCTCTGTATATCCCTCACTCACTTCGTCCCACCCTCTCCTACATTTCTTCCATCTCCCGCAAGGGTGAGGTGGAGATGGGGTCGGTGGGTGGTAGGGGCTTTGCTTGTTTCTCCCTGCAGATGGCTAGTGTCTCAAAGTCAGGGCTCTTCGAGTATTGAGGAAGGAAGGGAGGCAGGAAGGGGAGGGGAGGGAGACATGGACAGAGGGAAGGAAGAAACAGAGAGGAAACCTTCCTTTCTCTGCTTAGCACCACCAAGTGTGTGGCAGGGGAAGGGAGGAAGGGATGCCAAGCAGGGCACCCAGCCTGATGGCAGCAGGGGCAGAGGCCAGGCCAGAACGGAGAGTCCCGTGGCTGCTTGTACGTGAGGCCAAAGACCTTCAAGAATTGGGATGCTGAGCCAGAACCAGTGCTGAAGATGATTTTCTCACATATTCTGTCTCAGGGACGGAGCACTGACTAGCACTGCCTCTGTTAGCAGGGAGGCGGAGGCCGGAGGCTAAGAGCGACAAGGCTGCAGAGCTGGCAGCCAGGCGCGGAGCAGGGAACCAGACCCCTCTCCCGCAGGGGTGCATTATTGTTGAGGAAAGACGTTTATGATACATTATTAAGTGAACAGCAGTGCACAGGCCAATAAAGTGTGCTTTGGGAGGGAGTCGCTACAATGTTAACAGTGGTCCCCAGGTGATGGGATTAGAGGCTTTACAAATGGTTCTCCTTCTTTTTTACCTGTATTTCCTAATTGGGGTGGGAGGGATGTGTGGCCGAGGATCAAATCCCGGGTCTTTTGTGCTTGCTAGGAAAGTGTTAGATCACAGCACTTTACCCTTCTAGCCCTCTTAATTTTTAAAAGAATAGCTTTATGAAAATATCACTCATAGCTGGGTACTGGTGGCTCACGCCTGTAATCCTAGCTACTCAGGAGGCTGAGATCTGAGGATTGAGGTTCAAAGCCAGCCCGGGCAGGAGACACCGTGAGACTCCTATCTCCAATAAACCACCAGAAAACCGGAAGTGGCGCTGTAGCTCAAGTGGAGCTCTCGCCTTGAGCTGAAGAGCTGAGGGACAGCGCCCAGGCCCAGAGTTCAAGCCCCACGACCGACAAAAAAAAAAAAAAAAAAGAAAATATCACTCACACTCGATAGAATTCCCTTATTTCAAGCACACGATTCAATGGTTTGGAACATATTTACAGTTGGACAACTGTATCTTTATTAATTCTCAAGGAACCAACCCCCCCCCACACACACACACACCTCTCCCTCCCTCCCTTCCTCCCAGCCCTACATAGTAACTGGTCTGTATGACTGATTTTTTTCACTTAACAAGTTTTCAAGGTTCATTCATACTATAGTTGACACACTTTTTTTTTTTTTTTGCCGGTCATGGGGCCTTGAACTCTGGGTCTGGGCGCTGTCCCTCAGCTCTTCAGCTCAAGGCTAGTGCTCTACCACTGGAGCCACAGCGCCACTTCCAGCTTTTTCTGTTTATGTGGTGCTGAGGAATCGAACCCATGCAAGGCATGCACTCTACCGCTGAGCTACCTTCCCAGCCCCAGTTGACACACTTTTATGGCCAATAATATCCCATGTGATATCTATCAATTCATCATTTGAAAAGACATTCAAGTTGTTTTCTGTTTGCTGGCTATCAGAAATAATGATTCTGACAGGTGTGATGGCACACACCTGTAATCTCAGCATTTGGTGGGGGAGGGGAGGGCTGAGGCAAGAGGATCTCGAATTCTAGGCCAGCCTGGGTTACATGAAATAATCTTATCTCCAAAGGAAAAAAAAATACATTTTTTTGGTTAAGAACTGGAAGCATGCAAGACCCTGTTGGCTCACACTTGTAATCCTAGCTGCTCAGGATTAAGGATCAAAGCTAGTCTGGGCAGGAAAGTCTGTAAGATTCTTATCTCTAAACAGCCAGAAGCCAGGAGTAGAGCTGTGGCCCAAGCAGTAGAGCTCCTGCCTAGCAAATGCAAGGCCCTGAGTACAAACCCTAGTGCTGAAAATAGACTTGTTAAGCAAGCAAGAGACCACATTGCCTTTCATATATGGAGTCTCAAATTTATATGTTTTTGTTTTGTTTTGTTTTTTGCCAGTCCTGGGGCTTGGACTCAAGGCCTGAGCACTGTCCCTGACCTTCTTTTGCTCAAAGCTAGCGCTCTACCACTTGAGCCACAGTGCCACTTCTGGCTTTTTCTGTGTATTTGGTACTGAGGAAGTGAACCCAGGGTTTCATGCATGCTAGGCAAGCACTCTACCACTAGGCCACATTCCCAGACCAAAAATTATATGTATACAAGTGTATATGTGTCTATGGGGCTGGGAAGGTGGCTCAGTGGTAGAGCACTTGCCTTGCAATGCTTGAGGCCCTGGGTTCGATTCCCCAGCACCACATAAGCAAAAAGAAAAAAGCCGGAAGTGGCACTGTGGCTCAAGTGGTAGAGCGCTAAGCCTTGAGCTGAAGAGCTGAGGGACAGCGCCCAGGCCCAGAGTTCAGGCCCCACAACCGGACCCAAAAAAAAACAAACAAACAAGTGTATATGTGTCTACATATACATTATTGGATGGCTCACAGGGTAATCCTAGAATTTTGGAGATTGAGAAAGGAGGTTCATAATTTTGAGGTCAGTCTGGGCTTCAGAGTGACACTTTATCATGAAGAAAAAAAGAAAGAAAGAAAGAGAGAGAAAGAAAGAAAGAGAGAGAGGGATGGAGGGAGGGAGGAAAGAAGAAAGAGAGGGAGGGAGGGAGGAAGGAAGAAAGGAAGGAAGGAAAGAAAAAAAAGGAAGGAAGGAAGGAAAGAAAGAAGAAAGAAAGGAAAAGAAAAGAAAGGAAGGAAGGGAGGAGGGATGGGTGGAAAGAAGGAAGGAAGAAGCCAAGTGTTTTCAGAAGCAGAAGCATGGCAAGCATGGGCTGTGCCACACCTGGCATTTTTTCTTTCTTTCAGTACTGGGGATCACCTAGCCTCTCAGGAGATGACTGAGCTTCCTTTTTAACTTTTTGTTTTGTTTTGTTTTGTTGTTATTTTTCAGTCATGGGGCTTGAACTCTGGGCTTGGGCGCTGTCCTTGTGCTCTTCAGCTCAAGGCAAGCACTCTACCACTTGAGCCACAGCACCACTTCCGGTTTTCTAGTGGTTTATTGGAGATAAGAGTCTCAAGGACTTTCGTCCCTGGACTGGCTTTGAACTGAGATCCTCAGATCTCAGCCTCCTGAGTAGCTAGGATTACAGTCGTGAGCCACCGGCACCCGGCTGAGCTTCCTATATGACAAGCAAGCTGCCTATCACTTGAGCTACACCCCAACTCCTTTTGTTGTCCAGTGTCTCCCATCTTACTAGGAATATAACTGTGAAAGACTACAACTGACTTTTGTTGTTGTTGTCGTTGTTGTTAAATGTGGACTTGATGGGGTCTTTTTACCCAGGATGGCCTCAAACTGTAATCCTACTGATCTTTACTTCCCTTCCAAGTAGCTGGGATTATAAGTATGAGCCATATAAGTATGAGCCACCAGACTTGGCCTCATATCTGTCTTTAAAATTGGATTCATGGAGATGGCTTCCCTAGTACTGAAAAAAAAAAACAAAACACAAACTAAAATCAAAAAAGGAAAGGACAGGCTGGGAATGTAGCTAGCATGCATGAAGCCCTGGGTTCGATTCCTCAGTACCACATACACAGAAGTGGTGCTGTGGCTCAAGTGGTAGCCTGCTAGCCTTGAACAAAAGAAACTCAGGAACAGTGCCTAAGCCCTGAGTTCAAGCCCCAGGACAATAATAATAATAATATTTCTAAGGAAAGGACACACATCGTCACATGACATGTGGCCTGGGTGCTGGAGAGCTGGTGTAGACCAGTCATCTCCTGGTGCTTCACCCAGACTAGGGAAAACTTTGCGAAAGCCTGCAGGGAGGATGCCTGCTGCCTGTTTGCGTCCGTGTTTCCCACGTTTGTCTGAAGCCAGCTGCCCCTTGCTGTCTGCCATCTAGTTAGCATCCTCTTGGCAGAACACTGAAGGTCACTGGCGAACACTGAAGGCCAAGGTCATCCCTAGCTAGAGAGAAGACCAGATGGTTGACTCCGGAGACCCTCATCCCATACCTGTTGTCCAGCCACAGGTGCCCTGCCCACGGTGATACCATCCACTCCTCAGGAGGCTAGGCTCTCCTCCTGCTCCAAGGATCACAGGGGCAGAGTGGAAGGTCACTTCAAGGACACCAGCATTCGTGCTGCCTCTGGAGGCTGGCTCCATTCCCTTGCCACCCCCATAGCTGCCTGAGGCTCCCACACCAGACAGAACACCAGGCCCTTGTCAGGACAGAAGGCGGCGTCTGCCGGAGCCTTCTAGAAATAGGAGTTGCCAAAAGAAGCCGTGTGGGTTGAGCCGGCCCAGCCTCAGGCAAGGGAGGTATGTTGAGGAGCCAGAGTGTGCCATACTTGCAAGGGTGGCTCTGTGACCCGGGGTCAGAGAGTAGGGAGACATGCCACCTTCAAGAGGCGGCTCACAGCGACCTGCGAACATCCAGGCAATTCTAACATCAGACAATCGGACTGGGTCCCCCAGCTGGCCTCTTCTCTCCATCCGATGGGGTTTGAGAAATGGTTTGACTGGCTAAGTCAATAAATCAAGGAGAATGACATTCATTAAGCATCTACTATATGCCACGCATTGCCTTCATGAGAAGCTGTGTGCAGGGTGAGCTCTCAATTCATGCTTATGATGATCCATTTTACAGACAGGAAACACGAGGCTCACAGTGGCAAGCTGACAGAGCCCCAGAGTACCCCTCCACTGGGCAGATTTGTCACCAGCTGGCGGAGGTTGCTTGGCATTGTGTGACGCTCCAATCCTAACTCTCTGCCCAGGCCCCTTCTCCTTACGAACCCAGGTTCTCAGCACCTGGGCACCGAGGAAGGGAATGATGAGAAGCTAATGCAATCTGGTCTGGAACAGCCTGGTGCTTTTGGTTGAAAAATTGGCGTTTGGTTTTGTCAACAGGCCTCCAGGAGAGTCTGGCCTCTTCCAGCCTCCCTCCTGGCCCATAATCTAATCATCTTGGGGGGTAGACAGATAAGTCAGTGTTCTGAGCGACTAAGCCGCAGGCCAGCCTGCCTGCCAACCAGAAGCCCTTCTGGGAGACCACGCCTGAGCTGGCAGCTGGGCCAGGCTCCTTGTTGCTTTGTCCAGGCCCCAAGGTCACCCTGGCTGCTCCCCGATCCAGCCTCCTTCCTCACATCCTGCTCCCTGGCCTTGGTCAGCAAGCCTGGAGGCCCAGGGGCTGCAGACAGGGACAGGCTCCACCCACTCCTCTCCCAGGGGCCTCACCTGCTATGCTGGCCACACCCCCACTGCTCCGCTCAGGGAACTAAGTGGGATGACCAGCTCCCAGTGCCAATCCATGGGGTCTCTGTCACAGGAAGGAGGAGCAGTAACTTGCCCAGCTACGTGGCTTGGTAGTGGCTTTACTCCCAAGCCTGGCTGGCTCTGGTGGCCACAGCAGCCATCAGAGGTGCTTCTCCGTGGTGGCTTAGCCTCTCCGCCTGCTTCCTCATCTCCACCATGCATCTGCAGTCCCTGCATTCCAGTCTGCTGGGATCTGCTACTTACCTGCCTGTTTGTTCTGATTTAAAACAGAGAGCTTGGTATAGATATGACAAGAGATGATATGAAATTAAAAGAGGCACCTGTGCCCAGGGCTTCCTGGCAGGTGATGTCTGGAAGCCCTAAGGGCCTGGCGATTGTTTGTTGTCCTTATGGTAAAGACAGTGCTAACAGGTGTGGTGCTGCACCTGTAATCCCAGAACTCAAGAAGTAGAGGCAGGAGGACCTAAAGTTATGAGAAAGCCAGGTGCTGGTGGCTCAAGCCTGTAATCCTACTTACTCAGGAGGCTGAGATCTGAGGATCATGATTGGAAGCCAGCTCAGGCAGAGATGTCCAGTGAGACTCATCTCCAGTCAATCACTAAAACAAACAAGTGAGACGTGGGGCTGTGGCTCAAGTAGTAGAGCACTGGCCTTGAGCACAGAAGCTCAGGGACAACGCCTTAGCTCTGCGTTCAAACCCCAGGACCTGGAGCCCCCCCAACTCCCTCGTACCCAGTGATTTATACCAGCTGAATAAAAGGAGGAAAGATAATGGCACAGGTATGCCTGACTGTGGGGAACCCCCTCTGCTAGTCTACCTAGGGGTTCTACATACTTAATCCTCACAAACACCTACCAGGTAGCTGCCAACATTGGGGAAATGGAGGCATGATGCAGTTTTAGTAGCTGGTCAGTGCCAGAGTGAATGGTCTTTAGTTCAAGCCCCCTCTGTACACACTACAGCCCCTCAGGGGAGCAGAGCAAATGTGGCTCCTCTCTGGTCCTTAGTGGGGCAGCCGGCCTTCTATCAGACTGTCGAAACCCTGCCTGGGGTGTTCAGGGAAGGCAGGGCTGGAGTGAGTCCCAAGGCATCAGAGCTGCCCAGGCCCTGCCCAACAGGAACCCCTCACACTCTACCCTTCTGCTGGGAATCAGAAGTGGTTTAGTTCAGGGCTAAGAATGTGGCCTAGTGGTAGAGTGCTTGCCTAGCATTCATGAAGCCCTGGGTTCAATTCCTCAGTACCACATACACAGAAAAAGCCCCAAGTGGTGCTATGGCTCAAGTGGTAGAGTGCTAACCTTAAGTAGAAGCAGCTCAAGGACAGTGCCCAGGCCCTGAGTTCAAGCCCCATGACTGGCAAAAAAAAAACCAAAAAACGTGGTTTAGTTCAGCCACTGACTGTGGGCTCTCTCCTGCACCCCAATTCCCCAAAGCCTTGGGGCTAAGACCTTAGTCACACATCCACTTCCTTTGGCTAAAACCTGAATGCAGGGGGCCCCAGGATCTAGCTGTTGGGGGCTGGAGGATGGGGCTCTCCCTAAAGTGTGTCTTCTTAGAGACACGCACTGGCTATGGGTCAGAGAGGAAGAGGAAATGCTGTCCCTTTCCAGATGTGCAGTGGGAGTGACACCGAGGTCCTGGGCAGAGGTGGGGAATCAAACAGCATCCAGCTGTGTGGGGCACCTGAGGTAGCAGAGGACCAGAGTCTCTTTGAGGTTTCAGCCACATTTGGGGAGACAGAATAAGTTTCAGGGCAACAGGACACATAATGAGGTGGGGTCAACATCCATCCATCCATCCATCCATCCATCCATCCATCCATCCATCCAATCCGTGTCGTCCATCCGTCCATCCGTGAGGATGTGCGGGAGGCAGAATCCTGACCAGAGCTGGGGGAAGGGAGGGGATCGCCTTGTGTGGCTAATTAACCAGTGAGCCTGATCAATTGGAAGAGCCCAGGCTTGCTAATTAAAGGAGAAGCATCTCTCCTGGCAAGGATGGAAGGCACAAGGCACTCTGGAACTGTGACAGGGACCAGGCCAGTGAGGCCTGGACACGGCCAAAGCCCCCCACTGCTCCAGTTCTGGTATCCTCCCACCCCCACAGGCCCTGACCCCTCCCCACTTCCCTATCTCTCCTCCCCACCTTGCCCAGCCAGGCCTCTGACTTCCCCATGGGGCCTCCCCACCAACCCAAATCCTCCCCAGATAAGGACAGGCGTTAGGGAGGAGGAGCCTGTGGCCCCCCGTGCTTGGCTGGGCAGGGCACCATGTAATCGCCATGGGGTCCCCAAGATGTCCCAACTGGGCCTGAAAGAGGTGGGAAAATGGAATAAGGCCCAAAAAACAACATGGAGAGGCGAAGAGTCTGAGACTCACTAGGCTCTGGGTGCCACCCCAGTCCCCTGACTGCAGGAGCTCTGCCTAGACAGACACCTCCCCCCTCAGCCCTGAGGGTGAGGTGCGGGACACAGGGGAGAGGGGACAGCATGCATTCCCTTCTGGCCTTCATATCCCAGTCTTGAGAGGGAAAGGTTAAAGAAATGCCCTCTGATTCCCCCCATGGTGGGCAAAAGACCTCAAAGCTGCCTGTCTGCCCTCAAGTTAGTTTTGGGCAGAATCCATGACTCTGGATTCCAGGTACATGGGTTCTAGTCCCAGCCTCACTCTTTGCAAGCCTCAATTGAGCATAGGAGCCAACTGCATTTTCTTTTCTTTTCTTTTCTTTTTTGGGGGGGTGATCATGGGGCTTGAACTTTGGGCCTGGGCCTGGGCACTGTCCCTGAGCTCTTCAGCTCAAGGCTAGCGCTCTACCACTTGAGCCACAGCCCCACTTCTGGTTTTCTGGTGGTTAATTGGAGATAAGAGTCTCACAGACTTTCCTGCCCGGGCTGGCTTTGAACCGCGATCCTCAGATCTCAGCCTCCTGAGTAGCTAGAATTACAGGCATGAGCCACCAGCACCCAGCTCCAACTGCATTTTGTTTGCTGGGTTTCTTTGTCTGCAAAGCTGCAGATGGTAATGCTGCCAACCTGCAGGCCCAGCCAGGGTACTAAGGAGCCATTGCAGCTGAGGTTCTCAGCCAGAGACTGAAGTGACCTCCTACCCATGCCAGCCACTGTTTCCCAAGAGCATGGGGACCCCATGGCTATGGCCTGACAGCTGCCTCTCTGACTTCTGCTCACAGGAACAGCTGCCCTGGGGTCTTGCATCTCTTCAACGAGATGAGCTACTGGGTACAGAGTTCCCAGTCAGCCCCTTCCGTGGGGGCTGCCATGAATTTGCCACTCACTCCTCCAAGGGGGCCTCAGTCTAGAAAGGGAAAGAAGACACACATACAAACATTAGGACACACAGACAAGAGCCCTTAGCCAAAGGTCCCCACACTGTCAGGATGGGGACCATGCTGCTTTGGAGCTCCTTTGGGAAGTTTCTTTCTCTTTCTTTTTGTTTTTCCCTTGCTGGCCCTAGGGATTGAACTCAGGGCCTCCACACTGTCCCTGAGCTTTTTTTTTTTTTTTTCCTCAAGGCTAATGCTCTACTGCTGGAGCCACAGCTCTACTTCTAGCTTTTTGGTAGTTAATTGGAAATAAGAGTCTCATGGAGGGCTGGGAAGGTGGCTCAATGGAAGAGTGCTTGCCTCACAAGCATGAGGCCCTGGATTTGATTCCTCAGCACCACATAAACAGAAAAAGCCAGTAGTGGCGCTGGTAGCTCAAGTGGTAGACCACTGGCCTTGAGCTGAAGAGCTGAGGGACAGTGCCCAGGCCCAGAGTTCAAGCCTCAAGATTCACACACACACACACATACACACACACACACACAAAATGTCTCATGGACATTCCTGCCCAGACTGGTCTTGAAACATGATCCTCAGATCTCTACCTCCTGATAGCTAGGATTATAGGTGTGAGCCACCAGCACCTGGCCAACCAGTGCTCATCTTATCCTTCCCATGAAAAGATAAACTTTAACAGCTGGGAGCAGTGGAGTGCTAGCCTTGAGCTGAAGAGTTCAGGGACAGTGCCCAGGCCCAGAGATCAAGCCCCACGACCGACAAAGAGAGAGAGGGAGAGAGAGGGAGAGGGGGAGGGAGAGAGAGAGAGAGAGAGAGAGAGAAAGAGAGAGAGAGAGGCGCACTGGTAATCATGGGTGAGGGGAGGAAGGCTGGAGGGTCAGATCGAGCCCCCTTTAGTGTTGTGGGAAGGTTCCAGCAGCTCTGATACCGAGATTCTAACCTCTGTCATCCTACGTGTCTGGGAAGCACTGTGGGGCCCTTCCAGGTGAGCAAGCAAGGCACCTCGGGATGGACGCTTCCTGCTACCAGGTAATTGGGGTGGGGAAAGATACAGGAGCAGTAAGAGGCTCAGTGATGTGGACACTGTTTTTTTGTTGTTTTGTTTTGTTCTGGTGCTTGAACTCAAGGCCTGGGTGCTGTCTCTTACCTTTTTCACCTTTTTCATTCAAAGCTAGCACTCTGCCACTTGAGCTGCAGCTCTACTTCTGGCTTTTAGGTGGTTAATTGGAGATGAGTCTCTCAGACTTTCCTGCTCTGACTGACTGTGAACCTGGATCTTCAGATCTCAGCCACCTGAATAGCTAGGATTACAGGTGTGAGCCACTGGTACCCAGGTGTGGAAATCTTTTGAGGCTGAGACACTCTGGTGATTCCAAATAGGGAAGGCTGGGGACTTTGGTAGCCAACCATAAAGCAGTCAGAGATGCCTGTTCGGTGGATGGCCTTTAGGGTAAAGCACCCAATCCTCTCTCCTTAGAGAGCTGGATGCAGTCAAGGGAATGGGACAGACAGACACAAGGAAGCCTTTGCAAGCAAAGCCAGCCACTCCTAGAAAACACTCTAGCCCAGCCCCCCTTGGGGCCCCTTGTGCTAAGCGGGGCCAAATGCTGGTCTTGGACACCCCCTGGTGGCTGCTCTGGGCAGTGCCCAGAACTGAAGCTCATGGCTTTAAAGGTGAGTGGAAAGGTATTTTCTTTTTCTTTATTATAAAAGTGATATACAGAGGGGTTATAATTATATGTCAGGTAGTGAGTACACTTAATTTTGGACAATGTCATCCCTTCCCTTTCTCTCTCCCAGTTTTTCCCTCCTGTCCTACAAGTTGAATAGTTCATTTTTAACCGAGTGTCCAGTGAATACCACTGCTGCATTTGCTCACCCTTTGTCCTTCCAGTTTTGTGTCCTACCACTGAGACCACTAAGATAAATGAACAAACAAAACCAAAAGAGAAAAAAACTTTGTTTCCATTTCCTGGAATTCATTTCAACAAATAATATTTTATACCCTCAGAGGCACTGAGGCATTAGCACCTTTTGGTTGGGAGGGTGTTTTCTGATTTTTTTTTTTTTTGCCAGTCCTGGGACTTGAACTCAGGTCCTGGGCACTGTCCCTGAGCTTCTCTGTGTTCAAGGCTAGCACTCTACCACTTGAACCACAGTGCCACTTCTGGATTTTTGTTTCTGGGTACTGAGGAATCAAATCCAGGGCTTCAGGCATGCTAGGCAAACACTCTACCAGTAAGCTACATTCCCAGCGGGGAGGGTGTTTTCTAATGATCAGAATTGGGAGACTGTAGAATAGAATGCTCTTTCCTCTATACAAATGGGGAAACTGAGGCCTAGAGGAGGACAGTAACTTTACAGCAAGTCTATGGCTGAATCAAGAACTTTACACCAGGGGCTGGGAAGGTGGCTCAGTGGTAGAGCGCTTGCCTTGCATGCCTGAGGCCCTGAGTTTGATTCCTCAGCACCACATAAGCAAAAAGAAAAAAGCCGGAAGTGGTGCTGTGGCTCAAGTGGTAGAGCACTTGCCTTGAGCTGAAGAGCTGAGGGACAGCACCCAGGCCCAGAGTTCAGGCCCCACGACCGGACCCCCCAAAAAAAAAAAAAAAAAAAAACAACTCTACACCAGGGGCTGGGAAGGTGGCTCAGTGGTAGAGTGCTTGCCTTGCATGCATGAGGCCCTGGATTTGATTCCTCAGTACCACATAAGCAGAAAAAGCTGGAAATGGTGCTGTGGCTCAAGTAGTCGAGTGCTAGCCTTGAACTCTGCACCAGTGGCTTTTCTTGATTCTCAAGGCATTTGTAGCAAAGGAGGGACAGCTGAGGGTCCCAGAGGCTGGACACTGGTTTTGAGGCATGCAATGCTTTCCACTCACCTCTGAACCCAGAGCTATCATGTTGGCTAAGGAGTTGGTAAACAGGCCAGTCTTCCAGGAAATATTAAAACAGTCTTCCAGGAAATATTAAAACAGGTCTTCCTATAACTAGAGTCATATGTAATCATTTCTTGGAGTCACGAATGAACAAAAGTAACCACTCGTACTGCTTCTGTTCAGTGTAGGGCTAAAGGCTCCAGCCAGGGCAGGTAGGTGAGAAAAACTCCTATGGGTACAAAGGAAGAAGTGGAGCTGCCTCCGTTTGCAGACGATATGACCTTGGGTAGAAAATCCTAATGACTCCACTAAAAAGTTATTACAGCTAATAAAGGAATTCAGCCAAGCTGCAGCATATAAGATCAATATGCAAAAAATCAATTGTATGTTTTCACTTTGCAATGAACACCTCAAAAGGGTAATTAAGAAAATAATTCCAAAGCCGGGCGCCAGTGGCTCACACCTATAATCCTATATATATACTCAGGAGGCTGAGATCTGAGGATCGCGGTTCAAAGCCAGCCCAGGTAGGAAAGTCCGTGAGACTCTTATCTCCAACACCAGAAGTAGTGCTGTGGCAGAAGTGGTAGAGATCTCACCTTGAGCTGAAGAGCTGAGGGTCAGCACCCAGGCCCAGAGTTCAAGCCTCATGACCAAAAAAAGAAAACAAAGAAAAGAATTCCAGGGCTGGGAAGATGGCTCAGTGGTAGAGGCCTTGCATGCATGAGGCCCTGGGTTTGATTCCTCAGCACCACAAAAACAGAAAAAGCCAGAAGTGGTGCTGTGGCTAGAGCAATAGCCTTGAGCTGAAGAGCTGAAGGACAACACCCAGGCCCTGAGTTCAAGACCCATGACCAACAAAAAAAGAAAAGAAAAAAGAAAATCATTCCAAGCCCAGAATGGTGATTCACACCTATAGTCCCAGTCTCCTGAAACTGAGAGAGGAAGATGGTGAGTTTGAGGCCTGGGCTGCCTATGGAGACCAGGTCTTTAAAGAAAAAAAAATAATCCAGGGCTGGGAAGGTGGCTTAGTGATAGAGTACTTGCCTAGCATGCATGAAGCCCTGGGTTTGATTCCTATAGTACCACATAAACAGAAAAAATCAGAAGTGGCACTGTGGCTCAAGTGGTAAAGTGCTAGCCTTGAGCAAAAGATGCCCAGAGACAGTGTCCAGGGCTGGCCAAAAAAAAATGCTCAGGGACAGTGTCCAGGCCCTGGGTTCAAGCCTTAGGACTAGCACACACACACACACACACACACACACACACACACACACACACACACAAGATTAAAAAAAAAAAGCTACCGCGCTGGTGGCTCACGCCTGTAATCCTAGCTACTCAGGAGGCTGAGATCTGAGGATCGAGGTTCAAAGCCAGCCTAGGCAGGAAAGTCCATAAGACTCTTATCTCCAATTAACCACCAGAAAACCAGAAGTGGTGCTGTGGCTCAAGTGGGAGAGTGTTTGCCTTGAACAGGGACAGTGCCCAGGCCCAGAGTTCAAGCCCCATGACTGCCAAAAAAAATCCTAGAAGAAAAAAATAATCCCAGGATTCCATACTAGGTAGTGAGGGAACAAGGTTCCAAGCATGACGGCCACTCCTGCTCTGTCCCCTGTCCGGGGCTGCTAGGGGGGAGCTGGCAGTGCTGGGAGTGAGGGCAGATAGGACGGCAGCTCTCCAGAGAAGCCAGGCCCAGCTGCAGCCTGTGTCCTTCCCAGCAGGAGAAGGACACCAAGTGACAAAGCCACGGCAAGGTGCCAGGGACAGCTGCCAGAGTCTCCGGGGACCACAACCCTCTGCTGCCACCCTGGTCAGTGCCAGCCATGGCCCTCCATCAGTTGATCAGTCAGCAGGCTCGAACCAGGGAGCTCCCACCATGGACAGTGGCCAGGCCACTGCCACCAGGGGGAGCTGCTTCGTTGAGAGAGGCCACCTCCTGACAGCCTCCCTGATCCCTTCCACAATGTCATACACACACCCATTTTACAGATGGCCTCAAAGGCTCAGAAAGGGCAAGTGAATTGTCCAAAGGCACAAAGCCAGGAAAACTCCATTTTCTGTTATCTGATGGGAATCTGCATTGCTCCCACCACTCCACGTTGCCCCTAGTCCCACTGAGCACCCTCCCCTCGGGGCACCCTTCCCGGCAATCTCTCCCTGGAAATCTTATCAGTATCCCCATCCTTGAGTTATTTATTCTCAGCAAGACCTCACCAGCAGCCTTATCTGAAGGTACAGGGCCTTCTGCCAGAATGGCAAAGACAACACAAACCAAAACAGGACCTTCAGCTCCAACAACAAGGACACTGCAAACCCAACACTCTCATACTATACTGTATTTAAACCCCCAAGTCCCCAAGCCCCTTGCCTTTTGTATCCCCAACTCTGTTCTATGTTCCTTGGTGCCTCCTGTTCAGCGAGAATTAAATCCTGATCTGATCTATATAGGTCTCTATTTCTTTTCTTATCTTTTCTTTGCCAGTCCTGGAGCTTGAACTCAAGGCTGAGCACTGTCCCTGAGCCTCTGTGTGCTCAAGGCTAGCAGTCTATCACTAGAGCCACAGTGCCACTTCTAGCTTTTTCTGTTTATGTGGTACTGAGGAATTGAACCCAGAGCTTCATGCCTGCTAGGCAAGCACTCGACCACTATGCCACATTCCCAGCCCGAGGTCTCTATTTCTTTGCTTTCATCTGCTTGATGTTTCCTAATGATGTCAGATTTGGGCCAAGAAGAAGGGAAAGAGAGAGGCCCATCCAAGGCTGTCAGGAGAAGCCCAATGATCAGAGATAGAGGGTAAGATAGGGATCTCTGTTATAAAGCCTGTTCTCAGCTGGGCACCAATGTCTCATACCTGTAATCCTGACTACTCAGGAGGTTGAGCTCTGAGGAGCTCAGTTTGAAGCCAGACAGGGTGGACAAATCCTAGAGACTCTTATCCTCCAGTTAACCACCAAAAAGCGAGATGTGGAGGTGGCTCAAGTGGTAGAGCGCCAGCCTTGTGTGAAAAAGCTAAGGGATAGGGCCCAGGCCCTGAGTTCAATCTCCAAGACTGGCACAAAGGCAGGAAGGCAGGAAGGCAGGAAAGCAGGAAAGCAGGAAGGAAGAAAGGCAGGCAGGCAGGCAGGCAGGCAGGAAAGGCAGGGAGGAAGGAAGGAAGGAAGGAAGAAAGGCAGGCAGGCAGGAAGGCAGGCAGGAAGGCAGGAAGGAAGGAAGGAAGGAAGGAAGAAAGGAAGGGAGGAAGGGAGGGAGGGAGGGAGGGAGGGAGAGAGGGAGAGAGGGAGGGGAGGGAGGAGAGGAGGAAAACAATGAAACCTGGAGGGTAAGGGAGGGGTCCTCTGGAATACATGGTACGCATGTATGAAAATGTCATAATAAAAAATAACAAGTAACTTAGAGATTTTAATTTTTTAATTTTTTGTCGGTCATGGATCTTGAACTCTGAGCCTGGGCGCTGTCCCTCAGCTCTTCAGCTCAAGGCAAGCGCTCTACCACTTGAGCCACAGCACCACTTCCAGTTTTCTGGTGGTTCATTGGAGATAAGAGTCTCATGGACTTTCCTGCCCAGGCTGGCTTTGAACCTCGATCCTCAGATCTCAGCCTCCTGAGTAGCTAGGATTACAGGTGTGAGCCACTGGCGCCTGGCTAGATTTTATTTATTAGGTTTGAAACCTAGTACCTGGAGTACACTAGACAAATATCCTTGTACTGAGGTACACCAGCCATGAATTTAATTGTGTGTGTGTGTGTGTGTGTGTGTGTGTGTGTGTGTGTGTGTTCCAGTCCTGGGGCTTGGACTCAAGGCCTGGGCTTGAACTCAGGGCTTGGGTACTGTTCCTGGAATTTCTTTTGCTCCAGGAGAGCACTCTACCACTTGAGCTACACTTCCACTTATGGCTTTATAGTGGTTAATTGGAGATAAGAGTCTTACAGACTTTCTTGCCCTGGTTGGCTTTGAACTTTGATCCTCAGATCTTACCCTCCTAAGTAGCTAAGATTATAGGCGTGAGCCACCAGCTCCTGGCCTTAAACTTATACCCAAAAAACAAAACAAAACAATAAACTTTAAATTGCTCAATTCCTTTGGACAGAGAGAAGGGATCAAAATAAAATGAATAAAAGGAAATAGAAAAATGGCTAAATAAATTAATTAATGGCCTATTATGACCAAGTCATGCAATCACAGTACCGAGACTCTTCACACCACGGGGAAATGTTTGTGAGGCCACAGGGCATGGAGAGGCCAGCTGTCGTGCAGGATTGGCACCGAGGTGTGCCCACCCATCCATGTGACCGTCAGCTAGGGAAGGGAGACCTGAAATGACACCCCAGAGCAGTAGTTACCACCAGGTAGGGATGATGGACAATTTTCATTTCCTCCTTCTTACCTTTCTGTAGTTTGCAGATTTTGTAGATTATGGATTGCTTCTAATTAGACCTAAAACATGAAGGTCTGAGTTAGCCACAGGGCTGGCTGGCTGGCCCTGGCTTTGGACCTGCACACTGGGCCAGGGCCCGCTGGGCAGGCAGGCAAGCTGAGGAAGGACAGAGGAATCCCGTGGGATACTTGCCTCGTGGACTCAAACCTGACTGGACCTTAGGGGCTCACTGGGAGGCCACCAATTTCCTGCCTGCGAACCCTAACCTTCCTTTCCACAGCCTCTTTGCTCCTTGCTCTTTGGGAACCGGGGAGTGCAGTGGGCAGGCTGGAGGAAGAGCGGTGACAGAGCTGGCCCTGTCACTGCAGCCAGGGGCCAAGGCTCTCAGCTTCCCCTATGCAAATGCATACCCAACCCACCTGCTCTCCCTGAGTGTTACAACCCCCAAGCCCCTGAGTTTTGTTTTTGTTGTTGCTGTTGTTGTCCTTCGTGGGGCTTGAACTCTGGCCTTGGGTGCTGTCCTTCAGCAATTCAGCTCAAGTCTAGTGCTCTACCATTTGAGCCACAGTGCCACTTCTGGCTTTTTCTGCTTATGTGGTGCTGAGGAATCGAACCCAGGGCCTCATGCATGCAAGGCAAGCACTTTACCATTTTTTTTATTTTTATTTTTTTTTGGATCCAGTTGTGGGGCTTGAACTCTGGGCCTGGGCGCTGTCCCTCAGCTCTTCAGCTCAAGGCTGGCACTCTACTACTTGAGCCACAGCGCCACTTCCAGCATTTTTCTTTTTGCTTATGTGGTGCTGAGGAATCGAACCCAGGGCCTCAGGCATACAAGGCAAGCACTCTACCACTGAGCCACCTTCCCAGCCCAGCACTCTACCATTGAGCCACCTTCCCAACCTCTTCTTTGTTGTTTTTAACCTGGGAGGAGACAGCCCCAGGTGCACTAGTCCCTAGGTTAGAGAAGCCATCTGGGAAGGGTGCTGCTTACTCACACCTGTAATCCTAGCCACACAGGAGGCTGAGGATCCCTGTTCCAACACAAGTGGCAGGAAGGAAAGTCCATGAGTCTCATTTTCAACTAAGCAGCAAAAAGTCTGAAGTGGATGAAGTGGTAGAGTGCTGGCCTTGAGCAAAACAGTTCAGGGACAGCCTCCAGGCCCCCGGTTCAAGCACCATGACTGACAACAACAACAACAAAAAAAGTAAAAAGAAACAGATGATCTGGATGTGGTATGCAGAACTAGGAGGCTGAGCCAGCAGGATCATAAATCTGAGGCCCTGTCCAAAAATAGGAAAAAAAAAAAGTGAAAAAAGGCCAGACCCCAGTAACTCATGCCTGCAATCCTAGCTACTCAGGAGGCTGAGATCCGAGGATCTTTTCCCAACCCAGGCAGGAAAATCTGTGAAACTCTTATCTCCAATAAATTACCAGAAAACCAGAAGTGGCGCTGTGGCTCAGCCTTGAGTTGAAGAGCTGAGGGACAGTGCCCAGACCCAGAGTTCAAGTCCCACAACCGACAAAAAAAAAAAGAAAAAAGAAAAAAAGAAGCTCAAGGACAGTGCTCAGGCCCTGAGTTCAAGCCTCAGAACCAACACACACATACACACACACATACACATACATACACACACAAAGTGTGATAGGTGTACTGTTGATGTATATTGAAACAATAACATTTTATTTTATTTATTTTTAATTTTCATTTATTTAATTAGTTAGTTGGTTGTGGGGTTTGAATGCTGGGCCTGGGTGCTGTCCCTCAGCTCTCCAGCTCAAGGCTAGCACTCTACCACTTGAGCCACAGTGCCACTTCTAGTTTTCTGGTGGTTTATTGGAGATAAGAGATCTCATGGACTTTCCTGCTTGGGCTGGCTTTCAACTGGAATGCTCAGACCTCGGCCTCCTAAATAGCTAGCCTTACCGGCATGGGCCACTGGTCCGGCCTTATCACACTTATGAGGATTTTTTGTTTTCCAGCTTTAAGACCCAGGATGCATTCTAAATGAGCAGCCCTCTCATCCCGACTGGCTGCATGTCAAGCGCTTAGCAGCCACATATGGCCAACAGCCACTGGGTCTGTGAACGTGGGGCTGGAGCAGGGTGGTGAGCCCAGGGGTCAGGCTGGGAGCTGAGCCAGAGAGGTGGGCAGGGTCACCTTGGATTGCACTCCAAGGTGGGAGGGTTGTAAAAGGGGCCTGTGCCGCCCAATTGCTGAGTTAGAAGCTGGCTCTGGCTGCTGCCTGGAGTGCTATGGAGGGAGCAGGGAAAACTGATGTCAGGGGAGGTGCCAGGGGGCACTGATAGTGGTCCCAGCTTTGGTTGCAGTTGACCACAGTCAAGCTGCAGGCAATGCTGAGGACAGAGATCTGTAGACACATTTGCTTCCCTGTCTGACCAAAATCCACCTTCTTAAACTGGACCTCACAACAAATCAGGGAGAGTACACAGTTCCTTCCTAAAGGAACTGCAAAGAAGCCTCCCAGATACATGGGGCCAAGAGCCCAGAATGAAGACATCTTCCACTTTCTGTGTCTCACAGAACCACTGCATTTCCAAAGCAAGAAAACACGTGGTTGCCAGTGCCAGTGGCTCAGGCCTGTAATCCTAGCTGTAATCAGGAGGCTGAGATCTGAGATCATGAAAGCATGCTCAGGCAGAAGAGTCTGGAAGGCTCTTATCTACAATTAACCAGAAAAAGTTGGCAGAGGAGTTACGGCTCAAATGGTAGGGTATCATTCTTAAGAAAAAATAAATTTAGGGCTGGGAAGGTGGCTCAGTGGTAGAGCGCTTGCCTTGCATGCATGAGGCCCTGGGTTTGATTCCTCAGCAACACATAAAAAGAAAAAGGCCAGAAGTAGTGCTGTGGCTCAAGTGGTAGAGCGCTAGCCTTAAGCTGAAGAGCTGAGGGACAGCGCCCAGGGCAGAGTTCAATCCCCATGACCGGACCCAAAAAAAAAAAAAAAATTTAGGTCTGGGAAGGTGGCTCAGTGGTAGAGTGCTTGCCTTGCATGCATGAGGCCCTGGATTTGATTCCTCAGCATCACATAAGCCCAAAAAGCTGGAAGTGGTGCTGTGGCTCAAGTGGTAGTGCTAGCCTTGAGCCCAGGCCTAGAGTTCAAGTCCCATGACCAAAAAAAAAAAAAAAAGAACAGAATAGAAAGGAAAAAATAAATTTAAAAAAGGTAAGGGAGGGTACCCAGACCTTGAATTCAAGCTGTGGTATGAAGGAAGGGGAGGGGGAGGGGGATAGGGAGAGAGGGAGAAGAAGTGGGAGCAGACAGACATGAGATTGATATTGAGAATCCTACACAACAAATTCCTGCTTCCATTCCACTGTGTGACTTTGAACAAGACACTTAGCCCTCCTGGGGTCTCCAAGTCTACAGCAATCATTAGTAACCTCTGTCTCTTGGAGTGGTTGGGAGGGGTGACAGGTGTCTACCTCTAGCAGTGCTTAGACTCTATTCTTTTTTTTTTTTTTTGGTCCATCGTGGGGCTTGAACTCTGGGCTTGGGCACTGTCCTTACACTCTTCAGCTCAAGGCGAGCGCTCTACTGCTTGAGCCACAGGGCCACTTCCAGTTTTCTAGTGGTTTATTGGAGATGAGTCTCAGGGAGTTTCCTGCCCGGGCTGGCTTTGAACCGTGATCCTCAGACCTCAGCCTCCTGAGTAACTAGGATTACAGGTGTGAGTTACTGGTGCCCAGCTTTAGACTCTATTTTTTTTTTTTTTTTGGGTCCGGTCGTGGGGCCTGAACTCTGGGCCTGGGCGCTGTCCCTCAGCTCTTCAGCTCAAGGCTAGTGCTCTACCACTTGATCCACAGCGCCACTTCCGGCTTTTTTCTTTTTGCTTATGTGGTGCTGAGGAATCGAACCCAGGGCCTCGAGCATGCAAGGCAAGCGCTCTACCACTGAGCCACCTTTCCAGCCCTAGACTCTATTTTTATCATTACTATTACAGATGAGCAAGGGACAGGAAATCTGTCCAGTGTAGCACAGTAAATATTAGCTATGACTCTTAATTTTTTTCTTTTCTTCTTCCTTTTTTTTTAGATGATAGTGTCTCTGATATGTAGCCTAAGGTGGCCTCCAACTCTAGATCCTCCTGCCTCAGCCTCCTGAAGTGTATATTGCCATGCCCAGCTGGTTGTCCCTTGATTTGGACATTCACCATGCTCTCGCTGTGTGACAGGTATCTCGCTGATAGCTCAGGAGAGATGTAAAGTACACAGGTCTATCTCCTTTCCATGCAGAAGGCAGCCTCCTCCATCACCCTTGGCCGTGGGGTGATGAAGGCTCAGAGCCTGCAGACAGCCACCTATGAATCCCAGAGCAGTCAAAACAGTGCTAGGCCTCCCACAGAATAAACACACACTCCAGCACTGAGTCACACCCTGTTGCTTCTCTCTTGTCTTCTCTCCCCTTCCATTTCCCTTACCTTCTTTGTTTGTTTGGTCTTGTTGTTGTTATTGTTGTTGGTCAGTCATGGGACTTGAACTCTGGGCCTGGGTGCTGTCCCTCAACTTTTCAGCTCAAGGCTAGCGCTCTACCACTTGAGCCACAGCGCCTCTTCTGGCTTTTTTTGCTTATGTGGTGCTGAGGAGTCGAACCCAGGGCCTCATGCATGCAAGGCAAGAACTCTACCACTGAGCCACCTTCTCAGTCCTCCTCTAACTTCTTTCTTGGTACTAGATCTTGTATTTGGAAGTGTGGGGGGAGGAAGTTGGGTCCTCTCCCTCCTTAGTCTCCTCTGGCTCTGCTAACTTCCTACTGGGCTGCAGGCTCTGAACCCCTTCCCCAGGCAGGCCTGACACTACTATTGGGAAGAGAGGCAGAACTTGAGGAGGAGACAAATTAGGGATTAGTGAGGAACAAGAATTGCTATGAAGCCGGGCGCTGGTGGCTCACGCCTGTAATCCTAGCTACTCAGGAGGCTGAGATCTGAGGATCACGGTTCAAAGCCAGCCCGGGCAGGAAAGACCCTGAGACTCCTATCTCCAATAAACCACCAGAAAACCGGAAGTGGCGCTGTAGCTCAAGTGGTAGAGCACTCCCCTTGAGCTGAAGAGCTGAGGGACAGCGCCCACGCCCAGAGTTCAAGCCCCACGACTGACCAAAAAAAAAAAGAATTGCTATGAAGCAGAGTGTGGTGGCTCACGCCTGCAATCCTAGCTACTCAGGAGGCTGAAATCCCAGGATCATGGTCTGACAATAGCCCAGGCAGGAAATGAAGTATTCCAAAAAATCCAGAAGTGGTGCTGAGGCTCAAGTGGTAGAGCACTAGTTTGGAGCAAAAGCTCAGGAACAGTATCCAGGCCCAGAGTTCAAGCCCAAGGACCAGGAAAAGAAGGCCGAGAAGAAGGAGAAGGAGGAGGAGAAGGAGGAGGAAGAGGAGGAGGAGGAGGAGGACGAGGACGAGGAAGAGGGCGAGGAGGAGGACGAGGAAGATTGCCAGTGGTCCTCTCCAGCCTGAACACCCCAAGCAGTAAGGACTGGGCACTTTAGGACCCCGGGAGAAGCCCTGGGCAGACTCCCTCTGGGTTAAGACCCAGGGCTGGAACAAATGGCAGGCAGGAAGAGGCTGTGCCTTCCCGGTAAGCTTCCCTGTGCTTTCCCGGTAAGCCGGAGTGGCTGTGGGTCCTGCAGCCCTACCCCATCTGCTCCCCTCAAGCCTGGCCTGAGACATTGCAGTTAGTCAGCCAATTGCAAGGAGAGCTAAGGGCATAAATGGCTGATATAGGTGTTACCCCAATTAGAGGGGGCCCAAAGGCCACCCCCTACTCCCACCCCCAGGGGAGAGTGCAGGGCACAGGCTCTGCAGGCATGCAGGCCAGGTGCAGCTCCAGGAGACACGGCAGCTTCTAAAGCGCATGCTGACCTTCAGTGCCCAACCCATGCTTAAGCCCTTCTAGGTCACCACTCCAGGAAGTATCACAGCCCCAGAAGCTCTGGCTGACACACTGTGCCTGCAGACAGCCAGGCCTGTATGTCCCAACTCATCCCTGCTACTGCCGCTTGCCATTATGTTCTATTGTCACTGTAAAGTCCCCACATAAATAAGAGACAGCCCTAAGGGATGCATGCTGGACACATAAATGGAGAAGTCTGCAGCTGGAAGTGCAGAGAAGGAGAGGGTGGTACGGGGCAACCTGGACCAGACAAGCTTGGAAAGAAAAGCAGCGGAGGAATGCAGCTCACTTCTGGTGTTTTAGTGTTTAGCTGGAGATAAGTCTGCCAAGTCTGGCTTCAAACTGTGATCTTCAGATCTCAGTCTCCTGAGTAGTTAGGATTACAGGCATGAGTCACCAATGCCCAACTTACATTGTTTTAATAAAGGAAGTAGCCATCATGGGAGTGCATGCCTTTAATCCCAGCACCCAAGGGCTGAGGCAGGAGAATCATAAGTTTGAGATGATCTGGGCTTCATTGAAAGACCTTATCTAAAATATATAAAATAAGAATGAAGCCCAGGTGCTGGTGGCTCACGCCTGTAATCCTAGCTACTCAGGAGGCTGAGATCTAAGGATCAAGGTTCAAAGCCAGACTGGGCAGAAGTCCATGAGACTCTTGTCTCCAATAAACCACCAGAAAACCAGAAGTGGTGCTGTGGCTCAAGAGGTAGCATGCTTGGCTTGAGCTGAAGAGCTGAGGGACAGCACCCAGGCCCAGAGTTCAAGCCCCACGGCCACGGGCTGGGAAGGTGGCTCAATGGTAGATTGCTTGCCTTGCATGCATGAGGCCCTGGGTTCAATTCTTCAGCACCACATAAGCAGAAAAGCCAGAAGTGGTGCTATGGCTCAAGTGGTAGAGCACTAGCCTTGAGCTGAAGCGGTGAGGGACAGCACCCAGGCTCAGAGTTCAGGCCCCTTGACTGGCCAAAATTTAAAAAAAAGAAAAGAAAAGCCAGTTGCCAGTAGCTTGAGCCTATAACCTAACTATACAGGAGGCTGAGATCTGAGGATCGCAGTTCAAAGACAGCCCTGGCAGGAAAGTAGTCCATGATCTCCAATTACCTACCAGAAAACTGGAAGTGGAACTGTGGTTCAAAATTGAAGAGTGCTAGCCTTGAGCACAAAAGCTCAAAGATAGGATCCAGGTCCTGGGTTCAAGCCCCAGGACTGGCACAAATTAATTAATCACACTGGTGGCTCACGTCTTTAAGATCTGAGAATCGCGGTTCAAAGCCAGCCCAGGCAGGAAAGTCCATGAGACTCTTATCTCCAATAAACCACTAGAAAACCAGAAGTGGTGCTGTGGCTCAAGCGGTAGAGCACTCGCCTTGAGCTGAAGAGCTGAGGGACAATGCCCAAGACCAGAGTTCAAGCCCCACGACGGACAAAATAATAATAATAATCATAATAATCAGTTAATTCATAAAAGAAAAAAGAAAGGGGAGGTCAGGAGGAAGCTAAGTGGAAAAACATCCAGCATTTTTAGAACCAACCACTAGGAGGCACTTTGGGGCTAGGGGCTGGCCAAGAACTCCTGCATTTAAATCACACAAGACAATACACAGCTCTTCAGCCTCAGACTTCATCCTACACTTGAAGGTTTTTTTGGTCTGTTGTGGGGCTTGAACTCTGGGACTGAGTGCTGTCCCTCGGCTCTTTAGTTCAAGGAGAGAACTCTACCACTTGAGCCATAGCTCCTCTTCCGGTTTTCTGGTGGTTTATTGGAGATAAGAGTCTCACAGAGTTTCCTGCCTGGGCTGGCTTTGAACTGTGATCCTCAGGTCTCAGCCTCCTAAGTAGCTAGGATTACAGGCGTGAGCCACCAAGTCCTGGCTCCTTTGTAGTTTTTATTAGAGCTAATAACTACAGGTTTTGTGTCCTTGCTGTTCATCCTCTCAAACAACTTCCCTTTTAGAGCCTACCTGATCTCTATAGGATTGCTGTCTTTGTATTTCTGTCCTGTATCTCTTGGATCGGAATAGAGTTCCTTAGAATTTGGAACTTGAATTGTAGGATCTCTTTCCTGGGCCTCATGATACTTCATGTATTTCATTACTATGACCAGATGGGAATGAGTTTCTGCACAGCCTAGACCAAATAAACAGTCACTGGAAGACACAAGTTTGGAGTAACCTAGATAAGAAGGAGTAATGTATGGGCTTAAGCAACCATGCGCCTGAGCCATCTCCATCTTCTTCTGCCTCCTCCTGGCTCCCTGTGCCTTGCTCCTAATGCCTCACCCCAGTCCCTCCTTCCAGTCTCCTGTGAACGGCCATTTTTCCTTCTGTGTGTCTTCCATTTTCCACCAGCCTAGCCTGTCCAGCTGGAGAGGCCCAGCCCAGCTGGGATATACAACTTCAGGGCCTGGGCTCCAGGTTCATGCAAGCCAGGGCAGACAGCTGTCCTTGAACTTCGGTAGTAGTGTGCTTCCTGCACCCTTCCAAAGGCCAGGAAGCAGGTTCATATGTGAGGCTCCCTGATTGGCCCACTGACTTAAGAATAAATTGCAAGCCAGGCACCAGTGGCTCACATCTGTAATTCTAGTGACTCAGGAGGCTGAGATCTGAGGATCGAGGTTCAAAGCCAGCCAGGGCAGGAAAGTCCTGAGAAACTCTGATCTCCATTTAACTACTCAAATACCGGAAATGGTGCTCTGGCTCAATTGGTAGAGCGCTAGCAGATGCCATGGCTCACAACTGTTATCTAGCTACTCAGGAAGATGTGAGATCTGAGGATCCCAGTTCAAAGCCAGCCCAAGCAGAAAGGTCCAAGTCTATGAGGCTCATCTCCAATTAACCACTGCTGTGGCTTCAATGGTAGAGCACTCGCCTTGAGGAAAAAAAAAATTCAGGCACAGTGCCTAGGCTCCAGTACCGGGACAACTATGGGCAGGAGACTGCACACTGAGTCCACAGCTGGGGGATATTTGAGCACAACATGGCTGCTCAGCTCATTTACTTGTTCATTCATTCACTCACTCATTTATTCATTCAACAAACATTTAGGAGCTCTTCCCTGGCGGGGTGGGGGAGAAAGACAAGAGAAAAGTTGGTCCATAAACACATGGTCACAACACATGGTGTCCAATGCTCCAAGGCCCAGTGGGGAGGGAGAGAAGCAGATTGGGACTGGGGGCAGGGCCAGCCTCTTGGGAGAGAGGCCCATGAGAGCTGAGACCAGTGAGCAGTTAGCCTGGAAGGTCTCAGAGGGCCAGGGCAGCAGGGCGCAGCTGGGCGGGGTCTTTGCACCCTCTGCCCGCTGGCCAGTGCCTTGGCAAATGGGAGGACAGGCTGCCCCAGGTGTCCCTGGGCTGTGAGGACTGAGTCAGGCTGCAGATGCCGCCTCTCCTTCCTCTTCGCTGCTTGCTGCTCTGCTGCCTTGCTGAGAGCAGGCACACGGGCCTGGGTGGTGGCTGGAGCCCCAAGCAAGCCCAGCATTGCCAGTGGGTTCCCCTCCAGGTTGTGTCCCTCTACCTCTCTGATGCCAGCTCAGACCTCTGTGGTACAAGCTGGCAGAGAGGTGCCTGGAGACGTCTTTGGCACATCAGAAGGCGCTACCTGTCAGCACTCCCATCCACCTTGTCAGTGCCCAGAGAGGAAATCCCACCCCTTCAGCTTGTATTAGGAGCCCCATATCAAGCTCCTCTAGGGTGGGGGTCTTCTGGAAAGCCAGGCTGGAGAGGTGCAGGGGGAGGAGGCTGGGCCTCTGGTTTATCGGTTCTCACAGGAGCACAGGCTTCAGGATGTGGTGGGCACCAATGCGGAAGGAAGTACGGAGGCCCTGTGGCAGTCTGGGTAACACCCCACCTCTCCTGGTGTTCTGGAAGGGACCACAGCCCTGGCTGTATCCCTAGCCCCACCAACCGAGGGTGTGTTTGGGAGCACAGGGGAGTGTAAGGCGAGGCTCCACTCTGCCAGAAATAATGGCTGTCAGCTGTGACCTGCATCAGCATTCTAGAATCCTAGAATTCCTGTTCACCTTCTAGCTGGGCATAGAAATAAAGAAACAAATGCAGGGTTGGTAACCCATGCCCAGATAAGTCTTGCCAGAGAGAGACAGGATGTAGCATAATGCAACAGATAGGCTCAGGGAGGGCTGGAGATATGACTCAAGTGGTCGAATGCCTACCTGGAAAGCATGAGGCCCTGAGTTCAAATCCCAGTACCACCTAAAACAAAACTAGTTCATTTGGCTGGGCACTAGTGGCTCATGTAATCCTAGTTAGTCAGGAGGCTGAGATCTGAGGATCACTGTTCCAAAGCCAGCCCAGGCAGGAATGTCCAAGAGACTCTTTTCTCTAATTAGCCACCAGAAAACCAGAAGTAAAGCTGTGGCTCAAAGTGGTACAGTACTAGCTTTGAGTGCAAAAGCTCAGGGATGGCTCCCAGGCCCACAGTACCAGCCCCATGACAGACTAAAGAAAAAAAAGATAGGCTAGAGAAGGTGTCATCCCTTGGGCACCCCCTGGCCACCCCCTGGCAGTGATGGCTGAGTGACAACCACATACTGAGTCTGGAGATCCCGGCCAGAGACCCAGCTCCAGAGGCCATGTGCTCCAATAAACCAAACAAAGAGCCAACCACGGTGACTGGCAGAGAAGAACTATTAATGTTCACTGGCAAGCTGCTGGAAAGCACTTCAGCTCATCTTCCGGGTACCGCCAAGGGCTTTAGGTTTACCTAGAGGAAGAGTTGGGGCAAGGGACACAGGAATGCCACATGAAGCCTTCAGCAGAGCAGCTTGGTTGTTCATTATCTCAGTTCTGGTCCCGCAGGGAACAACTTCCAGAGGTGGGGCCTGGCTCTCAGCAGAGGACTCCTGTTCCCAGACTGCCTGGTCATTATCAGTAATCATCTGGGGAGTGGTCAGTCCTGCTGGGCTCTGCTGTTCCTTCCCTTAAGGGCAGTTTCAGTCCATGATGTTATCAACTCATCCTGTCCTATCCTTCCAGGGATTTCAGGATTGGCTAGAAACGCAGAGTGAAGAACACAGAACAAAATGGAGACTGGGATGCAGAGGTTTTTTTCTGCTTTTAGTTAGCTTGTGGGCTCAGGTGGGAAATCTCCATGTTTTTTGTTGTTGTTATTTTTTGGGTTTTTTTTTTTGCCGGTCGTGGACCTTCAGCTCAAGGTGAGCGCTCTACCGCTTGAGCCACAGCGCCACTTCCGGCTTTTTCTGTTTATGTGGTGCTGAGGAATCGAACCCAGGGCCTCATGCATGCAAGGCTAACACTCCACCACTGAGCCACCTTCCCAGCCCTCACCATGTTTTTTGTTTTTTGGATTTTTGTTCATCTTTTTGTAAGCAGAGTTTCTAAGTATCTGTTATAACTTTTGCTGCATTCACTCCTCCAAGAGCCCCCGCGTGAGCATTGCTCTGAGGCATAAAGAGACAAGCAACGAGCCAGAGACTGATGGCGCAAGCCTGTAATCCCAACTACTGAGGAGGCTGACACCTGGGGGAGCTCAGTTTGAAGCCAGGGGAATAAGAGAGACTCTATCTTCAATTAAGCAGCAGGCAGGCTTTCTAGAATTCCCACCTTGCCCTTCCTCTCTCCTATAGCAAATACAGGAGGCTCAGAAACCCCTGGGTTCTGCCTGAGCTTTGAGAGGAGTCTGAAAAGCCTCCCCTGCCGACCACAGCACAGGACTCCTCTTGAGAAATGATGTGATGGAAGTGCCAGGACCTAGATATTCTGGGATGGCAGCTTTTCCATAGGAAAGGTACAATCCCTCCCCTTCTCTCCCACCGGTGTCTGGAGGGCTCACCCCTCTCCTGTCCCCCTTAGAAACCCTCTGCCTCCAGGCCTGGTTGCAGAAGCCAGGGGGAGGGGGGAGGGGCCGGCAGAGAGGTCTGTTCTTGTCTTCCCACCCCCCCACCCCCCCTGCTGGAGGCAGCACAGGTGCAGGCAAGGCTGGGAGCCCAGAGCTGCTGACAGCAGGCAGCCTGGGAGGGTAGCGGGGAGGAAATGCAGGGGAGGGGTGGGGATCCTGCTGCCCCCACAGCCCACCCTGAGGCCAGGCTAAGAAAAGCTCCCAAGAAGAAAAACCACCAAAGATGCTCATGGGGGGGGGGGCACTGTGCTGGAGGCCCTTCCTTCCCCGGGGCCAGCTGCCCCTGGCAGATTACCATGGCTTCCGGAAGAGAGGCCCTCACACCAGCCCTGCAGGAGGCAGCAGCTGACTCAGCTCCTCTACCTGTCAGGAAGTCATTCATAAAACATGACATCTTCCCAGCACCCTGCCCAACCACCATGTCCCCAGCTACAGGGCCAGCAAGCCTGAGCACCCTTCCTCCTTCCCTGGGAAGAAAGGGAGGCCACCGTGTGAAATAAGGCCACCACCCAGCCCCAGTGCATCCACACTGCCTTGGGGACAAGAAGAGAGGATGAGGGTACATCACTCAATTATGAAACAATATCAGTGACTCAGTTTCCGGAAGGTGTACACTTCACCACCACGCCAGCCAAGGCAACTTCACTGTCTTCACTTTATGTGTGGACACCCAAGCCCCTAGGACTCCTCGCTAGGCCAGGCCTCCTCAAAGGAAAACCAGACCACAGAGCGGACGGGATTTGCCCCAGGTCACAGGAGAATACCAAAGATAGATAAGACTGGAATGAAAGCACCTACCAAAAACTGGAACCCCAGGTGCCCTTCTGCGTCACACATGAATTCCTAATCTCTGCCTCTGGACTTCTGACCTCTGCCTTATTTCCCTCCCCTGCTCCCACGCCCCCTCCTCCCGGATTTTCCTCCTCCAGCTACTCTAAAACCCAAAGCACGCTCTACCTCAGGATCTTTGCATGAGCCACTCCTGAGTCATCCACTACGTACACATCAGGTTCCTTATTATCTGGCAAGATTAGAGCCCCTGTCAGTGCCTTAGAGAAACCTTATGGTTTATGGTGACTATGATAAACCATTCAACCCCCTCACACATTATTCTTCTCTCTTGAAATACTGGTTCATTATTATACTTTTTTACCTATCTGCAGTTGTATGCCCAGGTTATTTTTGCTTAAACACTCCTCAGATGATTCTACTCTTCAGCCAGGGTTAAGAACCATTTGTTGGGGGCTGGGAAGGTGGCTCAGTGGTAGAGTGCTTGCCTTGCATGCCTGAGGCCCTGGGTTCGATTCCTCAGCACCACATAAGCAAAAAGAAAAAAGCCAGAAGTGGCACTGTGGCTCAAGTGGTAGAGTGCTAGCCTTGAGCTGAAGAGCTGAGGGACAGCGCCCAGGCCCAGAGTTCAGACCCCATGACCGGACCGACCCTCCCCCCCCCCCCAAAAAAAAGAACCATTTGTGGGCTGGGAAGATGGCTCAGTGGTAGAGTGCTTGCCTCACGGGTTCGATTCCTCAGTACCATGTAAATAGAAAAAGCCAGAAGTGGCACTGTGGCTCATGTGGTAGAGCACTAGTCTTGAGCTGAAGAGCTGAGGGACAGCGCCCAGGCCCAGAGTTCAGGTCCCCATGACTGACAAACAAAAAACAAAAACATTTGTCTTGTGCCAGGGTCTGGTGGTTCATACCTATAATCCTAGCTACTCAGGAGGCTGATATCTAAGGATTATAGTTCAAAGCCAGCTTAGGCAGGAATGTCCATAAGACTCTTCTCTCCAATTGACCACCATAAAGCTACAAGTTCAAGTAAAAAGAGCTAAGTGACAATGTTCAGGCCTTGAGTTAGGCCCCAGGACTGGCACAAAAACAACAAACAAACAGAAAAAGATCCATTAGCCCAGATGCCAGATACTTGCTTGCTCAACTGTTCTAGGACCTGCATCACTCTGCATGAGGTAATGCTTTTAGTCAAAGCCACCCAACTATCACCCTCAGCATCTAGAACACCCAGAGAACTTAGTTCACACTGCACTGTATGCCTGGTGTGTACCAGCAAGTTGTACCAGTGAGATCCTGCCCCTCTCCAGTTGGGGATCTGTCCATAACCACCCCAGGACATCATCGTATTAAAGAGAACCTGATAGGCTTGGGCCATAACTGCACTTCTGTCTTCCTGCTCTCTTTCTTTCTTTCTTTCTTTCTTTCTCTCTCTCTCTCTCTCTTTCTCTCTCTCTCTCTCTCTCTCTCTCTCACACACACACACACACACACACACACACACACATCAGTACTGGGGTTTGAAGTCAGGACCAAAGAGCTGTCCCTTAGTTTTGTGGTCAAGTCTAGTGTTCTACCACTTGAGCCACAGTTCCACTTTTGGCTTTTTGGTGATTAATTGGAGATAAGGGTCTCACAGACTTACTTTGCCAGGCTGGCTTCAAACCATAACCTTCAAATTTTAGTTTCTGGGTAGCTAGGATGACAGAGATGAGCTACTGGTGCCTGAACTTCCTCCTTGGCTCTGACCAGCAGCAACACCAAGACATGTTATGGGTTCAGCTTCCTTTTGACCAGGTGTAGAAGATTTCATAGAGGTCCTGGAGCATGAAGCCCCACCCAAAGACAAGAAGGTTGCCAGAGGAATGGAAACCCAGGAACCAGCAGGTTAGAAATTTCGGAGAGAGGGCTGGGAAGGTGGCTCAGTGGTAGAGTGCTTGCCTTGCATGCATGAGGCCCTGGGTTCGATTCCTCAGCACCACATAAGCAAAAAGAAAAAAAGGCCGGAAGTGGCGCTGTGGCTCAAGTGGTAGAGTGCTAGCCTTGAGCTGAAGAGCTGAGGGACAGCGCCCAGCCCAGAGTTCAGGCCCCACGACTGGACCCAAAAAAAAAAAAAAAAAGAAAGAAATTTCGAAGAGATACCTTACTACTTGCTTAAAATCCACACTCTACCATGTTACGACTGTGGACCTTTGAGAGATCTATTCAACCTTTCTGAGCCTGTTTGTCCACCTGTACAATGGAGATAATTACAGTTCACATTGGGAGCTGCTGAAGACAGTAAGTCTAAGTCTACAAAGCACTTACTGCAGGGCCTTGCCTAAGGAATTGAATTGCGCAGCAAATGCTGTGATTACTCATAGGACATTAGTGCCACAGGGTCTCCTTTGAGTCCACTGAGACTAGACCGACAAGAGTTTTCAGGCTGCCAACGGATGCTCTGGCCAAATTCCAGCCCACAACTTCTAATGGCACACACGGTCCCTGAGTTCAAGCCCCAGTATCAACACAAAAAGAGCCTGACAACGTGCCCTCCCAACATCTCAGCACTGTTTCAGGTGAAATTGTCCAGCATATTTTAGGATCAACAAAAAAAAACAAAAACAAAAACAAACCCAAAACAAACCCACAGTGCTTTTTGGTTGAGCACTTTCCCACTTCTTGGTGAAGCCCTGGGGTATTTTCTAGAAAATTGAGTCCATCTGTTTCTGATTCACTTGCACTTAACTCATCACCAAGCTGTTTTGTGAGACCTTCTGATGGACAGACAGCCTTACTCCGTAAGCCTCTCTAAGCCTTTATTTGGTCAACAATAGGTAAAGGAACTTGTAGGAGAGGCCAGAGGCAGCTCCCCGATTTTCCCAGTACACACAGGCCACGTGCAGGGAAAGTGTGGCATGGGCCTGGCTCTTGGCACGTGTCAGGGCAAAGTGGACACGCCCTAACTCTGACCAGGTCTGCACCTGCGCAGTGAGGCTCCCCCTTCGGCCCCCACCCATGCCAATCCTCTCCTCCCTGTTCCCCTCTGGGCACAGGAACTCCTGCATCCATCCTTCTATACCACTCACAGCCTGTCCCTCCTGAATTTATGACTTCCTGTTGTGGTCCTCAAGTTCCGTAAACTTGGTTTCAGTTTGCCAAGGATGAGGAGCCAAGTCCCCTCGTTCACTGTACCCCACTGGCCTAGCTCTATTGCTGTGTACAATTACTGGGGTCATTATTTCCCAAGCAAAAGATCTAGCAAGTGTGAACACACCCCACCCCTGCCCCTGCCCTCCAGAAGGGCAAAGGGGAGATGATTTGACATTGGGTTTCAGACCACCACTGGTTGCATTGAACTTGACATGAAGGAGGGGAAGAAACTGTTTCCCCTTCCTTCCCTCTGCTCCACAGGGAAAGTGCTCTGTCAAGACTCAAGCCACAGACTGGGAATATGATTTGGTGTGAGAGTGCTTGCCTAGCTTGCATGAAGCTCTGGGTTTGATTCCTCAGTACCACATAAACCGAAAAGGCCAGAAGTGGCACTGTGGCTGAAGTGGTACAGTGCTAGCTTTGATCATAGAGAGGCTCAGAGGCTCAGAGACAGAGTCCAGGCCCTGAATTCAAGGTCCAGGACTGGAAAAAAACAAAAAACAAAGACTCAAGCCACTCTGCTTTATACAGCAAGATGTGGAAACTATAGACACATCCAAGAAAATGAGAGCACTCTGCTAAAAACCATAAGGTACTCCTTATATTTATGAAAAGTATGTTTAGGGAGTCTACTCAAAGGCAAGATAGTGGAGTCCAGTTTGTTTACAATTTGTTTTTGTTTTTTTGGTTGGTCGAGGGGTCTGAACTCTATCCCTCAGCTCTCCAGCTCAAGGCTAGCCATCCTACCACTAGAGCCACAGCGCAACTTCCAGCTTTTTCTGCTTATGTGGTGCTGAGGAATCAAATCCAGGGCCTCATGCATGCGAGGCAAGCACTCTACCACTGAACCACCTTCCCAGCCCATTAGTGTTTTTCTTTTTTTTTGGTCCGGTCGTGGGCCTGAACTGTGGGCCTAGGCGCTGTCCCTTAGCTCTTCAGCTCAAGGCTAGTGCTCTACCACTTGAGCCACAGCGCCACTTCCAGCTTTTTTCTTTTTGCTTATGTGGTGCTGAGGAATCGAACCCAGGGCCTCAGGCATGCAAGGCAAGCACTCTACCACTGAGCCACCTTCCCAGCCCCCGTTAGAGTTTTTCAATTTGAAAGTCCACTGGAAATTATCCTTCAAAGCAGGCCTGGTTGGGTGGTATGGCTCATGCCTATAATTTGAGGCTGAGATCTGAGGGTCAAAGCCAGCTTAGGCAGGAAAAAAAAGCCCAAGTGCATGTGTGCACACACACACACACACACACACACACACACACACACATATACACAGACCCTCCTTTTTTCTTTTGGCCAGTCCTGGGGCTTGAACTCTGGGCATGGGTGCTGTTCCGGAGCTTCTTTTGCTCTATGCTAGGGCACAACCACTTGAGCCACAGCCTACATCCAGCTTTTCTGAGTAGTTTATTGGAGAGAAGTCTCAGGAGCCAGGCATTGGTGGCTCATGCCTGTAATCCTAGCTACTTAGGAGGTTGAGATCTGAGGATCTCAGTTCAAAGCCTGAGCAGGCAAGTCCCATGAAACTCTTATCTCCAATTAACTACCAAAAAACCAGAAGTGGCACTGGGCTCAAGGTGTAGAGTGTTCCCTTAGGCTGAAGAGCTGAGGGACAGCACCCAGGCCCAGAGTTCAAGCTCCATGACCAACAACAACAACTAACAAAAAAAAAAGTCTCACAGCCTTTTCTGCCCAGGCTGGCTTCAAATGGCAACCGTGAGATCTCAGCCTCCTGTGTAGCTAGGATTACATGTGGGAACCAGCAGTGCCCAGCTAAAATAATTCCTTTGTATAATTCATTGTTTATTATTATTATTAATTTGCCTGTCCCCAGGCTTGAACTCAGGCTCTAGGGGCTGTCCCTGAGCGCTTTTGTGCTCAAGGCTAGTGTTCTACCATGTGAAGCCACATCCAGGTTTTTGGTGGCTAATTGGATGGCCTGATGGCCATCCTCCTGCCTCTATCCTGAGTGCTAGAATTGGAGGTGTGCCCCATCATTCCTAGCTCTCTGCAATGGTTTTGTTGGCGCTGTAGCTCAAGTGGTAGAGCGCTTGCCTTGAGCTGAAGAACTGAGGGACAGCGCCCAGGCCCAGAGTTCAAGCCCCACGACCGACCAAACAAAACAAAAACAAAAAACCTTTTCTTTTTAGTGATGAGAGTGCCAGGGATCCCTTGCTAAACTGACCTGAGAGTGCAACTGTCAGGAGAGAGAGTGGATCCTTAATCTTCGGAACAGCATAGAAATAAAGCCAGGAACCTCAAAAACTTGAGTGAAGGAAAGTTTACTTGAAAATGAAAGAAGGTAACAATAGCCAGGCGCCGGTGGCTCACGCCTGTATTTCTAGCTACTCAGGAGGCTGAGGTCTGA
The DNA here is from genome assembly GCF_019054845.1 of Dipodomys spectabilis. Taxonomy (NCBI): domain Eukaryota; kingdom Metazoa; phylum Chordata; class Mammalia; order Rodentia; family Heteromyidae; genus Dipodomys; species Dipodomys spectabilis. The sequence goes on from NW_024870852.1 coordinate 10,603,089, forward strand.
GGATCTTGGTTCAAAGTCAGCCCAGGCAGAGTCTATGAGACTCTTATCTCCAATAAACCTCTCAGAAAACCAGAAGTAGCACTCTAGGTCAAGTGGTAGAATGCTATCCTTGAGCTTCCTTGACTGAAGAGCTGAGGGACAGCGCCCAGGCCAGAGTTCAAGCCCCATGACCACCACCAACAATAACCAAAAGGGGAAAGCCAGGTGCCAGTGGCTCACGCCTGTAATCCTAGCTACTCAGGAGGCTGAGATTTGAGGATTGCGGTTCATAGCCAGCCCAGGCAGGAAAATCTGAGAATCTTATTATCTCCAATAAACCACTCGAAAACCAGAAATGGTGCTAGGGTAACAAAAAAAAGGGGGTAACAAGACTGTCTGGAGAGGAGACTTAAATGGAATCCAACAGAGTCTTTTTTTTTTTTTGGGTCCGGTCGTGGGGCTTTGAACTCTGGGCCTGGGCGCTGTCCCTCAGCTCTTCAGCTCAAGGCTAGCACTCTACCACTTGAGCCACAGTGCCACTTCTGGCTTTTTCCTTTTTGCTTATATGGGGCTAAGGAATCGAACCTAGGGCCTCATGCATGCAAGGCAAGCACTCTACCACTGAGCCACCTTCCCAGCCCTCCAACAGTCTTCTTAAAAGGCAGTTATTATACAGTAAAGGGCAAATCCCCTATCTCCACCTCTGGGCTTTGCAGGGATTGCTTGATAGCTTGTGTGTGTGCTCTTTTCATTGGTTGAGCAGAAACTTAGGGCATTATGGGAAGAAGCCTAAGCAGAAGCCTGAGGCACTATGGGAACAAGAACTGCCATGATAGTATTGGCCGTATCCTTATCTACTCAATAGTGTCCCTTTCTTTCTCACAACCCCACGGTGTCCTTTTTCTCAGGCAAGGGCATAACAAAGTTAAACTCTTGTATGTTCCTAGCTTCAAAGGAGATGACTGCCCGTGGCACCCATGGCTCACACCTGTAATCCTTTCTACTCGAGAGGCTGAGATCAGAGGATGATGGTTCAAAGCCAGCCCAGGCAGGAAAGTCCATGAGACTCTGATCTCCAATTAAGCACCTGAAAACCAGAAGTGGCGCTGTGGCTCAAGTGATAGAGCTCTCACCTTGAGCCAAAGAGCTGAGGGACAACACCCAGGCCCAGAGTTCAAGCCCCACGACCACCAAAAAATAAATGAGGGAGAGAGAGAGAGAGATGACTGAGAGAAGGAACAGATGGAGGGGGTAGAGGCTGCTGTTGTTATTCATAATCTCCAAGGCAGGAAACAACTCCTTCTACAGCTACACAGACGCTTCGTATTGTCCATAAACAAACCATAAAAAGGAGAATAAATACCCTCTAATGAATATGTAGTAACATACATTTGGCCTTCTGTAACACTAGGCTTTTTTTTGTTTTTGTTTTTGTTAAAATGATCTTGCTAGCCAGGAGCTGGTGGCTCACTCCTGTAAATCTAGCTACTCAGGAGGCTGAGGACTGTGGTATAAAGCCAGCCTGGGCAGAGAAGTCCCGTGCGATTCTTACCTCCAATTAACCACCTAGAAACCGGAAATGTTGCTGTGGCATTCAAACCCCAGGCCTAACCAAAAGTAAAAAAGATGCCTTGGTAGATTAGCTTGGCCTCAGACTGGCCAGCCTCCTGCCTCTGCCTTGTATTATTTTCTAAATTTTATTTTATTGTAAAGGTGATGTACAGCGGGTTTACAGTTATATAAGTAATGAGTACGTTTCTTGTCAACCGTTGTTACCCCACTCCCATTTTTCTCCCCCCCCAATATCTCTTTTAAGTGATGGGATTACAGGAATGCAACAGATGCCTAGGTGAAAAAACAATTATTCTAAATAGAAGGTTGGTGTGAAAGATTACACACCAAATGATACCATTTATATGACACTCTGGTTTTTTTTTTTTTTGGGGGGGGGGGGGTCCAGTTGTGGGGCCTGAACTCTCCCTCAGCTCTTCAGCTCAAGGCTAGCGCTCTACCACTTAAGCCACAGTGCCACTTCTGGCTTTTTTTCTTTTTGCTTATGTGGTGCTGAGGAATGGAACCCAGGGCCTCAGGCATGCAAGGCAAGCGCTCTACCACTGAGCCACCTTCCCAGCTCCTTTATATGACACTCTGGAAAAGGTAAAGCCAAGGGTTGAAATCAGGCCAGTTTGTAGCAACCTGGGCTACAAACATAGCATACACCATTTTCAATAAATAAATAATCACCAGGTATTATATACACCTTACACAGAAATTCTAAAATACTTTGTGAAAGATGATAAACAAAACCTGAAAAAGACTAAATATCCTTTTTTGGTTGTTGTTGGTCGTGAACTTGAACTCTGGGCCTGGGTGCTATCCCTGAGCTCTTCAGCTCAAGGCTAGTGATCTGCCACTTGAGCCACAGCACCACTTCCAGTTTTCTGGTGGTTAACTGGAGATCAGGTGCTGGTGGCTCACACCTGTAATCCTAACTACTCAGGAGGCTGAGATCTGAGGATCATGGTTCAAAGCCAGCCCGGGCAGGAAAGTCTGTGAGACTCTTATCTTGAAAAAAACCACCAGAAAACTGGAAGTGGCACTGTGACTCAAGAGGTAGAGTGTTAGCCTTGAGCTGAAGAGCTCAGGAAGTTCAAGCCCCACAACCAACAACAACAACAACAAAGAGTCTCATGGACTTTCCTGCCTATGTTAGCTTTAAACCATGATCCTTAGATTTCAGGCTCCTAAGTAGCTAGGATTACAGACATGAGCCACCAGCACCTGGCTAAACCTTAGGTTTTATACAACTGGTTACACACAAAAAAAGGTATTAATCAGATATACAAAAGGTCAGGGAGGCTGACATCAACTTCTGACCAGGTAGACAGTTCCTTACTAGTTAAGCAGAAATTGTGACATTCTGTTACTACTCCTTCTGTAGTTATTTTAAAAATGCCAGAAGAGGAGCTGTTGCTCAAAGTGGTAGTGCAAGCCTTGAGCAAAAAAGCTCAGGGACGGCGCCCGGAGTTCAAGCCCCACAAAAAAGAGCCTTGAAGCTCCCTGCTATGCCTGCTATGAATTCAGATAGCCCCACCTTGTCTGCCCCAACCTTCATTCCATCAACAGCCCCACCAGGACTCTTCCAGCAACTGGGTGGGGGCCACTTTCCGGCAAATGGATACTGCAAAGGGGCTTTGCTAGAAGGGTTAACTTTGTCTACTTCAAGTGGAGATGAAAGTCAGAGGCTGGAACACCTAGGCAGCTCTGGACCATTAGCCTGCCTGGTTAGTTGCCTTGGGAAAGGCCATTCCTCTGTTCTAGCAAATGAGCATGTATGCAGTAGCTGGTCTTACCAGGAGGAATCAGCTCACCATGTGGGCTACTTGGGAATTTTCCTTGACATCACCAGGTCCTTATTATTGTTATTATTATGTTACCAGAGCTGGGTGCTGGTGTCTCACAACTGTAATTCTAGCTACTCTGGAGGCCTAAGATCTGAGGATCACAGTTGGAAGCCAGCCCAATCAGAAAAAGTACATGAGATACATCTCTAATTAACCAGCAAAAAGTGGGAAATGTAGCTGTAGTTCAAGTGGTAGAGCACTAACTTTGAGGGGAAAAAAAAACTTAAGGGACAGCTGCTATGCTTTGAGTTTAAGCTCCAGTATTAGCACAATAAATAAAATGTCACCAGAACAAAATAATCTGTACTAATATTCACTGAACACAAAGTATAACCCCTCTCCTACCCCTCCTACCCCGCCTGAATTGCCTCCCTAACCCCAGGACAGGTTCCCTGCCCGCCCCCCTTCTAGAGAAAGAAGACAGATATTTCTTTTTTTTTTTTTTTTTTTTGTCGGTCGTAGGGCTTGAACTCTGGGCCTGGGCGCTGTCCCTCAGCTCTTCAGCTCAAGGCGAGCGCTCTACCACTTGAGCTACAGCGCCACTTCCGGTTTTCTGGTGGTTTATTGGAGATAGGAGTCTCACGGTCTCTCCTTCCCGGGCTGGCTTTGAACCGCGATCCTCAGATCTCAGCCTCCTGAGTAGCTAGGATTACAGGCGTGAGCCACCAGCGCCCGGCAGAAGACAGATATTTCTTGTTCTTCCTATTTCTTTTTTTTTGGGGGGGGGGTCCGGTCGTGGGGCCTGAACACTGTCCCTCAGCTCTTCAGCTCAAGGCTAGCGCTCTACCACTTGAGCCACAGCACCACTTCCGGCTTTTTTCTTTTTTTGCTTATGTGGTGCTGAGGAATCAAACCCAGGGCCTCAGGCATGCAAGGCAAGCACTCTACCACTGAGCCACCTTTCCAGCCCCCTGTTCTTCCTATTTGTGTGTTTTGTGCCTGTAGTCCTGGGACTTGAACTCAAGATCTGGGTGCTGTCCCTGAGCTTTTGTGCTCAAGGCTAGCACTCTACCACTTGTGCCACAGCTCTATTTCTGGCTTTTTGGTGGTTAACTGGAGATTAGAGTCTCACAGACTTTCCTGCCCAGGCTGTTTTTGAATCTCAAACCTCAGATCTCAGCCCCTCCTGAGTAGTTAGGATTATAAGCATGAGCCATTGGGAACTGGCTTTGACCATTACCATCTTTGTTTTTTTTTTTGCCAGTCATGAGGCTTGAAGTCTGAGCCTGGGTGCTGTCCCTCAGCTCTTCAGCTCAAGGCTAGCGCTCTACCACTTGAACCACAGCGCCACTTCTGGCTTTTTCTGCTTATGTAGTGCTGAGGAATCGAACCCAGGGCCTCATGCATACAAGCACTCTACCCCTAAGCCACCATCCCAGCCCCAACCATTACCATCTTAGTGAACATTACACCTCACTCTCTAAAAGAAAGAGAGAGAGAAACACCACGTCCAGCCAAAGAATGGACTGCAGTCTGTGAGCCACGTTCCGCTAGGAGGCCGGGAGGTGCTCTGAGAATGATGGTCAAATCAGGAAACAAGGTCTTCATTTACTGAGAGGTGGCCCAGCCTGGCTACCTCCCGCTTCCATCTGTCTATGTGTTATAACTGAACCAACAAGCCTGGAGATGTGGCACATGCCTGCAATCCTGGTTACTCAGGAGAATGAGATTGGGAAGACTGAAGCTCCTGGCTAGTCCTGGTAAAAGTTGGTGAGACTCATCTCAATCAATAAAAATCTGGGAGTAGTACTATGTGCCTGTCACTTGAGCTATGCTGGAAGCATAAATGGGGTCAAGATGCAGGCTAGCTCCAGCAAAAAATCTGAAACCTGCTGGGTGCTGGTGACTGAAATCTATAATCCTAGCTACTCAGGAGGTGGAGATCTGAGGATTACAGTTTGAAGCTAGCCTGGGCAGGAGTCTCTTACACTCCTATTTCCAATTAACCAACCATCAGTAAGTCAAAAATAGGGGCTGGGAAGGTGGTAGAGTGCTTGCCTTGCATGCATGAGGCCCTGGGTTCGATTCCTCAGCATCACATAAGCAAAAAAGGCCGGTGCTATGCCTCAAGTGGTAGAGCACTAGTTTTGAGCTGAAGAGCTGAGGGACAGTGCCTAGGCCCAGAGTTCAGCCTTCATGAATGAACAAAAAAAAAAAAGTCAAAAATAGCATTGTGACTCAGTGTTTGACTGCTAGACATGAGCATAAAAGCTCAGGGACAATGCAAGGGTCCTGAGTTTAAAAGGCCCCAGGATCAGCAAATAAAAAAAAGAGCCGGGCGCCAGTGGCTCACACCCGTAATCCTAGCTACTCAGGAGGCTAAGATCTGAGGATCACAGTTCAAAGCCAGCCCGGGCAGCAAAGTCCTTGAGACTCTCATCACCAATAAAACCACTAGAAAACCAGAAGTGGCACTGTGGCTCAAGTGGTAGAGCGCTTGCCTTGAGCTGAATTGCTGAGGGACAGCGCCCAGGCCCAGAGTTCAAGCCCCACGACCAACCAAAAAAAAAAAAAGAGAGAGAGAGAGAGAGGGACGGAGGAAGGGAGGGAGGGAAGGAGGAAGGAAGGAAGGAAGGAAGGAAGGAAGGAAGGAAGGAAGGAAGGAAGGAAGGAAGGAAGGAAGGAAGGAAGGAAGGAAAGGAAGCCAATGGTCTGGTAGAGTGGCTCAACTGGCAGTAAAATAAATTGACCAACAAAACCCAGTATGCTGGGCAAGCCTGTAATGTGCTGGGCATGCCTGTAATTTCGTCTTCACAAAGGACAGGCACTATAACAAAGTAGGGACTAGGGTGGGATGGTGGGGGACAGGGTGAGGAGGAAGAAGAGGAGGAAGGGACCTGAATGAAGCTAAGTGCAAGGATGGCTGAGCTGAAAAACAAACCTCTTATCAAGAAGCCCAGAAGCCAGGGAAGAAGAGACTCTGGAAACAATTAACACTTACTTGATAAGGAATAGCTTCAGGTGAACCCAGCAGGGTCAGTATTAGAGCCTAGGCTAGCCTGCATCTCTGCAGTAGAAGGATGGAATTCCAAGGGGTGCTGATTGGGGTGGGAATGCTTTGCAGGCTCCATGGTAGCCTCATGGGTTGGTGGCTGCAGCACAGGACATGTAGCATGTGTAGGCAGTGGGGATGCAGTGGTGGAAGGGTAGACTCTTTGTATTTATTTGGACCTATCCTGGACCTATGCCTGCCTGCCTGCTTTCCTGCCTTCCTTTCTTTCTTGCCTGCCCGTCCTGGGGCTTGAGATATAGGCCTGGGCACTTCCCTGAATCTCTTGCTCAAGTTTAGCGTTCTACCATTTGAGCCACAACACCACTTCTGACTGTTTCTGTGGTTAATTGGAGATAAGAATGTCACCATACAGCTGGGAATGTGGCTCATTGGTAGAGTGCCTGCCTAGCATGAATGAAGCCCTTGTTTGATTTCTCAGTACCACATACACAGAAAAAGCCAGAAGTGGTGCTATGGCTCAAGTAGTAGAGCGCTAGCATTGAGCACAGAAAGGCTCAGGGACAGATCCCATGCCTAGAGTTGAAGCCCTAGGACTGGAAAAGTGTCATCATAAACTTTCCTGCCCAGGCTGGCTTTGAGTCACATTCTCAGATCTCAGCCTCCTGAGTAGCTAGGATTATAGGTGTGAGCTCTTGCCCTGCAAGGATCACAAGTTTTTGGTCAATCCAGGAAAACTGTTACCTCCAAAGCAAATTAGAGGGCTGGGACCGTGGCTCAGTAGTAGAGTGCTTGTCTCGCATGCAGGAGGCCCTGGGTTCTATTCCTCAGTACCAAATAAGCAGAAAAAAAGCCGGAAATGGTGCTGTGGCTCAAGTTGTAAGTAACTAGCCTTGAGCTGAAGAGCTGAGGGACAGTGCCCAGAGTTCAAGCCCCAGGACCCACAAAAAAAAAAAGGTAAGCCGGGAGCTGGTGGCTCACATCGGTAATCCTAGCTACTCAGGAGAGGAGGCTGGAGTCTGAGAATCGAGGTTCAAAGCCAGCCTGGGAAGGAAAGTCTGTGACACTCTTATCTCCAATTAACCACCAGAAAACCAATGGCACTGTGACTCAAATGGTGGAGTACTCACTTTGTGCTGAAGAGCTGAGGTACAGTGCCAAGGCCCAGAGTTCAAACGCCACAATGGAGAGAAGAAAAAGAAAGAAAGAAAGAAAGAGAGAGAGAGAGAGAAAGAGAGAGAGAAAGAAAGAAAGAGAAAGAAAGAAAGAAAATAAACTAGTAACAGGAGTGTGGTGGGGTAAATAGAGACAACTAGGTGGCACCTGTGGTGAAGAGTCCCCTTCCCTAAGGAGGCCTGTGGGAAATTTGTCCTAAGGAAAACATCTGTAGCCCAGGAGGATGAGGAAGTGAGGGCAGAGCATTGGGAGCTCGTGGGTGTGCAATTCAAATGGTACTCCTAGGAAGAAAAACCAGTCAGCAAGGCCCTTGGGACAGATAACAGCCAATCAGCATAAGCTTTCAGTTTATTTTTTGGTGCCAGATCTGGGGCTTGAATTTAGAGCTTAGCACTGCCCCTGAGCTCTTTTGGGCAAGGCTAGTGTTCTACCATTTTGAGCCACCGCTCTACTTCTGGCTTTTTGTTTTTAATTGGTTATGGGGCTTGAATTCTGGGCCTGGGCGTTGGTCCTTCAGCTCTTCTGCTCAAGGCAAGCACTCTACCGCTTGAACCACAGCACCACTTCCGGTTTTCTACTGGTTAACTGGAGATGAGAGGCACATGGACTTTCCTGCCCAGGCTGGCTTTGAACTGCGATCCTCATCTCAGCCTTCTGAGTAGCTAGGATTATAGGTGTGAGCCACCAGTGCCTGGCTCTTGTTTTTATTTATTTATTCATTTATTTATTTTGGGTCCAGTCGTGGGGACTGAACTCTGGGCCTGGGCGCTGTCCCTCAGCTCTTCAGCTCAAGGCTAGCGCTCTACCTCTTGAGCCACAGCGCCACTTACGGCTTTTTTTTTTTCTTTTTGCTTATGTGGTGCTGAGGAATGGAACCCAGGGCCTCAGGCATGCAAGGCAAGCGCTCTACCACTGAGCCACCTTCCCAGCCCTTGTTTTTATTTTTTTTTGAGACAGGGTTTTATTGTATAGCCCAAGATGGCCTCAAACTCACTTTTCTGCTTTAGAGGGCATTTTATGTAAAAAGACAACTGAATCAGACCTTTCTTTACAACTTTTTTTTTTTTTAATTCATCATCTAATCAACAGAGGTGGTCACTTGAAGCCAAAAATAAGCTAAGGCAATTCAAAATTCCCAAAATGTCTGCCTTCTTGCCATGCAACAGGATGAAGTTAGGAATGGGGATGGAGCATGTAGGATTAGACAGGAGGCCTCTGGCTCCATCATCTGTATCCTAGTTGGTGTGTTGTGATCTGGACCGTGGCTCCATTTCTTTACTTGGAGCAGGGTCAGGAAGGGCAACAGCCTGTCTTGAGAGACAGCGGAGTTGGTTCCTGAAGTTTACTGGGGACTGTGCTGGGCTACTACTTAATCCTGTTGTTTTCCGGAACTCTTTGCACCTGGGCTCCCCACAAGGTGGCCACAAGCCTGAGGAAGGCACCTTTCGGAACAGTCACCAGGGAAGAAGCCAGGGACCTGCAGGGCCGGGGGTCAGCTGAAGCACTCCATGCTGGCTCTGACACGCTCCATCTCATGCAGGAAGCTGTAGAACTGAGGCAAGGTTAATTCTGCAGAGAGAAGAGTTCAGCTGCAGTGAGTATTCCCAACTCCGCAGAATTTCCCGAGAAAATTCATTTCCACCCAGAGATTTTCTTCTTTTTTAGTGCTGGGGACAGAACCCCAACTCAGGAGGGCCTTGTGCATGCTAGGCAAGAGTTCTACTCCCTCACCTAGCCAAGCAGCTCAGATGTCCTCAATAAAGAACACAGAGGGGCTGGGAAGGTGGCTTAGTGGTAGAGCGCTTGCCTTGCATGCATGAGGCCCTGGGTTCGATTCCTCAGCACCACATAAGCAGAAAAAGCCCGAAGTGACGCTGTGGCTCCAGAGGTAGAGCGCTAGCCTTGAGCTGAAGAGCTGAGGGACAGTGCCCTGGCCAGAGTTCAGGCTCCATGACCAGCAAAAAAAACAAAAACCAAAAAACACAGAGGCTCTCCAGAAAAGAGTGAGGTATTGAGAAGCAAATACCTACGTCCTTTAGGAGGACCAATGTGACTTGTGCCACAAGAGCTTCTGGCCTTCAATCCAAGCCTTTTTTTTTTTTTTTTGCTAGTCCTAGCTAGCGCTGGAGCTCAGGGCCTGGCCACTGTCCTTGAGCTTTTTTTGCTCAAGCTAGCCCTCTACCACTTGAGCCACAGTACCACTTCTGGTCTTTTCTGTGTATGTGGTACTGAGGAATCAAACCCAGGGCTTCATGCATGCTAGGCAAGCACTCTACCACTAAGCCACCTTCCCAGCCCACTGCCCCACCATTCTTTTCTTCCAAAAAAGTTGTTCTACTGAGGTTTCTACCCTGGGGGCAGCTTAATGATACTCCTGCCTCCAGCACCTGGCATAATCTTTATGTTTTGACAGTCCTGGGGATGAACTAATATAATAAGGGCTTGGGTTCAAATTCTACCACTTGAGCTGTGGCTCAATCGCATCCGGACCCATCTTGTAGGAGAGGAAAGGAGTAGACTGGCTATTCCACAGCAGTGATGTCCCTGTCTCTGGAAGGGATGTTTATGGCTGCTGAGGACAGCGCAGGGAAGTGGAAGGGCATGTGGCAGAGTTCTGACTCACCTATATACACGTTTTCAGTTTGGTTCCCTTTCTTGACCACCAATTTTAGCTGGTTACAAAAAAGAAAGAAAACACTTAAATTAAAATGTTAACTAGACAGAGAACCCCCTCGCCCCCAGACCCCTTCACGTAATCAGCACTGAATCATCCCAGTATCTGGAACAAGTTAACATTACCCTACCCGGGCTCCACCACAGCTACGATCAATGGGTACCAGCTCGAAAGCCACACAGAAGCAGGCTGCATCGCCACCACCAGTAATTCTATTCCTTTTTTTTTTTTTTCTTGGTACCAGTACTGGGGTTTGAACTCAGGGCCTGGGCACTGTCCTTGAGCTTTTTCATTCAAGGCTGGTGTTCCTTCACTTTTTTTTTTGTCGGTCATGGGGCTTGAACTCTGGGCCTGGGCGCTGTCCCTTAGCTCTTCAGCTCTAGGCGAGCACTCTACCACTTGAGCTACAGCGCCACTTCCGGTTTTCTGGTGGTTTATTGGAGATAGGAGTCTCACGGTCTCTCCTGCTCGGGCTGGCTTTGAACCGCAATCCTCAGATCTCAGCCTCCTTAGTGGCTAGGATTACAGGCGTGAGCCACCAGCACCCGGCTTGGTGTTCCTTCACTTTATTGTTTGTTTGTTTTTTTTTGGGTCCGGTCATGGGGCCTGAACTCTGGGCCTGGGCGCTGTCCCTCAGCTCTTCAGCTCAAGGCTAGTGCTCTACCACTTGAGCCACAGTGCCACTTCCGGCTTTTTTCTTTTTGCTTATGTGGTGCTGAGGAATCGAACCCAGGGCTTCAGGCATGCAAGGCAAGCGCTCTACCACTGAGCCACCTTCCCAGCTCCTGTTCCTTCACTTTAGCCATAGCTCTCTAATGACTTTTTGCTGGGTCTCATGGATTTTTTTTTTTTTTTTTGCCAGTCATGGGGCCTGAACTCTGGGCCTGGGCACTGTCCCTCAGCTCTTTAGCTCAAGGCTAGCGCTCTACCACTGGAGCCATAGCGCCACTTCCGGCTTTTTCTGTTTATGTGGTGCTGAGGAATCGAACCCAGGGCCTTATGCATGCAAGGCAAGCACTCTACCGCTGAGCCACCTTCCCAGCTCCTCATGGACTTTCTTGTGGCTTCGAACCTCAGTCCTCACATCTCAGCCTCTTGAGCAGCTAGGATTATAGGTACAAGCAACCAGCACACAGCGAATTATTTACTTTTGAGATAGGGTGCTGCTATGTGGCCCAGACTGGTCTCAAATCTCAATCCTCACACTAAGATTACATGAGTACCCCACCATACCTGGATCTAACAATTTTTTTTGGGGGGGGGCAGGGGTGGGGGGGGCAGTAATGGCATTTGAACTAAGGGTTTTCTTTTCTGGTGTGTGTGGGGGGGTCATGGGGCTTGAACTCTGGGCCTGGGCATTGTTCCTTAGTTCTTCAACTCAAGTCTAGCGCTCTACCACTTGATCCACAGCACCACTTCTAGTTTTCTGTTGGTTTATTGGAGATAAGAGTCTCACAAGAGGGGCGTCAAGGCTAGTGCTCTACCACTTGAGCCACAGTGCCACTTCCGGCTTTTTTCTTTTTGTTTATGTGGTGTTGAGGAATAATCAAACCCAGGGCCTCAGGCATTTAAGGCAAGTGCTCTACCACTGAGCCACCCTCCCAGCCCCAGGAAAGTCTGTGAAACTCTTATCTTCAATAAACCACTAGAAAACTGGAAGTGGTGCTGTGGCTCAAGTGGCAGAGCGCTCGCCTGGAGCTGAAGAGTGCAGACACAGCGCCCAAGCCCAGAGTTCAAGCCCCATGACCAACCAAAAAAAAAAAAAAAAAAAAAAAAAAAAGAGTCTCACGGACTATCCTGCCCAGGCTGGCTTTGAACCGTGATCCTCAGGTCTCAGCTACCTGAGTAGCTAGGATTACAGGCTCCTGGCTTGAACTAAGGGTTTTCTTGCTGGGTAGGTAAGCAATCTACTATTTGACCCTCATCTTAACCCTAACCAATTTTATTCTATTTTTGTTTTATTTGTTTATTTATTTATTTTTGCCTGTTCTGGGGCTTGAACTCAGGGCCTGGGCACTGTCCCTGAGTTTCTTTTGCTCAAGGCTAGCACTCTACCACTTGAGCCGTAGTGCTAGTTCCAGCATTTTCTATGTATGTGGTACTGAGCAATTGAACCCAGGGCTTCATGCATGCTAGGCAAGCACTCTTCCACTAAGCCACATTCCCAGCCCCTAACCAATTTTAAACAATTCAAAAATCTCCCCGTGCAGATAAGACTTACTTGTAAAAAAATACTTCCCACTTTCTCCAATTCACTACTCCCTGATGTCACTGTAACGAAAGAAACATAGCAAGTGACTGACTGATGACTTTCCCCAAAGACCCCAATTTTTCAGGTGGTCCACAGGCAGCCTGTTTGAGACTAAGGAAGTATCCTCCCACCCAGGGTCTCCAAAAGCCTTTGCAACCCCCAGGCCAGCCCCACACAAGGACTGGCTCTCACTGGTTACCTCCAAACCTCCACTCCATATCGATAAGCTGGTTAATCATCAGGGTCTGACCAATGGCCCGTCGTGCCAGGATGGGCGCATTCTGCTTCCACTGGAACAAAAGCAAGGAGGTAAAGTCATCCTAAGGGGCTAGATGTCCCCGTCTTCATTCTGCTCCCAACAGCCATGTTGATGGTTCATGCATATAGTGGGAAGAACGGAACCAAGGGCTAGGCCCACATGACAGAATCAGGGGCTAAAGAATCCAATGTTTTCTCTGCATTTTCTTTTTTGCTGGTCCTGGAGCTTGAAATCTGGGCCTGGGCACTGTCTGTAAGCTTTTGTGCTCAAGGCTAGTGCTCTACCACTTGAGCCACAGCTCTACTTCTGGCTTTTTGTGGTTAATTGGAGATAAGAGTCTTATGGGCTTTCCTGCCTTGGCATTTCTCTGCATTCTAAGACCTCATTCATGTTGGAATATACACTGCATGACATTGCTATTCAGTCAATTCAGAGGGGGAAAATGAGAGCTATATTAAGCAGTGCTGGTTAAAAGCAGCATGAGGGTTGTTTGTATGAAACCAAAGCAAAGAGGTGATGAGGCTTTTGTCTTGCTCAGCATTTTCCACACTTTTCTTTCCATGAAATACAAGTCAACGATCTTAACCTTGATTAAGAGGAATTATACCTTTTCAGAAAAGTAAGTGGCTCTCTCCTCATTAAGACCTGGAAGAGAACAGAAGGATTCATTAACATAATTTAAAGCCCAGAGGCCTGCTCCCAGGTCAGCCTTGTGTAAATGACCTACCCAGAGTTATGAGATCTGCCTGGACCTGTTCTGCTGTGAGGTTCTTCTTCAAGGCACCTGGAGGCAGGGAGAAATCATGGAATGAGTGCACAGTCCGTATCAGAGAGACAGCTCCTATGACACAGAGCTACAAAGGCTCCATGAAGGTGTCCAGCCAGCTGGGGAGAAAATGCACTTGGGAATCGGGCAAGACAACGTGCTTGTTAGCTGCAGGTTTACTCTCTCCACCCACCACTAATCTCCAAGGAGGGTGCACAGACTAGAGACCACAGAAAGGTTGTGGGATGATAATTAAGAAGAATGAGTGTGGCTATAGATTACTGGGGCAAAGGGTAAGGAGGGTGTGGAGGGGCAAGCCGGGGAGAGGAAGACTTGATGGCAGCCTGGTAAAGCACTTGTTGTGTGAGACCACTAACATTTTCATCGTAATTCAATAAATATTAGCCATAGGGGACTGGGAATGTAGCTTAGTGTAGAGTGCTTGCCTAGCATGCATGAAGCCCTGGGTTCAATTCCTCAGTACCTATATACAGAAAAAGTCGGAAGTGGTGCTGTGGCTCAAGTGGTAGAGCACTAGCCTTGAGCAAAAGAAGTTTAGGGTGCTTAGACCCTAAGTTCAAGCCACAGGACTGTTTAAAAAAAAAAAAAAAAAAGCTGGCCATAGTGGCTTGTGCCTGTAGTTCCAGCTACTTCAAAGGCTGAGCTAGGAGGAACACTTGAATGCAGGAGTTAGAGACCCTGTTTCAAAATAAATGAAGAAAATTACAATTCCATATTGAATCCTTATCTTTTTTTTTTTTTTTGGGGTCCGGTCATGGGGCCTGAACTCTGGGCCTGGGCGCTGTCCTTCAGCTCTTCAGCTCAAGGCTAGCGCTCTACCACTTGAGCCACAGCGCCACTTCCGGCTTTTTTTTTCTTTTTGCTTATGTGGTGCTGAGGAATCAAACCCAGGGCTTCAGGCATGCAAGGCAAGCGCTCTACCACTGAGCCACCTTCCCAGCCCTGAATCCTTATCTTTTACTTTGTACTAATATCAGTTCAAAGTGCATCAAAGGCCTCAATGTAAGGCCTGAAACCTTGAAACTATTACTAGAAAGGTAGAAAAAAACACTAGAGCTGGGTGCTGGTGGCTCACGCCTGTAATCCTAGCTACTCAGGAGGCTGGGAATCTGAGGATCATGGTTCAGAGCCAGCCCGGGCAGGAAAGTCCTTAACACTATCTCCAATAAACCACTAGAAAACCGCAAGTGGGGCTGGGAAGATGGCTCAGTGGCATTTGCCTTGCATGCATGAGGCCCTGGATTCGATTCCTAAGCACCACATAAGCAAAAAGAAAAAAGTCGGAAGTGGCGCTGTGGCTCAAGTGGTAGAGTGCTAGCCTTGAGCTGAAGAGCTGAGGGACAGCGTCCAGGCCCAGAGTTCAGGTGCTAGGACCGGACCAAAAAAAAAAAAAACAAACAAACGGAAGTGGCACTGTGGCTCAAGTGGTAGCCTTGAGCTAAAGAGCACAGGGACAGTGCCCAAGCCCAGAGTTCAAGCCCCACGACTGACAAAAAAAACAAAACAAAAAAAACACTAGAGGGGCTGAGAAGGTAGCTCAGTGGTAGAGTGCTTGCCTTGTATGCATGAGGTTCTGGGTTCAATTCCTCAGCAGCAGATAAGTAGAAAAAGCCGGAAGTGGCACTGTGGCTCAAGTGGTAGAGGACTAGCCTTGAGCTGAAGAGCTGAGGGACAGTGCCCAGGCCCAGAGTTCAGGCCCCATGACTAACAAAAACAAAAATCAAAAGACAAACGAAAAACACTAGAACTAATTGGACTATGTAGGAACTTCCTGAATAAAATTCCAGGGGCTCCATGAATAGGAGAGAGAATTGATAAATGGGATTGCATCAAACCAAAAAGCTTCTGAAGAGCCTCTAAAAAAATCTTCCGAATGAGAGATCTTTGCTAGCATTATATCTGACAAGGGTCTAATGATCAGAACATACAAGGAGGTCTAAAAAACTACCCCCCAATAACTTAATTAACAAATGAGTAAAGAAGCTAAATAGACATTTCTCAGAAGAACAAATGGCCAATAAATATATAAAGAAATGCTCAGTATTCCTGGCCATGAAGCAAATGCTAATCAAAACAACACTGAGGTTTCATCTCACTCCAGTCAAGAACTACTACAGCCAGACGGGTGGCAGTGGCTCACACCTATAATCCTAGCTACTAAGGAGGCTGAGATCTGAGGTTCACAGTTCGAAGCCAGCCCAGGCAGGAACATCTGTGACACTCTTATCTCCAATTAGCCACCAGAAAACCAGAAGTGGCACTGTGGCTCAAGTGGTAGAGGGCTCGCCTTGAGCTGAAGAACTTAGGGACAGTGCCCAGGTCCAGAGTTCAAGCTCCAGGACCAACAAAATAAAAAAAGGATACAGGTTGACCCATTGTAACAATGAGATATATAAGACACTATGTTTTTTTGTTTTGTTTTGTTTTTGTTTTATTGTGAAAATACCGTACAGAGGGGTTACAATTACATGGGCAAGGTAATGAGTACCTTTCTTATCAAGCATTGTTGCCTCCTCCTTTGTTTCCCCTTACCATCCCTTCCCATCTTCTACCCCCCACCCCAAGACACTATGTTGAAGATGAACTTTACAACTTGGGGGGGGTGGAGAGAAGGGATGGGATGGTAGGGGAAAACAAAGGAGGGGGTAACAATGCTCGATAGGAAATGTACTCATTACCTTACTCCTGTAACTGTAACCTCTCTGTCAGTATCTTTACAATAAAAAAAAAAAAAAAGAAAATATGGCATACACAGGGGTGGGTAGCCATGAACAACATGGACAAATGGAAACCAGGAAACTGAAATGTGTCTGGTTTGCAGGCTCAGGGATAAAAGAAAGGGAACAGATGGAGGGAAGATAGGAGGGCAAATACAGGCACAAATCTCAATGTACGTTTGTGAAAATAAAGCAAGGTAACTTGATGAGAGGTGGGGATGGGATAGATGGGAGGGGGTAGTCAAGGAAGAGATGACATTGATCAAGATGGATTGTAGTCATTAATGGACATGTTAACTGAAACCCCTAGCCAGGTGCTGGTGGCTCATACCTGTAATTCTAGCTACTCAGGATGCTGAGATCTGAGGATTGCAGCTTGAAGCCTGCCTGGGCAGGACTTGGGCAGGAAAAACTCCATGAAACTCTCCAATTGACCACCAGAAAACTAAAAGTGGTGCTGTGGCTCCAAAGTGGTAGAGCACTAGCCTTGAGGAAAAGAGCTCAGGAACAGAGCTCATACATACCCTGAGTTCAAGTCCCATGAACGACAACAAACAAATAAAACAATACAAAACAAAACAAGCCATAAGTGGAGCTATGGCTCAAGTGGTAAAATGCTAGCCTGAGCACAAAAGCTGAGGGATAGTGCTCAAGCCCCAAGTTCAATCCCCAGGATTGGCATCTAAATAATTAAATAAGTAGAAACCCCTTGAATAAGCCACATAGACACAAGCACTAGAGTAGACAGAGTAGATTCTAGGCCATATCCATCTGTACAAAAAGCTCCACTGGAGTTGGGATGTAGCTCAGTGACAAAGTAGTTGCCTAGTAAGTGCAATGTCCTGGGTTCGATCCCTAGTACAAAAAAAGGAAGCAAAAAATAAGTGCTCTGGCTCAAAATGGTAGAGCACTAGCCTTGAACAAAAATGCTCAGGGACTGAGTTCAATCCCTATGACCGACAGGAAAAAAAAAAAGGAAGCAACCAAGAAAGCAAGCTCCATTGGAGATCACTATCTTAAGAAATCAGTGTCCATGCAGTAGCCTAGATGGGTTGAATGGGCTGGCCACCACAGCTCACAGTCACCTCTACAAGGGTACCCTGGCTTCCCCTTAGAAGCCTGCGTAACTCCCCACTGGCCTGCTCCATCTGCTTTTAAGCCTCGGTTCCTGAGGGGAGGGCGGAGGAAGGGTGGGCAGCATCCTGGACTTCTTAATATTTAAACTTCAGGCTGCAGCTATCAAAATTTGGCAATCACTTAAAAATGTCTCATTTACTATGAAGATGATGATGATGATGATGATGGATGATGATGGTGATGATGTAGTTGTACAAAGAGACTATAATTCCATAAGTCAGCTTTTAAGTACATTTCTTGGTCAATGTCACCCCTTCCTTCAGTCTACCCCATTACCCCCTTCCATCCCTACCCTCAAGTTACATATTCTATTTTTACATGATGTACATTGAATACAATCACCACATTTACTTACCCTTCTTCCTATTCCTGCACCCCTCCCACTGCCCTGTCTCCAAAACCATTTCCACTGCTTAATCACCAAGAAGCCATCCATTGCTATGGAGGGAGTGTCCAGAATATACACTGGAAGCTCCAGTTCCTACCCCTCATCTCGCTCCAGGAAAACAATCCTAAAGGCTGCGGTGCCTTGAGAAATCAATCCTTTAAACAAAGAGAGGAAATCTTTTATCTCTAAAATCAGATGGAGCAAGGAAGCCAGAGTGAAATTTTAAAAAAGTCCCAACCCCAGGAAACCTCCTCCATGCAGGCTCTGGGGAAAGGACTGTTTCCTAGACTATCCAATTAACTCCTACCTACCATGTACAGTCCCTTAGTTAATCCCAGCTCAAGCTGGGCACCAGGGACTCATACCTATAATCCTAGCTACTCAGGAGGCTGAGATCTGAGGATCATTTTTTGAAGCTAGCCTGGGCAGAAAAGTCCCCATGAGATGCTTATCCAATTAACCACTCAAAAAACCAGAAGTGGAGCTGTAGCTCAGTTGATAGAATGCTAGCCTTGAGCACAAAGAGACTCAGGGACAGTGCCCAGGCCCTGAGTTCAAGGAGCCTGGAAATGGCGCTGTAGCTGAAGTGGTAGAGTGCTAGCCTTGAGCTGAAAAGCTGAGGGACAGCACCCAGGCCCAGAGTTCAGACAAAAAAAAACAAAAAAAAAAAAGAAAAAAAAATCACTTACCAATCACCCACAGGGCCATATCCTTGCTAAGTATCAAAATAAAAGCAAACTCAATAGTGCTGCTGTTGCTAGGCAACCTGGGGTTCTATCCAGCAGATAATATACATACAGCTACCACTTTACATTTACCATTTTACCCCATCCCGTAAACAATGTTTTACCAGTTTCAGAGCTGAAGAAACTAAGTCTGATAGGGTTAAGAACTTGGCTCAAGGTCACTGGGCCAGGTAGACAGGTGTGTTGCCAGGGAAGGTAGTGAGTGCAGGAGGCCACGCAGCAACCAAATGCAAGGTCAGGCCTGTGGGAATCCCCAATCCAGAGGGGAAGTGGCCGGAGGTACTTACAATGCAGGAGATAACCCTGCACTTTGCTCTCAGACTGCATATTTTCCTTTTAGATATGATAATGGCTAGTGCATATCTTTCAGAGACAGATAATAGGTATTTAGGAACTTGCTTTAAAATAATGGAGGGGGGCTGGGGGTTTTAGCCCAGCGGAAGGGCGCCTGCCCGGTGCGTGCAAGGCCCTGGGTTCCGTCCTCAGCCCTGGGAAAAAAAAAAAAAAGCTAAAATAATGGAGGTTGGAGGGGCTGGGAATGTGGCTTAGTGATAGAGTGCTTGCTTAGCATGCATGAAAGCCTGAGATCCATTCCTCTGTACCACATAAACAAAATGTGGCTCAAGTGGTAGAGTGCTAGCCTTGAGCAAAAGAAGCTCAATGGCAGTGTCCAGGACCTGATTTCAAGCCCCAGGACTGGCAAAAAAAAAACCCGGTTGGAGACCAGTGAGCAGTAGGGAGGTAGGGAGGTACAAATGCAATAATTTAAATAATTTGGTGATAGGTTGATCATTGTTAATATAAGCAAATGTTCTGTTACTAAGCTTTACTACCAGCCCCAGGAGGGTGTGTGTGGGGGGATCTCTCTCCCCTCTCTCTCTCTCTCTCTCTGTCGCTCTCTCACACACACAAACACCTTGAGCTGAAGAGCTAAGGGACAGCGCCCAGGCCCAGAGTTCAGGCCCAACAACCGACCAAAAAAAAAAAAAATAGATGCTGAGATCTGAGGATGGAAGTTCAAAGCCAGCCTGGGCAGGAATGTCTATGACACTCTTGTCTCCAATTAACCACCAGAAAACTGGAAGTGGTGCTGTGGCTCGAGTGGTAGAGCGCTAGCCTTGAGCTGAAGAGCTGAGGGACAGCACTAGGCCCAGAGTTCAAGCCCCATGACTGACAAAAAAAAAAGAAAAAGAAAATTATCTCTAGAGTAGAAAAAAAAGTTGTGATGAGGGAGGACTTATCCTTTTTTTCGGTAGGCTATGGGGCTTGAACTCTAGGGCCCAGGTGCTATCCCTCAGCTCTTCAGCTCAAGGCTAGCGCTCTACCACTTGAGCCACAATGCCACTTCCAGTTTTCTGAGTGGTTTATTGGAGATAAGAGTGTCATAGACTGGCTGGGAAGGTGGCTCAGTGGTAGAGCGCTTGCCTTGCATGCCTGAGGCCCTGGGTTCGATTCGTCAGCACCATGTAAGCAAAAAGAAAAAAGCCGGAAGTGGCGCTGTGGCTCAAGTGGTAGAGCGCTAGCTTTGAGCTGAAGAGCTGAGGGACAGCGCCCAGGCCCAGAGTTCAGGCCCCATGACCAGACCAAAAAAAAAAAGAGTGTCATAGACATTCCTGCCCAGGCTGGCTTTGAACCTCGATCCTCAGATCTCAGCCTCCTGAGTAGCGAGGATTAAGGAGTGAGCCATCTATGCCCAGCTTTTTTTTTTTTTTTTTTTGCCAGTCCTGGGGCTTGAACTCATGCCTGGTCTTTTGCTCAAGGCTACCACTCTACCACTTGAGCCATAGCACCACTTCTAGCTTCTTCTGTGTATGAGGTACTGAGGAACCAAACCCCAGGGCTTCATGTGTACTAGGCAAGCACTCGACACTAAGCCACATTCCCAGCCCAAGGACCTATCTTTTTATTTCCAATCTATCATGGACTGACTTGGGGTAGGTGTGTAGCTGGTAGTAGTAGAGTACTTTGTATGGACAAGGCCCTGGATTCAATCCCCAGCAAGCACTGCAGGGAGTTGGGGGAGGGGGGGGGGCAGAAGAAGAGCTATGTCTGATTATAAAAGTTTCTATATGGGGGGAAGAATGATGAAAGGGGTGACATCAATCAAGATACATTGTGCTTATAAAGTGATTTGTTGGATGGTAAACCCTTTGTACAACTACTTAAAGAAACTAGAAATAGTTTCTTTCCCACTGGGTGCTAAGAGCTCATACCTATAATCCTAGCTACTCAGGAAGCTGAGAGCTGAGGACCATGGTTTGAAGCCAGCCCAGGCAGGAAAGTCTATGACACTCTCACCACCAATAAACTACTCAGAAAAGGCTGTAAGTGGAGCTCAAATCGTGGAGCACTAGCCTTGAGTAGAAGCGGTTCAGGGACAGGACCCATGCTCTGAGTTCAAGGCTCTAGAACCAGAAAAAAGAATTCTGTATTGTGAAGAGAAGAAGAGAACCGTTTGGGAAATGAATTTTGTGCTGTGTCACTCTGCACACAGCATCTTAGCTATGTTACTCAGTTGTCCCTGGGTATCCTCTAGAGACTGGTCCCAAGACCCCCAGAATCCCAAACCCACAGGTATTCACATCCCTTATGTAATATGACACGGCATCTGCATGTGATCCCCACACACTTTCCTGTGCACTTGGCATTGTCTCTAGGTCACCTACAGTGCCTCACACATCATAGATGCCACAAGTAGTTGCTACACTGCTGTTCAGGGAATAATTAGCAGAAAATATCCATGTTCAGTGCAAATACAACAGATACATTTTTTTTTTTTTGGTGGGGCTTGAACTCAGGGCCTGGGCTCTGTCTCTGAGCTTTTCTGCTCAAGGCTAGCCCTCTACCACATTGACTCACAGCTCTACTTCTGTTTTTTTGGTGGTAAGTTTCTCACGGACTTCATGCCCAGGTTGGCTTTGAACTGTGATCCTCAGATCTCAGCCTTCTAAGTAGCTAGGATTACAGGCATGAGCCACCGGTGCCTGGTTTCAGATATAATTCTTTTTGAGTAGTTTTAATCCTTGGCTGGTTGAATCCACAGACCTGGAAGCTAAGCATATGGAGGGTTGACTGTGGCACCTCTACATCGCTGGTTTCTTTCTCTGGGCTGTGAGAGCTTCCCACGTGTGCTTCATCTGACTCCCCAGCTCACGGCCCAGAGCATGCTTCTGTGGTCAGTGGTCTGACTATAGGAAGGTTCAGTAAAGTCTCTGGCCATCTTTTTCTGGAGGATACTCACCATTTGGTACCAGGAGGAGACTCTTCACGAGGCTTTTGAGGGGCCCGAGACTCATCTGATTGGTGGTGGCAAATTCGGAGAGCCGAGCCAGAAACTGTTCCACCTGCAGGGAGGGAAGAGCGCAAACCAAGCCTTCACCCTCTGAGTTCCCAGGGCTGAGGTCCCCAAGCTCAGAAATTCCTTATCACAAAACACTTTACCTCTTTGGGCTCAGTGAGGAAGTGGAAAAGCACGTCGGTCAGGTCTGAGAACTTCTGTAAGAGAAACACAAAGAGCATCAGCAAAACATGTACTCCTGGGTCAGTGCACCACGGCCCACTCACCTACAGATCTTTGGGAGAGGAGTTTCAGAAGGTGCTGCTGCCTGACTGCCTGCTTGCCCAATCATCCCGAAGTTAAATATTCCAGACACACACAACAAACTAATGTCAACACAGTTGCATCAGGATGTTGTCCAAAAAACATCGACATTTTATTTTGTTTTTGTTTTTTTTGGGGTTCGGTCGTGGGGCCTGAACTCTGGGCCTGGGCGCTGTCTCTCAGCTCTTCAGCTCAAGGCTAGCGCTCTACCACTTGAGCCACAGCGCCACTTCCAGCTTTTTTCTTTTTGCTTATGTGGTGCTGCAAAGTCAAACCCAGGGCCTCAGGCATGCAAGGCAAGCACTCTACCACTGAGCCACCTTCCCAGCCCCAACATGGACATTTTAGAGAGAATGTAAGAGTGGTCACCAGTACAGAAAACACATACATCTAGGGTCCAAATAGACAAACATAAAATGGTTCAAAAAGGGGAAATCACAGCAACATTAGGAATAGCTCCTGCAGTGCACTGATGGCTTAGGCTTGTAATTTTAGTTAGTCAGGAGGCTGAGATTTGAGGATCATGATTCAAAGCTAGCCCAGGCACAGGAAAGTCCATGACACTCTTATCTACAAATCTCCAATTAAGTTCCACAAAAAGCCAGAAGTGGAGCTGTGGCTCAAGTGGTAGAGCACTACCCCTGAGCAAAAAAGCTCAAGGACAGGGCCCACAAGTTCAAGCCCCAGGACCAGCACCAAATAATAATAATAATAATAATGAAGAAGGAGGAGGAGGAGGAGGAGGAGAAGAGGAAGAGGAAGAAGAAAGCATGGTGCCTGTACTGGAGCTTGAACTCAGGGTCTAGATGCTGTCCCTGAATTATTTTGTTCAAGGCCAGCACTCTAAACACTTGAGCCACAGCTCTACTCGTGGCTTTCTGTTGGTTAATTAGAGCCAAGTCTCATGGGCTTCACTGCTCAGGATGGCTTCTAACTGTGATACTCACACCTCTGCCTCCTGGGTAGCTAGGATTACAGGATTGACTCACCAGTGCCTCACTCAGGTTTTTTATTTTGGCAACACCTACAAGAATGCTTTCAGCTATTTTATTAAAGTGGATTCTAGGTCAAGTACTTGCCTAACATTCTTGGGCCTCTGGACTCCTCAGCAACATACACATAATTTTTTTTCTTTTTAGGAGCCATACCAGGACTAGAACTCTGTACCTGTTGCTTTCATTTGTTAGTTAGTGCTCTATCAACTAGACATGCTTTGAACCACCCCCTCCACAGACACAGACACACACACACACAGACACACACACACACACAATCTTAAATGGAGGGGTTATATATAATGCTTTTAAAGTTTGGAAACAATGTTGCTAAACTATCTTGCAGAGAAATTGCAAGGATTTCTCCTCCTGAGCCAAGGGCATAGGATAGGTTTCTTTAAACTTCCTCAACATTACCTGGAAACACTTTAACCAGTGTTAAACTGGGGGCCTCTTCCCCCACTATATAGGACATAGGGTATCAGCCTTGTAAATCTGCTGATTCTACATAGTGCAAACAGCCCAGGACGTGTGGAAACATGTGTCTCAAATCTTTTGGAAGTTTTATTTATTTATTGGTCGGTCGTGGGCCTGAACTCCAGGCCTGGACGCTGTCCCTCAGCTCTTCAGCTCAAGGCTAGTGCTCTACCACTTGAGCCACAGCGCCACTTCCAGCTTTTTCTGCTTATGTGGTGCTAAGGAATTGAACCCAGGGCCTCATGTATGCAAGGCAAGCACTCTACCACTGAGCCACCTTCCCAGCCCCAGTTTTATTTATTTTTAAATTATTCCTTTACTCCTCCCCCACCCCTGCAAATATGTAGAATGATCAGGTCTTAGTACAACTGCATTTCCCAAGCCACTTAAGGCTTTCTGAACTTTTTTTTTTTTTTTTGGGTCCGGTTGTGGGGCCTGAACTCTGGGCCTGGGCGCTGTCCCTCAGCTCTTTAGCTCAAGGCTAGTGCTCTACCACTTGAGCCACAGTGCCACTTCCAGTCTTTTGCTTTTTGCTTATGTGGTGCTGAGGTATTGAACCCAGGGCCTCAGGGGCATGCAAGGCAAGTGCTCTACCACTGAGCCACCTTCCCAGCCCCAGGCTTTCTGAAATGAATGGGGAGGCTAATTAGATCCCCAATCACTTTTCCATTTCCAAGGCTCTACCTAGTTAAGCTTCAACTCCAATCCCTTTGTGAAGTCTCACCTCACACATTCTTCTCCAGAGAGGCTGTAAACTAACTAACCTGGTCTGTTTGCTGTTATCTACTGCTATCTCCATCTCTTATCTCCACCCCCTTATTCTACAAAGCCCAGACCAGATATCAAGTCTCTCCTGGCGCCCCCCACCCCATAAGAAAGGGATCTAGGCCAGGTGTGGCGGTTAACTTCTGCAATAGTAGCACCTGGGAGAGGCTGTAGCAAAAGGACCTCCAGTTAGAGGCCCTGCTCAAAAAAGAAACAAAGAAAGTGGGGCTTTGGTGGCTGTAATCCTACTCAGGAGGCTGAGTTCTAAGGATCATTGTTCTAAGCCAGACCAGGCAGGAAAGTCTGTGAGACTCTTACCTGCAATCAACCACCAAAAAGCCAAAAGTGGAGCTGTGACTCAAGTGGTAGTGTCAGCCCTGAACACAGAAGCTCAGGGACAGCACCCAGGTCCTGAGTTCAAGTCCCAAGGACGGACACACACGGACACACACACACACACACACACACACACACACACACACCATGTGATCCAGCAATTCTGCCACTGGGTACATATTTGGAGGAAAGGTATTCAGTGTATGGGGATACTTGCCCTTCCATGCTTATGGCAGTAACTATTCAGAAGAAAAGATACGATATCAACCTAAGTTGTTATCAATTGATGAATGGATAAAGAACAGGTGGTGTGTACATACAACAGCATATTCCTTACCCATTAAAAAATATTGTCATTTCCAACACCACAAATGAGCCTGGAAGACACTACATTAACTGAAATAAGGAAGATAGCAGAAAGACAAATCGTATCATATGATTTCACTTATATGTGAAATCTAAAAAGTAGAAATAAAAACAGGAATGGTGTTGAGGGACTGGTGTATAATTTTGGCTAAACAGAAGTGATATGAAAGGATTTATCCTGTGGCACATGTGACTATATGTCTTGGAAAATGCAGAGTAGAAATCAAGTGTTCTCATGGCAAATCTGGTAAC
Source organism: Dipodomys spectabilis (assembly GCF_019054845.1). NCBI lineage: Eukaryota > Metazoa > Chordata > Mammalia > Rodentia > Heteromyidae > Dipodomys > Dipodomys spectabilis. The sequence continues at coordinate 10,628,349 of NW_024870852.1, forward strand.
GATGGGCTGGTGGTCAGCAAGAGTTAACCATTTCACACTATACAAGTACCTCAAAACTTCGTGCTGTATGTGAGAAATGCATATGCTTTTATGTCATGTTTTAGAAGTGGAAGGAAAAGAAGAAGGGGGAGGGAGGGAAAGAATCCATTTAGAGGCTCTAATCCCAGCTACTAAGGAGATTGAGATCTGAGGACAGAGGTTCCAGGCCCAGACAGACAAATCCATGAGATCATATCTCCAATTAACTAGCAAAAAGCTGGAACCTGCCGGGCGCTGGTGGCTCACACCTGTAATCCTAGCTACTAAGGAGGCTGAGAGCTGAGGATCATGGTTCAAAGCCAGCCCAGGCAGGAAAGTCTGTGAGACTCTTATCTCCAATAAACCACCAGAAAAATGGAAATGGCGCTTTGGCTCAAGTGGTAGAAAGCTAGCCTTGCAGCTAAAGAGTTGAGGGACAGCACCCAGGTCCAGAGTTCAAGTCCCATGACTGACAAAAAAAAAAGCTGGAACCAACTCAGAGAATAAAGCTGAGCTACAGCTTGAAGCCCTAAGTCCAATATAAGAGAGCGCGAGGGACTGGGAATGTGGCTTAGTGGTAGAGTGCTTGCCTAGCATGCATGAAGCCCTGGGTTCACATACACAGAAAAGCCACCCCAGGGAGAGAAGAAAGAGGGGTAAGGAGAGAGAGGGAGAGTGCACACACACACCTTTCAAAAACTCTTGCCTATCAGGAGCAAACCGCACACTGAAGGATTTCCCCAGCACTTCAAGAACCCCAAGGAGGAACAGAGATAAACCCAAAGACCAAGAAACATGGCAGGAGGGGGAGGGGGGCGCACTGCAGGAGAAGAAAGAAAAAGAAAGCAAGAAAGCAAAGCAAACTATCCAGATTGTCAACTTCTGAGGCTGCCTCTTGGAAGCTTGCCTGGGGGCACCTAGAACTCCCACCCAGAGTAGGGAACACTGACTGCCTGGGTGGAGAAAGTTCCTTGCATAGCTTTGTCTTCTCACATCTTAAATATTGTGCTGCACAGTGGGAATTTGTTCAATAAATCATTTCAAATAGTTGTCTCTGCCAGGAAAGCTCACAGCCCAAGACTGTCTAGCATAGCAAGATCTTAACTATTCCCAACAGCAAACAGATGGAGAGATAGTCCAGGTCAATCTAGATCAGGGGATGGAATTGGTCATGGAGATAGCATTTTTCACTTATCTAGTCGGTAAAAACAAAAGTTTGGGGAAGACACCAGTGCTGGTGACAGTACAAGGACACACACACCACATAATGGTGACCCCAGGAAGCACTGGCCAACCTGCCTAGAGGACAATGTTATAATATATGTTTAACTTTTAAATAATCACTGCTCTTGACCTAGCAATTCCACTTCAAGAAATGTATCCTTCACATGAGTTCCAGATACACTTAGACAAAGCTGTTCCTTGAAAGCACTTTTCATTAAAACCACAAAGCTCCCAGATGCTAGTGGCTCACACCTGTAATCAAAGCTACTCAGGAAGCTGAGTTCTGAGGATCATGGTTCAAAGCAAACCTGCGCAGGAAAGTCTGTGAGACTCTTATCTCCAAAACACCACTCAGAAAAGGCTAGAAGTGGTGCTGTGGCTCAAGTGGTAGAGTACTAGCCTTGAGCAAAAAAACTTTGGGGACAGCACACAGGCCATGAGTTTAAACCCAGAACTGGTGTGTGTGCGCATATAGTCACTCATACACATGCACACACACACAGAGCACGTGAAACTGTACTGTGTAATTCTGTGACCAAAAGCCACAAGTGCCAGCCTAATTTGAGATGTACTATTTGTGTGAGATATGCCCCAGTAAAATAGCAGGATTGGGGATGGAGCTCAGAGGTAGAATGTATTTTGACATGCCAAAGGCCTTGAATTCAATCCCAGCACCACCCCCCAAAAGTAATATCTCATTAATACCTGAACATGGATTAGATGTTAAAATGATATTTAGTTATAGTGGGTTAAAGAAAATATATTAAAATCAGCCGGGCGCTGGTGGCTCACGCCTGTAATCCTAGCTACTCAGGAGGCTGAGATCTGAGGATTGAGGTTCAAAGCCAGCCCAGGCAGGAGAGACCTTGAGACTCCTATCTCCAATAAACCACCAGAAAACTGGAAGTGGCGCTGTAGCTCAAGTGGTAGAGCGCTCGCCTTGAGCTGAAGAGCTGAAGGACAGTGCCCAGGCCCAGAGTTCAAGCCCCACGACCGACAAAAAAAAAAGAAAGAAAGAAAGAAAATATATTAAAATCAATTTTCCAGGGCTGGGAAGGTGGCTCAGTGGTAGAGCGCTTGCCTTGCATGCCTGAGGCCCTGGGTTCGATTCGTCAGCACCATGTAAGCAAAAAGAAAAAAGCCAGAAGTGGCGCTGTGGCTCAAGTGGTAGAATGCTAGCCTTGAGCTGAAGAGCTAAGGGACAGCGCCCAGGCCCAGAGTTCAGGACCCATGACCGGACCCAAAAAAAAATAAAAATAAAATAAAATCAATTTTCCAGCTGGCCCCAGTGGCTTATGCCTATAATCCTAGCTGAGATCTGAGGGTTGCAGTTCAAAGTCAGCCCAGGCAGGAAAGTCTGTGAAACTCTTATCTTGAATTAATCACAGAAAAAGCCAGAAGTGGCTCCTCTGTGGTTTGAGCCAAAGGAGCTCAGGGACAGTGCCCAGGCCTAGTTCAAGCCCCAGGACTGGAAAACAAGTGAGAGAGAGAGAGAGAGAGAGATTTTCCATTTGTTCTTGATTTTTTGTGATGTTAGGATAGAAGCCTGGGCCATGGACATGCTAGATAAATGCTGTGCTAGAGTCACAGGTTGACAAGTAGCCTGGTCTGGTGTACCATCATCCTGCTTCTCTTTTTAATTATTATTATATTTTTTGGGGGGGGGAGGTCCAGTCGTGTTGCCTGAACTCTGGGCCTGGGCGCTGTCCCTCAGCTCTTCAGCTCAAGGCTAACGCTCTACCACTTGAGCCACAGCGCCACTTCCAGCTTTTTTCTTTTTGCTTATGTGGTGCTGAGGAATCGAACCCAGGGCCTCAAGCATGCAAGGCAAGTGCTCTACCACTGAGCCACCTTCCCAGCCCCATAATTATTTATTTTTATTTTTTGTCTGTCATAGGGCTTGAACTCAGGGTCTGGGTGTTGTCCCTGAGCTCTTTTTGCTCTACAACTTTGAGCTATGGTTCTACTGCCTGTTTTTGAGTGGTTAATTGGAGATAAGAGTCTCACAGGAACTTTTTGTCTAGGCTGGCTATAAACTACAATCCTCAGATCTCAGCCTCCAGTGTAATACCTGGCTGTCTTATTTTTTAAATGTGGCTACTAGAAAGTACGGAATTACTGGCTGGCAATGTATTTCTACTTGACAATGCTGGCTTAGAATATGTTCCACACATTTAATCATGGATACAATTACTTTATAAGACAATAGTTTGAAGGGGGGGGTGGGGCATGGCAGCTCACCCTGAAATCCTAGTTACTCAGAAGGCTGAGATCCAAGCATCATGGTTCAAAGCCAGTTCATGAGACTCTTATCCCCAATTAGCTAGCAAAAAGCCAGAGGTGTAAGTATGGCTCAAGTGATAAAGTGGCAATCTTGAGGAAAAAAAAAAAAAGAGGAGGGGTGGCTGGGAAGGAAGGTGGCTCAGTGGTAAAGCGCTTGCCTTGCATGCATGAGGCCCTGGATTCCTCAGCACCCCATAAGCAGAAAAAGCCAGAAGTGGCGCTGTGGCTCAAGTGGTAAAGTGCTAGCCCTGAGCTGAAGAGCTTGAGGGACAGCGCCCAGGCCCAGAGTTCAAGCCTCACGACCAACAACAACAACAAAAAAAGCTAAGCCAGAGCAGGAGTCCTGAGATCCTGAGATCAAGCCCCCAGTATTGGCAACAAAAAAAAAGCAAAAAATAAAAATAAAAAGTAGTTGCTTTTAAGAAATTCATCAAGCATACCTACAAATGTGGAGGGTGTTGTGGGGGACAAGACAGGGACAGGAAGAGACAGATCCCACCTTTGGGGAGTTTAGGACCCACCAGAGAAATAAGCCAGCGCTTTACAGTGGCGGTGAGAATCACATGGTAACCCAGCGAGCAGAAAGAGATCACGGGCAGCAGCGAAGCAGGGTGCCCCAAGGCGGCAAGCCCCGGCTGCAGGCAGCCCGAACCGAGGAGAAGCTTCCAGCCCTGGCCTGCCAGGGGTGTGGCCGCCAGCGGGGTCCCCGGACGCCGCCAGCCCCGCCCCAGATCCCACTCTGGCCTGGCCCCGGCGGCCCTCCTCGGCCCTCCTGGTTACTTGCCCGGGCCAGGATGACCCCTCCCCTCCCTGACCCCCCCCTCCCCCCGGCCTCAGCCTGGTTCCCAACTCCTCAGCTCCCTAACAGCCCTTCCCCTCCGGGCCGTACCCCTCATCTTGCTCTCTCAAAACCCTCGGACCCCATCCATTTCCCCCAGGTCCTCCCGAAGCCCAGCTCACACCCCCAACCGCACCCCCAGACGCTCTCGATCTGCCGTCGCGGACACCCCTAAGCGCGGGGACCCCGGCCCCGCCCCGTCCAGTTCGGCGGGTCCCACCTGTGCGCCCAGCTGGTTCAGCTGCTGCATGTCGCCGCCCACGGCCTCGGGCACCGGGTCCTGCGTGCAGTGCAGGCGGCCCATGGCGCCCGGACGCGCGTCCCGCCGCCGCCCCGCAGGCCGCCGCGCTCGCTTCCTCCTCCGCCCGCCTCGCCGGCTGCACTGCGCTTCCGCAGCCGCACTTTCGCCACGGCCGCCGCCGCCCCGAAGCCGCGGGCCGCGCGGGGCTGGGCGTCGCTGGCGGGATGCACTGCCCGGGGATCCTGGATAGCGCTTCTCTGAGCCCCGATTTCACTGTCTGTAAAATGACACCTGGGGTGGCGGCTTAACTGTGTCCATCCTACAGAAGCCTATTAGAGCTCGGCCGGGTGCCCAGGCCGGCCGGCAGTCCCCATCGTCCACAGGCATTCGGCAATGCTCCCAAACGTTCGCTATTAGCTTGTATTGGTTGTGCGAAAGATAGTCGCATTCAGCAGTCTGTCTGTCTGTCTGTCGTGTATACATCTATTTTTCGCCCTGGCATGGATCCCAGGGCTCTGTTCTCGTCCCTGGAGAGCCAAAGTGGTGGGTCTCACACTCCCATAGGCATCAGAATCACCTGGAGGGGTTGGGATAACACCAGTAATTGGTCCTGCACCCAGTGGCTGAACAGACCAGCCTGGGACGCAGCCTGGAAACTTCCAACCAATTCCTAGTAACCATACTTAAAGCACATCTAGAGGAGAGGAATCTGACTCAGCAAACAGCTGTAATGGTGCAAGTGGTCAGGTGGCCCGGGAGATCTCTGAGATGGGGGAGGGAGAGGAACCGTGGCAGGCCTCAGACACGTGTGTGTCTGTGTGTGCACACGTGTGTGTATGCTGGTAATAGGGCTTGAACTCAAGGCCTCACACTCTCCTTTGTCATCATTCAAGTCTCAGTACATACAAACAGCCAATACCAGCAAAAATAAACAAATGAACACCTCCCCTCCACCCCCCATACACACACACACCTAACTGCCATCCACCTTTGGCTCAAAACGATGAGGCTGTTTGTTCTGAGGCTTAGGAAAGTTGTGTGACTCACTTAAACATTTGAAGTTTTTGGAGCAGGATGGGAGCTCAGTAGATTTATAAAGCAATTCTGCCTTGGATTTTTTTTTTTAAATCCTGGACGTACTGGGGATTGAACTCAAGGCCTCTTCTAGCTAGGCATTACTCCTACTATCATTTGAACCACATCCCCAAGAAGTAATTTTGCTGGAAGTTATTGTTCTACCACTTGAGCCACAGCTCCACTTCTTTGGGCTTTTTGACACTTAATTGGAGATAAGAATCTCATGGATTTTCCTTGTACCTCAGTCCTCAGATTTCAGCCTTTTTTTTTTTTTTGGTCCGGTCGTGGGGCCTGAACTCTGGGCCTAGGCGCTGTCCCTCAGCTCTTCAGCTCAAGGCCAGTGCTCTACCACTTGAGCCACAGCGCCACTTCTGGCTTTTTTTTTTCTGCTTATGTGGTGCTGAAGAATCGAACCCAGGGCCTCAAGCATGTAAGGCAAGTACTCTACCACTGAGCCCCCTTCCTAGCCCCCCCCCTTTTTTTTTTAAATCGGTCTTGGGGCTTGAACTCTGGCCTTGGGGACACTGTCCCAAAACTCTTCAGCTCAAGGCCCAGCACTCTTCAGCTCAAGGCAAGTGCTCTACTGCTTAAGCCACAGTGCCACTTCCGGTTTTCTATTGGCTTACTGGAGATCAGAGTCTCAGACTTTCTTGCCCGAGTTGGCTTTGAACCATAATCCTCAGATCTCAGCTTCCTGAATAGCTAGGATTACAGGCCAGGCATGAGTCACTTACGATTGGTTAGATTTCAGCCTTTTGAGTAGCTAGGATTATAGGCATGAGCCACTGGTGTCAGGCTCTGTCTCATATATATATATATATATATATATATATATATATATATATATATATATATGATCCTGGTCCTTGAACTCTGTGCCCCCAGTGCTGTCCCTGAGCTTCTTTGGCTCAAGGCTAGCACTCTACCACTTGAGCCACAATGCCACTTCTGGCTTTTTGTAAATAGTTTATTGCTTTTTTTTTTTTTTTTTTGGTCAGTCATGGGGCTTGAACTCTGGGCCTGGGCATTGTCCCTGAGCTCTTCAACCCAAGGTGAGCACTCTACCACTTGAGCCACAGAACCACTTCTGGTTTTCTGGTGGTTAATTTGAGATAAGAATCTCACAGACTTTCCTGCCCGGGCTGGCTTTGAACCTCGATTCTCAGATCTCAGCCTCCTTAGTAGCTAGGATTACAGGCATGAGCCACCAGCACCTAGCTTGACTTCTGTTTTACTATTAACCTTGTTAATCTCTTATTATGCCTAGTTTCTAAATTAAACTTTATCCTGGTAGGGAGGTAGTTAGGTATGTGCAGGAAAAAGTGTTGAGGCATCTCTGGCATTTTGGAACCTCTTTGGAGGAAATACTGTAGATAAAAAGATTTCCCAACCTTTTTCAGAATCCACTTTGAGACTAAGGGATTAAAGTTAAAGTGTTAACTGTAGCAGGAAATGCAGGCAGGGCTGGGCCTCCTTACAAGGGGAACATCCCACCCCCACTTTAGCCTTAATGAGGTACCCTCTGCTCCCTTCATTCTCTTTAAAATACCCCAGCAGAGGCCGTGGGGGCCCCTCCCCCATGGGGTAAGTGAAAGGAGTTGGTTGAGCTGCAGCAGCCCAGAGCGGGAGCTTCCTGCTGTGACTCTTGTCCTGGGGCCTGGCTCTCCCGGTGAAAGTTCTGAAGTACTCCAGGACTTCTCTGAAATTAAACTTTTAATTCTGAGATCATCATAGATTCATATCTGATTGGAGGAAATAACACAAACCTTTTGTCTCCTTTGCCTATCTTCTACCCGTATTACTGGATACAGGAACACTTTGCTTCAGAGACAGGATCTCAGATGTTAACAAAGAGCATTTTCACAAGCCAAGCTCTGAGGTCCTCTTCCTACCAAAACCTAGAACAACAAAATACAACTGTCAGCCAGGTACTGATAGCTCATGCCTATAATCCTAGCTATACAGGAGGCTGAGATCTGAGGATGATGTTTCAAAGCAAGCCCAGACAGAAAAAGACAATAAAACTTCAATTAAGCACCAAAAAAATGGAGCTGTGGCTCAAGTGGTAGAGCACAAACGTTCAATGACAGCATCCAGGTTTTTAGTTCAAGCCCCAGGACAGGCACACATGCACACGAGCACACGAGCACGCGCGCGCGCACACACACACACACACGTTTTTCATGTTTTCCTTATTATCCTCACTATTGTCTTCATTATCAGTGATTCTATTATAAAAGCATATAAAAAAATCTAAGAATGGGGGCTGGGAAGGTGGCTCAGTGGTAGAGCGCTTGCTTTGCATGCATGAGGCCCTGGGTTCGATTCCTCAGCACCACATAAGCAAAAAGAAAAAAAAGCCGGAAGTGGCTCTGTGGGCGCTGAGGGACAGTGTGGAGGCCCAGAGTTCAGGCCCCAGGACCAGACCCCCCCCCCCCAAAAAAATGTAAGAATGCAGGGCAGTAGGGTGCTGGTAGCTCACATCTGTAATCCTAACTAGTCAGAAGGCTGAGATATGAGGATCAGGGCTCCAAGTCAGCCCAGGCAGGAAAGTCCATGAGACTTTTATCTCCAGTTAACCACTAGAAAGCCAAAAGTGGAGCTGTGGCTCAAATGGTAGAGTGCTAGCCTTGAGGGAAGAAGAAGAAGAAGAAGAAGGAAAGAATGTAGTGATTTAGATGCTTGACATCCTTGTGTTGTGAAAGTCACCAATAAAGACAGGGTGATGAATTGTTCCAAATTATACTAAAAATAGCTGGGCACTGGTGGCTCACGCCTGTAATCCTAGCTACTCAGAAGGCTGAGATCTGAGGATCACAGTTCAAAACCAGCCCAGACAGGAAGGTCTGTGAGACTCCTATTTTCAATTAACCAGCAAGAGCCCTGAGCCTAAGAGCTCAGGGACAGTGCCGAATTCCCAAGTTCAAGCCCCATGATTGACAAAAAAGAAAAAAGGAAACCGACAAAAGGCATGATGAGGCTGGAGTGAAGCTTGGTGGAAGAGTGCTACCATGGTATCTGTTGATGAGTTTCATCCACAGCAAGGCAAAGGAAAAAAGAAAGAAAAAAGAAACTACAACTAGTAGGGTGCAAACCAACCCACATCTGGAGCAATGGCAAAAGAACTGGTCAATTTTGAAATTGACTCTGAGCTTGCTAGAAGCCCGGGGACTGGGTGTCAGTTCCACTTATAGGGAGTTTTATCCTTAGACAGATTGAGTTAATGATAGGAATACTACCATGGTAAATTGTTATAAATCCCTTATCAGTGAGGATCAAAACTTCCAATTTTCTGTTTTTGTTTAGAATGAGGATGAACTTAGTTTCTTGTTTAAAAACCTCCTGCCACATCTTAAGAGACTTTGTTGAGATAAACTTTAAATGTAGAATTTATGGAGTAAAGCTTAAATTTCTTAAGATCCACTGACTTTAGTGCCAAAAGACAGACAACTGGTTGTCTGCAAATTTGCTTTTTAAAGGGCCCAAAGGCAGTTTTGAGTAGGGTGTGGGAGAGTGATAATGCCTCAGCTTTTCCAAACTTCACTTTTCATTTCAAATTCATAGGAGGAATCTCTGCCTGAGAAGATGAGGCCTGGGATCTCTATTGTTTACTTTGTTTTTCTCTTCAGGACAATTATAAAGTGAATGCCAGGCCTGCCCCCTAGAAAGACTGACTAGCAGAGAACTACTGTAAGCAACTCGGGAGCAACCTGGAAGGTGTTACCAGGACTTTCTTCTGGACTTTTTTCATCATTTAATGATGAAAAAGGCATCCATTCATCTGTCCAGCTGGTATATATTTTTCCAAGTCCTGTGGCTTGAACTTAGGGCCTGGATGCTGACTCTGAGCTTTTCCCCCTGAATCCTAGCTCCATTTCCAGCTTTTTGGTGGTTATTTGGAGATGAGTCTCACAGCCTTTTCTGCCCTGGCTGGCTTCAGATCACAACCTTCAGATCTCAGCTTCCTGAGTAGCCACGAGTGCCTGGTTCCATCCAGTAGACTTTCTTTCTTCCTTCCTTCCTTCCTTCCTTCCTTCCTTCCTTCCTTCCTTCCTTCCTTCCTTCCTTCCTTTCTTGTCATGGGGCTTGAAACTCTGGGCCTTGTGCTGCCTGCCCCTCAGCTCTTCAACTCAAGGTTAGTGCCCTACCACTGGAGCCTTAGCGCCACTTCCGACTTTTTCTGCTTATGTGGTGCTGAGGAATCAAACCTAGGGCCTCATGCATGCAAGACAAGCACTCTACCACTGAGCCACCTTCCCAGCCCCAGTAGATTCTTATTGAACACTCCCTGGGGACTATGACAGGCTCTGTGCTAGGTGCTGGGGACAGATAACAGGGACTCTGTTGTACAGAGTCTAATCAGGATGACACAATCTTGTTTGAAAAGTCAGTTAAAGACTGCGACCAGACACTGGTGGCTCCTGTCTGTAATCCTAGGTACTCAAGAGGCTGAAATCAGAGAATCTCAGTTCAATGCCAGTCCATGCAGGAAAACCTGTGAGCCTCTTCAATTAGCCACTGCAAAAAAAGCTGGAAGTGGAACTGTAGCTCAAATAGTACTCACCTTGAGCTTAAAAGCTCAGAGACAGTTCTCAGGCCTCAAATTCAAGTCCTCTGACTGGCAAAACAAACCAACCCAGGGAAGTGAATTAAGGACATTGCAAAGGAGATAAATGCTGGGAAGAGGGCCTAGTTAGCAGGTTTTCTGGAGAAAAAGACAACTGGAGTGGGAGAGACAGACACCACACATGAGTAGAAACTAAGCAGATCTCTTCTTTCATTAAATGCATTTAGGCCTTGGACATGTCTCCCCTACCTTCTTAAGCTACCCCATATCTCTGTATAACTTGGCAATGACTTTCCCAAGTACAGCCTGCAGGCAAGGTAGCTTACATGCTGTGACTTTGGACTTCCGGAAGCTTGGAGGGAAAGGGTCTGCTAGAAACAAGGGCAGGCATGGACAGGAGGAAACACGGTAGGAGAACTTGATTAGAGGTACAGCACTTACCTCTCTACTCCTCTTGTGTGCAAGGTCCAGGTTATGATCCACAGCACCACAGTAATAAAATTAGTTACCGAGAGCAGGCAGTCTAGACATAGAACTGAAATCCAGGTAACAGGGCAAAGGGTCAAGGAATATTATTGAGGTTTGGGGGAGCCATTCCATAGGACATCAGTTGCCTCATGTAACAGCAGAGGAAGTGAATACCCAGCGAGGGGAAGACACAGACTTTCACAAGATCCTTTAGACAGCTCACAGGGCAGACAGTAACTGAAACAAAGCTCCAGGCTTCTAAAAATAAGGGAAGCCAGGTCCAGGTGAGGGGGAGAGATGATAATGAACAAATGACTGCAAGCCTAACTCGGTAAACTCCAAGTGTGGATGAATTAAAGTGAATTAAAGCCATTGGGGGGTTGGGGGAGATGTAGCTCAGCAGGAGAGTATTACCTAGGGTGTGTGAGGCCCAGGGGTCCATTCTCAGCACCACCACAAGACAGCAGAAAACCAGATCACAAGGAGGGTGATACCCTGGCCGACTCAGGTATTTGTCTAGTGAAGTAATTCTATAGAAAATTGTTCATTGGCTCACTTAAAAAAAAGGAGAAAAAACGTGGTCTGAGTGTTCCGGTTTGAAATGGAAAGGTGAGAATCCAGTTTGCAAATGAACATGGCCTCTAATGACATTGCAATTAGGCCTTGAGTACTTTACAATGGGATCCTTTCACATACAAGCACTGGGAAGTTGGCTGAACTCTTGTTATTATCATTCCAATTAGAGTGAGGAGATTCCAAGGGGCAAGTTCCTTAACATAGTGTGTGTGGGGTGTGAGATGGAGAGGGGGCAGTCTTGTCTACTTCTGCCACCAAACCAACTGTGGGTCTCAAGCAAATTACCTTCCCCAGCTAAGTCTCTCTGCAGTGCCACAAGTGTGAAATGGAGCTGATCCTGTTTGAGACTGGCTGCAGACCCAGTAGACTTGCCTTAGTAATAGGACCCAAGGGATGGGCAGGGTTACCCCCAAGGTGAGGAGGCACCTTAACTCTACTTGCTAAGAGCTGACTCCCTCCACCCCCATCCCCACCACACACAAAGCAGTGCAGCATTTATCCAATGGATGATATAGTTTTTATTTCCCAAGCAGTTGTATGGTGTTTTCCAATGACTTTGAATGTCTAACACCTCAACAACTGTTGATGTGCTCAACAGTCCTTTGAAGTAGGTAAAATGATTATCTCTACTAAAACAATTTTTTGTGGTCCAAGACTGGAACTCCGATTCAGGACCTGAAGCTTTTGTTCCTTGTCTAGTGCTCTATCAACTGAACCATGCCTCCGACCTCTATTATCTCCATTGTAAAGATGAGGAAGTTGAGACCTACAGAAAATGCAGCATGCTCATGAAAATATCTCCTATATTAATCATATATTATGTGTCAGAGAGGTGCTAAGTATTTTTCAGATATTACGAAAAACCTGGCCTGGAGCATGACATGCCTGTGCTCTGCTCTTGGGAAGCAGAGATCTGAGGATCTGGAGAAAGCTAAGGGAGAGCCTGAGGCTTGAGTTAATTAAAGCCCAGTACTGGTACAAAAGAAAACAATAAAACAAAAAAGAAAAAACCCTGTAGCTGTTTTAAAAGTGGAAAACCTGGTACTGAACCCACATATGATGTTGATCTCAATAGAGAAGTAAACCCATCAGTGTATTGGGGTTTTATATTTTCTTTCTTTCTTTTTGCCAGTGCTGGGGCTTGAATTCAGGGATTGGGCACTTTCCCTCAGCTTCTTTTGCTTACTCTACCACTTGAGCCACAGAGTCACTTCTGGCTTTTTCTGTTTATGGTACTGAGGAATTGAACCCAGGGCTAGGGTTGAACCCATGTACGCTAGGCAAGTTCTCACCACTAAGTAACATCCCAAGCCCCTATATTGAGTTTTTAACATGAAGTCTAGGATGTATATAAGCATGCTTTTCTTTTCTTTTTTCTTTTTGTCAGTTGTGGGGCTTGAACTCTGGGCCTAGGCATTGTCCCTCAGCTCTTCAGCTCAAGGCTGGTGCTCTACCACTTGAGCCGAAGCGCCACTTCGGATTTTCTGGTGGTTTATTGAAGATAAGAGTCTCATGGACTTTCCTGCCTGGACTGGCTCCGAATGGCGATCCTCAGATCTCAGCCTCTTGAGTAGCTAGGATTACAGATGTGAGCAACCAGTGCCTGGCTTTTCTTTTTTTTTTTTGGGGGGGGGGTCTGGTCGTGGGGTCTGAACTCTGGGCCTGGGCGCTGTCCCTCAGCTCTTTAGCTCAAGGCTAGCGCTCTACCACTTGAGCCACACAGCGCCACTTCCGGCTTTTTTCTTATGTGGTGCTGAGGAATCGAACCCAGGGCCTCGAGCATGCCAGGCAAGTGCTCTACCACTGAGCCACCTTCCCAGCCCCAAATTCTCCAGGTGATGGGAATCACCACATTTCTTTCTTTTTTTTTTTCTTTTTTGGTACTGGGGCTTGAACCCAGGACGTTGCACTTGCTAGGCAAGTGCTTTGCCACTGAGCTACATCCCAGCCCCCTGGCTTTTCTTTTATGACATATCATTACTTGATATAATCTCTAATATACAGAAGAATTTTAGGCATAAGGAACTTGTGATTTGTGTGTGTCAGTGTCAGTACTTGAACTCAGAGCCTTATGATCTTGCCTGGCTTTTTTTCACTCAAAGCTGATGCTCAGTGATTTGAGCCACATCTCCAGTTTCCTTGTGAATTTTTTTTATTTTGGGAATGCCAGTCCTGGGGCTTAAACTCAGGGTGTGGGTGCGTCCCAGGCTAGCACTCTACCACTTGAGACACAGCTCCACATTGGTCTTTTTTGGTAGGATAGTGGAGAATAAAAGTCTCACAGGTTTGCCTGCCTGGATGGCTTTGAATGGTGATCCTCAGATCTCAGTCTCCTAAGTAGCTAGGATTACAGGCAGGAGCCATGGACATGCCTGACCATTATGGATATTTTTAAACCAGATTCTCTGTTTATCTTTTAGCCCCAATTTGCTTTATAACCTCCCTGCACATATACATGCATCTTAATTTTCTGAACTGTTTGAGGATAAATTGATGACACTGCCCCTTTTTAAAAAAATATATTGTTAAGGAAGTGGTGCTGTGGCTCAAGCGGTAGAGCACTTGCCTTGAGCTGAAGAGCATAGGGACAGCGCCCAAGCCTAGAGTTCAAGCCCCACGACTGAAAAAAAAAAGATTGTTAAAATGATGTGCAGAGGGGTTACAGTTACATTCAGGTTATCATACAGTCAGGTACTGAGTACATTTCTTATAGAACTTGTTACCTCCTCCCTCATTTTTCTCCCACTTTCCCTCCCCCACCCCCCTGGCACCACCCCACTGCCCTTTTTACCCCTAGACAGTTCATGTTTATTTCTTAAGAACAAGGACATTCTTGTGTGTGTTGAAAAAACAATCTTTAATCACATATTGAATGTGTGTGTGTGTGTGTGTGTGTGTGTGTGTGTATGTGTATTAGGGATGAAACTCCTAGGTCTACCACTAAGTTACACACTCACCCCTAGCTAGAATTCTTATCTCCTTAATTAGCATTGATTAGCACCACCATTATAAGGATTATAATCTAGCAGAATTTAAAATAAACTCTGATAAGGAAACACTGCTAAGAGACCCTGCAAGCAGGTGTTCAAACTTTGTTTACACTTAAATCTTTGTCTTCTCCTCTGACATGGGACCCCAATTTTTCTTGCCTTGACTCCTTTTGGGGTGGTGGTGAGGCTCAAATGAGATGGCAAATATGAACTTTGCAAACTGTAATCTCCTGTCCCCTCTAGAGGCAACGGAAACAGACCATTTTACTCTCACATATCTCGCTGAGGTTCCGGATCCTTCCCAAGATCATGGAGGAGTCCACTAGTTCATGGGAGGAGGCAGCTAGTTCATTCACACCGTCTATTTTTTTTTCCTACACTGAATTGTCTGCAGTCCCCAGTGTCATGCGGTGGCACATGTATCCCCCAGGAGTTCTCTTCCATGGCATAGATACCCTCTGAGAGGGGGGAGCTCCTGGCTGCGATCAGGACTGAAACAGAGCTCCACCAGTCCCTCTCCCAGAACCACCAGCTCCAGTACATTTTCTCTCTCACGAAGACAGGTGGTGGAGCTAAGCCACAGGTCCTCTCCAGTGACCTCTTCTTCTGCAACTATCTCCTGGGATGCATTTTGGGATGTTTGTCCATTGCACCAACAAGTTCCTGCTGTTCCACCCCATGGGGCCCTCCTGGAGGCAGGGCAGGGAGCTGCCTTTGTCTTCCTAATATCTCCTTAGCCTCTCCCTGGGTTCTTAGTCAGAACAAGGTCCAGGAAACCTAGAAACTTTACAGCTCCTAAAGTACTGGCTGCTGTTTGCTCATTACTCACTAACCAGCAAGAGATGCCGGGAGAAAGCTGTGTTTAGGTGCCTCAGAGGCAGGAAACCTGTGCTCATTCCTTCCTTCCAAAAAAAGTGTATTGGTGAAGTGGCGCTGTGGCTCAGTGGTAGAGTGCTCCCCTTGAGCTGAAGAGCTCAGGGACAGTGCCCAGACCCAGAGTTCAAGCCCCACCACCGACAAGACAAAAACAAAAAAAGACTTGTATTGAGTTCTTTTTGGTTCTAGGTTGCTCTGTAGGGACCAATATAATTTAACAGGTTGTTTCTGCTCTCCTGCAGTGAATCTAACTCCGTGTGTGTATGTGTGTGTGTGTGTGTGTGTGTGTGTGTGTGTGTTAGGGGGTCTGTAACAAGAAAACACTAATGCAAAAGCAATTTCACGTAGATTTAAGTGCAATTGGAACAGAATGAAATAGAACAGGAGCAGATGAGAATCAGAGAGCCTCTCAAGGTTGTTGGTCCTTTGGGAGAGCTAAGAGAGTGATGATGAGCTAGTCATAGAGATCTGGGTGAAGAAGGTCCACCTGGAGCAAACAAGCCCAAGGCCTCATCACAAGGAAATGTTGGGTGCATTTGAAGAACATCAGAGGGGAGACAAGTTTGACATGAAGTCAAAAGGGAGAGGATGGGAGATGCCTCAAGAGATGTGTGGGGGGCTTTGTCAACAGCCATGTCATTCATTCATTCATTCATTCAGCACAGTTGTTGAGCCTTCACGTTGATTCCACAGCCTTATGTGTGGAGACAGAAATCAGGCAGGCAAATAAAGACAACGTAAATACAAACATCAGGTACGATGATGATCCAGGTTCAATGGCCATTGAAAGGCAGAGGCAGCTGAGACCTGGTAACCAAGAGGCTTCTCCTTGCAGCTGGCTCCAGGCCTGCTTGGTCGAACCCAGAGGCAGGCAGGGACCAAACTGCCTCTTCCCGCCGCTCCCCTGCCTTCCCCTCCCCCCTAAGATGGCTGACAAAGGCAGAGCTGTGTGGAAGGCAGGAAGGATTAGAGGGGTCCGCGGCAGAGGTGACCGTGAAGACAGGGCTGAGTCCAGGTGGCATTGCGGCTGCAGGTGGGGGGGTGGGGTACAGCATAAAGTTGGGCTGCTGTGTGACTCTGCTGAGGACTCTGCCTTCTCTGGGCGCCCAGTACGCACACTTGCAAGTGTGTGTTGGGGTGGGGGGGCTAAGGGACAAGGCGGACCGGGGTGGTGTAAGGGTGGAGAGGGGGTGCTGGGGGGGGGGGGGAGACACATTATTCCCCAGGGCCATTTCGCAGGCGCGGGGGAGGGGGGCCGAGCCCGCCCCTCGGAGGAGGGGCGAGGGGAGGCTCCGGGAGGGATTTCAAATTTCCCTCGTCCGCTCCCCCCGGCACCGGCCGGGCTGTGAGTGGCTGCGGCGGGGGCGCCCCCGAGCGGGGGCGGGGCGAGGGCCGGGCCCCGGGTACAAGGGGAGTCGGCGCCGCCCCCTCCGGACCCACTCCGCCGCCCGGGCCGCACGCGTCGCTTCCTCCCCGCGGCCGCCGCCCCTCCCCGCCCGGGCCCCAGCCCCGCGGCCGCAGCCCGCGTGGACGCCCGCAGCGCCCCCGACCGACGGCTCCCGCTCGCTCCCGCGCGGGCCACGGGGTGGCCGCTCCCGCCCGCCCGGCAGCGCGGGGGTTAAGTGGCCCAAGTAAACGTAGCCCGGCGATCGGAGCCGGAGATTCGCGAGCCCGGCGCCCCGCGCGGCCGCCGGCCCCGACCCCGACCCCGACCCCGCCGGCCTCGCGGCAGGTGAGCGCGCCGCGCCGGGCAGGCTCCGGTCCCGCGGCGCCCGGGGGGGATGGAGGGGGCCCCCGGGGAGGAGGGGGGCTGGGATCTGCAAGCAGAGACCCCCGAGATGGCGGGGGGGCCGCCGGTGCCAGGCCGGGTGGGCGGGCTGGGGGCGCCGGGGGGACGTCCCGGCACTCGGCTGGAGGTGGTAGGGCCGGCCGGGGAGGAGCGGGAGGGGCGCACCCGGAGGCCGGTGGTCGGGAGGGGTCGCTCGGCCGCTCGGGGGTCCCCCCTCGGAGGGGGTCGGGAGGGGCGGGGCCGGAGGCGGCGGGCGGAGGGGTGTCCGTACCTGGCTCCCCTGGAGGGGCCCGGGGTGGCATGGCCGGGGCAGCGGAGGTGGCTCTAGTCCTTCCTGACTGGGGAGCTGGGTGTAGGGTCCCCCCCCCCCGAGGGCTGGGGTGGGAGCGGATGGGCCACCTCGTGCGCCCGGGCCGGCGGCTCCCCGGGGTGCCCGGGCAGTCGGGGTAGGGCCCGGGGTCCGCGCCT
Source organism: Dipodomys spectabilis (assembly GCF_019054845.1). Classification (NCBI taxonomy): domain Eukaryota; kingdom Metazoa; phylum Chordata; class Mammalia; order Rodentia; family Heteromyidae; genus Dipodomys; species Dipodomys spectabilis. The sequence continues at coordinate 10,645,764 of NW_024870852.1, forward strand.
GGCCGCCCCGCCCTGGGGCGCACCTTCCACTCCGCCCCTTCCGGGGTGAGGCGGCGCCCACCTGCGCCCGCGCCTCACCCCGGTAATCCTGTCCACTCCGGAGGCCGAGATACAAGGACCGTGGTTCGAAGCCAGCCCCACCAGGGAAGTCCGTGAGACTCTTACCTCCAGTTAATCACCAAGAAGCCAGAAGTGGAGTTGTGGCTCAAGTGGTAGAGTGCCAGTCTTGGAAAAAAAAGGAAAAGCCCTTCCCTTCTGAACCGGGTAGAAAGTGGGGGCCGAGAAGGCAGACGTTCCTCAGGAGGTCCACCTGTGGTGAGCCGTCTGTCCTTCCTGTGCCCTGGCCTCCCGCTGGGCCTCCCTTCCCCAGCCTCCCCTTCTCTGAGAGCAGCTTGCTTCTCTGCTTCTCCCCGTCCTCAGGCTGGGGGATGTACGAATTAATGGGAGTGAGGATAGGTATGTTGGATGGTTAAGCAGATTGGTGGCCATTGGTGTTTGGGATTGCTCCTGCTGGGGTCCTCCCTTGGAATCCTTAGGTGTAGATTTGATTTTTCCAGAATTGAAATAGTCTTTGTCTCTCTTTTGCCGATCCTGAGCCTTGAATTTTGGGCCTAGGTGGTGTCCCTAGGCTCCTTTGGCTGAAGGTTAGCACTCTTCTGACTTCTGTGATTAATTGGAAGTAAGAGTCTCATGAACTTTCCTGCTTGGGCTGGCTTTGAACTGCCATCCTGAGCAGCTACAATTACAGGTGGCTTTAGTCTTTTTTATTTTTGCAGTCTTGGGGCAGTCAAACTTTAAGCCTTGCCTAGAAGTGGCAAGGGGTACTACACTGAGCTCCTGAGCTTCACCTCCAGCCCCAAGATGTGTAAACACTCAAGTGGTGGTTATTTGTAGCTGTAGGATATGTGTTAAGCAGGCATATACCTGCTGTTTGAGAGCCTGTCCGAGCAAGTCCATAGCCTTCTGTGCCTTAGGTTGTTATTTTCCCAGTTCAGGGCCTTGAACTCAGGGTTGTGAACACTGTTCCTGAGCTTTTTCACTCAAGGCTGGTGCTCTACCACTTGAGCCATAGCTCCACTTTTGGCTTTAATTGGAGAAATCTCACAGACTTTCCTGCTCAGCGCAGGTTTCAAAAAGCCTTGATCGTCAGATCTCAGCTTCCTAAGTAGCTAAGATTACTGGCTTGAGCCACAGGTACCTAGCTGTGCATTTTGTTTCGATACTGAGGATGAACTCTGGTCCTGGTCGCTGTGCCTTAGCTGGTAGAGCAACAGCTCTATTTCCACAATTATGGGGGTTGATTGGAGATGAGTCTCAGACTCTTCTAGGGGCTGGCTTCAAACTGAGACCCTCAGGTCTAACCTTTGCTGTCTAGGATTATAGGTATGAGCCACTGGTGCTTAGCTGTACCTCTTGGTTTTGACATCTGTGCAATCTGATTGGGGCAGATGCCAGCTTTTCCCATATTTGAAGCTCTCTAACCCTCCATCTTCATAGACATTTTCTTGTAATAAATAGCCTTAGGCTTGGGTAAGCATTCAGTGGCCTGCCTGGCAGAGAATGAGCATATAGTGAAGGTTAATGTCTACTAAACAGTACTAAGAATTGGGCTGGAGGGAGGCTCCTCTGCCAGCCCCTCCTTTTCCTGTCTCCCTTTAGGTATTCTAGTCCTTTCTCAGCTATGAAAGTGTTTCCAAATCATTGTCTGAAAGTTGGCAGGAAGGACGGCCTTTGTTCCCTGGTGAAAGGAACCGTGTATTTTTTTGGCGTGCCATATTTTGCTCCTTCCCACTCCTGTCTTCGGGTTCACCATGCTAATGGAGATCCTTTGCCCAAGCCACAACCTTGATCCATAAGGCTTGGGGGAAGGGCTGGGGAAGGAGGATGGTTACCTGCAGGGGGTATGGGAGGTTGGGTTTGCTGCCTGTTTCCCTGCCTTTCCTTCAGCCACGTGGTGCCTGTGACCTGGAGAAACTTGTCACCCTTTATTATTGAAGGCACACGGATTGCTTCTGCTGGGGTTTGGACAAATTCTAGTAAAGCTTTATCCCACACCAGTTCTCAGGCTGGCAGTACCACCTCTAGGCTGAGATGTCATTTCCAGTTTTGCCTGATCTAGTCCTGCCAAATGGAAAAACATCCTCCTTCCTCTCCTTTCCTCCCCTTTCCCTTCCTCCCCTCCCCTCTCCTTCCCTCCCCTTCTTTCCTCTCCTGTTTGTTTTTGGGTCCAGTCGTGGGCCTGAACTCTGGGCCTGGGCACTTTCCCTCAGCTCTTCACCTCAAGGCTAGCGCCCTACCACTTGAGCCACAGCGCCACTTCCGGCTTTTTTTCCCTGCATATGTGGTGCTGAGGAATCAACCCAGGGCCTCATGCATGCAAGGCAAGCGCTTTACCACTGAGCCGCCTTCCCAGCCCCCCCTTCTTTCCTCTCTTTGCAATTATCTCATGGACTTTTCTGCCTGGGCTGGCTTTGATAGTCGATCCTCTGATCTGAGCCTCCTGAGTAGCTAGGGTTATAGGTGTGAACCACAAGCACCCAACCAGAGGTAGTTTCTTACTTTTTTGTCGGTCATGGGGCTTGAACTCTGGGCTTGGGCGCTGTCCCTGTGCTCTTCAGCTTAAGGTAAGCGCTCTGCTACTTTAGCTACAGTGCCACTTCCAGTTTTCTAGTGGTTTATTGGAGATGAGTCTTACGGACTTTGCTGCCTGAGCTGTCTTTGAACGTCCTGAGTAGCTAGGATTACAAGCATGTACCACTGGCTCCTGGCCAGAGGTAGGTCTTTTTTTTTTTTTTTTTTTTGCCGGTTGTGGGGCCTGGACACTGTCCCTGGGCACTGTCCCTCAGCTCTTCAGCTCAAGGCTAGAGCTCTACCACTTTGAGCCACAGCATCACTTCTAGCTTTTTCTGCTTATGTGGTGCTAGGGAATTGAACTCAGGGCCTCATGCATGCAAGGCAAGCACTCTACCACTGAGTCACTTACCCAGTCCCGGTAGATTTTTACATATCTCTTCCTAGAGATAGTCATGGCCGTGTGTAGGATAAGAGTGGACTGGAGTAGAGTTCTCTCACTTTCTCCCAAACTGTGTAGGCCCGCACATGCTCAGTATGTCTGCATGTTCAGCAGCTGGGGCTAGACCCCAAGCTTTCGCTGGACCCCTGCTCTGGGCAAGGGCTACTCAAGTACCTTTTGGGACTGTGCCTCCTGATACTCTGGCTCCATCAATGTGCCATGACAGCCACAACTGCACCCTGGAGGAGATCTACAGTGGAAGCAGAAGGGGAAGCATGTACCAGGGACCTGGTGAGAGGGACCAGACCAGGCCAGGTACTGTTGGTGGGGATTTCTTCTGGGCTGTTCTTCCCACAGAAGTCAGTATGCAACAGCATTTCAAAAAATCCTGACCAAGCTGGGCACTGGTGGCTCATGCCTGTAATGTTAGTTTTTCAGGAGGGTAGATCTGAGGATCTTGGTTTAAAGCCAGACCAGACAGGAAAGTCCGTGAAACTCTTAGCTCCAATTAACCACCAGAAAACCAAAAGTGGAGCTGTGGATCAAAGTGGTAAAGCCACAAGCCTTGAGCAAAAAAGCTCAGGGATAGCCCCCAGGCCCTGAGTTCAAGCCCCATGACTCCCCATCCCCCAAAAAACAAAAATGAAACACAAAACCCACTCAAACTTGACCCACGTCTTGGCCCTCTGCTTTGGTGAAAGGCTGCTGACAGTATGAGCACCCTTGGTATAGGTTTGGTTTGGTATAGAACTTAATTTAGCTCAGCCTTTATCTCTGACCACTCATTCTGAGGATAAGGGTGGCCTGGCTGGGCTGTTTCCTGCTTTGTAAATTAAAAAGTTATTAGCATTCTTACAGTCGTATTTCCACTCACCAACTCCCCTTTTCACACCCTTGCCAGCCCCTGACTTTATTTCCTGGGCCCTAGCTTGGCTCCAGACACATAACAGGTACATTTCCCTGGTTGATGATGGAAGAAGGTACTGGAGGGATCTCTTGAGCCAGCTGCAGGCCCCTCTTCTGGTTGTGGGGAAGGGTGCTGCTCTGTGTAAGACAAAGTCCCAGTAGTGACCTCTGAAGTATTTGTTTGGCACCCTGAGGGAAGAGTAAGGAAGCTGTGGCCTGAGCAAATGTGGCTTTCCCATGTCCTTGGGAGAAGTTGCAAGTCTTCTATGTGTCCTTGGCCATTTGTGTTGAGCTGTGAGAACAGTGCAGTTAGTCATTGGTTTTTTTTTGTTTTTGTTTTTGTTTTGTTTTTTCATATGGCTTGAATTCTGGGCCTGGGCACTGCCCTTCAGCTCAAGGCGAGCTCCCTACTACTTGAGCCACAGTGCCACTTCCGGTTTTCTGAAATATTAAGGTCTCAGCTTTCTGAGTAGCAGGAGCCACCCATGCCTGGCTAGTCATTGCTTTTTATTGACTGCTGGCTACCATGACTTAAGAACTTGTCATCTGCAAGCAGGGGAATTTTTTTTTGGCCAGTCCTGGGGCTTGAACTCAGGGCCTGGGCAATGTCCTTGAGCTTCTTTTGCTCAAGGCTAGCACTCTACCACTTGAGCTACAGTGCCACTTCTGGCTTTTTCTGTTAATGTGTTACCTACTAAGGAACTGAACTGAGGACTTCATGCATGCTAGGCAAGCAGTCTACCACTAAGCCACATTCCTAGCCCCTAGCAGAGAAATCATGATTGAAATCCAGATTGGAAAGGGTTTCGAGGAACCCTGCATCTTCCTGGATCTGGGATCCACAGAATTGGCAGGATGCACGCCAATTCACCCTCATCACCCTTCTCTGGTGTAGTGTTAGTCCTCATGGGCTTTGTTGGTGTGCATTAAAGCTGTCTTTTTTTTTTTTTTGGTCGGGTCATGGGGCCTGAACTCTGGGCCTGGGCGCTGTCCCTCAGCTCTTCAGCTCAAGGCTAGTGCTCTACCACTTGAGCCACAGCGCCACTTCCGGCTTTTACTGCTTATGTGGTGCTGAGGAATCGAACCCAGGGCAAGCACTCTACCATTGAGCCACCTTACCAGCCCTAACTATTTTCTTTTTTTCTTTTTCTTTTTGGTTGATTGTGGGGCTTGAACTTTTGACCTGAGTGCAGATAAGAGTCTCACAAGCCAGGCACCGGTGGCTCACCCCTGTAATCCTAGCTACTCAGGAGGCTGAGATCTGAGGATCTCGGTTCAAAACCAGCCTGGGCAGGAAATTGCTTGAGACTCTTATCTCTAATAAACCACTAGAAAACCAGAAGTGGTGCTGTGGTGCAAGTGGTAGAGATCTCACCTTGAGCTGAAGAGCTGAGGGTCAGTACCTAGGCCCAGAGTTCAAGCCCATGACTGACCCCCCCCCCCCCCACCCAAAAAAGAAGAGTTGCACAGTTTCCTGCCCTGGGTGGCTTTGACCTGGAATCCTCAGATTTTAGCTTCCTAACTAGCTAGGATTACAGGTGTGAGCCACTGGCACCCAGCTTGCTTTTTTTTTTTTTTTTTTTAATTTTTGACACAAAGTCTTGCTTATTCAGCTCAGGCTGGCCAGAACTTGTAGTCCTGCCTCAGCCTTCCAAGTGCTGGTGTGCACCATGACACCCATAAGCCTGTATTTTGATGTCTGTGTGTGCGTACGCACCCCAATTCTGAGGCTTGAACTCAGGGCCTATGTAATGTGAGCTTGAGTTGGACTGATGGCCAGGGAATCCTGTATCTGTTCAGAGGACATGAATACTTTGCATCTTATTTTTTTTGTTGCTTGTGGTACTTGAACTCTGGGTCTGCACTGTGTTCCTGAGCTGCTTTTGCTCAAAACTGGTGCTGTACCACTCAAATCACAGGGCTACTTCAATCCTTTTCTGAATAGTTTAAGAGTCTCTTGGACTTTTCTGCCTAGGCTGGCTACCTTCAAACTGATCTCAGCCTCCTGAGTAGCTAGGATTACAGGCATGAGCCATTGGTGCCTGTCTTAGAATTTTCAATGACAGTGTCAAGATTGGCCTGTCACAGGCTAAACCAATGTCCTGTGGGGTTCTGGTCCTTTCCCAAGGGGGCAAAGTGGGTTGTAGAAGGCTTCCAGAATCCTTTGCTGTGCTCATGCTGCTCATCTGAGTTGCCATTGATACATGCTACTGACCTGTAGAAGGGAACAGGATAGTTGCCTGTGTTTTGTTTTGTGCTGGTCCTGAGGCTTCAGCTTATGGCTCAGGCCTTGTCAACCTGAACTTTATGCTTAAAGGCTAGTACTCTGCCCCTTGTACATCTCTACTTCTGTTTTGTTTGGTAGTTAGTTGGAGATAAGAGTCTCCTGGACTAGGCTGGCTTCAGATACTAATCTGCAGATCTCAGCCTCCTTAGTAGGATTACATGCATGAGCCATCAGTGCCCAGTAGTTGATTTTTTATTTCCATAGGCAAAATGTGTGGACCTCCATTTTAGTCCATGCTCCTAGGATATTTTTCCCCTGTGAATCATCTAAATGACCATGACATTTTATTCCTATAGGTGACACACATGTAGTTTTTTTTTTTTTTTACTATTTTGCTATTATGAACATCCCCATAGTCGTCTTTTTTTTGTCCTTATCCAGTTTCCATTTATTTGTGCAAATACTTATGACAATTCTGATTACTGTGTGAAGGCCTGACTGATTTACTGTAGGGTAACAGGGTGCCTTGATCTTATCCTAGAGAAAGGGAGCAATCCTCAGGCATCATAAGAATGAAGGTGCACTTTCTTGGGCAGGAGATGGTTTTGAGAAATAGTCTCTTGTATCCTAGTCTAGTAACTGCAGGCTCAGCCTCTCCAGGTGGTGAGCATGTACCCATCCATCCAGGTTAAGAGGGTGTTGTGTATTTGCATATGGGGCTTGAACTCAGAGCCTTGGTGCTTTCCTGGAGGCTCTATGACTTGAGTCAGCTCCATTTCCAGCTTTTTGGTGTTTAATTGGAGATAACAGTCTCTTTCCTCAGGCTGGCTTATAAGTGAGATCCTGTATAATTTTTTTTTTTTTGGTCATCAGTTGTGGGGGGCGCTTGAACTCTGGACCTGGGAGCTTTCCCTGTGCTTTTCAGCTCAAGGCTGCTTATGTGGTGCTGAGGAATTGAACCCAGGGCATCATGCATGTAAGGCAAGAATTCTGCCACTGAGCCAATGAGGAATCGAACCCAGGGCCTCTTGCATGGGAGGCAAGCACTCTGCCACTGAGCCAACTTCCCAACCCCCCCCCCCCCCTTTTTATTGGGTTCAGTCGTGGGGCCTGAACTCTGGGCCTGGGCACTGTCCCTCAGCTCTTCAGCTCAAGGCTAGCGCTCTACCACTTGAGCCACAGCTCCACTTCTGGCTTTTTTCTTTCTGCTTATGTGGTGCTGAGGAATCGAACCCAGGGCCTCATGCATGCAAGGCAAGCGCTCTACCACTGAGCTACCTTCCCAGCCCCCCAACCCCTTTTTGTACTATTTTTTTTTATTTTTTTTTAAACTTTTTTTTTTTTTTTTTTTTGCCAGTCGTGGGGCCTGAACTCTGAGCCTGGGCGCTGTCCCTCAGCTCTTCAGCTCAAGGCTAGGACTTTACCTCTTGAGCCATAGCACCACTTCTGGCTTTTTCTGCTTATGTGGTGCCGAGGAATCAAGCCCAGGGCCTCATGCATACAAGGCAAGCACTCTACCACATGAGCAAGGTAATGAGTACATTTCCTATTGAGCATTGTTGCCTCCTTTGTTTTCCCCCTACCATCCCCTCACTCCCACTTCCATAATTGTCCCCCCCCCAAAGTTATAAAGTTGATTTTCAACATAGTGTTTTGCACATAAGTTTAATTTTTTATTTTATTGTCAAGGTGATGTACATAGGGGTTACAGTTACATAAATAAAGTGGTGAGTATATTTTTTGGTGGACTTGTTAACCCTTCCCTCATTTTTCTCCCCCCCCTTCATTCTTTGCATTTAACTTTTCATTTTATTTATCTTATTTTTTTTTTGGGTCCGGTTGTGGGGCCTGAACTCTGGGCCTGGGCACTGTCCCTCAGCTCTTCAGCTCAAGGCTAGCGCTCTACCACTTGAGCCACAGCGCCACTTCTGGCTTTTTTCTTTTTGCTTATGTGGTGCTGAGGAATCGAACCCAGGGCCTCATGCCTGCAAGGCAAGCACTCTACCACTGAGCCACCTTCCCAGCCCTTTTTATTTTTTTGCCAGTCCTGGGTTTTAACTCAGGGCCTGGGCACCGATCCTGAGCCTCTACTCAAGGCTAGCACTCAACTACTTCAACCTCAGCACCATTTCTGGTTTCTTCTGCTTATATGGTACTGAGGAATTGAACCCAGGGCTTCATGTATGCTAGGCAAGCACTCTACCACTGTGCCACATCCCCAGCCCATCCATTTAACTTAATTAATTTGTGCCTGTCTTGAGGCTTGAACTTTGGATCTGGGCACTTCCCTGAGCTTCTTTGCTTAAGGCTAGTGCTATGCCAGTTGAGCCAAGGCTCCACATTGGTGGTTAAATGGAGATAAAAGTCTCCTTGAAGCCAGGCACAGGTGGCTCATGCCTGTCATCCTAGCTACTTAGGAGGCTAAGATCTGAGGATCATCACAGTTAAAAGCCAGCCTAGGCATGAAAGTCTGTTGAGACTCTTCACCTCCATTAAATCACCAGACAACTGGAAGTGGCTCTGTGGCTCAAGTGGTAGAGAGCTCTCCTTGAGCTGAAGAGCTCCTCCAGGACAGCACCCAGGACTCAGAGTTCAAGCCCCATGACCGACAAAAAAAAGAAGGTCTCTGACTTTTCTATCCTGGCTGGCTTTGAACTGTAATCCTCCCATTTCAGTCCTTGGTTAGCTAGGATTACAGGTCTGAATCCCTGGTGCCTGGGTTCATTTAACTTTACCCCTACTGTGCTTTTTTTTTTTTTTGTCATGGGGCTTGAACTCTGGGCTTGGGTGCTATATACACGCTCTTCAGCTCAAGATGAGTGCTCTAAATCTTGAGCCACAGCACCACTTCTGGTTTTCTTGTGATTTACTGGCGATAAGAGTCTCACGGACTTTGCCTGCCCGGGCTGGCTTTGATCTTGATCCTCAGATCTCAGCCTCCTAAGTAGCTAGGATTACAGGCGTGAGCCACCGGTGCCTGGCTTCCAAAGGAATTTTTAAAGTAAGTATTTATGGGACTATCGTTCACCCCCCACTCCTTTTTTTAACTTTGCCTTGCCCTGAGGTGCTAGAGTTGAGGCAGAGATGCCCAGGTGGCCTATGCGCTCCTTACTTCCCCCTCATGCTCACTCAGCCCCTTGCTTCCTGCACTGAGGTTTAATTAATACAATTAACATTTACAAGGTGTTATGAAATAGCTCTGCTGTTGATTCCAGCCTGGAGGAAATAAAATGACATCAGTTCTCAGCTTCATAGCTGTGTCGGGAGGGGAAGTCCTTGCCCTTCTGTATCTAATTGGATGCCACTTACCACTGTCTGCCACATTACATTTGAGCATGTCTGACCTGGTCCCAGTGCTGCTTCCCACCCCTGAATCACATGCTGGACCCCAGCCTTGGGGGTGGAGGTGGAGGGATAGAAGGGTCAGAGTTCACCTCTGCTGCTGAGGGGAGGCAGCCACCCTCTGAAGGTAAACATTAGTGGTCATGCCTCAGCCTAGAGAGCCTAGAGCACTGGGCATGGCTGGTGCTTTGTTCAAGACCTTTCATTCTTGTCTGTGTTACCTTGGGACATGGTGGTTAACCACATACCGTGGGATATCTGGGCATGAGACTTTGGCATTGCCACTTTGTTGTGAGCTAATTATTTCAGCCTGTTGAAAGCAGGTGGATAATTGGACCTGCTTCAGGGTGGGGTGGGGTTGAGTAGTTGCTTTGTGTTCTGCCTATCTTGGAGACATCCTGCACTGCTTGGCCTATTGAGACCATGGCAGAATAGTGGCACTATATAGTCCTCTAGCTGCTCCGTAGACATCTTTTGGAGAGATCAGTTTCCTCTAAAGAAGTAATTTAGGTCCTGATTTTTCCTTAAGCAGCATAGTGATCAAATTAGATAAGGCAATTGGCTTTTTTTTGGGGGGTGGGTGGTGTCTGGTCATGGGGCCTGAACTCTGGGCCTGGGTGCTGTCCCTCAGCTCTTCAGCTCAAGGCTAGCTAGCGCTCTACCACTTGAGCCACGGTGCCACTTCGGGCTTTTTTCTTTTTGCTTATGTGGTGCTGAGGAATGGAACCAAGGGCCTCATGCATGCAAGGCAAGCTCTATACCACTGAGCCACCTTCCCAGCCCAAGGCAATTGGCTTGTGATGCGCAATATTACCCAGGAAATGCTAACCTTGACTTTCAGAAGTTAAACTAAGGTACAGAGAAGTGGAAGGCATTCCTGGGTGAGATTTATTGGGCATTACCCTGCATCTCCACTGTTTGTGTCTCCGTGTTCATAAGAGTTTGTCCCTGTCCTTGTCTTTTTCTCTTTGAGTCTAGTATATGGTAATGTCAAGTTGTATCACTGGAGCTGTACCTCACACAGCCTGTATGTTCTTTTGCCTGGTGCCTTTGTTTTCCTCTGCAAAACTGAGGAAGTAGGACCGTGTATTATGAAGGATTAAATGAATTAACATAGGTAAAGCACAGACTACAGCTTGTTTACCTTGTAAGTTATGGAAAGGAAAAAAACCTTACCACTTGTTTAGACTTGTCCCCATGCTGTGGTGGGGCCACAGATTTTTTTTTTTTGGGGGGGGGGTCTGATCGTGGGGCCTGAACTCTGGGCCTGGGCGCTGTCCCTCAGCTCTTCAGCTCAAGGCTAGCACTCTACCACTTCAGCCACAGCGCCATTTCTGGCATTTTTCTTTTTGCTTATGTGGTGCTGAGGAATTGATCCCAGGGCCTCTGACATGCAAGGCAAGCGCTCTACCACTGAGCCACCTTCCCAGCCCTGTGGGGCCACAGATTTCTTTTTTGGTTCTGGCGAGCGAACTCTGCTTCATGCATGTTACCTGATTAATCATGCTACCATGGAGCTGCACAGTTGCTGTCCAGACTGCAAGAATTGGCATATGGTTGTGTCTGCATTTCTTTTTATTTATTTATTTATTTATTTATTTTTTGCCAGTTGCGGGGCCTGAACTCTGAGTCTGGGTGGTGTCCCTCAGCTCTTCAGCTCAAGGCTAGTGCTCTACCACTTGAGCCACAGTGCCACTTCCAGCTTTTTCTGCTTATATGGTGCTGAGGAATGGAACCAAGGGCCTCATGCATGCAAGGCAAGCACTACCACTGAGCCACCTTCCCAGCCCTACTTTTTTATTTTTGTTGTGGGGCTTGAACTCTGGGCTTGAGTGCTGTCCCTCAGCTCTTCAGCTCAAGGCGAGCACACTATGGCTTGAGCCACAGCGCCACATCTGGTTTTCTAGTGGTTTATTGGACTTTCCTGCCCAGGCTTTGAATGGTGATGCTCAGATCTCAGCCTCCTGAGTAGTTAGATTACAGGTGTGAGCCATCAGCACCCTGCTGGAGTCCACATTTCTTTGGTTAGTGCAGCCTGTGGACAGAGATTGGAGCCGAGCACTGCCCCTGGATGGGTGTCCAGGGCAGAAGGATTTTCTGGAATGTTGAGGTCCAACTTTAGGTGGTGTGTTGCTTCCAGTTCAAACTGCCAGATGAACAGGCACTCAAGGAAGCCCTGTGGTGTTGCCCAAGGTAGTTAATCATTGTCAGCTCTTGGGCTGCAGCTCCACTTATGCCTGTCTATGTCTAAGAAGAGGGAATAGTCCTGTCTGTTGTTGATCTGCTTAGGGATTGCTAGCAACTGAAGTCCAAGGTTGTCAGAAACCCACCACTGACCTTCCATTTTGACACTGGTCAGCCATCAGCTCCTGACAACAAGACCTGTGTTGTGTGCCCTGCCCTCCCTATCCCCACAGAGCTCCTTTAGTTAGTGTGCCCTTTTGGGGTCTTCCACTGTTCTTGGCTGCTGATTTGGGTTAATGTGAGACACTGGGATTAATTTCTGAACCCATAGTCTACCAGCTTTCATGGCATTTTGGTTGTTGGGCTTCCTAGGAACTGACTATAGATTAGCCAGCCTGTTCTTGTGGCTAAGGGCTTGGGAGAAGGTAAGGGGCTGAGAAGTGACTAATGGACATGGTCAGGACATGTTCTCATGCCTGTGGTTGACAGCAGAAGCAGTTCCTTGTGGGAAAATCCAGAACCCAGGAATATTGGACTACGTGGAGCAGACAACCCCAGGTCAACACCATATTCATCTGTTTATGATCAGAGTCCCACTTCTCTGAAGTACATGTTAGTCAAGAATTGAGGATGGTGCCTAAAATATTGCAATTCTAAGCAGTTCTTAGCTAATGCCAGGGCAGCTGTTTCATCGTTGCTGCCTTCCGGGCCTTTACTTGCCTCTTGTCAATGCTTAGAAGGTGGGTAGAGATGGCTGCTGCATTAAATGCAAATCAACCTGGGGACATCATTACTGACTTATATACTGCCCCCTGGTGGATATGCATCACCCTCTGATAATCTCCCAGCCTGGTAGTCCCAGATGGTTCTTCTAGAGGGGAAGGTATTCTGGGAACAGAGGAGCAAGAAGGGGAACTGTTGGAAATAGGTACTTGAGGGGTTTGTAAATGACTTAAACTGGGATTCCTAGGCAGCCATGGTCACATAAAGCTATTCCAGTTAACTCTGGAGAAGAGATCAGAGGATTAATGTTCAAGATTGAGGCCAGCCTGGACAACATATTGCTACAGCCTGGTTTCAACAAATAAGTCTGGCTTGATGGGTTCATATACTTAAGGCTGAGATTAGTGCCGGGCGCTGGTGGCTCACGCCTGTAATCCTAGCTACTCAGGAGGCTGAGATCTGAGGATCGCGGTTCAAAGCCAGCCCGGGCAGGAGAGACCGTGAGACTCCTATCTCCAATAAACCACCAGAAAACCGGAAGTGGCGCTGTAGCTCAAGTGGTAGAGTGCTCGCCTTGAGCTGAAGAGCTGAGGGACAGCGCTCAGGCCCAGAGTTCAAGCCCCACGACCGACAAAAAAAAAAAAAGGCTGAGATTAGTGGCCAGCATCAAACTGAAGCTATTTGAAAAAACTGCCGGATGCCTGTGGCTCAGAGAGCCAAGAACTTCCCTCTTAGTTCTGTTTTTTGTTGTTGGTCATGGGGCTTGAACTCTGGGCCTTGGCACTGTCCCTCAGTTTTTCAGCTCAAGGATAGTGCTCTACCACTTGAGTCACAGTTCCATTTCTATTTTTCTGGTGGTTAATTGGAGATGAGCCTCACAGGCTTGACTGCTCGGGATGGCTTTGAACTGTGATCCTCAGATCTCAGCCTCCTGAGTAGCTAGGATTACAGGCATGAGCCACTGCCACCCAGCTCCAATTCTTTAATTATTTAGTTTAAAACATTAACTCTTGGGGAATGGACATTTAAAAAAAGTTCTATGCTGGGTGTTTATGGTTCATGCCTATAATACTAGCTACTCAAGATGTTGACAACTGAGGATTGTGGTTCCAAGCCAGCCTGGGCAGTAATGTCCATGAGACTTACCAGCTAAAAAAACAAGAAATGGAGCTGTGGCTCAAGAGGGAGAATGCTAGCCTTGAGCAAAAATACAAACAACAACAAAAGAAAGCTCAGATAGCCTCCAGGCCCTCAGTTGTTTAAGCCCCAGGACCAGCACAAAAAAAGGACAAAACATGTCTGGGGACATAACCCAAATGGTAGAGGCTCTGCATTCAAACCTTAGTACCACCAAACATAAAAAGATGACAAAAACCTAGAGAACACCCATTTGGGATTTGTGACTTTTGCAGCTTGTACCTAATTCTGGCCACAATGTTTAAATTATTTTTTTTTGAGACAAGTTCTTACTATATAGCCTGGTCTTGACTCTAAGTGTAGTAATTATAGCTGTGTGTGCCCTTACCTGCCTCTTTACAGTGATTTGTTTTTAGAAGTGCTGAGGGTTGAACATTGTGCACAAATTTGTTTTTCCTCTATATGTAGCAAAGGCTGGACTCAAGCTAATTCTTTATCCTTCCTCAGTGCTGGGATTTGATGCATCTGGATGGATATCAAAACCTTGTAAAGAAACCTTGTATATCAGGTTTTCTTTTTCCTTTTTGGTAGTGCTGTTGACCCCAGATTTTCTGCGTGCAAGGCAAGCACTCACACTCTTTAGCCATGTTCCTATTAGAAAAGGCGCAAGTTCTTTTTTTTTTTTGGTTGGTCGTGGGGCTTGAACTCTGGGCCTGGGCGCTGTCCCTCAGCTCTTCAGCTCAAGGCGAGCGCTCTACCACTTGAGCTACAGCGCCACTTCCGGTTTTCTGGTGGTTTATTGGAGATAGGAGTCTCACGGTCTCTCCTGCCCGGGCTGGCTTTGAACCGTGATCCTCAGATCTCAGTCTCCTGAGTAGCTAGGATTACAGGCGTGAGCCACCAGCGCCCGGCAAGGTGCAAGTTCTTATATCCAACAAATGCCCACAATATTGCAGACAGTGGGTTAGGGCAAAGGTCATAGGGCCGGTCAGCCATCAGTAGGAACTGGCAGCATATCTTAGCTGATTTACCACGAGGGGCCATGGTGGGGACACTTAATCCTGGAAATATAGGTGCTTAATGTCCACAGCTCCAGTACTGCCTTTATTTAACCTTTTTTTTTTTTTTGGCCAGTCTTGGGGCTTGAACTCAGGGCCTGGGCACTGTCCCTGAGCCTCTCTGTACTCAAGGCTAGTACTCTACCACTTGAGCCACAGCGCCACCTCTGGCTTTTTCTGTGTATGTGGTACTGAGGAATCGAACCCAGGGCTTCATGCATGCTAGTCAAGCACTCTACCACTGAGCCACATTCCCAGCCCTTTTTTTTGGAACTTGGAACTCACAGCCCTAGCTGTGAGTTGAGGGTGTGTGTGTGGGGGAGGGAGGATGGGGGGAGGTTGGTGCGCCACAGGCTGTGAGACCAATGCATCCTTGGGATTGGGGTGGGGCGTGGCTTGGGCTGCCACAGAGGAGAGAAGGTTCTGTGGGGGAGGAGAGAGCTCTGGAAGAAGACCTACACATTGAGGGGAAGGGAGACCAAACAAAGGGGTCAGGAGAGATAATAATGCACTGGCTTCCTGAGGCACTACAGAGGCTGGGCAGGGGGGAAGGGGCCAGAGAAAGGGACAGAAGCTGACAGGCCAGGGCAAGCAGGGCCTAAATGTCATTGTTTGAAAGGTCTGTTAATTGCACAGCAGCCTGAGTTGAGCCTCAGACTTGTGTTCTTGTCTCTTGTGTGCTGGGTGCTAGCACCTAAGCTTTTGGGACACTTCAGCCACATGGCATCTGGGAGGGGCTTGGCAATAGAGCCACCCTGGGAGGGGTCCTGGGGCAATATGTCACTGTGAGATTGCTTTTTGGATTGGCCTGAGCAAATAGGTAGAGCCAAGTGACCCGATTATTGGAAGGGTGTTGCCCCATGGTGACCCCAATTCTCTTTTCTCCTTTACCCATTTTGACTTTCTTCCACAGGAAACAATGAAGGGTGACACCAGACACCTCAATGAAGAAGAGGGCCGTAGTGGGAGGGAAGACTCCATCAATGGGGCCTGCAGCGACCAATCCTCGGATTCCAAGGATGCCCCCTCGCCCCCTATCCTAGAGGCTATCCGCACCCCGGAGATCAGAGGTGGCTGGGCTGGGGGGAGGGGGATTTTGCACGGCTCCTGCAGACCAAATCTCGGCAAAGAGGTTCCTGCAGGCTCAGTAGTATGGGATACATCCCTTGGAAGGGAGAGCCAGCTCCTGTATAGGATGAGAGAGTCATAGCCCCATTTTATCTCTGCCCACTGCCACATGTGCCCCTTTCCTGTCAGCTCAAGTAGGAGGCTGAGGACAGGGAAAATAAAAGTGGATGATCCTCTGTCCTTTTCAGGGGGTGGTCCCAATACAGCCCCAGATCACTGGTCCTTCCGTAGTTTGGTGCACTCTCCTGAGCTGGGACTGGGGGGTGATCAGGAGCTCTTAGCTTTGCTTTCTATTACTCTTTCCTCGTGGTTCCCAGATCTGGCCACTTGGGATTCTGCCCCACTGTTTGGGAATGCACAGTACTATCCTGTCTTGTCCTTGATCTGTTCCATCCCTCTAGAAACTTTCTTTGTGAAAGTAGCCTGTTTATTCCAGTGTCCTATGTGAACACTTGCAGTATGGTTGGCAGCAAAGGACTAAAGAACAGCACATATCTTCCTTCAGAAATGGATTCAGTCAGATTTATGTGCCTGTGTTCTATTGGTTGAACACTGGTTTAAGGCTGCCAGGGCACAACCATTATCGGGAGGTAGCTTGTCAGCAAGGCTGGTATCTGCCTTTCCTCCAAACACAGGCTCTGCTCTTCCTCCGTAGGCCGCAGATCAAGTTCACGACTATCTAAGAGGGAGGTCTCCAGTCTGCTGAGTTACACCCAGGTACGTGCTCCTTCCTTTTTCAGAGTTTAAGGACATTTACCTTTTATGTAATGGGCATCCTAGGGCTCAGAATTGTGATCTGCAAGCTAAAATCTTTTTGTTGTTTTTACTATATGATAGTTTGAACTTCTGCTTGCTAGAACTTGAGTCATGCCTCCAGCTTGTGAAACAAGGTCTCACTGTCACCCAGGGTGACACCCAGGGTGATTTTAAGGCATGCATTTTAGTAAATTAAGTTAAATTTTACTGCATTTTTTTTTCTTTTTGTGGGTCATGGGTTTTGAACTCTGGGCTTGGGCCCTATCCCTGTGCTCTTCAGCTCAAGGAGAGCACTCTACCACTTGAGCCACAGTGCAACTTCCGGCTTTCTGGTGGTTTATTGGAGGTAATAGTCTCATGGACTTTTCTGCCCGGGCTGGCTTTGAACCGTGATCTTCAGATCTCAGCCTCCTGAGTAGCTAGGATTATCCATGTGAGTCACCAACGCCTGGCTTTTACTGCATCTTTATGGCGTATTTGTGCAAATTTTTTTTTCTCATGCTCAGGGATCAATGACATTGATATATTTCTACTATAGCAAACTGCTTTCATTTCTGAAACAACTCATTTTTTTTTTGAGGTCCTTAATGGGACCAAACCCAGGGCCTCACATGTTAGAGAAGTGTGTTAGTTAGTACAGAGCTGTAGCCCCAGTCCTTGAAATTTTATCTATTATTGAGAAAATAATGGATGTATGATTTTATTTCTATTCCCATTTTTAAAGGGAATGCAATGAACTCACCCAAGCCACACGCACATGGTTGTAAGTGTGAAGTCACGTTCTTACCCCTCTAGCATTCCTCCTGGCTGCTCACTGCTTAGCTTTTGTGTTCTGTGTGTTGGTGTAAGCCTGGAGTCTGTGATACGATGCTGGGCGCATTGCTTCTGCATTGCTTCTCCACCGTCGTCAGGCAGCCCTCCCTCCATCGGTCTTCCCATATGCTGCAAGTGGTGAGAGTTGCCTTGGTCACCTGCTTGGCACAGGCATATTATTCATCTCATCTCTGTGATATGCTCATCACTGGGGCTTTAATTTTAATCCTGTCTTGAGTTTGTGATGTGATCCTATGGTGAATGAACTGTCAGAGAATCTTCTTAGACCAGATACTGATTTTTTTTTTGGGTTTTATTTTTATTTTTTTTGGTCATGGGGTTTGAACTCAGTCTGGTGCTGTCCCTGAGCTCTTGCTCAAGGCTAGCGCTCTGCCACTTTGAGCCACTTCTGGTTTTCTTTTCTTCTTTTTCCAGTCCCGGGGCTTGAACTGAGGGCCTGAGGACTGACCTTGAGCTTCTTTTGCTCAAGGCTAGCACTTTACCACTTGAGCTACAGCGCCACTTCTGGCTTTTTCTATGTGGTACTGAGTAATCAAACCCAGGGCTTCATGTATGCTAGGCAAGCACCCTACCACTAAGCTACATTCCCAGCCCCACTTCTGTTTTTCTGGGGGTTAATTGGAGATAAGAATCCTACAGACTTTCCTGCCCAGGCTGGCTTTGAACCATGATCCTCAGATCTCATCCTCCTGAGTAGCTAGGATTATAGGTGTGAGCCACCAGCGCCTAGCTGAGTTGTTTAGTTTTAGTTTACGGGGTGGATTGTGGCTAAAGTGGAGTACTTGGTTCTATTTTCTACTGCAACAAATACAATGGAGGTTTATTTGCAGTACTGGGCTTTGAATTCAGTGTCTCTTGATTGCTTAGCTGTCTCTACCACCTGAGCCATACCTCCAGCCTGGCTTCTTGCTGGTTAAATGGAGATAATTGTTGGAGATTTTTGTACTTTGAGATGGGACCCATAGATTTCAGCTTCCTGAGTAGGATTGAGTCACATGTCTTTTAGGTTCTTTTGAGTTACATTATGGGTTTCCAGATATATGATTAACTGTCATTGCCACACTTCAGAAAGTTTGTTTCCTTTACAAAGGATCTGACGGGTGATGGGGATGGTGAGGATGAAGATGGGTCTGACACTCCAGTGATGCCAAAACTCTTCCGAGAGACCAGGACACGATCTGAAAGTCCAGCGGTAAGTTCTCACATACCAGACCTGGCCCTTCCTTGTCACCACTTGGTGGCCTTTGGAGCAAAAGAGGCTTCTGTCTCCCTAGTGAAGGTTTTATCCTTTTGGTTGACATCAGGGTATAAATTGAGGACTTCAGAATCACTCAGATTGCTTGCCAGGTTACGCTTTACCTTTTTTTTTTTTTTTTTTTTTGACTGCCTAATTGGAGATGGAGTCTTATTTTCTACCCAGGAAGACTTCAAACCACAGTCATCCGGGTGTCAGCCTCCTGGGTGGCTACAATTATAGAAGTAAACCACCACATCCAACCAGCTCCTAGCATGGTTTGAAGGCAAAGGTTAACAAATGTGCTGAAATTTGGTTTTATTTCTCAAAGCACTTTCTTTCCTGTGGCACATGTTTGTTATCTTCTTTCTTGGGTCTGTCATAGAATTCACTGCATGATAAGCAAGCAGCTGGGTGGATGGCGTAGCTGCCAGTCACCTAGCAGTGATGACACCCTTACGCTTGAATTCTGTGAGACCTAACTATTCTTGAGTGAGGTCTAAACATGGGAAATCAATGCTCAGGACCACCCCTCTCATAACAGGGCTAACAATTTCAATTCATTGCCTTTGATTGCTTAGCTTTCTCTCTATCACTTGAGCCATTCCTCCAGCCTCGCTTTTTTTCTGATTGAATGGAGATTTTATTCCCGGCTAGCTTTTGAGATGTGTCCCATAGGTCTCCTAACTTTAGAACTTGTAACCCATGGCTCCTAACCTCAATTCCTTCTCATGCTATATGTATTGCAAACTATTTTGCATATTCAACAAGATTCCAGCTACTTCATGATTACATAACCACAGATGACACAGAAGCAAAACAGGAGTCTCAAGACCCAAATCCATGCTGTTTGAGAGAACAATTGAGGGATGGACGTTCTTCCATCATTGAAAAAGTAACTGGTCATATATATGTTTTTTGAAAACATACTTTTTATTTCTTTTTTTTTTTGTTGCTGGTCCTGGGGTTTGAACTCAGAGCCTGGGTGCTATCCTTTTTTTTTTTTTGGTTGTGGGGCCTGTCCCTCAGCTCTTCAGCTCAGGGTTAGTGTTCTACAACTTGAGCCATAGCGCCACTTCTGGCTTTTTTTTCTCCTTATGTTGTGCTGAGGAATCGAACCCAGGGCCTCATGCATGTGAGACAAGCACTCTACCACTGAGCCACCTTCCCAGCCCTACTCTGGTAATTTAGTGGAGAGAAGAGTCTCACAGACTTTATTGCCCAGGGTAGTTTTGAACCACACTATCTTCAGATCTTGGCCTCCTGATTTGCTAACATTATACATATGAGCTGTCAGCGCCTGGCAACATGTTTTTTTTTATTTTTATTTTTATTTTACTTTCTAGGTGCCTGTTGGCTAAACCTGCAAGTGTGACCCACAGCAGACCATGTAGCTGGCATTTCACCATACTTATACAACTGGGAAATTTCTGGGCTGGGAGTTGTCAGTCTAGGTCATCAGGACAACCCTGGCCCAATCCTTTTGGCCACCTGCCCCAATCTCCTTTGTCCCCAGTTACCTAAGGCCTTTTGCTTATCCTCCTTGCTTCCAGGTCCGAACCCGAAATAACAATGCCTCCAGTCAGGAGAGGTACAGGCCCTCTCCACGTTTCACCCGAGGCCGCCAGGGCCGCAATCCTGTTGATGAGTCCCCCGTGGAGTTCCCAGCTACCAGGGTTGGTTCCCTTGCCCAGTCCATCTCTGATTGGATGATCTGACTCCTTGCACCTTGGCTGTCAACTTTTTCAGGGCCTTGCCTTTTCTTTGTCTCCTGGGCACAAGCAACCTTCTCTCCTTAGCAGCACAGCTTCTCTCTTAGCTGAGACCTAAATAATTCACTTATATGCTAATAATGAGAAAATTCCTCAGCGCACAGATTCTTGGCCCACTTTTGAGTTGAGCTAGAAGGCACTGACTAACAGACCCATATTATCTATGTAGTGTGTCCTTCAACTGTCTTGACAGCACAGCAAGTCAAGCAAAATCCTGTTTCTGTTGCCACATTGGCCACTAGGAGGCAAGTAAACAGACTACCTGCTCTGCAAGGCTGAGAGCCTTTTGGCTTTACCTGTTGTGCTTGTCTCTGAATAGTTACAGTAACTTCCTCTTACCACTTAGGGCATCCTTGTTCCTGGTAACCGTCTTGGGTTGTCTTGACCTTTACCTTGATTCTTTCTATCTTCATGTGGGAAGCTGTTTGGGGCAGATGCTCTCTGTCCATCTGCCTCCTATGCTTTGCTGTCACCCAAATTGTCCTTTTATCCACAGTCTCTGAGACGACGGGCAGCAGCATCAGCAGGCACACCATGGCCCTCCCCTGCCAGCCCTTATCCCACCATCGACCTCACAGATGATGATGTCACACCCCAAAGCAGCAGTACCCCCTATACTGGGATAGGACAAGACAGCAAGCAGGAAAACCTGGAGTCCTCACAGATGGATGCAGAGAGCCATGATGCTGAGAGCGAGTATCAGGTATAGCTAAGAAGGGCTTTGCCTTGGGTAACCAAAGAGACCCTGGAAATAGGCAGAAGAAAACAATTGCCACATATATTACATACTGACCAATCACTGCTATGATTTTTATTTTTTTTTTACTTTTTTTAGGGCCTAGGTGCTGTCCCTGAGCATTATCTACCACTTGAGCCACAGTTCCATTTCAGGCATTTTTGGCAGTGAATTGGACTTTCCACGCACGCTGGCTTGGAACTGCAATCCTCAGATCTCAGCCTTCTGATTAGCTAGGGTTATAGGCACGAGCCACCAGTGCCAAGTGAATTTTTTTTTTTTTTTGCCTTTAAAAAAAAAATCCAAGGGCTGGGAAGTGGGCTCAATGGTAGAATGCTTCGTCACATGCATGAGGCCCTGAGTTCGATTCCTTAGTACCACATAAGCAGAAAAACTGAAAGTTGTGCTATGGCTCAAATGGTAGAGCACTGGCCTTGCGCTGAAGGTCTGAGGAACAGCTGAAGATCTGAGGAACAGCGCCCAGGCCCAGAGTTCAGACCCATGACAACCAACCCGCCACCTTCTCCCCCCCCCCCCCCCAATCCATTTGATCTCTATTTCTTACATGGCCCTTGAACTGTATCCTGTATATGTCACAATTAATTACCAGAAAAATCTGAATTGATTTTCTTCAGAGTATATATGTATACATGAGGGTCATACCATGATAGAACAGCATTTCACCCAAATACTATCTAGAATCTCCTCAGTTTAAGTCTGTCATCTATCTGTGTATTGGGATCATTAACCATAATGAACTACTTGAGCTTGTTTTATGTCCCCTCAAGCATTTTAGCCCTTAGCTTTCCTACATACCAGTACTCATGAAGGATTGTAGGGTTTTTTTTTTTTGAGACATGCTCATTATCTCAAGATGGCTCAACCTAACCATAAAGCCCATAATGGCTTTCCAAGCCATTCTTTTTGTCTCCTTCCAAGTGCTAGGATTACAGGTATGAGCTTTCATAGATAACCCCAGGATTCCTTTTTTCAATATCCAATACATAGTAGATTATTTATACTGTGTATGTGCACACCCATGGTCCTCATGTTAACTATTCTTTTTTTTTTTTTGCCAGTCCTGGGGCTTGTATTCAGAGCCTGAGCATCGGTGGCTTGAGGCTAGCACTCTGCCACTTACAACAGGGCTACTTCTGACCTTTTATGTTTAAATGGTGCTGAGGAATCAAACCCATGGCTTAATGCCTGCTAGTTAAGCACTCTACACTAAGCCACATTCCCAGCTCTTTTCTTTTTTTTCTTGAGCTCCACCCCAAGTCAGCTTCCACATTTGATGACAAGCTTTTCACTGACTTGAGGAATTTCAGGATATTCCTCCTCTGTCTTTGACCTTTTTCACTGGAGTTTCTTCATTTGGTTTTTCTTTCAGGATGGAAAGGAGTTTGGAATAGGGGACCTTGTGTGGGGAAAGATCAAGGGCTTCTCCTGGTGGCCTGCCATGGTGGTATCCTGGAAGGACACTTCCAAGCGCCAGGCCATGTCAGGCATGCGATGGGTCCAATGGTTTGGTGATGGCAAGTTCTCCGAGGTAAGTCCCTCCCTCTCCTTCAGTAGCTCAAATGTCACTTTTTTGCGAATGTGTGTACAGAGACTCTTGTGGACAAACATTTGCCATGTTTGAATATGAAATTCTTGGCAGGCGACTTTTTTTGCTAGTTCTGGATTGGCCGTGCGGATTTTTTTTTTGCTTTTTCTTGGCAAAATCACTAGCGTAGGTACTGAGGGCTTAGGAGTAAGAATGGCCACTCATTGGGACACACTGGGCCTTGGACAGGTAGAAGGATTTGTTAATGTAGGTGTGTATTATTAGTTCTTTAGAGTTGAGTATTTCAGAGCCCCTTTGAGCTTAGGGTTGCTTGCGCTAGGCAGGACTACTACAACTTACCTCCAGCTCTATAATTACATTTATAGCCAGAAATATTTTGTGGGCAATCTCATGGAGCAATGAGAGGAGGGAGAGAAAGTATGAGAGTTCCAAACTAAAGTGTGGCAAGCTGTTGAACATGGAACACATGTGGGACCATCCAGTACATTCCTGGGATGCAGCCCTCAGTTTGAGCTTTTAGTTTCTCCATGATTGAGATCATTTCCTAAGGGTAAAAAAAAATAATGGCTATGAATGGCATTCAGCTGGGTAGGGGGGTGTTGCAATTGTGCATTAACCAGCAGAGGGAGCAAGAGGTTAAACCTAATTCCAGAAATGTGTGGGAGTGACTTCGGTCTCATGAAGCAGAAGGGATGGTATGTCAACATATCAACATTACCTGATATGAAATGTGCAGTTTGGGGTGATGGTCATCTGACCTGTGAGATTAATTAACATGAAGGTCTGTTGGCCAAATAAGGCCTAACAAGGGCCAAAAATTGTCCCAAGTGTTCTCAGCACATGCTGTTTGCTCCTCATGTGGTCTGGGACAGTGGGAAGTTTGTTGTCACTTGCGGTCACCAGTGAGAATAAAGTGTACAGCCAGATTGAATTTCAGTACTGAGCATCACAGTTCCATGCTGCAGACCTTGAACACATACATAAGTGTGTACACACACAGGACAGGATTCATATAATACTATGCGCTAGCAATATTCCATTTTCCCACATCTGGAAGATTGCCATATTTCTGATATTTCTGACACAGAATAGGTCAGGACTCTACCATTTCTGGTTTTTTTTTTTTTGTTTTTGTTTTGAAGTTGACACCTGTGTACTTTGCCCTCAGGAATGAGTCTTAGTGAAGTATAATGTCTGCACACCTTCCTGGCTGGCCTGGTGGGGCCAGGCTTCACTGGAGACACAGTAAGGGTATATGGTAATGATGGATATCTTCTCTTATAGATCGCTGCAGACAAACTGGTTGCTCTAGGGCAGTTCAGCCAGCACTTCAACCTGACCACCTTCAATAAACTGGTTTCTTACAAGAAGGCCATGTACCATACCCTGGAGGTAACATGACACTGGGGAATTAAGAATATAGGAAGCAAGACAAGACAACTTGTAAAAAGCTGTTCTAGGTCCCCATGTCACAAGGGTACCTTGGCCATCAAAAAGGAAATGCTAAAGGGTAGTCCTGGAGAGCCCTGTCTTGGAAAGATGGGACCCACTGGGAAAGTATGAGCACTGTCTTATGGAGGGGACCATATTCATCTTGGACTTTCCAGATACCTCATATACTCCCCACTTTGAATGGTAAAGTTGAAGGCCAAGAATAGGCAGAATTGCTTCCTGCCCTTCTTCCAGGCCAAGTTTGTAAACCATAAGGCTCTGCCATCCCTCCCCATTGTTTCTCCTGTACTAATGTGAGCCTGCCATAACGTGCCATTTGACCTTGTGCTTTTTTACACATGTAAACCCTCATGGTTCTTGTAATAAAGGGCCTGTGGTATTGATGTGGTCAAGCATCAATGCTTGGTGTCTTCAACAAGGAGACTCTAACTCCTGCAGCCCCCTCATGAAGTAGAGGAACTATTTAGATTTCCTGCTGGGAAGCATTTTTGGTGCATGTTGGGTAGGGAAAGTCCTGACTCTTCAGGGCTCCAGATCTCCAGCCAGTTTGCCCAGGCCCTTTATCACACACATTCCACAGCCCAGCACAGCTGTCAGGCTATGAAAAGGCCCAGTATGAGAGGATTGAAGGGCAGGGTGACTTCCTGGGTTTGGCCTGGCTAACACCCCTTCCCTGCCCCATTCATCACAGACTCTGCCTTTCTATCTTGGCAGAAAGCCAGGATACGTGCTGGCAAGACCTTCCCTAGCAGCCCTGGAGACTCACTGGAGGACCAGCTGAAGCCCATGTTGGAGTGGGCCCATGGGGGCTTCAAGCCCACTGGGATCGAAGGCTTGAAACCCAACAAGCAACCAGGTGGGAAAAGGCCTTGGGTTAGCCCTGCCACTAGTTGTGGGAGCAGCCCTTGGGGACTGTACCCTAGCTGTCCCTGTCCTACAAAGCTCTCCCGTATCTCATCCTCAAACCAAAGCATGCTATGAAAATCAACCCCAGGACATGTGCAGGAAATGCCTATAAAGGTCACCTGCAGGTAGCTAAGACTGAATCTCCTGAAAACTGGAGTAACAGGATTCCATCTTTATTAGCACTTTTATTTTACTTCAAGAAAAATAAATGGCATAGCCATTTGTCCCCATCCTATCATTTTGACCAATGCTATGATTCCTCCCCCATTATGTCTCTTACTTTAAATGCAAGGTATATTTGAACAATACATTTCACATAATGTTTTCTGTTTTGTTTTGTTTCCTTCCCCCCAAAAAAGTGGTTAATAAGTCGAAGGTGCAGCGTGCAGGCAGTAGGAAGTTAGGATCCAGGAAATACGGTATTCCCCTTCCCATCTCAAGACTGTTGTCTTTTTTTCACTCTTTCTAGTTCTTGGCAAATGCAGAACTCACTGAGAATCAAATTTCTTAAGCTGATCTGAACCAAACCCCCTCTCCTCACCTCCTCTCCACGTCCTCAGGGTAACATTGGGTGCACTTCCTTTCTTCTGCTGAACACTGGTTTCCTTCTTTCCCCTCAGCACCACCAAATGTCATTTTATTACTGTGTTGTTTGTGTTTGTTTTTGTTGAGACAGAGCTTAAATAGCCCAGACTGGCTTGTGACCCCAGCTCAGACTCTTGAGTGCTGGGATTATGGGCAGGTGTTGCCACACCGACCTTCCTTAGGATACTGGAAAACTATACAAATTTGTCTGCAAAAGCAGTCAAATTTAACTAGCCATGGCTGTGCTGATTCCATCAATTGAGCTGAAACATACATAACCATGATCGATTGAGGACTATGTATTTTTTTTGTAATAGTTTCAGTGAGATAAAGAAACAGCTGAAACAAAAATTCGTACATTTTCTTAATCCAATGTTACTAAAATATTGGCATTTCAACATTTAGTGAGCCTCAAGATTTTACCTTTTGTTTGGGTGTCATGTATCTTATACATGGCCACTTAATGATGACGGCTATTTTCATTTGACATAATTTATCTGCATTAATAAAATAGATTTCTGGTATTAGGCTGCAAATTAATCTCAACCTAATTTTGAAAACCAGATTCATGTTGAACTTGTATAAATGAAATAGTTGTTGAAATCCTCTCCATTATCAAGTTGTCATGGATGTAGCAGTTGGATGTCATTTCAAATCTTCAGTCTCTATTGACAGTGCTCAGTAACCACATGAATCAGATGTGTCACTTTTAGATACAGGTGAACTTAATCATAATCTTGAGCTAATTTTAGAAGGATGGACATACAGATGTTTTAAGATTGCATATACAAGCAGCTCATTGTTCCTGATTATGAGGGATTGAATTGACTCCTGTTCTGAGCTACCCATTTTGGGTCGTATTTCCTAAGGAGACCTCCCCGCCATCAAGGCAGTCAGCGAGTTCTGTGCAGAGCACAATCTAATTATGGGACAACTTTCTCCATGTATTCTCCTCTAATTATGGATGCCATGTGCTTTCTTTTTCATAGAGAATAAGAGTCGAAGGCGCACAGCTGATGAGTCCGCCACTTCTGACTATTGCCCCCCACCCAAGCGCCTCAAGACCAATTGTTATAACAACGGCAAAGACCGTGGGGAGGATGATCAAAGTCGAGGTGATTTGGGAGTAGGGAAGGTACTTTAGAGCTCCCCTTATCTGGAGCAGTTTTAGTGGGGATCATGGCAGAGGTGATGTAAGCATGAATGTCTAATTGAACTTTTTCCTTCAACAGAACAAATGGCTTCTGATGTCACAAACAACAAGGGCAATCTGGAAGGTGATGTCCTCATCCCTCCTCTTCCTTGCTGGTGTTGCCCAGGGCCCTTTTACCCTACCTGGCCCCCAAATTTCCATATAAGTCTGTTTCTCTCATCCTATGTTCTTTTATTTTAATAAGATCATTATGTGTTACTTATTTAATTTTTAGATTAAAACTAAGAACTAAGATGTGAATAGGTAGATTTGATGGAGACAGAATGAAACCTGGGTAAAGAGAACCCAATGAAGGCTGGGAATAGGAAAGGGAAGCCAAAACCTGAGCCAAACCAATGGTACCTTAAACCTTGCCAACCAAGAGCAGGAGGTAGCTTTTAGGTAAAAAGCATTGCCATTTGTTACTTTTCTCAAGATTAAGATCCAGTGGGAACCTTCACTAAGATTCAGTCATTTGCATAGAACACACCTAATGGGATTTGGGGTTCTGAGTATGGATCCAGTTTTTTGTTCTCATCCTGGAGTTTGTACCCAGAGCCTGGGTGTAGTTCCTGAGCTTTACCACTCCACTTTGAGCTTTTTGATTAACTGGCAGTAAGATTTTCATGGACTTTCCAGCATGGACTGACATCAAATTTTGATCCTCAGATCTCAGCCTTTTAAACAGCTAGTGTTACAAGCATGAGCCAAATGGCACCTGGCTCCACAGTCTGGATGCTATGAGGGGTACTAGGCCTTCAGAACATCCCTTTGCTGATGAGTCACTTTCTGAGTGTTCTACTGCTTTTCCTACCAGGTGAGGGTTTGTCAGTCTTGCCTATTTTTTTTTTTTTTTTAATTGGATTGTCTGCTTGAGTGAGGAAAAGGACAATGACTGAAACTTCCATGAAAGGGATAATAAAGGGCTAGGCACTAGTGGGTGTAATCCTAGGCTATTCAGGAGGCTGAGATCTGAGAATCTCTGTTAGAAGAAGCCAGCCCAAGCTGGAAAATCTGTGAGACTATGTTCTCCAACTTAACTAACTAAAAACTGGAAGTAAAGCTGTGGCTCAAAGTGGTAGAGGACTATCCATGAGCAAAAAAGCACAGGGATAGTCCCAGGCTCTGAATTCAAGCCCCACAACCCGCCTCCCCCCCAAAAAAAAGAGAGACACAGGCATGGGGGGAATAAAGCCTTATGCATGTCTAACACCTTTCACACCTAACCCATACACAACTGATTCTGGTATTAGGCCATAAGTTGGAATAAGCCCTTACTTTGTCTTTCCCGCAGAACGCTGTCTATCCTGTGGTAGAAAAAATCCTGCGTCATTTCACCCACTTTTTGAGGGTGGACTCTGCCACACATGTCGAGTGAGTCCCGTGCTTTTCTGTTTCCTTCTCCTACACTACTTCCTGATAGTCTCTGCCCCCTGACCCTGCCCTTTGCCCTTGTCTCCTATACTTCCTCTTCCAGTGGAGAATGCTATAGCAGAGAAGTTCTATAAGGCACCATAGACCATGGGCATTCGACCCTGATAAAGGCCACCAGTCCACCAGAAAGTTAACCTAAGGCATTAGCCTTTGGACAAGCTGGGTTTGGGTTACTGTTATCCCTGGTTTCATGGGTATGTTTTTAACTGCCAGGAGCGCTTCCTCGAGTTGTTTTACATGTATGACGATGATGGCTATCAGTCCTATTGCACCGTGTGCTGTGAGGGCCGAGAGCTGCTTCTGTGCAGCAACACGAGCTGCTGCCGGTAAGCACTGGGCCTCTGCGTCGCTGACTGGGCCCCAAGGACCCCAGCTTGTACATTGCAATTCCTGCAGGCACTTAGTAGGCTATAATTGCTTCCATCCAAAACACCAGGACTTGTAACTGCATTGGACTACAGGCAAGGAGACTGACTAGACAGAAGGCTAAATGTCAAGAATGGGGTGATACTAATTGAGTGATTGACCCTGGCCTTGGTGTAGGTGTGTCTTGTGGTTTGAAGAGTAAGCTTTCCCTCTGATGCTTTGCAAACTTACCTGAAGTCCAAAGGTCCATGGTGATTGGGTAGGGAGGGAGATTTTTGCAAAGGGCCTATGAATTGAGGCCGAGTAGCATAGCTCTCCTGTGGAGCTTTGCAGGCAAAAATGTTAAGCAAAGCAAGGGGGCCCTATGAAATTTCATCTTCCTGGGAATGGGACCTTAGGGAGAGCTGTTTGTTGACCAGTGTCCTTTCTCACGCACTGGTTCAGGTGCTTCTGTGTGGAATGTCTGGAGGTGCTGGTTGGCCCTGGCACAGCTGCAGAGGCCAAGCTTCAGGAGCCCTGGAGTTGCTACATGTGTGTCCCACAGCGCTGCCATGGGGTGCTCCGACGCCGCAAGGACTGGAATGTGCGCCTAAATACCTTCTTCACGACAGATCCAGAGTTTGATTTTGTAAGCAAGCCACAGACACCATCACCCACCACCACAGGCCCCAGAACCATGGAGGTCTTGGTCACTGGATACACATAGCAAGATTCATTATCCAAATGGAGCCTCTCAGGGCCTCAGGATGAGAGCCAGTCACAGCAGCTTATGAATCCCCCTGAGGATTCATCATTTCCCCTGAGGGCTCCCTGCCTCTCCTTCAATCCATGATCCACTTTTCTTCTGGCAGGAACCACCTAAGTTATACCCTGCGATTCCTGCAGCTCGTAGGCGGCCCATTAGAGTGCTGTCACTGTTCGATGGAATTGCCACAGGTGAGTTAGGAGTCACCTCTCCCTGCCAGTCAGGGAGTCTGACTTGGTCCAGGTGTTAGGGTTATACCTGTCCACATTTCCCTCAGCTTTCGCTTAGTTACCATCTGGACACACTTTTGGCCTTTTTAAAAGAACACACGTTTTAGCTGTTACATTTAGTTTTTAATTTGTTCAGGTATCTGACCTTTTGGCTCATACCACATAGATAAATTATTAATGGACCACTACTACCATTGTTGTTTTTCTCTCCTTTCCATTTCCTGAAGATTTTACATACATAGGATAGTCCACAAGCAGGGTTTATGATCTCCTGAGGTCTAGCCTGACTATATTTTATGTTCCTAATTGCCAGTGAGGTCATAAACATGATCCTCATTCTACCGCTGCACAGGGACTGGAATGCAGCTGTTCTATACTGAGCATCATTTATATATTTGTGTCTGGCCTTCCCACAGGGTATTTGGTCCTCAAAGATTTGGGTATTAAGGTGGACAGGTATGTCGCTTCTGAAGTCTGTCAAGAGTCTATTGCTGTGGGAACTGTTAAGCATGGAGGGAATATAAAATATGTGAATGATGTCCGGAGAATCTCAAAGCAAAATGTGAGTACAGTCCCTGCCCTTGTGGGTGATATTTTTCTTTCCTTGTTATATCTCTCAATTCCTCAACCCTCATGGCATGCTAGAGCCCAGGGTTGTGGATTAAAGATAATTTATGGTTAATTCTTGTTAAAATAGTGACTTACTTCATAGGGAATCCTGAGAATTAATCTTCTTAGAATAAAAAGTCCAGCTAATGACCAAGAAAGATTCAACAATTGGGTCACATAAAAAACTTTCTATTCCACCTTCCTCAGCCTTATCTCTTCCCTGACCATATTTTTGTCCCCCAGATTGATGAGTGGGGTCCCTTTGACTTGGTGATTGGTGGAAGCCCATGCAATGACCTCTCAAATGTGAATCCAGCAAGGAAAGGGCTATATGGTGAGTACTCCATTTGTTTAGTGCCAGAGACCCTACTATACCTGAGTCCTGGTTTCTAGAGATTGTTCTGATAGGATCAGGGTCCACTCCCCCCTCCCCCCCCCCCCCCACCCTTTTTATTTTTTGGCCAGTCATGGGGCTTGAACTGGAACTGGGTGCTCCTCCCTGTACCCCTTGCTCAAGGCTACTAGTCTACCACAGTACAACCTGTGGTTTCAAGTGGTTAATTAGAGATGAGTCTCAAGGGGACTTTTCTGCCTGGGCTTGCTTTGAACTGCAATCCTCAAGATTTCAGCCTCCTTAGTGAGTAGCTAGGATTATAGGTGTGAGCAACCCTTCTTAACACTTTACATTCAGTACACAATACAGTGCTAGTGAATATTGTACTGCCTGCTGCTGGCTCATTCCAGGGGCCTCCAGGGGTAGATAGTGATCCGAGGAAATTGGACTTTTCTGTCATTGGGAACCTGTTTGATTGCGTGAGGAGCACTGTGCAGCAGACTTTTAATGAACTTGTGTTTCTTTTTCTGATGTTTTTATGGATGTAGAGGGCACTGGCCGTCTCTTCTTTGAGTTCTACCATCTGCTGAATTACTCTCGCCCTAAGGAGGGTGATAACCGGCCCTTCTTCTGGATGTTTGAGAATGTTGTAGCCATGAAGGTTGATGACAGGAAGGACATCTCACGGTTCCTGGCGGTGAGGAGCACAGGGCACTGCTGGATTGACAGCTTGCATGGCAAAGCTGCTCAGTATTTCCAGATTACAGAACATTTCTGGGACTGGCGGGAAGTTTTTTTCAGGCTGGGATGGGAACCCAGGAGGATCCCTTGGAAGATAGGCTTTTAGAGCTATGAGTCCAGTCTATATATTTGAAGTACTCTAGACTGCTTATTCTCATTTGTTCTGAAAATGTTTATTTCAGGGATTATAGGGAATTGTTGAGTAAATGCGTTTTGTTCTTTAAATTTTTTCTCTTTCTGGGTGGTGGTACTTGTTACTGGTAGTGTTTAAGTCACAATTTAGGCTCTCTCTCTCTCTCTCTTGTCAGTCATGGGGCCTGAACTCTGGGCCTGGGCACTGTCCCTCAACTCTTCAGCTCAAGGCTAGCACTCTACCACTTGAGCCACAGCACGACTTCTGGCTTTTTCTGCTTATGTAGTGCTGAGGAATGGGACCCAGAGGGCCTCATGCATGCAAGGCAAGCACTCTTATCACTGAGCCACTTTCCCAGCCCTTCTGGCTCTTTTTCTAAAAAACTTAAATAGCTTACATATCTGGTGATGGAGCTGGCTTGGTCCTTGATGCCATGTGTATCCAGTGGCTGGGTGTTACTGAGCCACAGGACCATGATCTTGATTTAGCAGATTTTGGCTGATGTGCTTTTACAACTGTCCTGCAATGCCCAGGGTGTCAACAAGTCTGATCTGTTCTTCTTGCCCCTCATTCATATAAGGTATTAGCCCTATTGTTATGCTAACTCTTGATGGAAATGGATCTGTCTTCTGGAGAGGCACCTGGCCTCTTATATAGCCCAATGCACCTAGGCTCTGATGTGCTTTCCTACCTAGAATCTTGGCAGCTCAAGCCTTCCTTCTCTTCCTGCAGTGTAATCCAGTGATGATTGATGCCATCAAAGTTTCTGCTGCTCACAGGGCCAGATACTTCTGGGGAAACCTACCTGGGATGAACAGGTAACAAGCCCAGTGACATAGAGTGAATGATCTCAGTTTTCTTTCCAGTCTTCTAGAAACTGCTGTCAACAGCCCCACCTGACAGTTTGGCTAACTTGTGGTATTACGAATTGCTTCTTATTTGTCTATTCAGAAATAATAGTAGATTCATGGGCTTCGTGACTTAGTCAGCCTACCAGGACCCTGGTTCCCGTGTGCTGGGCCAAGTTAGTGCCAGGGACATTGGGTAATCTTTTTGAATCTTTGTTCGTGTCTCTATACTCTACCTCTCTTTTCTGCTGCTATAGCAAATCCTATTTGGAAATAGAAGTAGGTTAAAGTTGTAATCCATTCCTTCCTGCCCCTGAGCTGAAGTCACCCCTGCAGCAGGCCCTTAGTGACCAACCAGTTGGCAAAGTTCTCCCCGAGATCTCTCACTTTCAGATAATTTTTTTTTGTTTTGTTTTTTTGGGTCCGGTTGTGGGGCCTGAACTCTGTGCCTGGGCGGTGTCCCACAGCTCTTCAGCTCAAGGCTAGTGCTCTACCACTTAAGCCACAGCGCCACTTCCAGCTTTTTTCTTTTTGCTTATGTGGTGCTGAGGAATCAAACCCAGGGCCTCATGCATGCAAGCCAAGAGCTCTACCACTGAGCCACCTTCCCAGCCCACTTTCAGATAATTTTTTTTATAGGTGCTCAGTTTGGGTCTTGAATTCAAAGCCTGCTCACACTGTCTCCTTAACTTTTGTGCTCAAGGCTACGGCTTTACCACTTTGAGCCACAGAGCCATTTCTCGCTTTTTGGAGTTAATTATAGTCTCCCAGACTTTACGCTGGCTTTGAACCATGATCCTCAGTTCTCAGCCTCTTGAGTACCTTAGGTTACAGGTGTGAGCCACTGGCTCACCTGGTCATCTTCAGATGTTTATAACTACTTTCACGAAGAACTTGGTAACACAGTTTGCCAAATATGATGGTACTATGACACCTTAGTTTTGCAAATGAGTTAAGTATGGTTGTTTTGCGGAACTTAACCAAGTGTAGACATCTGATCTAGGAATAATTGGAGGGATTCTGTGGAATGGTTTGCCCTTTGAGTTGACTAACTAGCATAATAAATGGTGTCTTGTCCATATTTGAATTTACATGGACTTATATATACCACCTTCACTCTGACATGTAACTGGTGCCCGTCTGTACATCACCTTTATCATAACAATAAATTGGGGGGAAAAATGTGGACAGGAGAGGAGTGTCATAGTACCATCATATTTGGCAAACTATTACCAAGTTCTTCGTGAAAGTACAGTAAAGATATAGACCTATCTTAACTCAAGGAATGAACTATAGCTATGACAAAGGTAGGGAAGACTTAGTTATATAATTGCCCACCAGCAATTAAGGAGTCAAATCTGCTGGCAGTCCAAAAGGATGATGGCAGTGGGAATAGGGAGCATCCCCAGCCTAGCTGTTTGTGAATTGGCTGAGAAAGCACTTGGAGATGGCTATTTGGAGTTGAGATTGAGGTGGTTTCTAGGTGCAGAATAGACTATCAGGAAAAAGGCATAGGTCTCAGGGGCCTGATTGATGCCAGGCTTGTATAGCCATAGTCCCTTAGCTCCCTTCCTTCAGTCTAGGAGGACGGAACTATGGACAGGGTAGAATCCTTGAGGTGATATGAGGGAAATGTGCAGAGGCCCCACTTTGGCAATATCCATTCTTGTCTCTTGGTTCTTTGTGGACTTGCAGTTACCATGCTGCATATATTTTCTCAATCAGCAAGTTTGTCTGTCTTCCTGTATTTGAGAGACAGGAGGAAATGATAAATTGATTAGATTTTGTATGAAGAAGTTCCCTGAGCCATCCAGAGAGCCACCAAATCCATGGTGATGTGCTAAGTGTATCAGTTCTAATCCAAGCTCCTTACTTGGTGATTTGGAGCTGGTTGTGAAAACTCAGTGCTCAGTGCTTGCCTATCATATAGGGTTGTTCCTAGGATTGGTTTGATTCCCAGGCTCCACCCACTATAAATGAAGCCTAGTGAAGTGCCAAGACCATGCTCAAATCTACTAAACAGTGTGGACCTGGGTAGTAGTGTCTCCTACCCTCCTGGGTAGTAGTGTCCCCAACCCTCCTGTTCCTGTAGGAACCTGGCTTGGATTCATACTAATTCAGGACAGGCAGCAGTCACTGCAGGGGGCTAATCCACTCCTAGCCTTGGCATAGACTTGTGCTCATGGCAAAGGTGCTGGGGTACCTTTTCACACTAGAAGTACCACTTCCTCCTGCTGTGAGGTGCCTGGCTGAGGTCCCTCCTGCAGATAGTAGAAAGTAATGGGTTTTGGCTGTTCTCAGGCCTGTGATAGCATCAAAGAATGATAAACTCGAGCTGCAGGACTGCTTGGAGTTCAGTAGGACAGCAAAGGTAAGGTATATTTCTAAACAGCCTGCACGGTGACCTAGAGAATGAATGCACTTTGGTGATCCCTAAGTGGGGACGTGGGAAATGACTTTGGTGTCTGGTGTCCTCCTCCTTCCTCCACCTCCTCCTCTTCCTTCTCTTCACATGTCCTGGTGCTGGGCTTCTGTACCCTCTTCAAGTACTGAGAGTACAAATGATTCTTGATAAGCAATCTCTGAGGAAAGGCAACTATTCTTCCTCTCAGTTAATATGGACTATGTAGGGAGAGGCAGAATTTCAGCTGGCCCTTCCACAAGAAAAGAGTAATGCTTTTGCAAAAAAACAAAGCCAGAAGCAAAAAAACCCAACCAACAACCCCCCCCCCCCCAAAATATGCTGTCAGGTCACAGATAAAATTGTAACTTTGTCCATGAACCTGATCGTCAATTTCTGTATCAAACAAAATATCCTTTGTCCAAAGTCTGCCTGACAAGGATTCTCAGAATCTGGGTAGTTTTAGCTTTTGACTTGAATCCTATTTGATCTCGAACTGGTGTCTTCTTGGCCCCCATGCGACCTCATTCATGGTCACTTTTTTGCTTATCTTATTCTTTCAGGCTGTGTCCTTCTTGTTAAACTTCTTGTGTCTGTGGGAAGCACAAAATGTTTACTGCCTTTTTGTCTCCTTTTCTCACTCACTCAGTGAGCCTAGCACTGCCAACTCCTACACATGCCCAACCCCCTCCCCGGGCACCTTTGGGCCTTCGCCCTGCCCAGAACCCTTCTGAGCTTACTCCATGATGTCCTTTTGTTCTCCAGTTAAAGAAAGTACAGACAATAACCACCAAGTCGAACTCGATCAGACAGGGGAAAAACCAACTTTTCCCTGTTGTCATGAATGGCAAAGAAGATGTTTTGTGGTGCACTGAGCTCGAAAGGTGAGCAAGGCTGCACTTGAGGGAGCTGGTGCAGACAGACACAGAATGGGGGGGCGCATGGATGGGGTCAAGGCCAGAACTTTAAATGATGGGCAGGTGCTTGTTCTAATTCTTTTTAAGTCTCGCTGCCTCCAGTGCAGTGCGACCGGGGATGAGACCTCAGAGCTAGCCCTTATTTTTCTGGCAGTAGTGGTGGGTGATTCTGGATATGAGGTCATTACAGTACCGCCTGTCTGTACTGTCCTGACGTCTACCTGCCCTGACATGCTGTGGCAACAGAAAAGATCTATGAGGAACTAAAGAAAAACCCCATTGGTCTCTCTTTTTTCTTTTTCTTTTTTTCATCTGTTGTGGGGCTTGAACTCTGGGCCTGGGCTTGACCCTCAGCTCTTCAGCTCAAGGCAAGTGCTCTACCACTTGAGCCACAATGCCACTTCTGGTTTTCTGGTGGTTAATTGGAGATAAGAGTCTCACGGGTTTGGCTTTGAACCACAATCCTCAGATCTCAGCTTACTGAGTAGCTAGGATTACAGGCGTGAGCCACCAGCATCAGCCCCATTGGTATTAGTTGGAAGATTTCTTCAGTTGAATTATTACTCTTATATAGCTGATTCGTACTACTTAGCCCAAAGTCTGTCTGTCTTCTTTTATTGGGTTAAGTATGTGTCTATTCCAATGGAAATATCTATCTCTTGGACTTCAATGTTTCCCCTGCAACTCCCCCTCCCCCCCCCACCCTGTTTGGATTAATTTTGTTCTTTTTTTTTTAAAAAAAAGTAAGGCTATGAATTTTCCTCTCCTTACATTTTTGGATATCTTCCAAAGGCATTTTATATAGAGTATTTTCATTCCAGATCCCTAATTGTACTTTGAGTTTATTTCTCAATAAACAATGTTGATAAGAATAAATTAAAACTGAATAGCTTGGGTGAATCTACAGATGCTGTGAATTCTTCAGGATTTTTGACACCTGTGTATGAAGTATAGGTGGAGATGTGATAGGGGCAGGTACAGATGGCTTTCTATGAGATGGCAAGATACAAGCCTGAGATGTTAGCCCATCCAGTTATTGACCTGTTGGTGCTGAGTACTGTGGTTTAGTCTTCTAGCCTTTGACTAGGCCTGGTTGAGTCCTGTTAGGCAACTTTGGGAATCAATTTATAGTTACTCATGGTAACTCACCTGGTCTGTTTCTGTGAGTGGCCTTGACCTTATTCTTCAAGGAAATTATTGAGCTTTGAAGAAGCCTCCACTTGCTTGGTATTCAGCCAGACATTTATTTACTAAAGTAAGATACTTTGAACACAGATTGATGCTGCAACACAGTGGTAGGAATGGGGCTGGAAAGAACAGGTGCCCTAACAAGAATAACTTCTGTCTAAAAGATGGGACCCTGACCTCCTAGAGATGGAAAGTGTTCTCCTTTAAAGGCCCAAGGGCTGAAGGGAATGGACATACTTTGGTAGAGAAAGTGGTAGCTTGCTGCCTGGCCCAGATGAGGACTTCTTAGAACCCAGGGGTTCTAGGCATAGTGCTGGGATGGGCTGTTCTGATTCCCTGTCTTTTCACCCTGGTGCTCCCCAGGATCTTCGGCTTTCCTGTACACTACACGGACGTGTGCAACATGGGCCGTAGTGCCCGCCAGAAGCTGCTCGGGAGGTCCTGGAGTGTGCCTGTCATCCGACACCTCTTCGCCCCCCTGAAGGACTACTTTGCCTGTGAATAATTCTACCCAGGCCTGCTGAGAACTGGGGTATCAGGGGCAGGGCCAGGGCCCAGGAGGTGCTCAGATTCATGATGCTGATTTCCCCTAGCTCTGCCCTTCCTCAGCTCAGCTGAGCTGTGTGGGGTCTCACTGTACCTCAGCTCTCTCCTGCTCAGTGGGAGCAGAGCCACTTGACCCTCTCTGACAAAGAGAAACCCCAAGGTGCCACCTCCTGTGCACAACTCAGACCTGCCCGCTCAGAGCGGTCAAACATGGTGCTCATTTGTCCTTTCCTAAAATTTCAAAAACTTGAAATAGGTAGTAAGATGGCCTCCCCCATCCCTTTTTCCCTGGGTTTCCCATTAAGATAACCAAAATCACAGTGCTGTCAGGTAGCTCTCCAACACTCAGGTTAATGCTGCAGAATCACCCAAGACAGTCATTATTGTAATAAGATTTAATTTTTTTTCAATGTCTGCGGTTTCCTGTTTACTGGAGCTTGCAGTTGTAGACATGTAGCCATTTTTCAGGGCCTAGGATGTTTTTTGTTTTTTTTTTTTCTAGGGATAGCAGAAGAGGATATCTTGCTGTATATGTCTTGGATTTTACCCAGCCTCTTCCCCTTGCCTTGGTGCAAGGGCCACATTTTCCCTTCATGGTGATGATTTCAGCAGGCATGATGTCATCACTGTCAATTCAGGGCTATTTTCCCCCAACCCATGTGTTCACCTCAGCGAAATCCCTCCATGTACCTGCGAACCCTCTGGGGAGCTCAGGAAGGAATGGACCGAGCTAGTATAGCTGCCATATATGTATATGGATAAGTTGAGTTTATTAGTCTCTTCTTTTCCCTATGTGAGGGCTTTGGAGGAGATAGCTTAGATAAGATCCCCCTTCTCTCTCTTCCCTCCCCCACTCCCCCAGTCCTTTCCCTTCCCTTTCAAAAGATGTACTCTCAGCAGGCATGGATCCCCAGATCCTCATTCTTTGATAGCC
This sequence comes from Dipodomys spectabilis, assembly GCF_019054845.1. Taxonomy (NCBI): domain Eukaryota; kingdom Metazoa; phylum Chordata; class Mammalia; order Rodentia; family Heteromyidae; genus Dipodomys; species Dipodomys spectabilis. The sequence goes on from NW_024870852.1 coordinate 10,683,942, forward strand.
AGGGGCAGAAAGCACATTTCCACCTTTCCCCTCATCTAAGAGATGGCAGGGGAGCTGTAATAAGATAAGAGCTTTTGATTCTCCAAGATTTTAAAATCCCTTTTTATTCTACAATATATCGTCTTTTTACAGGCCCGAGAGAGGTGGACAAGCTGCATTTCAGAAATGCTGCCATTATGGTTTTTAACACCTTTTTACACTTACTGGTGCTATTTTGTAGAATAAGAACGACCGTGACAAATTTTGTGGGGCTTTTTATACACTTTTTTTTTTTTTTTTAAATCTCAGACTTCTATTTTTTGTTTTTAACATTTTCTTTAAAATCTTTTTGTAACTGGAGTCATATAAAAGTATGGGGAAAAAACTGTGCCTTGTTTCAACAGTTTTTTGCTGACTTTTAGGCCAAAAGATAACGGATGCCTGGAGTTTACCTTATTCTGCCTAATTAAAATCAGTATTTCTCTATAATTAGTCTGGTGTCCATTTTGTTCTGTGGCAGGTCAAGTGGGTGGGACACAGGAAGGCCTGGCTAACTGGAAAGAAGTCATTGATGCCTCTAAACATTGGGGAGTCATGGGGACTGAAGCAGTGTCTTCAACATGCTGGCGCTGATTCTGAGAATCAGTTGCTGGGAATGAAGGACAACCCTGGAGTAGTGAGTGGACAGACATAATCTTGTTTTCCAAGTATGGCTGGAGCTTTTTAATGTGTTTCAAGTCTTGATGTTTGAGACACCCATCTCTACTCTTTGGACCAACGATCAGTCACAATACCACTATGTCAGTTCCTCCTGCTTTTGTGGTATTCTGTTACACCTCATTTCACAAATTCAAGGTTGTCATTCCAAAGGGCAGCCTGGGTGAGGCAGGTTGAGAATCAGGCTGTGATCCCAACTTAGTCCTTGGGATAGTGTGATTTTTTTTTTTTTTCCCACTAAGTCTAAAATTCTCAAGTCATTCACCATTTCTTGTGTGCTTCCTCCAGTCATTCTATTTGTTTATCTAAGGCCAGCCATTTAGGTCTCCCAAACACAGACATGGCAGAATTGCAACCTCTAGCCACCCTTTGATGAGAAAAGAGCTGCAGGAAATAACTTTTGCAGAGGTTAATACTGGTTAGCTGGTCTATTTAGAGTGGAGTAAAGTGAGAACTGGTGGTTGTGGCAATTTTACCAATGTAGTGTTGGCCTTTCTTACATCAATCAGATTTCCTTGACTACAATCATGCTCATGTCTTCCATAATTGCATTCCTTTATAGCTCAGGTCTGGCTCAAACTTGGGAAAGGAAGCTTTTGGGAGTGTGGGGATGAAAATCCAAATAACATTACTAGAAAATTGTCACAAGTTAGAGCAGCACAGTTGAGTTGCTATGGTGTGACAATTAGCAAAGGGACTGTGTTTGAGACCCAAGGGAACTTGGCAGTCCAATTAAACCATCTAGTGTACGGTGCTGCACCAAATGCCAGGACAGGATGAAGCGAAATAAACAGTCCCGACCTCGGAATCCCAAGAGAGGAGATGGACAAGCCTGCCAGGTGAGGGGTCTTGACAGGCTTGAGTGGTGGGGAGGCCCTAGAGGGACTGTTTTCTGTGTCTGGAGGGATTCATATGCTGGCAAGAGTTTGCTGCCCATTCAATCCAGGGACTGGCACATTGCTGTTACTTGGAACAGGTAACTTAAACAGGGTTGTCAAGTTCATGAGGTTAATGAAATACAGGTTGCAGATCTGGACAAAGGACCTTGCTTAATCCCTTTGGGTGAGTCCTTCCCTTGTATTGGCTTTATTGTGACAAAGAGTCATTTATGCTATTAATGATAATGGAGACTGTGCTGGTGCTGGTAATAAGGAAAAGCTGAATAGCAAAGCTTCAAGTTTTGGATTCCCCCTCTGCAGTCTGAGTGGTTTATCAGGGCTTCTCACTAGTGACCTTGGGTGTTGCTCCCAGCTATAAAGTCAAACTCACAGGGGTCATGGGTGGGTCAAATGGTTGGGGAAGCTGCTTTCCCCTTCCACTGTAGGAAAATGCTCCTAGCAGTGGTTCGCAGGAGATCTGCTGGCCACAATAATAGACAAGCATTCCTAGCTATTGGTCCCAGGGGCAGAGTTGAAATCCAGCCAGTAGATTCAAGATGCCTTTTTTCTCATATTACTGGCTTTTTTTGGGGGGGGGGGGGGGGGAGGGGTTCTGGTTGTGGGGCCTGAACTCTGGGCCTGGGCCCTGTCCCTCAGCTCTTCAGCTCAAGGCTAGTGCTCTACCACTTGAGCCACAGCACCACTTCCTGAATTTTCTTTTTCTAGACCTGGAAATTGCGTGTGTGTGTTTCAGTCTGGGGAATTGATCTCAATGCCTAGCCACTGTCCCTGAGGTTTGCTTTTTTTCCCTCTTAACACTGGTGCTCTACCACTTGGGCCACAGTTCCACTTCTGCCTTTTTTTTACTTTTGTGCTGTACTGGACCTTGGACTGTGATCCTTAGGTCTGTCTCCCTGGAAGCTAGGATACAGGTGTGAACGGTGTGAATGGCTGGTGTCTAGCTTACTTGCTGCCCTTTACTGTCTGGGGTACAATTAGTTTACCTACTTACCTTTTTCTGTTCCAGCCTAAATACATCCTCTCCATTCCTCTTTCCTTGCTAAGATTTGTTGATTTTTAGAAACTTACTAAAATATAATTTTGTGTGTAGTGTGTTCAATGTGTACAATTGAGTTACCACTTCATAAATTAGGTAATGGGTACAATTCTTTTTAGGCAATATCACCCATCTTTCGCTTTCTCAGTTTCCTCCTCTTGTCCCTGCCCTGAAGTTGCATAGTTCATTTTCCACATAGTATAAACTAAATATCATGGCTGCATTTGTTTGTCCTTCCATTTCTGTGCCCCCTTTGCCCCTCCTAAAAAGAAAAACCTAAGCAAAAAATCCACCATCCCCAACAATAAAGATCTCAAGGCTGTTTGGTTGTCTGAGTTTGTTAGAACTCACCTACCTTACCCACCCAAGACCAGTGGCTAAAGAATAGGAGTCCATAACTGACTTTGCCCAGCTCAGAAAATACAGATAAGCTACAGATAAGAACCACTCATTTCCTGTACAAGTAACAGAAAATGTTTCTCTTTTTCTAGCTTTCTACTTTACCCCTTTTATACTAAAATAAATCCTTGTAAAACATTTTAAAAAGTCAAATAATTAGTATCACCATTATCTGCAGGCCATTTTGTTTGGAACTGAGAACCCTGGTGCAGGATAAGTGGAGACTGGGGTCATAGCTTAAGTGGTGGTGAGGTGCCAGGGGTTCAAATATCCCTCATACCACCAAAGGGAAAAACACTCAACAAGTACTCTAGGGCAGAGTAGAGTATAGACCTGGTTTGGGATACACAGGGAACCACAGGTTTCTGAGCACAGGCCTGTAAAACCACCTACCCTCTTAATTACTATTACAGCCATGAAAGATATTGGAGTGGGGCATGTGGCCTTCAGCCAAAGTTATCTGGGTCAGATTAAGATGTGCATAGCTTCCCCAAAGTGTTGGGAAGTGAAATCCTAAGCCTTGAACATATTAAGCAAGGACCCTAACCACTGATGCTTCATGATGCTACTGTTCTACTCTTACTACCATAACTGATTATAGGGCTCTTTACTGTTGGCTCTTGCATCATAACTACTCCAACGATTTGGCTGGCAATTCCTCATGTTTCATGTAAAGTGTCTCTTAGAGTGCTATGTTCAATCAAAGCTAGTAGTACCCTGTCGTTAGAATATGGGCGTGTCTCCAATGAGAAAAAGCTCTTGCCCCAAATCCCTATCTTCTCTGAATATCCTTGCACTTCACAATTAACTGGGTGAAATTTGGCCTGGAAGGCTCCCCCAGTGCAAGTACCAGCACTCCTGTCACATATCATACCTGCTAGCACTCAATCTGATTTATCATTCAGTTAGGGATTTGTATCATTTACATTTTGTCCCCTTTACCTCCTCTCGTAGGACTGGAAACTTGAGGTCAGGGAGGCGATGTCTGGTTTCAGCTCACTATCAAATCCCGAGGGCATCTTTGGTTAGGAAAAATAAATACTGGTTGCATACACGAATAAATTATATCTTGACAAAGAAAACGGCCTGAAAAGTCTGCTTTTGGGCAAGTCAAGTTGGCTGATTTGATCCTCAGCCCCCTCCGCTGTAAAATAGTGTAATTCATCCTGTTACCAAAGCTCTTATGAGAATGTAGGTACAGGAACTGGGACACAGCTCGAAACAGGAATAAGAAAGTGATGGCTTCTTTGGAGTTTATGAGAAGGCAGACAATAAAGGTATAAACAAAATACGATCTAGCACTAGGAAGAAAATAAACTTAATTATAGCACAGAGCCCTTACATATAGGGTGGTCTCAGAACGTGTTTCTGAGGTGACACATCCTTGTACTGTAGACTATCTTTGTAGAAATTCTTTGTGAAATGGATTTTCTTTTTTGGCTATTGCGGTGGAGAAAGTGTGACTGGACCCCGCCTTCTGGGCGGAGTCATGCCTAACAGTGGTAGGGCTTCATTGGCTGTAGTCGAGCACGTGCACAGTCGGTGCCCCGCCCCCGGTTGTCAGTCAATGACTACGTTCCGCCCTCAGCGCGCGGCCTGGTCCCTCTCTATAAAAGGAGCCGGCGGCAGATGACGAGCCTTTACGTCGGCACGTCACGGGAGGGGGGGGGGAACGTGTGAGGTCATCGCGCGGGCGGGCGGGCGGGGTCGGACGGTTTGAACGAGACGAAGACGGAACCTGAGCCGGGCGCGGGTAGTGGACGCGGTTCCGCTGAGAGCCGGTGAGTCGACTAGCGGGCCTGGGGCGGCGGCTGTCGGGTGGGCACTGTGGGGCTGGGCCTGGTAGGCCTCGTAGGCAGCTGCTCCACACAGCGACGCCGCTCGGGCCGGGTGGGGGGAAGGGCGGGGCTGTGACCCGGCCCGCGCGGCCTGGCCTGGGGGGGCGCGCGTTCCTCGGTGCCGGGGGGTGGGGGGGCGGGCCTTCGGGCCGGAAGTGCGGGTTGCTGCGGGGCGGCGTGGGGGCTTGTAGGCGGTGGGGTGTGGAGCTCGCCCTGTGGCGCGGGAGGTCCTGCGGCTATTGGGCTGGGGAGGGGGTGGGGAGTAGGAGATTGGGTCTTGGGCGAGGTGTTTGTTGGGAGGGGGACCCTAGCCCGAAGTGTGTGTGTGTGTGTGTGTGTTCGTGTTCGTTCGTTCGTGTTCTGGGTCATGGGCCAGGTGGGCCTTGCGCCCATGGGGTGACGGTATTTCCCTGCAGCCCTGGGTTCGATTGATTCCCTGCTCTCCGACCTTGAGGAGGTGTTGGTCCTCTCTGGGCCTCAGCTTCCTCATCTCGAAAATGGAGACGGAATTATAAAGTAGGGAAGTCTTAGCGCGCGGTGTGTGGCAAAACATAAGCCCGCTCTTCGGACTCCTTTTTCATCAGGGTGTTTGTGGCATCCTCCCTGTTAAGTGCTGGCTTTACACTCGAGTGTAGGCAGGCAAAGACATGCTCGCTGGAGTCTACCTGTGAGGGGAGAGCTAGGAAATAACAAAATTAGTACATGGACAAGACCTTTTCTGTAATTACTGGGAAGACAGTATGACCCGGTGAGAGCAACAGGGCTTTCTTTCCTGACTTCTGCATCTCAGCTGCCCTCAGGTGCTGCAGGGCAGAGCCTGACCTCTGCCCATTGTGAAGATGAGGGTCCTGAGGCACATGGAGGGAAGTTAGGTGAGGCCTGGCATCCACCTCTTTGATGGGATGTCTCTCAAATAATAAAGATAGCCCCTTGTTAATTATCACTTGTGTGTCAGGCCTTGTGTCAGATGCTTGATATGGCATTATAAACTGTTTTTAAGAGATGGTATCTTCATTTTCTTTGCAGTGCTAGGGATCAGTCCCAAGGCTTCTCACATTTTGGGTAAAGTCCTCAGCCCATCTTCATTTATATAGAAAACTCTGAGACTGAGCCATGACCTATCTTCTTGTTGCCCAGCTAGTGACTGGACCTGCATGTGTAGAGTCCAGACTGCTAACCTCTAAATTATTCTTTCTCCTTCAGGTCCAGAACTAGAAAGCACTCTGTTGTGGAGTTTCAAACTTACATAGCACAGTTTGTGGCACATAGGGAAGCTTGGGATATAGTATGCTTTTCAGTTAGGTATTTTCACTTAGATTCTCATTCATCTTCACCACCACTTTGTGCAGGAGATAATGTTTTACCCATTTTATGGGTGAGCCATTAGCAACCAGAAAAGAAGGTGTTTTAGCCAAGTCATGTAGCGTTTTTTTGGTGCTCTCTCCTTCCTGGATGATTCTTGAGATAAAAGCCAACATTGAATCAAAATGAATTAGTAAGCCAGATAGTAGAGCTGGTGAAGGTGGAGAGAGAAAGACCTGGGTAGGTAAAAGAGGGCAATTTTTTTTTAAATTTTAATTTTAATATTTTTATTTTTTGAGTCCGGTCGTGGGGCCGGAACTCTGGGCCTGGGCTCTGTGCCTCAGCTCTTCGGCTCAAGGCTAGTGCTCTACCACTTGAGCCACAGCGCCACTTCCAGCTTTTTTCGTTTTGCTTATGTGGTGCTGAGGAATCGAACCCAGGGCCTCATGCATGCAAGGCAAGCGCTCTACCACTGAACCACCTTCCCAGCCCCCAAGAGGGCAATTTTTTTATGGTGGATGAAACCTGGATCAAAGAGAGCCCTTTAAAGGGTGAGGTTTGTGTGGTAGTCCTGGATCTTTGCTTGAGGCCAACCAGTTGAATTCTTACTGAGGATGAGTGGGAGCTGTAGCTCTGAGAACTCTGCTGTCTCCCCCCCCCCCCAGTCCTGGGGCTTGAACTCTGCGCCTGGACGCTGTTCCTGTGCTCTTCAGCTAAAGGCAAGTGCTGTACCGCTTGAGCCACAGCACCACTTCTGGTTTTTTATTGGTTTATTGGAGATAAGAGTCTCAAGGACTTTTCTGGCTTTGGACCGTAATCCTCAGATCTCAGCCTCCTGAGTAGCTAGGATTACAGGCATGAGCCATTGCCTCCTGTGTTTTGACTGCCCAGAAGAGCCAATTAATTGGTTGAGTCAGTGGATGTTTATTTCATGTTCACAGGGAGCCTAATCCTAAGTATTTAGTGGCTGCAGAGTTTGTGGGGCACATAAGACCAGATATTAATGTATTACTAATGAAAGAGTTAAAATTATACGATGATGAAAGGCCATTAACGTTTTCTGAGTGAGGGTGTGGTTAGTAGACAGGTGGCTGTACTATGCTCAAATTTTTGGTAGCATGACACACAAAATACCCGATATATGAATGAATATCAACCAGCTAGATTGCAAGTGCTCAGCCTGGGACCATGTTTTTTTTTTGGCCAATCCTGAGGCTTGAACTAAGGGCCTGTCCCGAGCTTCTTTTGCTCAAGGCCAGCACTCCATACCACTTGAGCCACAGTAACAGTTCATTTTCTATTTATGTGGTACTGAGGAATCGAACCCAGGGCTTCATGTATCTAGGCAAGCACTAACACTGAGCCATATCCCCAGCCTAGGACCATGCTTTTTTTGGGTGGGGAGGGGGCCCGGTCGTGGGCCTGAACTCTGGGCCTGGGTGCTGTCCCTTGAGCTCTTCAGCTCAAGGCTAGCGCTCTACCACTTGAGCCACAGTGCCACTTCCAGCTTTTTTTCTTTTTGCTTATGTGGTGCTGAGGAATCGAACCCAGGGCCTTAGGCATGCAAGGCAAGCGCTGTACTACTGAGCCACCTTCCCAGCCCAGGACCATGCTTTTTTATTTGGAAGTTTCTCTGTGGTACTTGATAATAGCATTCTGTACACAGTATGTGATTCATTGATTTGTTCATTCAGGGTTAAGTGGGAGAGATTCTTGAATTTGTGATTCAGAAGGTTCTTTCTGGCTGCTGTGTAAAAACAGATGGAGCCTGTGAGACTAATTTGAGGATTTATGTTTGGTCTCAACGAAAGATGGTGTGTAGTAGGTCTCAGGCACTGTTTTTGGCACTGGAGATAGGGTGAATGAGAGAAAGCATCTACTTTGGACATGGTGGTTTATTTGCTATAGTGCTAAGTATCTTATATACCTTCTCATTTAAAATCTCTCTGTAATCCTTTTTTAGATAGATTGTGTTAACTGGGGTAACATTGAGTTGAATTCACTAAATTTTAACAAATTGTCCAAATTCACACAATGGGTGGTCTTATTTAAACCCAAGTGCTCAGTTTGGTCTGAAATTCTTAATTTTCTGTTGAGTGGATTGCCTCTGGGCCCACATCTATTCTGGGGATAGTTTAAAAATGAATTGATATAGCTGGGCACTGGTGGCTCATGCCTGAGGCTGAGATCTGAGAATTGTGGTCCGAAGCCAGCCCAGGCAGAAAAGTCTGAGACTCTGTTTTTTTTTTTGGTTGGTTGTGGGGCTTGAACTCTGGGCCTGGGCACTGTCACTGAGCTCTTCAGCTCAAGATAAGCACTGTACCACTTGAGCCACAGTGCCACTTCCGGGTTTTTGGTGTTTAATTGGAGATAAGAGTCTCATAGACTTTCGTCCCTGGGCTGCCATTGAACTGAGATCCTCAGATCTCAACCTCCTGAGTAGCTAGTATTACAGGTGGGAGCCACCAGTGCCCAGGCTGTGAGACTCTTACCTTCAATAAACTACTCAGAAAAAGCCAGAAGTGGTGCTTTAGCTCAAGAGGTGGGATCACTAGTGGTGGATCACTAGCTTTGAACACAAAGAGGCCCAGGGATAGCGTCAAGGCCGAGTTCAAGCCCCAGGACTGACTGGCAAAAAAAAAAAAAAATTGATGTATCAACTTAGTGTAGTAATCCCAGTCATAGAGGTCTGAATGAAATGCTTTGGAAATTTAGGGGTTAATTTTCTAGTGGAGTCTAGGAACTGGATTGTATTGGTCTCTTACATAGCATTTTTCTGTCAGGTGATTTTAGAAGTATAAGAGTGTTGATGGTTTGCTTTCTGGAAAACGTTGGGAGATAATTTTTTTCTGACAATTTTTTTTTTTTTCCTGGTTGGTTGTGGGGCCTGAACTCTGGGCCTGAGCACTGTCCCTCAACTCTTCAGCTCAAGGCTAGCACTCTACCACTTGAGCCACAGCACGACTTCTGGCTTTTTCTGCTTATGTGGTGCTGAGGAATAGGAACCAGGGCCTCATGCATGCAAGGCAAGCACTCTTATCACTGAGCCACTTTCCCAGCCCTTCTGGCTTTTTTTCTAAAAAACTTAAACAGCTTACATATCTGGTGATGGAGCTGGCTTGGTCCTTGATGCCATGTGTATCCAGTGGCTGGGTGTTACTGAGCCACAGGACCATGATCTTGATTTAGCAGATTTTGATTGATGTGCTTTTACAACTGTCCTGCAATGTCCAGGGTGTCAACAAGTCTGATCTGTTCTTTTTGCCCTCATTCATATAAAGTATTAGCCCTATTGTTATGCTAACCTCTTGATGGAAATGGATCTGTGTTCTGGAGAGGCAGCTCAAGGCTAGCACTCTACCATTTGAGCCACAGCACCACTTCAGGCTTTTTCTGCTTATGTGGTACTGGGGAATCAAACTCAGAGCCTCATGCATGCAGGGCAAGCATTCTACTACTGAGCCACTTTTCCAGCCCCCAATTTGTTTTTCTTCTGTGCTAGTTCCAGTACTTTGTGCTCTTTGTGAACTCTAAGCTAGATGCTGATGGCTCACACTTGAAATCCTAGCTCTTCAGGAGGCTGAAATCTGAGGATTGTGGTTCAAAGCCAGCAGGAAAGTCTGTAAAGACTTCTTTTGGTGGTTGAGGAGTTTGAACTCAGGGTCTGGGTGCTGTCCTGGACTTTCTTTCCTGGGCTTGCTTTGAATCATGATCCTCACACTCCTGAGTAGTTAGGATTACAGGCATGACTTGAGACTTTTTTGTCAGTTGTGGGGCTTGAACTCTGGGCCTGGGCACGGTCCCTCAGCTCTTCAGCTCAAGGCAAGCACTCTACCACTTCAGCCACAGCTCCACTTCTGGTTTTCTGGTGGTTTATTGGAGATAAGAGTCTCTCAGGGACTTTCCTACTCAGACTGGTTTTGAACTGACATCCTCAGGTCTCAGCCTCCTGAGTAGCTAGGATTACAGGTGTGAGCCACTGGCGCCCAGCAAAGTGCTCACTACATTTCTTTTTGTGTGTGTGTGTCTGTGGTGTGAGTGAGATTTGTGGCCTTGAACTAAGGGCCTGGGCACTGTCTCTGAGCCTCTTCATGCTCAAGGCTAGTGCTCTACCATTAGAGCCACAGTACCACTTTAGGTTTTTGAGTGGTTAGTTGGAGATACCAGTCTTGCAGGGACTTTTCTGCCAGGGCTGGCTTTGAATGGTGACCCTCGGATCTCAGCCTGTATAGCTAGGATTACAGGCCTGCAACCAGCATCTGGCTCTTGTCTTAAATGAGACTAGTTAAGCTTGGTGTGTGCCGGTAGTGGGCTGAGGCAGAAGGATAAGTTGAGGCCAGCATGGACAACATAGACTATGCCTCAGGCAGGGCCTTTTCATGCTAAGCAAAAACTTATCACAGAGCTACATTTCCAGCCAGAAGCATAGATACAGTCTTTAAAGAAAATTTGAAGCCGGGCGCTGGTGACTCATGCCTGTAATCCTAGCTACTAAGGAGGCTGAGATCTGAGGATCATAGTTCAATGCCAACCTGGGCTGGGCAGTCCATGAGACTCTAATCTCCAATAAACCGCTCAGAAAAGCAGAAGTGGAGCTGTGGCTGAAGTGGTAGAGTGCTTGCCTAAAGCTCAAGAGCTGAGGGACAGCGCCCAGGCCCAGAGTTCAATCCCCAGGATCGACAAAAAAAAAAAGAAAGAAAGAAAGAAAGAAAAGAAAAAGAAAATTTGAGAAAGAATTGAGAAATGGTGCCGGGTGCCGGGTGCCGGTGGCTCACACCTTAATCCTAGCTACTCAGGAGGGTGAGCTCTGAGGATCACGGTTCAAAGCCAGCCCGGGCAGGAAAGACCGTAAGACTCCTATCTCCAATAACCAGAAAACCAGAAGTGGTGCTGTATCAAGTGGTAGAGCGCTCGCCTTGAGCTGAAGATCTGAGGGACAGTGCCCAGGCCCAGAATTCAAGCTCCAGGACTGGCAAAAAAAAAAAAAAAAAGTCCAAGCTTTCTAACTCAAACATCAAACTGCTTACAGCAATTTTCTTTAGATGGTGGACTTTTTTATATTACCATTTTTCAATTCTTTTTTTTTTTTTTTTTTTTGTCAGTCATGGGGCTTGAATTCACTGTCTCTGAGCTTTCTTTTTGCTCAAGACTAGCATTCTACCACTTGGGCCACAGCTCCACTTTTGGCCTTTTCTGTGTAATGTGGTACTGGGCTTCATGCATGCTAGGCAAGCACTCTACCACTGAGTCACATTCCCAGTCCTGATGTTAGACAATTTATTCCAGGCCATCTTTTTTTTCAGTCGTGGGGCTTGAACTCTGGGCATGGGCACTGTCCCTAAGCTCTTCAGCTCAAGGCAAGCACTCTACCTCTTGAGTCATAGCACCACTTCCGGCTTTCTTGTCGTTAACTGGAGATAAGAGTCTCACTGACTTTCCTGCCCAGGCTAGCTTTGACCTGTGATTCTCAGATCTCAGCCTCCTGAGTAGCTAGGATTATAGGCATGAGCCACTGGCGCCCAGCTCAGGCCATCTTTATGCATGGAAGTTGTCTAGGCTTTTACATGGAACCTGATGACTCTAGCTTGGCCCCTAGAGTATGGAGGCCAGGCTTAAGAATTGAGTATTCCCACAGATTTGTTCTTGAGCATGTGTAATGCTTGCCCTCTCTTGCATGTACACCTGTAACACAGTCCTTTATGTGTTTCTCACATGTAGAAGATGGCAGTGAACGTATACTCAACGTCAGTAACCAGTGATAACCTAAGTCGACATGACATGCTGGCCTGGATCAATGAGTCTTTACAGTTGAATCTGACAAAGATTGAACAGTTGTGCTCAGGTAAGAGAAATCCATGAATCCACTTTTCTAGGGTTCTTTGGGAATGTTCAAGCCTGTATGTAACAAAAGAATCACCTAGAGACCATACTGCTGCTTCTCAACCCTACCCTGCTTTATCTTCCAGAAGGAACTAGAATTTTAAAATCTTAAAAAGAAGATTCTCTGGCCTGTGTGTCTATCCACTTTTGCTTGAGGCTCAGCCTCAGCCCCACTCTGCTTTTGCACAGCCATATTTCATATACTTTATTTGAGGACAGTAATTTAGATGTGTTCTAGTTTTGATTATGATTATTATTTTGGTTTCTTTTTCTTTTTTTTTTGGTCAGTTGTGGATCTTGAACTCAGGGCCTGGGCAATGTCCCTGAGCTTTTCTGCTCAAGGCTAGCACTCTACCACTTGAGCCACAGCACCACTTCCGGCTTTTTCTGCTTATGTGGTGCTGAGGAATCGAACCCAGGGCCTCATGCATGCAAGGCAAGCACTCTACCACTGAGCCACCTTCCCAGCCCCTATTTTGGTTTATTTTTCTTTGCTGAGGATTGGCAGGGCCTCACATAATAAGCAAGTGCTGTGCCATTGGAAAGAACCCCCAACCCTCTAGTTTTTAATACTAATTCATCAGCGATGTTTGTTAACCCCAAGAAACAAAACTAACATCAGGAAATGCCATTTCAGCCACAAGTTTATAAAACTAAAGTTTATCAGAGAGGGAATAGTGATTTAACCCAAGAATAAGAACATTTGTTCTGGTATATACTAACTGTGTAATGTTTAGGAAAAGTAGTGGGAAAAAAATTCTTAAAAATGGCATGATTTAGAAAAACTATTTGATTTATTTTTTTTGTTACCTTTCTTTATACTATGTGTCTACAGTTGTGTGTATATGAATGTACGTATTTTTTCCCAGCTTTTTATTTTATTTTATTTATTTATTTTTGGGTCTGGTTGTGGGGCCTGAACTCTGGGCCTGGGCCCTTTCCCAGCTTTTTATTTTTTTATATATTTTTATTGTGAAAATACTGTACAGAGGGGTTAAAATTACATGGGTAAGGGCTTGGAAGGTGGCTCAGTGGTAGAGCGCTTGCCTTGCATGCTCAAGGCCCTGGGTTCGATTCCTCAGCACCACATAAGCAAAAAGAAAAAAGCTGGAAGTGGCGCTGTGGCTCAAGTGGTAGAGCACTAGCCTTGAGCTGAAGAGCTGAGGGACAGTGCCCAGGCCCAGAGTTCAGGCCCCACGACCAGACCAAAAAAAAAACAAAAAAAAACCCAACTACATGGGTAAGATAATGAGCACATTTCTTATCAAGCCTTGTAGCCTCCTGCTTTGTTTCCTCTTCCCATTGTAAAGTTCATTTTTGGACATAACGACTTGTACATCTCATAGTTGCAATCTTTCCCAGCTTTTTAAATTTAACATATTGGGCTGTGAAGGTGGCTCAATGGTAAAGCACTTGCCTTGCATGCATGAGGCCCTGGGTTCGATTCCACATAAGTAACACATAAGCAAAAAGCAAAAAAAAAAAAAAAAAAAAAGCCGGAAGTGGTGCTGTGACTCAAGTGGTAGAGCACTAGCCTTGAGCTGAAGAGCTGAGGGACAGGGCCCAGGCCCAGAGTTCAGGCCCCATGACTGAACAAAAAAAAAAAAAAATATATATATATATATATATATATATATATATATTGTGAATATTCTCTAGGATTGTATTCAGTGATTTGGAAAAATATATATATATATATATATATATATATATTGTGAATATTCTCTAGGATTGTATTCAGTGATTTGGAAATACTTATTTTGAATGGCACTGTGATCTTAAATTCTATAGATTTGATGGAGTTGTTTGATCTCATCCCAAGTTTTGGATATTCGGGTTGTTTCTAATTTTCTTCTTCTTCTTTTTTTTTTTTGGGTCCGGTCTTGGGGCCTGAACTCTGGGCCTGGGCGCTGTCCCTCAGCTCTTCAGCTCAAGGCTTAGCGCTCTACCACTTGAGCCACAGCACCACTTTCCGGCTTTTTTCTTTTTGCTTATGTGGTGCTGAGGAATCGAACCCAGGGCCTCATGCATGCACGGCAGGCACTCTACCACTGAGCCACCTTCCCAGCCCTCTAGTTTTCTTTTTTTTTTTTTTTTTTGTCGGTCGTGGAGCTTGAACTCTGGGCCTGGGCACTGTCCCTCAGCTCTTCAGCTCAAGGCAAGCGCTCTACCACTTGAGCTACAGCGCCACTTCCGGTTTTCTGGTGGTTTATTGGAGATAGGAGTCTCACGGTCTCTCCTGCCCAGGCTGGCTTTGAACCTCGATCCTCAGATCTCAGCCTCCTGAGTAGCTAGGATTACAGGCGTGAGCCACCAGTGCCCAGCTTCTAGTTTTCTTATATGTAATGATAGTGTGAAAATATTTTAACATGTCTTACCTCTTTATATCCTCAGTGACTTGTAGAAGTACTAGAACAAAGAGTATAAACATTAGGCTCTTGGTAAATTATTTCTCATAAAGGTTTTTTTTTTTTGCCAGTCCTGGGGCTTGAACTCGGCCTGGGCACTGTTCTTGAGCTTCTTTTGCTCAAAGCTAGCACTCTTCCAATTGAGCCACAGCTCCATTTCTGGCTTTTTCTGTTTACATGGTACTGACGAATTGAACCCAGGTTTTCTTACATGCTAGGCAAGCACTCTACCACTGAGCCACATTCCCAGCCTTTCCCATAAAGGTTTTATCAGTCTGTTTTGTCCCATCTTTTGTGAGTTCTTCTGACTATCCTTGAGTTCAGACATGGTAAAGAAAGTCATGGTTATAAAAATTGTATCTTTAATAGATAGGAGTAAGGTCAGGAATATGCCAGAAAAAGAGATGTATGTCCTGTTTCTGTTTAAATACTTTTCTTGGGGTTGGGGATATAGTTCAGTAGTGAAGTACTTGTTGAACCCAAACAGCTTATTTATTTAGCTTTGGGTTCAGTTTGAGTTTTGGGAGCTGGTTGTGGGAGATGGGGGAGGGGGGAAGTAGAAAACGGATTCTTATTGACAGAGTAAAAAATCAAGAAAAATTTTAGCTGAGAACTACACTTGTAATCCTAGCTATGAGAAGTCAGCATGAGGAAAAAAGTCTATGAAACTTCTTTTTTTTTTGCCCATCCTGGGGCTTGAACTCAGGGATTAGGTACTGTCCCTGAGCTGCTTTTGCTCAAGTGCTCCACCACTTGAGCCACAGCTCCACTTCAGGCTTTTTTCTGAGTAGTTTATTGGAGATAAAGAGTTTCATGGACTTTTCTGCCTAGCCTGGCTTCAAACCACAGTCCTCAGATCACAGATCTCAGCCTCTCCTGAGTACGATTATAGACATGAGCCACTGGCTCCTGGCTACTTCTTTTGTTTTGTTTTGCTGGTTAGTTTCTATGGCAGTCTCTGCTGGCCACCAGCAAAAAGCTGGAAGTGGAACTGTGGCTCAAGTGGCAGAGTGCTAGCCTTGAGCAAAAAAAGCTCAAAAACAGTGCCCTGAGTTCAGGCTCCAGGACTTTTTCCCAAATTATTGGATTGTCTTGCTCCAGCTGGCTTTGAATTGTGATCCTTAGATCTCAGCCTTCTGAGTAACTAGGATTACAAGTGTGAGCCATCAGCATCCAGCTCCATTCAGGCTTTTTGCTGGTTAATTGGAGATGTAGAGTCTCACAGACTTTTCTACTTGGAGTTGGCTTCAAATCACAATCTTCACAAGCCTCCCAAGTAGTTAGGTTGGCTCCCAGCTCTTCATCTTACTTTCATTTATTTATATTATTTCTCCTGTGAGGTGTAATAACTGTCTTACAGTTACTAAGATGTTCAGATGGAGGTTCCCTATGAAAGTATACAGTTTTTGTTTTGTATTTTTGTTTTTTGGGCTAGTACTAGGACTTGAACCGTGGGCCTTGCACTCTTGTCTTTTTTAGTCAAGAGTGGTGGTTTACCACTTGAGACATACTTCCACTTTTTGCAGGTTAATTGGAGATAAGTGTCTCCCAAGACTTTTCTGCTAGGGCTGGCTTTAAATTATAATCCATAGATCCTCAGCCTCCTGAGTAGTTATGATTATAGACTTGAACCACTGGCACCCCAGCAAGTATCAGTTTAGTAAGCCTTATTTTCTTAATCTTAACAGGTAATTGGCCTTAGGCTTGTGCTGCTGTTCTCCCATTTTAGTTTCTTCAAAATTCATCTTCATGTTCCTATTTATTTAAGGTCTTTAAAGTACTTGTTTGCCCTGTGATCTGTGACTAATTGGGAGTGAGGTCATCCTTGTCTTAATTGGAGACATTTTCACTAGCAATTTCTTCCTAGAGTTACTTCCCTCTTCCTATAAATATACTCTAGGTATAGCTCTAGTTAATTGGAAAATACTTTTTTCCTGTGTAGATAGGTTGTACATGTATCATTCTGGCTCCAGGTTTATCTCATTCAGATAGGAGTTATCATGGACAGGCCTGGGCATAAAGATGCTTCAGTATGCTCTGTGCCATGTTTGAATGTGACTTAGACACATCTTTGGTATTATAATTCTCATGTATAAACTATGGTAGTAGTACCTGCCCCATCTGTTTGGCTGTATGAGGGTTCCTTGTAGTAATAGCTCTTAGGTATTGATTATGTGACTGACCTTGTAGGTGAGTAATCTTGGGAGGGAACACATCTTGTTTTACAGATAGGGCATTGTACACGGGACACAGCCTGTTTTTTGTTTTTTGTTTTTGTTTTTGTCAGGGAGTTTGAAGTCTGGGCCTGGGCGCTATCCTCAGCTCTACAGCTCAAGGCTAGTACTCTACCACTTGAGCCACAGCGCCACTTCTGGTTTTCTGGTGGTTAATTGGAGATAAGAGTCTCAGGGACTGGGGGAGGGGGGGGGAGGGAGGATTGGGTGGGGGGGGCCGGGGGAGGCTGGGAAGGGATGGGAAGGGGAAACAAAGGAGGAGGCTACAATGCTTGATAAGAAATGTACTCATTATCTTGCCCATGTAATTGTAACCCCTCTGTACAGTATTTTCACAATAAAAAAATTAAAAAAAAAAAAAGTCTCACGGACTTTCCTGCCTGGGCTGGCTTTGAACCTTGATCCTCAGAGCTCAGCCTTCAGTAGCTAGTATTACAGGCATAAGCCACTGGCACCCAGCTCAGCCTGATTTTTGAACCAGGATCTTTATGACCACCTCCCTTCCTTTCCTCCTTCCCTCTCTCCCTCCTTCCCTCTCTCCCTCCTTCCCTCTCTTCCTCCTTCCCTCTCTCCTTCAGTCCTTCCTTCCTTCCTTCTTTTTTATTTTTATTGTTTTGGTTGTGCGTGGGTGTTGTCCTTGAGCTTTTTTGCTCATGACTGGGCCTCTACCACTTTGAACCACAAACTCCACTTCCAGTTTTCTGGTGTTTAATTGGAGATGAGAGTTTCATGGACTTAAATGTCCAGGCTGGCTTTGAACTGCCTCTGAGTAGCATTACAGGCATGAGCTATTGGTGCACAGTTTAGCTGGATGCATTGTGTTCTGCTTCTGTTCTTCCCAGTATGAGACCACACAGAAGGAGCTGCAGATTCTGCCCTGAGAAAGGCTTGTAGTCAGGGTAGTGAAGTCAGAGAAAAGGGGCTTCCTTGGCTCCCTATGCTTTCTAAGGCCCAAGGAAGATTTCTATAATTTCTAGTACTAGTGCCTGATCCTTGTTTTGCTTTAGATAAACAGGATCAAGAAGACCAGAGGGGCTGGGAATGTGGCTTAGTGTTAGAGTGCTTGCCTAGCATGCAAGAAGCCCTGGGTTTGATTCCTCATTACCACCCATATAAACAGAAGAAGCCAGAAGTGGTGCTATGGCTCAAGTGGTAGAATGCTAGCTTTTGAGCAAAAGAAGCTCAGGGACAGTGCCCAAGCCCTGAGTTCAAGCCCCAGGACTGGCAAAAACAAAAAACACCGCCTCCCCCCCCCCCCAAAAAAAAAAAAAAACAAAAAAAACCCAAAACCAAAACCTGGAGTTTTCCACAAACACAAGATTTAAAAGGTAGTAGTAATAGGTTCTTCTTAGGAGAGGGCAAAGCTCTGAGGTCCTTGTCAATGTGCTGGCTGCCTGTGAAGTGGATGCATTTTGTCATCACCATGAGCTCTAAGCCCCTAAACTGCAAGGAGCCTTTGCTTGGCTCTGGTAGTGAGAAAGATGAGTCTGGCCCAATGTTCCCATTTCATAGTTTTACTTTTTTTTTTTTTTTGGTCAGTTGTGGGGCTTGAGTGTTGTCCCTCAGCTTTTCAGCTCACAGCCAGCGCTCTACCACTAGAGCTACCGCGCCACTTCCAGTTTTCTGGTGGTTTATCGGTGATAAGAGTTTCACGGACTTTCCTACCTGGGCTGGCTTTGAACCTCGATCCTCAGATCTCAGCCTCCTGAGTAGCTAGGATTATAGGCGTGAGCCACCGGCGCCCAGCTACCATAGTTTTACTTTGGAAAGATACAATGATCAAAGAAAAAATTCTGGCCACAGAATTTGTTTGCATGAGAAAAGCATCTTTTTTGTCAAAATAGTTTGCTTCCATTCTGAAGGTTAATTTTGAGAGGTTTTTTTTTTTTTTGGTCAGACCTGGACTTGAACTTGGGGCCTGGGCACTGTCCCTGAGCTCTTTTTGCTCAAAGTTAGCGCTCTACCACTTTGAGCCACAGTGCTACTTACATTTTCCTGGTGGTTAATTGGTAAAGAGTCTTAGAGACTTTTTCTGTATTGGATGGCTTTTTGAACTGTGATCTTTAGGTCTAAGCCTCCTGAGTAGCTAAGATTACAACTATGAGTGCCCAGTGCCCAGTTTTAGTGTCCTGTTGGAGAGTATTGTTTTTCTGAAAAGTTCCTGCTTTAGCCAGGTGGCTTAGTCCTTTTAAATTATATTTTAGTTACATACATCCTTCTCCTGAGCACTTTAAGGCATCCTGTTAGAAGCTCCCTGAGTTTTAGTTACATCCTGTAAATTAAAGCACATCCTTTTGCAGATTGTAAACCTGAGCTCATCCACTCCAAGCAGAGGGTGAGGCCCAGCTAGGTTAGGGATAAAAATGGAGCAGCCTGCCTGGTCTGTCTGTCCAAGTTTTGAGGGTTTGGCACACTCTTCAGCTGAAGTAAACTTTGCCTTGCCAAGTTAAGTTTCCTTTGAGTTGGTGTCCTTATACCTATGTGATACCTTAACATCTGAGATTTTGTTTGTTTTTATTTTTTATTTTTTGGGTCCGGTCGTAGGGCCTGAACTCTGGGCCTGTGCGCTGTCCCTCAGCTCTTCAGCTCAAGGCTAGCGCTCTACCACTTGAGCCACAGCACCACTTCCGGCTTTTTGCTTATGTGGTGCTGAGGAATCGAACCCAGGGCCTCATGCATGCAAGGCAAGTGCTCTACCACTGAGCCATCTTCCCAGCCCCTTTATTTTTATTTTTATTTATTTATTTTTGGTCTGGTTGTGGGGCCTGAACTCTGGGCCTGGGCACTGTCCCTCAGCTCTTCAGCTCAAGGCTAGCGCTCTACCACTTGAACCACAGCGCCACTTCCGGGTTTTTTCTTTTTGCTTATGTGGTGCTGAGGAATCGAACCCAGGGCCTCAGGCATGCAAGGCAAGTGCTCTACCACTGAGCCACCTTCCCAGCCCTGCTTTTTTTTTTAATTGGCAGTACTGTGTTAGAACTTGGCCTTGTGCTGGTTAAGCCGATGCTCTACTTGAGCCATAAGAATTCTAAAATATTTTATAGAGTCAGTTACTAGTGGCTCACACTTGTAATACTAGCTATTTAAGAGACAGAAACCACTGGGTACAGGTGGTTTATGCTTGTAATCCTAGCTACTCAGTAGGCTGAGATCTGAGGATCACGTTCAAAGGCAACCCGGGCAGGAAAGTCCGTGAGACTCTTATCTCCAATAAAAACCACTAGAAAACTGGAAGTGTTATTGTGGCTCAAGTGGTAGAGCACTGGCCTTGAGCTGAAGAGCGCAGGGACAGCGCCTAAGCCCAGAGTTCAAGCCCCACAACCGACCCCCCCCCTTCCAAAAAAAGAAAAAAATCTAACCACAAATTCTAAGTTTTTGAGCTAAACTTTATTCTTTACTGTTATTTCTTCGAGTTACAAGGTGATTTCACTGGGAAATGTTCTATAGAAATTACTCTTGCATTGATAGTTGTAAAAATTCAACTAGGTAGAGTTTTGTGTTAAAATTGTGCTGGGGAGGAGGGGAGGAGAGAGGAGAAAGGATTGCCAGTGGTGTGGATGGCTCATGTCTGTAATCCTAACTGTCCAGGAGGCTGAGATCTAAGGATCATGGTTGGAAGCCAGCCTGGTCAGGAAAGTCCCTGAGACTCTTATCTCCAATTAACCAGCAAAAAATTGGAAGTGGAGCTGTGGCTCAAGTGGTAAAGCACTATAGCCTTAAGTTAAAAAAAAAAAAAAAGCTCAGAACAGTGCCCAGACCCTGAGTTTAAGCCCTAGGACCAGCACAGAGCCTCCCTAATCCCCCCAAAATAGACCAAATTCTTGAGTCTCAGTTTGTGTTATTCTTATTACTATTATGTTTTAAAGTTTTTAAATTGTTACTATGAAGGTGATGTATAGAGGAGTTACAGTTACATAAGTCAGGTAATGAATAATGAATACTTTTTTTTTTTGGGTCCAGTTGTGGGGCCTGAACTCTGGGCGCTGTCCCTCAGCTCTTCAGCTCAAGGCTAGCGCTCTACCACTTGAGCCACAGCGCCACTTCTGGCTTTTTTTCTTTTTGCTTATGTGGTGCTGAGGAATTGAACTCAGGGCCTCATGCATGCAAGGCAAGTGCTCTACCACTGAGCCACCTTCCCAGCCCTGAATACTTTCTTTTTGGACAGTGGCATCTCTTCTCTCATCTCTCCTAGTTGTCACCTCCCTCCCAAGTTGTATAGTTCATTTTCAGGGTAGTATCTAGTGAGTACTATTGCTGCATTTGCTCACTTTTTATTTTTTTGGTGTGGGTATTAATCTCAGAGTGTTGTACCACTTAAGCTACACCCTAATTCAAAACCAGTTTTCTTAATAGAGTCTTGAAAGTTGACTTTGAATTCAAGTGATAATGAAGCTTTTGGTTTTTGTAGGTCTGCTTTATAAATTTTAAAGTTATATTTGGTATAAATAGGTCTGAGTCAGTATGCTTCGTGACAGTGTTTATTGTATGTTTGTTACTGTTGTTCATATAGGTGCTGCCTATTGTCAGTTTATGGACATGCTATTCCCTGGCTCTATTGCCTTGAAGAAAGTGAAATTCCAAGCTAAGCTAGAGCATGAATATATCCAGAACTTCAAAATACTACAAGCAGGTTTTAAGAGAATGGGTGTTGACAAAGTAAGTATATTTTATTCCTTCAGCTAGGTTTTTCCTTTTTTTTGTTTGTGTGCCATTGTTGTCTTGCTGGGTACTCTTTATTAGTCAGGGCCTCTTGCTCTCTTTTAGGTTATTCATAATTCATTGTATATGTGTATGGTTGGTTTGTGCTATAAATGTCTTGCTATGTAGCCCAGGCTGATGCCATACTTGATCTTTCTTCCTCAGTCTCCTGAGTACAGGTATTATAGGTATTCAGTACCATGCCTGGCCATAGATTTTTTTTTTCTTTATAGTAGAGTGGCACTTTTATCACATATTAAAATGTGTGGCTTATGTAAAATTGACATTTTTTTTTGTTGGTCATGGGGCTTGAACTCTGGGCCTGGGCGCTGTCCCTCAGCTCTTCAGCTCAAGGTGAGCGCTCTACCACTTGAGCTACAGCACCACTTCCGGTTTTCTGGTGGTTTATTGGAGATAGGAGTCTCCTGCCCGGGCTGGCTTTGAACCGCGATCCTCAGATCTCAGCCTCCTGAGTAGCTAGGATTACAGGCGTGAGCCATCAGCGCCCAGCTAAAATTGACATTTTTGTTGGTGATGTTAGGTGTAGGGCTTGAACTCAGGCCTTGGGTGCTTCCCCTAAGCTTTTTTGCCTAAGGTCCAGCACTCTACCACTTTGAGTCACAGTGCTACTTCTGGTTTTTGGTTAATTGGAAATAAGAGTCTCACAGATTTCTCTGCCTGGGCTGGCTTGGAACTGTCAATTCTCAGATCTCAGACTCCTGAGTAGGTATGATTACAGGCATGAGCTATTAGCCCCTGGTGTATATGTAATATATATGATGTTTGTTGTTTTGTCATTTCAGATTCCTTTTTATAAATTTGAAATATTTTAAGGGGTTAGTGCTAAGTTCTCTAAAATATTTTTTCTACCTTTGACAGAGTTTTGTAGTGATTGACCTGTGGATAGGTTTGATGCTTGCCAAAAACCCTTTGCTTTGAACTAAACAGTCTTGATTTTTCTTTACAGATAATTCCTGTGGATAAATTAGTAAAAGGAAAGTTTCAAGACAATTTTGAATTCGTTCAGTGGTTCAAGAAATTTTTTGATGCGAACTATGATGGAAAAGACTATGACCCTGTAGCTGCCAGACAAGGTCAAGAAACTGCAGTGGCTCCCACCCTTGTTGCTCCAGCTCTGAATAAACCCAAGAAACCTCTTGGCTCTAGTGGTGCAGGTAAAAAAACACCCTCAGGAGTCTAACTCTCATTTCCTGCAGGAAATAACTCCCTTTTATTTTTTCCCCTCTATCTCCTTACTTTATCCTGTCATCCTAAAATAAATCCTTGCTAAAACGTTACAAAAACCAAACCAAACCAAAAACATCCCTTCCTGACCTCATTTCTAGTAACTCCTGGTAATCTCATTTATTCCAAATTGAATCAGAATTTTTTGGCATTTTTTGCTGTTAGGCCTTGTACATGGTGGAGGGGTGCTCTTAATACCGAGCTATATATACCTTCAGCCTTTAATCAGAGAGTTTTTGTTTTTGATACTGCACCTTGAACTCAACTTGCTACATGTTGAACTAAGCCTTGAACTCTTGCTTGGCCTTTTTGCTCATGGCTGGTGCTCTTACCACTTGAGCCATATCTCTAGTTCTGGCTTTTTTTTTGTCGGTCTTGGGGCTTGAACTCTGGGTCTGGGTGCTGTCCCTCAGCTCTTTTTCTTTTTTTGGGGGGGAGAAGGGGTCCGGTCGTGGGGCCTGAACTCTGGGCCTGGGCGCTGTCCCTCAGCTCTTCACCTTAAGGTTAGCGCTCTACCACTTGAGCCACAGTACCACTTCCGGCTTTTTTTCTGCTTCTGTGGTGCTGAGGCACCCAGGGCCAAATGCATGCAAGGCAAGCACTCTACCACTGAGCCACCTTCCCAGCCCACGTCCCTCAGCTCTTCAGCTCAATGCTGGCACTCTACCACTTGAGCTACAGCTCCACTTCCAGTTTTCTATTGGTTTATTGAAGATAAGAGTTTTACGGACTTTCTTGCCTGAACTGGCTTTGAACTGCGATCCTTAGATCTCAGCCTCCTGAGTAGCTAGGATTACAGGTGTGAGCCACCACCTGGCTTAGTTCTGGCTTTTTGAAGGTTAATTGTTGATAAGAGTCTCACCAACAATTCTCTGATTTGAGTCTCCTGAGTAGCTAGGATTATAGGCATGAGCCACTTGCACCAGCTTAATCAGTATCAGTATTTTTTGAGCAACAATTGGTTTGAGAATCTCCACAAGATAGTCCTAGGGATGTGGAAAAAATGTGCTTATGTTTTGTCATAAAGCAGATCTGTACTTGTTCTTTGTAGCTCTAGGTGAGCCCTTTGGCATCTGTGCAGCATTTTCCTCCCCTATAGAATGGGAAATTTATTACTTGCCACAGAAGTTATTCTTGAGTTCCGAATGAGTTACTATATGCTATTTGGCAAAGCTTTTAGTTATATGGAATAGATTCCTAAGGTTGGCTCACATAAGTTGCTTTAGTTATATAGAAAATAAGGGCATGTTACAGAACCTTCGGAAGTTAAATATACTATGTAGTAGGATATGACTTGAGTAAGTATGACTTGCTCTGATGTTGACAAGATGTAGAAGGCAGAGGGAGGTGATTTTCAGGAATTAATTGGCTTAGTAGGTTTTCCAAGATGTGTTTATAGTAGTATATTCATGGGATATGCCATGTGGGGGCAAGGTTGGTGTTCTACCAATCTTGTCACTCCTTTTCCATATGGCAAGAAGATTAGTTAAGGTCCCAGAGTACCCTGAGAGAGGCTGGTGAATTTGGGTAGAAAGAATGGGTGCAGGGCTGGGAAGGTGGCTCAGAGTGCTTGTCTTGCATGCATGAGGCCCTGGGTTCGATTGCTCAGCACCACATAAGCAGAAAAAGCCAGAAGTGGCGCTGTGGCTCAAGTGGTAGAGTGCTAGCCTTGAGCTGAAGAGCTGAGGATCAGCGCCCAGGCCCAGAGTTCAGGCCCGACAACCAACAAAAAAAAAAAAGAAAGATAGAATAAAAAGAACGGGTGCGTTGAGTACTTAAGAAAGCCAGGCGCTGGTGGCTCAGGCCTATAATTCTAGCTACTCAGGAGGCTGACATCTGAGGATCATGGTTTAAAGCCAGCCCTGGCAGGAAAGTCCATGAGACTATCTCCAATAAAACCAACTGGAAGTGGCGCTGTGGATCAAGTGGTAGAGGGCTAGCCTTGAGCTGAAGAGCTGAGGGACAGCACCCAGGCCTAGAGTTCAAACCCCATGACCAACCAAAAAAAAAGACCTCAAAAAAACAATTGGAGATATTATACCTTCACCCGTGTAAAGTGTTTGTATTTATTTAGTGTATTCAAAGAGTTATGTCACCATCACCACAATTTTAGAACATTTACATCACCTAAAAAGAAACCTCTTGTTTGTTCTATTGCAGTCACTTCTCATTTTCCCCTAACTCTCTGGAGAAACCACTAATCTGTTTTCTGTCTGGATTTGCCTATTCTGGATATTTTGTGTAAATGATATAGAATGCAAGATCCTACCTTGCATTTGTGGTCTTTGTGTCTGGGTTCTTTTACTCAGTGTATCTTCAAGTTTCCAGTGGTAAGAATGCTATACCATTTAGTTACACTTCATTTTTATTGGAGCATAATATCCCATTGTATGTCTATACTTCATTTAGTTATTCATCAGTTGATGGTCATTTGAGATGTTTCTGCATTTTGGTTCCTATGTTGCTGTGAAGATTCATCTATAGTTTCTATGTGGACGTGTTTTCATTTCTATATGTATTGTGGAGTAGAATTCCTGGGTCACATGGTAACAGTCTTAAACCTTTTGCAGAGCTAACCTTTTGAACAGAGTCACTGTTTTCCAAAGTGGCTGAACTATTGACAATACCATGAACAGTATTTGATGGTTCTAATTTCCTAGTTACTGTATGATTTTATTCTTTTTTTTTTTTTTTTGGTTGGTCGTGAGGCTTGAACTCTGGGCTTGGGCACTGTCCCTCACCTCTTCAGCTCAAGGCTAGTGCTCTACCACTTGAGCCACAGCGCCACTTCTGGCTTTTTTCTTTTTGCTTATGTGGTGCTGAGGAATTGAACCCAGGGCCTCATGCATGCAAGACAAGCGCTCTACCACTGAGCCACCTTCCCAGCCCCTGCTTTTATTCTTTAATTGTGTAGAATGGCAACTGCTTAGATAACCTTTACATTTCATATTTTAGATGCTGATAACAGTTAAGTGGAGACTTACAATAAACATTTTGTCTTCAGGAGAAAAATGCCAAAGAGAACTATCCAGAGAAAATATCTGCTACTGTGGGCAAAAAGCCTGTGGTTATTTTGGCTTGTTGGGAAGATTAGATATTGCTTCTCTCTCTCCCTCCCTCTCTCTTTCTCTCCTCCTTTCTTTCTTCTGTAATGGGGCTTGAACTCAGAGCCTGGGTGCTTTCCCTGAGTTTTTTTTTTTTTTTTGTACTCTCCCCCACCTCCCCAGCCCAGCTTGGCTTTGCATTGTGATCCTCAGATGTCAGCCTCCTGAGTAGCTAGGATTACAGGCATGAGCCACTGGTGACCTGGTGCCTGGCACTTTTTTCTCTTTTTCTTTTTTTTTTTTTTGTGCCAATCCTAGAGCTTGAACTCAGGGTGAGGGGTCTGTCCCTGAGCTTCTTTCTCTCAAGGCTAACACTACTACTTTAGCCACAGCTCTATTTCCAGCTTTTTGTTAGTTAATTTGATACAAGAATCTCACGGACTTTGCTGCTCAGGCTGGCTTCTAACTGTGATCCTCAGATCTTAGCCTCCTGAGTAGCTAGGATTACAGGCACGAGCTATCAGAGCTGTTTTGTTTTTGTTTTTTTTTTTCCTTGATGCTGCTAGGTAGGTGCTCTTACCACTTGTGCCATTCCTCCAGTGCTATTCTTGATTATTTTAATTTACAGATTCATTAACTGGTTTATTGCTTCATCTGCTTTAAGTACTGAGAGAAGTCTATAGGTTCTAGTTAGTGAGATTCTTCTCTAACCCTTCTAAATACCTTCTAAAAGGAAAGTATAATTATAGTAGTGATAGTAGATTATTTCAGTCTTATAGATGTCTTCCTTCTTTTTTTGAAAAAATAAATTTATTCAAGTGTTGTATAGAGGGTTATCGTTTCATAAGTCAGGCAATGAGTACTTTTTTTTTTTTTTTTTGCCAGTACTGGGGCTTGAACTCAAGGACTGGGCATGGTCCCTGAATTTCTTTTGCTCAAGGCTAGCACTCTTATTACTTGCCACAGCTCCACTTCTGGTTTCTTCTGTTTGTGTGATAGTGAGGAATTGAACCCAGGGCTTCATGCATGCTAGGCAAACGCTACCACTAAGCCACATTCCCAGCCATGAGTCTATTTTTTGGGGGGACAGTGTCACCCTTTCCTTCACTGTCCCCCAGTTTCCTCTTCCCATCCCTGTCCACAGGTTACATAGTTCATGTTCTACATGGTGTCTACTGAGTATGACTGTTGCATTTAAGATTTGCCCCTTCATTTCTGTGTCCCCTCTTTAGCCCCCCAAAAGATAGAAAAAAGAACAAAACAACAAAAAGCAAAAATAAAACTACTGCCACCCCCCCAACAAAAACCCTTAATGTTTCCATTTCCTAGAATTTATTTTGATAAATAGTATGTTAAGTGTTCAGATGTGTTATGCTTTTGGGTTTCTCCTCTATGACTGACTATCCTCCTTTAGTCTCATCACTGTGTATGCCTTGAGTTCTATATCCCCTTTAGGAAAAATTTTTGACAGTATTGGAGTTTGAACCCAGGGCCTCATGCTTTCTAGGTAGATATTCTGGTTCATGAGCCTTTTTTAAATTCTTAGTTATTTTTCAGGTAGGATCTTGCATTTTTGCCTGGGTTTGGCCTCAGACTGCAATCCTCCTCCCTATGGCCTCTGTGTATCTGAGATCTGAGGCAAACTACCTTACTGATTGAAATGCTATTTTGTCAACTTTTGGCCCAGGCTGGCCTTGAATTGTGATCCTTTCTGTCCTCACCTTTCCAGTAGCTGTGATTTATAGATGTGAGCCACTGCACCTGACAACTTCTTCATTCATCTAATCTAGGGATACTGCAGTTATGAGTTAGGAGGGTTCTAGTTTTCCTTATGGGGTACAGAAGCCACTGGTAGCAGCTGGGATTGTGATAGTCTTCTAGCAGGAAGTTTGCCTATTAGCCATGTAGCTGCCTTTTTGTGAGTTTTGTTGGGATAAGTTAATGTGGCTCACCTGTACCTCCCATAATGGCTGTGGGCCTCTTTCAGATGATAGTCTGTTCACCACAGCAGAGAACAAGCCTTGCTGGAGAACTTACTCCCAGCACAAAAGAGTGCCGCTAAAATTGGTACTTTAGTGGCTCAGGTAGAGCAATCCGTGAGTAAAAGCAAATGTCAATATTGAGTTTGAGTCCTGGTATTGGAGAAGGAATAACAGCAAAAAAAGACACTTCAGCCTGCTGTCAGGATGAAGAACTTTTTTTTTTTTTTTGGGCCATTTTTGAGGCTTGAACTCAGGGCCTAGTCACTGTCCCTGAGCTTTTTGCTCAAGGCTAGCACTCATCCACTTGAACCCAGCCTCACTTCTAGCTTTTTGTGTTCATGTGGTACTGAGGAATTGAACCCAGGACTTCATGCATGCTAGGCAAGCATTCTTCTACCACTAAGCCATATTCCAGTCCAATACTTTTTTTTTTTTTGTCCTCGTCTGGGGCTTGTATGACTGGGCAGTGTCCCTGAGCTTTTGTGCTCAAGGCTAGTGTTCTACCATTTGAGCTATAGCTCCACTTCAGGCTTTCTGGGTGATTAGTTGGAGATAAAGAGTCTTGAGGATTTCCTGCCAGGCTGGCTTGAAACTATGAACCTCAGATCTCAGCCTCCTGAGTTGCTAAGATTACAGGTGTGAACCAGTGGTACCTGGCAAAAACCACTTGACAAATGGGTGTTGTTTTGCAGGCTGGTGCTTTCTAGCATTTGCTGAACACCTGTGGAAAGCAGTTGGTCAAAGCCTTCCCTTACCATCTTGTGGATTTCTGTTTGTTTTTGAAATGTCTCTTAATGTTTAATCCTCTCAGCTCCACCGAGGCCCATTTCAACACAGAGAACTACTGCGACTCCTAAGGCTGGCCCAGGGGTGGTGCGAAAGAATCCTGGTGTGGGCAACGGGGATGATGAAGCAGCTGAATTGATGCAGCAGGTGGGCACCTTCTATGTCCAGGTTGTGTCACTGTGGAACTTCCATGATACAGGGATCAGGGAGACTTGACGCCTTCAGAACAGACCTTGACACACAGCTCTCCTGTGGGAGCAAGCCTGGGGATGGCCAAGCATTAGGTGTTCTTCTGATTCTAGTGTGACAGAAATGTAATGTCTGTTTGGAAACCAGTTGTAGAGTAAAACTCTGTAAGATATTTTTGGGATGATCTCAGGTTTCTGGGATCCATAAAGTCAAGGATATAGCAGGGTTACTGTGTATCTTGAGTTTTCACTTGCCCAGCCTACATGCGTCTGGCTTCAAGGCACAGGTCAGTTACATCTGAATGGGGAATTGAAGTTGTTTGTTTAACTGAGGTTTATAGAAAGTTCTTTTACTCAACATTGACAATTGTAATTATTCATTGCAATTACTCTGGGCAAATTGCTGCTAAACATTAGGGAGAATACCAAGACATGGAAGACATGTCCTGCACCTAGAAATGTAGTTGGGGAAGATTTACTTGGTGCCAGCCTATGATCCAGTCCCAGGTGAGGATTATGGAAAGTGATGGGTTTCGGGTTCTACGTCTGTGTTTGTCCCAGGCTTCTTTAGGTTTTTTTTCTTTCCCCATTTTTAGTTTTAAGAGTTACTGAAATGTTTTGATTGCCCTTTCCTGGAAGCAATTATAGTTAGGGTTGCCTTGAATTACTCAATTGTTTTACTGGGACTGAATGAAGATTTTCAATGTTCAATTGAATAGGGTTTTTAATCTGTGTTTGAGTTTGATCAGAGACCATATCTTTTGGGCTAGAAGTATGTCTGATACTTTATTGATCTACTAATGTCAGGTATCTCTCCTCTTTTAATGTTTTATGCAGGTCAAAGTATTGAAACTTACTGTTGAAGATTTGGAGAAAGAGAGAGATTTCTACTTCGGAAAGCTAAGGAACATTGAATTGATTTGCCAGGAGAATGAGGGGGAAAATGACCCTGTATTGCAGAGGATTGTAGACATTCTTTATGCCACAGATGTACGTGTTCATATGGAGATATTTTCTTTAGCCTTTTAAAAAATAAGCTATATTAAGCAGCACATATTGTAAGTTTATATTTGGTGATGTGAGATCAGATAAAGTACAAACATTTTCAAAAGTTTCTTGAGGTACATCAGGCACTGGTGGCTCACACTTACAATCTTAGCTACCCAGAAGGCTGACATCTGAGGACTGAGGTTCAGAGGCAGCCTGGGCAGACAAATGTGGGAGAATCTTACCTCCAGTTAGTCAACAAAAAGCTGAAAATGGAGATATGGCTCAAGTGGTAGAGGACCAGCAAAAGCTAGAAGTGGAGGTATGGCTCAAGTGATAGAGTACCAGTTGTGATTTCAGGCAACTGTACCAGCACATGTGTACATGCTTTCACTCACACAACTTTGAGGGTAAATGTGATGGTTCTCTCTTTTGCCTTTAAGAAGCAGGTCTAGGGGCTTGGAATGTGGCTCAGTGGTAGAGTGCGTGCCTAGCATATATAAAGCCCTGTGTTTGAATCCTTAGTACCACATAAACAGAAGTGGTGCTGTTGCTCAAGAGGTAGAGTGCTAGCCTTGAAGAAAAGAAGCTCAGGGACAGTACCCCAGGACTACTGGGGCCAAAAAGAAGCACTAGTCATTTTTTATTTTTTTTCTCAGTGGTGGGGCTTGAACTCTGGGCCTAGGCACTGTCCCTCAGCTTTTCAGCTCAGGGCAAGTGCTCTACCACTTGAGCCACAGTGCTACTTCCGGTTTCCTGGTGGTTAATTGGAGATAAGAGTCTTACGGACTCTCCTGCCAGGACTGGCTTTGAACCATGATGTTCAGATGTCAGCCTTCTGAATAGCTAGGATTATGGGCATGAGCCACCGGTGCCCAGCAACACTAGTCACTTGTGTGATATGTGCTTGATATGTGATAGACACAAGATATCTAGGTAGAGAGGCTTTTAGTATGAGGAAAGTGAGCCACAGTAGAAATCAGTCATATTCTTGGTTGAGTAAGTTTTCTCCTTGCATTTTCCCTTTTCAGGAAGGCTTTGTGATACCTGATGAAGGGGGCCCACAGGAAGAGCAAGAAGAGTATTAACAGTCTGGACCAGCAGATCAATATTGAATTCTTCACTCCAAAATCATGTGCTTAACTGTAAAATACTCCCTTTTATTATTCCTAGAGGATTCACTGGTTTCTTTTCATAAGCAAAAAGTACCTCTTCTTAAAAGTGCACTTTGCAGAAGTTTCACTCCTTTTCTGATAAGTTTGAGTTAGGAGCTTATACCTTGTAGCAGAAGCAGTATTAACATCTAGTTGGTTCACCTGGGAACAGAGAGGCTGACCATGGGGCTCAGCGTGTGGATACTGGTCACACTGAATTGCTGAAGAAGGTGTTTGGTGTAACACTGAGGTGGCACCCTCAAATAGAGACATGTAAAGACTGAATTGAATTTTAAGCTAATGTGAAATCTTGGCAAAGAACGTTTTAATAAATGCCTTAAGAGTATTTAAAATATGCTTCCATATTTCAAAATAGAACATGTAACCTGACAGGAGATATTATGTGTCTGACTTTGTGTCTGGGAAGGAGGGGCCAGACTTTGGGACCTTTATAGCCTGTTGTGTCAGGCCTTACAGGGCTGCTTGAATCCTCACAGGCCACACCTTTGGCCCCAAAGTGGAAGTTTAAAAATTGCTCTGTAAGGCCATTTGGTATCATTGGCCAGATGCATCCCCGCTACTAGCAAGTGGCATGGTTGCCTGGGTGAATGGTGTGTTTCAGTCCTGAGATGGTTTGAGGTGAAGACCTAGATTTTCATTGAGCAGTCCTCTGATTTATTCAACTATCTTTGGAATTGCTTTGCATTGTGTGTTTTTGGGAAATGAGATACCCCCCCCCCCCCTTTTTTTTTTAAATCTAACAACTAGTTTTGGGAACTTGCCCACATCTCTGGGATTCAAATGGGAATTGTGTCCCATTTTACTGTTTTTTAAGTTTACATTGAACATATTTCTCTTTTCTGCTCCCTTTGTCCACTGGGAGCTCCTCTTTGGCTCCTTAAGTTTGCTGCTTAGTGTTGGAAGTACAGCAGGCAGGTGATCATGCTGCAAGTTCTTGCTGGACCTCTGGCAAAGGGAGTGATCTTTGACGGCCAGTTACCTTGGGATCTACAAGGCTGGGGTGTTTTCCATATCTGCTGTTCACAGCTCTCCACTGTTATCTGGATACTTTGCCAGTGCACTAATCTCTTTGGAGATAAAATTCACTAGTGTGTTACTAAATGTCATATTTTTTTTTTTTGCAGAAGATACAGTACTATGTCTGAATTAATTATTAATATTTAAAAGATTTCATTCCTTCTCCTTCATTTGCTTTGCCCATGGCCTAGTCAGTCCCTTTGTTTGGCAGAATTCTGCAAAATGTATTTCACCCACTACTGAGATTGTTCAGTCCCTGATGTGTTTGTATTGATTTGTTTCTGGTGGTAGCTTGTCCTAAAATGTGTGTAGAAAGCAAGGTATTTTATGATAAAATTGTTGTGTAGTGCATGCTTTGCGTGGAATTCAGAGGGAAACCCAGATTCATTGATTAACAATGCCAAAAATGCAAGTAACCAGCCATTGTTGAAAGGACAGTGGTGCTATTTCTCTTTTGTGGCCTTTTATTAGACTTCTGTTGCCCGGAAATCCATTTTATTGGGAACCCATTTTCCACCTGGTCTTTCCTGACAGGGTTTTTTTCTACTTTAAACAGTTTCTAAATAAAATTCTGTATTTCAAGAGTGTTATGTCTTCTGGAATTTGTCTTGCCCTGACTATAAGCATTTAGGTTCTAGTGGTTAAGTAAGTACCTATGCTTTTTTCTTTTCTTTTTTTTTTTTTGGTTGGTCGTGGGACTTGAATTTAGGGCCTGGGCGCTGTCTACCAGTTTGAGCCATAGTGCTACTTCCAGTTTTCTGATGGTTATTTGGAGATCAGAGTTTCATGGACTTTCCTGCCTGGGCTAGCTTCCAATTGCGATCTTCAGATCTTAGCCTCCTGAATTGCTGGGATTACAGGCCTGAGTCACCAGCGCCTGGCATATGCTTTTTTCGTAAACAAAGACTGATAGAATTTTTTCCCCCAAATATGTTTTTTTTTTTAATTGTTTGGTCATGGGGATTGAACTCTGGGCCTGGGCACTCTCCCTGAGCTCTTTGGCTCAAGGCGAGTGCTCTACCACTTGAGCTATAATGCCACTTCCAGTTTTCTGGTGGTTAAGTGGAGAGAAAAGTCTCATGGCCTTTCCCTGCCCAGGCTGGCTTTGAACCTCAATCCTCAGATCTTAGCCTGTTGAGTAGCTAGGATAACAGGTGTGAGCCACTGGCGCCTGGCAAAATAAAATTTTTTTTAAAAGTCTGCTTCCTTTCTTCACATTGCACTTCTCAGCCTCCTGCTTTTTTAAATTCATAGCCAGCCTGCCCTTTCCTTTGAGAAATGCAGCAGAACAGTGCTTGGTGATGACCATACTTGGCCAGAATGTTTTGTTTTTCCTGAAAGCATGTTTTGAGGGTAATTCGCACAAACTCAGCTTATAAGAAAAGTTGGCAGGGGCTGGGAAGGTGGCTCAGTGGTAGAGTGCTTGCCTTGCATGCATGAGGCCCTGGGTTCGATTCCTCAGCACCACATAAGCAAAAGGAAAAAAAGCCGGAAGTGGCGATGTGGCTCAAGTGGTAGAGTGCTAGCCTTGAGCTGAAGAGCTAAGGGACAGTGCCCAGGCCCACAGTTCAGGCCCCACAACCGGACCCAAAAAAAAAAAAAAGAAAAGTTGGCAACATTTTTTCTTAACTTTATGAAGTCCTCTACCTTTACAAATGGATTCAAAAGATGATTCATTGCTATTTTCAATGTGAAATAAAGTTAGATGGGTGGAAAGTAGTTTTGTGTATCATTTTATTTTTTATTATCTTTAAGTAGTTGTATAAAGAAGTTCCCATTCTACAAAACAGTATATGAGTACAAAGTGTCTGACAACATTGTCACCCATCTCCTAACCCATCCCTTCTCTCACTTTTTTTCTTTAATTGAGATTAGGTGATTACCTAAATTTCACATATTTCACAGTATTGTGGAATAGTGATACTTAGTTAAAGTCACAAACACATTTTAACCTTCACAAGGCAAATTGTCATTATCATGGTCTATACAGTTTGTGAATTCCATGAGCTTTGACAATACAAGTTATTTTTTTCCACATCAGGTGATGTTTATATTTATTTCCTTTTGCTTAGTGTAGGCTGTTCTGACTTATTCTGTTCCTCTTCCTGGCTTCCCTCGGTTGCATGAATATATCTTACCATATATATGGTCAAGAACATGGAGTCATTTAGCAATGATATGACAAAATGGGTGGCTGTCCTTTGTTGTGTATCACTTTAGAGTACTTACTTAGCTATTATTTTGGACACTGGAAATCCAATTTGATTTTGGTTTACATTACTTTCTCTGAAGTTAGTGGTATGATACTTTCCTTGAAATGTTAACGTACCTCGAGAAGGAACTTGATACTGTCCTCATCCTCTATAAGATGATATCTTCAGCAGGACGTGGAGTTTGTGAAGATGCTACTAGGTGCTGTCAGCTGAGAAGTTACTTGGTAAGAAGTGAAACTGATAGATACTCTGTGCCTGTGACCTTAGTCTATTTCGACCTAGTTCGTGTGTGTGTGTGTGTGTGTGTGTGTGTGTGTGTGTGTGTGTGTGTGTGTGTGTGTGTGTGTGTGTGTGTGTGTGTGTGTGTGTGTGTGTGTGTGTGTGTGTGTGTGTGTGTGTGTGTGTGTGTGTGTTTTGGTTGTGGGGTTTGAACTCAAGGTCGGGGTGCTGTCCCTGAGCTCTTTTTGCCCAAGGCCAGCACCACTGAGCCACAGTACCACTTGTGATTTTCTGGTGGTTTAGTAGAGATGAGAGTCTCGGGAACTTTCCTGCCTGGACTGGCCTGCAATCAGATCTTAGCTTCCTGATTAGCTAAGATTACAGGCCTGAGTTGGTACTGGGCAGCCTAGCTGTTTAGGCTAAGACATAAAATCTTTTTGTGACAAATTCAGGTTAGCCCACCAGAGCAATAAACTTAGATAGGTTATGTGGTTTGGCTGGCAAGTTCTGTGTTGCATAAAGGGTAAACAGAGGGGTTCTCTGCATAGATTTGGATTCAGGATTCATTCCTTAGCCTTCTCTTCACAATCACCTGGGGAACTTGTTTGGCATAATGTATTTGTAAAATCCGTCCCTCAAATTCTAAAGTTAGGAGATGAAGAATCTGGGTTTTCACGTAGGAAATATAGATTCTCTAGTGGTCTGAACTTGGGCCATAGCAGATGTCTGCAAAGAGAACATCAGATTTAAGGTCTAGCTTTGTAAGCTTTAAGCTAATTGATGGTTTTGTTTTTTTTTTTTTTTGGTTGGTCATGGGGCCTGAACTCTGGGCCTGGGTGCTTTCTCTCAGCTCTTCAGCTCAAGGCCAGGGCTCTACCACTTGAGCCACAGTGCCACTTCCAGCTTTTTCTGCTTATGTGGTGCTGAGGAATCGAACCCAGGGCCTCATGCATGCAAGGCAAGCACTCTACCACTGAGCCACTTTTCCAGCCCCTTTCTTTTTCTTAACTGCAAAGTAAAGATGAGGGTGTTTGACAGGGTGAACACCCCTTTTGGGTGTTAGTTGACTATGAGAGAGCTAATGAGAAAAAAAAGCAATTGTGGCCAGGCACTGGTAGTTGACACCTCTAATCCTAGATGTTCAGGAGCCTGAACATCTGAGGATTGCAGTTCGAAGCCATCTAGGGCAGGAAAGTCAATCAGACTTCTCTCCAATTAACTACCCTTTAAAGCCAGAAGTAGAGCTGTGGCTCAAGTAGTAGTATGCTGGCCTTGAGCAGAAAAGATCAGGGACAGTGCCCAGGCCTGAGTTTAAGCCCAGGATTGGCACCAAAAAAAGAAAAGCACCTACAATGGGAGAAGCTCTGAACAGATGAAATAGATTTTAAAAAGTATAGAAAAGGGTTTTTGTATCCTTATGAGAATTCAGGAGGAGGGCATAGCTGAGTATCGAGTATTTGAATATTTTGCAAAATAAGTAACATCTTTTTAATGTTTCTTTTTCAGCTTGTAGGACAAGTTAAATTTGTTTGTTTATTGCCAGTCCTGGGGCTTGAACTCAGGGACTGAGCTCTGTCCCTGAGCTTCTTTTGCTCAAGGCTAGCACTCTACCACTTAAGCAACAACGTCTCTTCTGGCTTTTTCTGTTTATGTGGTAGTGGGGAATCGAACCTGGGGTTTCATGCATGCCAAGGCAAGCACTCTACCACTGAGCCACATTCACAGCCCCCAGACTATAGTTTTTTTATCCTGTTTTTCTCCAAGTGGAATCAAAGTCTAAACGTATTTCACCATTTTCTTCTTCCTCTCCTTTTCCTTTTTCTTCTTTTTCTTTTGGTGCTGGTACTGGGGCTTGAGCTCCAGGTCTAGAGCTTTTACCTGACTTTTTCACTCAAGGCTGGCAGTTTCCTATTTGGGCCACACCTCCTCTTCCTACTTTTTGCTGGTTAATTGGAGATAAGGGTCTCGAGGCCTTTTCTGCCAAGCTAGCTTTGAACCTCGATCCCCAAACCTCAGTCTCCTGAGTGGCTAGGATTATAGATGTGAGCCAATTACTTGATTTCATTGGTTAAAAAAATTTCCTTCCCTTTTCCTTTCTCTTTCCTTCCTCTCTACCTTACCTTTTCTTTCCTGTGATGGTACTAAAGTTAAAACTCAGGCCCTCTTGTTTTCTTGGCAGAGAGCCATTCCCCCTGTTCTTTTTTGCTTTTACCTTTTCAGTTAGAGTCTAACTTTGTTGATGCTGGACTTGAAGTATAATCTTCCTACCTCTGCCTTCCAAGTAGCTGGAATCCTGAGACATACATTACTATACCTGGCCCTTCTTCAGTTACTGTTTTCTAGGGTGTCATACAGTTTTAACAATTGTTCTGTAAGATTTAGTATGGGGAACTCATTTGATGGTACTTACCATAGGTGGTAGTTTTTGCTTAGTCCACAAATCCTAGGCTTTTAAGCCTGATCAGCCTGTTCATATTAGCTTGCTAGCATGTGAGTGACCCAAATCTGACCATTGTCAGCAGGGTGGAAGTAATTGCTTTGAACTAAACTGAACTCTCTCTTGTGATTAATTCCTGTGAATCACTAGTCATTTTTCTGCTGTTAGCAATATGTCATACTTTTGAAATCACATTCAGTTAAAAAAATTTTAAACCATACTTATTTCAGAATTTGTGTTATATTTTCTTTTTTTTCTCATAGTTTTTGAAAGCTAAGGTATAAGTTGAGTGTGTGAAGTTGTTCTCTAAAAGCCCAAGAAAAGATTCTATACTATTACACTGAACTTGACAGTAGTTGGAACCATTAATTTAGAGGACTTCAGATTGTTGTGTACCTATAACTTGTGAATGTCTTCTGGTTTAATTTGAATTGTTAAGTAATGTTAATTGTGACTTTGAAATGTAGCAGCTTTCTGTTGATGTTGCCAAGTAGCTTTATTAATTTATCAAGTCAAGCTAGCTGTAGAGTCAAATTTATAGGATCTTTAATCCAGGATCTTAAGACATCATTTCATAAAATGTATATGACCCACATTTCCTTATGTTTGGCTCTGAGTGTAAAGTGAGGGTAGCTACTAGAGACACACAGCTTGTGTGGGAAGAGGCAGTTCTTTATCCTGTGATCATCTGAAAACAAACCAGGTTCCACCTGGCACTTTGCAATGGCATCAAGAGGGAGGCACTGGATTTTAAGATGATCTATTAGCGATTTGAAATTCTGTAAGATATTTTGACTTGTTTGCAAAATTTTCTCCCTGAGGGTTAAAGGTGTGACTCAGGAAAAGAACACTTGCCTACCGTATCTGAGCTCTGTTCAGTCACCAGTACCATAAGGAAAAGAAATTTCTTCTTCAACTTCCTGCTGGGTGGGTTTAGTTTGAAATGTTTTGGTGTAGTCTGCAGGAATTATTGGTAAAGCTGGGTGGCTGAGCACAAGTATGAGGCAGAAGTGAAAAAATAATCTTAATTGTACCAACTACAGTTTTTAGCTTTAATTTCAGTTTTGGCCCAATAATGAGAGTGGAAGATTTTTCAGATGAGACTCAGTCCCTCAGAGTAAGTCTTAAGGCTGGCTTAACAGCTCTGTCTGGTTTCATAGTAGGTATGGAGATGAGTTTTTGAATTTAACCTTAATGGATGATTCACAAATTACAGTGTAGTTGTGTTTTTTTTTTGTTTTTTTTTTTTGAGTGAGAATCAGGCTGAGTTTATTAAGTAGGCGATTGGTTGGGTTGGGTGGTAGCTGTGCATCCTGGAAGCAGTAGTGGCTCCCAGATCAGGTACCTAGACACTGCAGGTTGATGTTGCTTTCAGGTCAGTCATGGAGTCTGAAAGGGACAGGGAAGGGACAGGGAAGGCAGTTTGTGCAGGAACCATGGCTGAGCAGATGATGCCTCTCTGCTACTTAAGGACTATTCATTGTCTATTGGAGACATTAGGTGCCCTGTACTTCTCTGGCACTCTAGCCAGCAGGCCAGAGTCTGCCCAGCCTCTGGTATCAGATAGAGTGCCTGGTACTCTGCATTGTAGTTCAAAGTCACATACAGGTATGCAGATTACATATGAAGGGATCTATGGGTTGAACCCCATATTTGACCTTTACTAGAATAAGTGTAGAAGACAGTGCTGTAATTAAAGGCCAAGGTCTTTCTCCAGCTTCTGCATTCCAGGACTACTGAGACTAGTTCACTGAAATGACCCTTACTGATTCCAGAGAGTTAATGGCATATCTGTAAAGGCCAATGGGATATTGAAACAAGAAAGAGTGTGAGAGTCACTCGTAGGAAATGTCTCTGGAGACTAATTTCCATCACCTGAAGGACAGTTTTTTAATTTTTTTGAAGACAAAAGTTTTTCCCTGTGGTCTATGTTGACCTGGAACTTAATCTTCCTGCCTCAGTGCTGAGATCTTTGGTGTGCCTGGATCAAACTTTGGTATTTTAATAAAAGTACTTTGGTTTTTACTTGAAGAAGCTTTGACAGGAGAAATAAGCTGCAGGGACCACCTCACTAATAACGTCCATTCCTGAAACATTATTTAATACAAGAATCGAACTGCATTTACCCAGGACTTGTGAGTTATCCTCATCTAAGCTTGAGTATTTTTCACATTTCTTTCCTCTTTTGTTTCTGGGGCAGGGGCAGGGGTGGGGGAGGGGGAGAGAGAGAGGAAGGGAGAGAGAGAGAGAGTGAGAGTGAGAGTGTACGGGTGTACCAGTACTGGGCTTGAACTCAGAGCCTGAGAGCTGTCCTTTAGTTTTTTTTTGCTCAAGGCTGGTGGTGTCCCACTTGAGCCACAGCTCCACTTTCTGCTCTTGGTTGACTAATTGGAGTTAAGAATCTCACAGACTTAGTTTATCACAACTCAGGAATGGTGTCTAGGCCCTGAGTTTGAGCCCCAGGACCAACATAAATAAATGCGGAGCGCTGGTGGCTCATGCCTGTAATCCTAGCTACTCAGGAGGCTGAGATCTGAGGATTGCAGTTTAAAGCTAGTCTGGGCAGGAAGTTTATCTCCAATAAACCACCAAGAAACTGGACGTGGCACTGTGGCTCAAGTGGTAGAACACTCACCTTGAGCTGAAGAGCTGAGGGACAGCACCCAGGCCCATGACCAAAAAAAAAAAAAGGCAAATAAATAGACTTTTAATCTGGGCTTTGGAGGCTTACTTTTATAATCCTAGATACTCAGGGTCTGAGATCTCTGTAGGATCACAGGCTTGTTGTTGTTTTTGTTGGTCGTGAGGTTTGAACTCGGCCTGGATGTTGTCCCTGCACTCTTCAGCTCAAGGTAAGCACTCTACTGCTTGAGCCACAGCACTACTTCCAGTTTTCTAGTGGTTATTGGAGATAACAGTCTCATAGGCCTGGGAATGTGGCTCAGTGGTAGAGAGCTTGCCTTGCATGCATGAGACTCGGGGTTAGATTCCTCAGCACCACATAAGCAGAAAAAGCTGGAAATGGCCCTGTGGCTCAAGTGGTAGCGTGCTAACCTTGAGCTGAAGAGGGACAGCACCCAGGCCCAGAGTTCAGACCCCACAACTGACAAAAAAAAGTCTCAGGGGCTTTCTTGACTGGGCTTTGAACCACGATCCTCAGATCTCAGCCTCCTGAGTAGCTAGGCTTACAGCCGTGAGTCACCAGTGCCCGGCTAGGATCACAGTTTGAAGTCATTGTAGGCAGAGAATCCTTAGAGATTCCATCTTCAAAATAACCACTAAAAAACCTGGCTGGGGGTGTAGTAACAAATGGTATAGCACCAGCTGAGTTCAAACTACAGTACCAAAAAAAAAGACTTTACTTTGACATTTCATTCATCCACTTTACATTTAGTGTTCTTTTTGGGGGGGGGGGGGTCTGGTCGTGGGCCTGAACTCTGAGCATGGGCGCTGTCCCTCAGCTCTTCAGCTCAAGGCTAGCACTCTACCACTTGAGCCACAGCGCCACTTCTGGCTTTTTTTTTTGCTTATGGGTGCTGAGGAATTGAACCCAGGGCCTCAAGCATGCAAAACAAGCACTTTACCACTGAGCTACTTTCCCAGTCCACATTTAGTGTTCTATGACAGTCCTTTTGTCTTTATTACTGGTTGAAATGGAGGCAGGAATTTTTTGTTACATTAACGTTCTTTGTTTTGTCCCAAGGAAAATGTTTTGTTTGCCAGTTGACATTGTATAGCATAGCATCCAGTTCCTCATAGAATGTGATTTAGCTGGCTCAAAGTGTAATTTTTTATTGTTGTTGGTTGTAGGGCTTGAACTCTGGGCCTGGGTGCTCTCCCTCAGCTCTTCAGCTCAAGACTAGCGCTCTGCCACTTGAGCCCAGCGCCACTTCCAGCTTCTTCTGTTTATGTGTTGCTTAAGAATCCAAGCCAGGGCTTCATGCATGCAAAGCAAGCACTCTACCACTGAGCCACCTTCCTAGCCCTAATTTTTTATTTTTTTTATTTTTGTTTTTTTGTGCTCCTGGGGCTTGAACTCAGGGCCTGGGCACTATACATGAACTTTTTTTTTTTTTTGGGGGGTCTGGTTGTGGGGCCTGAACTCTGGGCCTGGGTGTTGTCCCTCAGCTCTTCAGCTCAAGGCAAGCGCTCTACCACTTGAGCCACTGCTCCACTTCCGGCTTTTTTCTTTTTGCTTATATGGTGCTGAGGAATCGAACCCAGGGCCTTAGGCATGCAAGGCAAGCGCTCTACCACTGAGCCACCTTCCCAGCCCCTATACATGAATTTTTTTTTTTTTGGTTGGTCGTGGGGCTTGAACTCTGGGCCTGGGCGCTGTCCCTCAGCTCTTCAGCTCAAGGTGAGCGCTCTACCACTTGAGCTACAGCGCCACTTCTGATTTTCTGTTGGTTTATTGGAGATAGGAGTCTCACGGTCTTTCCTGAGACTGCCCGGGCTGGCTTTGAACCGCGATCCTCAGATCTCAGCCTCCTGAGTAGCTAGGATTACAGGCGTGAGCCACCAGCGCCCGGCTTACATGAATTTTTTTTGCTCAAGCCTAAACACTACCATTTGAGCCACAGTTCCACATCTGGATTTTTGATGTTTAGTTGGAGATACGAGTCTCATAGACTTTTGAACTACAATTTTCAGATGTCAGCCTCTTGAGTAGCTAGGATTATAGGCCATGATCCACCAGTGCCTGGCTTGTCTTTTATTTTTAATTGGATGGTTTAGTATCACATACATTAAACTACTTTCCCTGAACCACCAGTGCCTAGCATTCAGTTTTCTATTGGTACTTTCCAGCCTATTTGTGCTGTCTTCTGTCACAGCTCTAAGTTTAACTTCATTAAAAAAGAGTGTCTCATGTTGGATGGGCTGTGTGAGTATGGCTTGGGGGGTAGATTCTAGGACTATTAGATTCTTGATGTGGAATTCTCTCTTAATCCCTAGTTCTAAGTATGACTCTGAGGCCAGTGGAATCCCTCAGAGTTCCAATATGACTTTATAGAGGTGCTTGTCTTGGACTCAGGGACAAGCTGTCAAGATGTCGCAGTTGAAATTGGACTTGAAATCTAATACTTCCCTGATAACCAGCCTGTTTAGCTGGGGAGACCAAGTTGAGTCAGTGTGAGTGACTGGGTCATAGTCCCCCTCCAAAAATTGGATACCTTGGCCTGCATATGCCCTTCAATCAACTTTGCCCTATCAATGTCTACTCATCAATTATGGAGGACTCTAGTTACTGACCTTCCATCTTCCTGTGTGGTTTTCCAAACCTTCACCTAGTTCTATATCTGTATTTATTTTAGTTTAGTTTTTGCTAGTCCTGGGGCTTTAACTCGGCCTGGTCACTGTCCCTAAGCTTTTGTGTCCAAAGCTAGCAGCACCCTACCACTTAAGACCACAGCTCCACTTCTGGCTTTTTGTGGTTAACTGGTGATAAGAGTCTCATAGGCTTTACTGCCTGTGCTGGGTTCAGACCTCTATCTTCAGATCTCAGTCTCCTGAGTAACTAGGATTACAGGCGTGAGATACCAGCCTTCAGATCTGCATCTTCTACCTACCCATTCCCTCTTCACTCTGCTGTGGACAGGATAACTCTAGGGAATAGATTAAAGACAACAGCTTTTGGTTAATTGGACATAAGTGTCTCTCAGATTTGTCTATCCAGCCTGGCTTCAAATCATGATCCTCAGATTTCAGCCTTCTAAGTAGCTAGGATTTTAGGCCATAATTCACTAGTATCTGGCTTGTATTTTATTTCTAATTGGATGGTTTAGTATCACTTGCATCAAACCACTTTCCCTCCCTGCTCCTCCTGGAAATGCTTCTGTCCTTACTCCTAGTTAGCATGTTTTTAGTTTTTAGAGCTCCTTGGCTCTCTGATCCTTGGTCCTGACATCCAAGTTGTCACCAAGACATCATTGGCGATGACACTCTTTTTTTGTTTGTTTGTTTTTTTGGGTCTGGTCATGGGGCCTGAACTCTGGGCCTGGGCGCTGTCCCTCAGCTCTTCAGCTCAAGGCTAGCGCTCTACCACTTGAGCCACAGCACCACTTCCGGCTTTTTTCTTTTTGCTTATATGGTGCTGAGGAATCGAACCCAGGGCCTCTGGCATGCAAGGCATGCGCTCTACCACTGAACCACCTTCCCAGTCCCGTGGCGATGACACTCTTGATCAGTCTTCCTCTACTTGCTCTCCATCTTGGGCCAAGAACTTCCATAACTACTCTCTGTACTGTATATTCTCCTGGGTCAGACATTAAGTTTTGTATTCTGCATCCAATTTTCCTTTCCACTCTTTTCTCCTACTGTTCCTTTCTGTTCTCTGCCTCCTACAACCCTTTTGCTCAGTCAAGTGGCTCATTTGGTGAGTCCTAGGAAGTCCTTAGGCTTTCTGGCTATTCCTGCTATCTATGCCAAGGTGGTACTTGAGTCTTGCAAGGGTGGGGGGTGGGGTGGGGGTTTGTGGGGTGGAGGGGAGGAACTTGCTAATGAAATGGACTGGGGCCCTAGTAGCCTAACACAATGCTGACCCAGCAGAAACATGCCTTTGTTCTCAGAGCAGAGTTGTGTGGAAGAGACCTCTTTCCCATGCTCTCCCAATCCTCAGGCTGCTGTAAAGGCACTAGCAGTGAGTTGGGAGTGTTTGCAGTGGGATGTCAAGTCCCACCTCTGGCACATATCTTTGATTTTTGGAAGTGTGCCTGCTCTTCATTTTCCTCAGCTATGAGTTGTTTTGGGGCCACCACATGACTCCTTAGGCCCTTGGGAATCCTGTAGAATGTGTGACACTTTTAGGAGTAAAGTAACTTGAAGAGCCCCATAACTTGAGCAGGACAACTCTAACAGGTGACGGTACTATTGTCAACTGTGGGAAAGGGTTTTTTGTTTGTTTGTTTGTTTGCTTTGTTTTTTTGCCAGTCTTGGGGCTTGAACTCAGAGCCTGGGCACTGTCCCTGAGCTTGCAGCAGTTTATCACCTAAGCCACAGCGCCAAGCCATAGCACCACTTCTGTCTTTTTCTGTGTCTGTGGTACTGAAGAATTGAACTCAGGGCTTCATGCATGCTAGGCAAGCACTAAGCTACCTTCTCAGGCTCCCGTCCCTTTTTTTTTTTTGCTTGTTGTAGGTCTTGAATTCAGGGCTTAGGTGCTGCCCCTGAGCCTCCTTGTGCTCAAGGCTAGTGCTCTATCACTT
This sequence comes from Dipodomys spectabilis, assembly GCF_019054845.1. NCBI lineage: Eukaryota > Metazoa > Chordata > Mammalia > Rodentia > Heteromyidae > Dipodomys > Dipodomys spectabilis. Next base: position 10,727,830 of record NW_024870852.1, read on the forward strand.
GAATCACAGAGCCACTTCTGGTTCTTAAGTGGTTAATTGGAGATAAGAGTCTCATGGGGACTTTTCTGCCCAGGCTGGCTTCAAACTGCAATCCTTAGATCTTAGCCTCCTGAGTGACTAGGTATACAGGCATAAGCCACTGGTGCCTTGTGGAAAAAGGGGTTTTTAAAAATTAAATTAAATTTATTAGTTTTGTGATGGTCCAGGGACTTGAACTCAAGGTCTAGGCACTGTCACTGAGTTTTGTTTTTGTTTTTTGTTTTTTCCCCAATATCATAAAGGTACAGAGGAGTTAAAGTTACATAAGTCAGGGAAAGAGTAAATATCTTTTTGGACATTGTCACCTTTCCTTCACATTCTTCAAGCTTTTCTCTCCCATCCCACCCACAAATTGTTTAGTTCATTTGACAACATAGTGTCTAATGAGTACCACTGCTGCATTTGTTTACATTTTGTCCTGTCTCTAAGCTTTTGTGCTCAAGGCTATGAGCCGTAGCTCCACTTCTGAAATTTTTTTTGATGATTAATTGGAGAGAAGACACACACTTTTTTTTGCCCAGGCTGGCTTTGCACTGTGATTCTCAGATCTCAACCTTTTGAGCAGCTAGGACTATAGGCATGAGCCATTGTTGCCCAGCGTGGGAGAAAGGATGTTTATGAAATGCTGGCTGACAATCTATAGGCAAAGAGCAACCACTTTCTCCTTTGACGATCTTCCCTGCCAGACTTTGCTAGGTCTGCCTTGCACATGGTCCTTTCAAAGACTGGAGTTAAAGTGATGATGATTCCCTATTTTAGGTCAAGGCAGGTGTCTTCTGGGGATGTAGAAGAGAGCTCCCAAGTGCCCAAGGTAAGCACAGCATCAGCAGAGAATAAAGAGAGAGGCTTTCTAGAGCCACTCAGAACATCACTTATAGCAAAAGTCCACTGGCCTCTGTACCTGGGTAGTTTACTTAAAAGGGCAAGGCAGGTAACTTAAGTGTACCTGCAGCAGCCTGGTTTCGCTCTCTCTTTTTTTTGTCGGTCATGGGGCTTGAACTCTGGGCTGGGCGCTGTCCTTCAGCTCTTCAGCTCAAGGCTAGCGCTCTACTACTACAACCACAGTGCCACTTCTGGTGGTTAATTGGAGATAAGAGTCTCATGGACTTTCCAGGCTGGCTTTGAACTGTGATCCTCAGATCTGAGCCTCCTGAGTAGTGAGGATTACAGGTATGAGCCACCAGTGCCTGGCTTTGTTTTTGTTTTTCTGTTTTTTTTTTTTTCTTTCTTACCAATCCTTGGGCTTGAACTCAGGGCCTGGGTGTTGTCCCTCAAGGTTTGCACTCTACCACTTGAGTTACAGCGCCATTTCTGGCTTTTTTTTTTTTTTTTTTTTTGAGTAGTTTATTGGAGGTGAGTCTCACGGGGACTTTTCTGCTCAGGTTGGCTTCAAACCATGATCCTCAGACCTCAACCTTCTGAGTAGCTAGGATTACAGATTTGAGCCACCAATACATGGCTCTTTTACTTTCTTTTTTATTTGAGACCAGACTCAAACTTTGTATCTGATGCTTATTGCTCATTGGCAGGTGCCCTGCCACCTTAGCCATATCTCCAACCCTGATTTCTTTTGTGTATGTGTTGGTCATAGGGCTTGAACTCAGGGCTTGAAAGACTCAGCTTTTGGGTGGTTAATTGGAGATAAGAGTCTCACAGACTTTTCTGCTGGAGCTGGCCATGATCCTCAGATCTCAGCCTCCTGAGTAGCTCAGATTATAGATGTGAACCACCAGAATCTGGCTAAGGTTGGTTTCTTTTAAAGTACCACATGGGCCAAATGCCACACATTTGAGGCTATAAATTTAATTGTTTTTGTTTTGTCGGTCATGGGGCTTGAACTCTGTTCCTGGGCACTGTCCCTGAGCTCTTCACCTCAAGGCAAGTGCTCTACCACTTGAGCCACAGAGCCACTTCCAGTTTTCTGGTGGTTAATTGGAGATAAGAGTTTCACGGGGAATTTCGTGCCCAGGCTGGCTTTGAACTGAGTCACTCAGATCTCAGTCTCCTGAGGCATGAGCCACCAGCACCTGGCAGGAGACTCATCGGTTTAATCTATACATGCCTTAATATTTTTGTCCAGCAAAGTTATAATAATGATAAACTGGGCTATAAAAATTACTACTAAGCCTAATCTATATGATCTTTTAATTAAGTGTATGGGGCTGGATAATAACAGATAATACAAATTAAGATTAAGATAAATGAGCATACTCTTAGCTCAATGAAATGAGTGACAAGAACTGTCATTTATTGTGAAGTCAACTTTGCTGGGCTTCCCGAGTACTCAGGAGCTACTTAGTTCTCCACAACCCTACACTGTGGGGTTGGATGGCAAGCTCTGTGCCTCAGACAAGTGAATCCAAGATAACACAGCTTGAATTGGGAGAGCCAGGCAGAATCCTAGCCCAGAGCTCTGGAGCCTTCTGCATCCTTGTGCTTCCCCTCCTACTTGCAGTGTCCATGTGTGGGTAGAGACCTGCCATAATGTCTGCCTGCTGCTGCACAGAACTCCATTTCCAAGGGGCACCAGATGATGTCTGAACAAAAAGCCTGAGAAAATTGAGGTGACAGTGGTGGCTCTCAGTTAGAAATTAAGGAAAAACTTTGAAGAAGTACTATCTGAGCCAAATTAGAGAATGGGTGGGGAGTTTACTTCTGGGTCAGGTGGGCTGGATTGTGCATAGAGAAAGTGTGAGTAGAAATGGAAATGTCTTGAGGCTGCCTGGAACCTGATACCTGCATTGACACTAGGTCAGAGCTGGGTTGTACAGAGCTTTGAATGCCATGCTTAGGAGGTAGAGGGAGCAGTTAGGGGGCGGGTCAGGAAAAGTTGCCTTCTAGGAAGATGATGGGTGCCAGTGTTGGCTGGTGGATCAGAAGGAAAGACCAGACTCTGATCTTTTGTGAAGTCATTGTACTTGACCCCACAAAAAGTTAGACTTTGAGCCAGGCACCTGTGGCTCATGCCTATAATCTTAGCTTCTCAGGAGGCTGAGATCTGAGGATTGCAATATAAAGTCAGCCTGAACAGGAAAGTCTGTGAGATTTTTTTTTTTTATCTACAATTAAACAGAAAAATTGGAAAGTAGAGCTGTGATAGAGAGCTAAACAAAAACCTTAGGGACAGTACTGAGTTCAAGCTCCAGGATGGCACAAAAAAAGGGTCAGACTTTGGGGTGTGACATGAATTTGGGGAAGTATTATATGTGGGAGAAGGAACCTGTGAGAATCAACAGGTGAGGTGGGTGATGGTGGCTCACATCTATAATCCTAGCTACTCAGGAGGCTGAGATCTAAGGATCACAGTTCAAATCCAGCCCAGGCAGGAAGGTCTGAAAGACTTATCTCCAATAAACTACCCAGAAAAAGCTGGGGGGTAGGGAAGAGAGGAGGGAAACTGGGAGAAGAATGAGGGAGAGATCACAATGTTTGATAAGAAATGTGCTCACTCTTTTACGCATGTAACTGGAACCCCTCTGTATGTCACCTTGACGATAAAATGTTTTTAAAAAGCTGGAAGTGGTGCTGTGGCTCAAGTGGTAGTGTGCTACCCTTGAGCAAAAGAGAAGCTCAGGGTCAGTATCCAGGCCCTGAGTTCAAGCCCCAAGACTGGTTAAAATAAAACCAGAAGAGTCTACAGTAAGTTGAAGGTAAGAAGAGTGCATGGAGAGAAGAGCTGAAAATGTTGCTGAGATCCCTAATTTGGTGGATGGTGAGAGCAGGGTTAACGTATCTATTGGGCGCCATGAAGGCTGGGACGCCGCTGTTTGTTGTTGCACGCACAGTGCATGGTCCACACTCATGTGGACCATGAGTAAGTGAGCTTTCATAGCAACATGAAGAGATGTGCCTTTATTGGGGCTCAGGCCCTGAATAAATGAGTCCTCTAACATTGCTGAGCCTCTGTATAAGAGGTATGGTAGTTAACTCTTCAGGGTCAGTAGAACTGATCTAGATTTTTAATGATGTTGATTACCAGTAAGTAACTAAAAGTAGCACAACTTAGCATATTCTTCCCAAGGAGTCTCTTTTTTTGGGGGGGGGGGTGGATCTGGTCATGGGGCCTGAACTCTGGACCTGGGCGCTGTCCCTCAGCTCTTCAGCTCAAGGCTAGTGCTCTACCACTTGAGCCACAGCGCCACTTCCGGCTTTTTTCCTTTTGCTTATGTGGTGCTAAGGAATCGAACCCAGGACTTCATGCATGCAAGGCAAGCGCTCTACCACTGAGCCCCCTTCCCAGCCCACAAGGGGTCTCTTTTTTTACCTAAGACATGGTGAAAAATTGTTGGCTCAGGGAATGAACCCTGTCCGTTTCTGGTTCCTATAACCATCCAGGTCAAAGAAGCATCCAGTTCCCGGCTAGCATCCGCCACTGTTAGCCAGACTTCTTTCATCTACCACAAGATTCAGCACTTCACTGAGCTCCACTTAGCCAAAGTGGAGAAGGTGTTTGAGGAGGATGTCGGCTTAAATGGAGGTAAGGCTGCACTGCAGGCCTGGCCTCTGAACTCTGCTCATGACCAGTATCTGGGTGTATGGAGAGTTCACACCATACCAGTGTTTTGGCTCATTTAAAACTTACAATCTCCAGGTGCTGGTGGCTCACAACTGTCAACATTGCATTTCAGAAGGTTGAGATCTAAGGATTGTAGTTAGAAGTCAGCTGGGAGGCTGGGAAGGTGGCTCAGTGGTAGAGCGCTTGCCTTGCATGCCTGAGGCCCTGGGTTTGATTCCTCAGCACCACATATGCAGAAAAGCCAGAAGTGGCGCTGTGGCTCAAATGGTAGAGCGCTAGCCTTGAGCTGAAGAGCTCGAGGGACAGTGCCCAGGCCCAGAGTTTAGGCCCCACGACTGGACCCCCCCCCCCCCCCCAAAAAAAAAAAGAAGCCAGCTGGGTCAAGAAAGTCTGTGAGACTCTTAATCTCCAATTAACTACCAAAAAGCTGGAAATAGAGCTGTGGCTCAAGTGGTAGAGAGTTAGGCCTTGAGCAAAAAAAGCTCAGCAACAGTGTCCAGCCCTGTGTTCAAGCCCCAGGACCAGCCTCCAAACCTTAAAAACTCCAAACAGGAACAAAAAGAAACATAGAAAGCGTAAGGCTCTTGAGTTTAACCTAGTACTTTCCCTTTCTCAAAAAAAAAAAAAAAAAAAAAAAGGAGCCTTTAATTCTTTTAAAAACGTTGTAGGCAGTTACCATCATACCCCCATGTCAGAGGTATTAGTTACAGCAAAGGTAATAAGAGATTAATAATACAGGGCTGTTTGCCCCCCAGAATTACTTATTTTAAAGTGAGTTAGTGATTTTTTTGGGGGCGGGGGGTCAGGCCTGAATTCTGGGCCTGGGCGCTGTTTCCTCAGCTCTTTAGCTCAAGCCTAGCGCTCTACCACTTGGGCCATAGCTCCACCTCGGCTTTTTCTATTTGTGTGGTGCTGAGGAATCGAACCCAGGGCCTCATGCATGCAAGACAAGGACTCATTCACTGAGTCACCTTCCCAGCCCTGTGAGTAGTGATTTTAAAAGCAAACAACTAAGAGAAAGTGATGTTGGAGGTTTTGTTCAGTCCACTCTGCAATTCAACCACTGTTAGGTCTTAGAGGACCCCAATAGTATAAACTTTGGCTGTGGTTGGTGTTTACATTAGTTTTGAACATGCAATATATTCATACAGTTCAAATCCCAAAGGTACACATCCCAGGATACCTTTCAGTATGCAGAGAAACCAGCTCTCCCTCCAACCTCCATGATTGTTGGGTTTTTCCCTTTATGCAGTTACTCTTTTCTTCCTGTGACCTTCAGGAACAAGAATTACAACTACATACATGTGGCTTAATGGTAGAGTGATTGCCCAGCATTTAAAGCCCTGGGTTTGATTCCTTAGTACCACATAAACAGAAAAAGCCGGAAGTGGTGCCATAGCTCAGGTAGTAGAGTGCTAGCCTTGAGCAAAGAAGCTCAGGGATAGTGCCCAAGGCCCTGAGTTCAAGCCCCAGGACTGACCAAACCAAACCAACAAAAAAACCAAGCTGGGCACTGGTAGCTTATGCCTGTAATCCTAACTACTCAGGAGGCTGAGATCTGAGGATCAGGGTGCAAAGCCAGCCCAGGCAGAAATGCCTTTGAGTCTCTTATCTCCAGTTAACCACCAGAAAACTGTAAGTGGTACTGTGGCTCAAGTGATAGAGCGTTCACCTTGAGCTGAAGAGCTCAGGGACAGTTCAAGCCCCACAACCAAAAAAACCAAGTTAGAGTGGAAGCGTCAGGAAGCAGTTCTCTGCTAGGATAGATGGGACCAAGCAAATGTCTCTATGTGAGGGGCTTGGAAAGAAGCTGCTTCCCAAGCCTCCACACCACTGGCAGGAGCCATAGTCCTCTCCCCAGCAACAGTTCATTGGGCATTGCAGGCAAGGCAGGAAAGAGTGTGCCTTAAGCAGAAGGCATCCAGTAGATGTAGCCCTCTGCCTGTGCCCTCCTAGCACCTAGGCACCTGTGGACACCACAGGCCCTGGGTAGCTGAGTGATTTGTGGCTAAATGTGTGATATTTTTTCTTTTCTTTCTGAAGCCCTGGACTTGAAAACTTTCATTAAGTCCATGAAGAAGGTGCTAAGCAATGTTACAGATGAGATGCTGGAGGCGCTGTTCTTGAAAGTGGACTCAGACTGTGATGGCAGTGTCTCCTGGGTGAGAAGAGAGTGAAAATGGTGTGAGTGCAAGTGCGGGTGTGACCGGCTGCACACTAGAGTGTGAGTGCGTGTATACTCTTGGCCTGTTGGCAGAACCACATGAAGGTGGAGAGACAACCTCTTTGGATTCCCATATCAGCTGGATGCTGGCTAGGTAGAAAGAGCCTCGTGTGATAGAGGGGACCCTTGAAACTTCTATGAGCTGAGCTCACATGTCATGTCTGTCCTGGGGCACAGGAAAGGTGTGGTGAGTGTCAGTGATCCTTGCTTCAGACTATCTTATGGTTGTTCTGCCCACTAACCTCTTGTCCAACTAAAGGATACAAGCTCCTGTATTTATTATAAATCACTCAGGCAGAAGCCAACTAAAGGTTATGAGATCCAGAGTTTCTAGGGCTTTCTTTTTTTGGGGGGGATGTGAGGGGAGTCTGGTCGTGGGGCCTGAACTCTAGGCCTGGGCGCTGTCCCTTAGCTCTTTAGCTCAAGGCTAGCGCTCTACCACTTGAGCCACAGCGCCACTTCCGGCTTTTTTCTTTTTTTGCTTATGTGGTGCTGAGGAATCGAACCCAGGGCCTCAAGCATGCAAGGCAGCACTCTACCACTGAGCCACCTTCCCAGCACCAACTAGAGCTTTCTTTATAGCATAACTTTAAGGCTGATTTTATTCTAATTCTAAATGTTCTCCATTAAGTGCACATAGTATTTAAGCATACAAAATAGGACCAAGCTGAGTCTGACCTACTCGTGTTGTAAATCATTATAATTATGTGAGACTCCGTGCTAAACAGTTCTTGTGCTATTCTGCTCAAAGCTCAAAGGAATCCCATGAGTTAGGTGCCACTATTTGTCACTAGCAAGTTGGGCAACTGAAACATGGAGAAGTTTGGAAACTTTTCCAGGGTTGCAGGGCTAGTTAGCAGTTGAACTGGTGTTCAAACTCAGAGAGTGCTTCAGAGGCCCATGTGATCTTCTATAGGATATAGACCCCCTCACACTGGAATATCATTCCAGGCTTGCTTATTTAATTAATTTCTCATAACATTCTATAATAACCATGTTGCCAGTATTTTCTACCATTTATACAATGATTCTTAATCACTCCTATTTATTTATAAATGGTTTTTGTCACGGGCTCAACTTCAAACTTCTCTGCTCCTGTAATTGTCTCTCCCCACCCCCTAGTAGCTGTATACAGATGGGCACCAGTATGCCCAGATCTGGTTTATTTTTTGTGGTAACTTCATATGATGGCTTGTTTGGGCCCTGTTGAGACTAGAGGCTGAGACTAGAGTTGTAAATATTTGCAATACAAGTGCATCAATCTAGTTATGGGTCTTCCCTGATGTAAACTTGATCATGGAATTGGCCATGATCATACATAAGCCTCAGTATTATTATGATTTATGTAAGGTGGAGGGAAATAAGAAGCTTTAAGTGAAATGCCAGCTATGACCCAGGTGTGCTTGGCATTACATAGAGAGTTCAGGAAGAAGGTAGTGGTTTGCTATTGTGAATAGGCCCTTCCCATATTTGGGATTCAAGCATCAAGCATCAATGCTTGGCTACTTCCGTGGCCCCAAAAGCAGTCCTAAGAGTCCCTTGTACCATGCTGGGGTGAGAAAGGGAAAGACTGGAAACCAGGCTTGGTTCCTGAACACAAATATCTAGCCTGCCACCAACACTTTCTTTCTGTCTTCCAGCAAAAGTATGTAGATTTCATGATGCGGGAGTTAAGGGTAAAGGAAGAGACCAGGAAGAACCAGTACCGCCTGCACTTCTACTTTCCCATGAGGATCATCCACCTGTGAGAGCCTCTCCCAGCACCTTGGGTGGTGGGGAGGGAGAGGTGTGGAACCAGCCCTGCAGGGAGCAACTTCCTGAGTTGATACACCCTCTGCTGGTCTACTTAAGTGCCTGACACCAGGCTCTGTGCTGCACATCCTCTAGTCTTGTCAGCTTCACAGCTCTATAAGAGCTAATGACAATGAAGGTGGGTGATTTGTTCTCACAGTTTATAGATAAAGAAACTGAGGTGCTGGGTTGTCGTGGCTTGTACCTGAAATCCTAGATACTCAGAAGACTGAAATCTGAGGATCCAAGTTGAAAGCCAGCCTGAGTAGAAAAGTCTGTAAGAGGGGCTGGGAAGGTGGCTCAGTGGTAGAGTGCTTGCCTTGCATGCCTGAGGCCCTGGGTTCGATTCCTCAGCACCACATAAGCAAAAAGAAAAAAGCCGGAAGTGGCACTGTGGCTCAAGTGGTAGAGCGCTAGCCTTGAGCTGAAGAGCTGAGGGACAGCGCCCAGACCCAGAGTTTAGGCCCCACGACCAGACCCCCCCCCCCCCCAAAAAAAAAGAAAATTCTGTAAGAATCTTATCTCCAATAAACTACCCAGAAAAAAACCAGAAATGGCCGGGCTCTGGTGGCTTATGCCCATATCCTAGCTACTCAGGAAGCTGTGATCTGAGGATAGCAGTTCAAAGCCATTCCAAGCAGGAATGTCCCTGATACTCTTATCTCCAATTAACCACCAGAAAACCGGAAGTAGTGCTGTGGCTCCAGTGGTAGAGCACTCACCTTGAACTGAAGAGCTGAGGGACAGCGCCCAGGCCCAGAGTTCAAACCCCATGACCGACAAAAAGCCAGAAATGGTGTTATGGTTCAAATAGTAGAGCACTAGCCTTGAGCAGAAAAGAAGCTCAGGTCTAGGCCTTGAGTTCAAGCCCCAGGATAGGCACAAAACAAAACCCTTGAGACTTAGAGAGGTCCAATGTCTTGCTCTCTAGGCTGTTAGTCAGAAAGTTAAGGATTGTCTTGTTTGGCCCTCAGTCTCTCCCCTGTACCCTAAAATGGTGTTAATCCTGCTTTTCCTCATGTTAAGGGATCTGATAGTTTCATCCTCTGGGGCTTGGGTGGGGTTTTGTTCCTCAGTCTCCTGGCAGGCTACAGAGGCTTCAGCTTTGCTAGCTCTTTGGGAGCTTGGGGGGGATCTTTTATTTTTGTGCTTTTTCTTTTATTTTTGGCTTAGGTGCTCTCCTGAGCTATATTTTACTTAAGGCTAGTAGTGTTCTACCATTTGAACCACAACTCTACTTCTGGCTTTTTGGTGGTTAATTGGAGATAAGTTTCAAACTTTCCTTCCCAGTGATCCTCAAATTTTAGCCTCCTGAGTAGCTAGGATTACAGGTGGGAGCAATGTGTACCTGTCTGCCCGTCCCCCTTTCTGGCTCTTTTTTCCTGTATTTTTTATTGTCATTATAAACATGATGTACCGAGGGGTTACAGTTACATAAATCAGGTAATAAGTACATTTCTTTTTGGATAATGTCATTCCTTCCCTCACTTTCTCTTTTTTGTGTGTGCCCATCCTGGGGCTTGAACTCAAGGTTTGGGAGGCTGTTCCTGAGCTTTTGTGCTCAAGGCTAGTGCTCTACTACTTTGAGCAACAGCATCATTTTTGGCTTTTGGTAGTTAATTAGAGGTAAGAGTCTCACAGGTTTTCCTGCCTGGACTGGCTTTGAACTGTTATTCACAGATCTCAGGTTCCTGAGTAGCTAGGACTACAGGTGTGAGCCATAGGCACCTGTCCGGAGACTCTCGACTCTGCCTGACTGCTTCAATACCCATTGTGCCCACTGGACTTTGGAGAGGGGAAGACAACCTTTTCTTCTATCCATCTTAGATTTCTTGGCTGGACTTTTTTTTTTTTTTTTTTTTTTTTGGTCATGGGGCTTGAACTCTGGGCCTGGGCGCTGTCTCTCAGCTCTTCAGCTCAACGCTAGCGCTCTACCACTTGAGCCACAGTGCCACTTCCGGTTTTCTGGTGGTTAATTGGAGATGAGTCTCATGGACTTTCTTTCCCGGGCTGGCTTTGAACCACGATCCTCAGATCACAGCCTCCTGAATAGCTACGGTTACAGGCATGAGCCACTGGTGCCAGGCTTTTGGCTGGACTTCTAATAGAAGACAGATCTACAGAGACAAGCATACAGATTTATTGTTTCACATTACAGCAGGGACCTTCATAAGGAAATGAAGCCCCTAAGACATGGTTAAACCCGAATGTTTTGTGCTAGGTTTGGTGAAGTAAGACAGGATGAAGGGGTGAGAAGATAGGACAAGGGGGTGAGAAATGAATGTAGTGCTTGGGGACACTTAGCAAGCCTGTCTCTTCAGATTCCTCTGTGTCTTGGGGTCATCAGAGACACAGAGACTAATTCTCTCCTGCTATGCAGAAGATAGATTCCAGTAGATCTGACCTTCAGGAGAAGGTCAAGAAGTCACCCCTCCTCCCCCCTCCCTCCCTACCCCAATCAACAGACATCAACTTCACATTCCTTCAGCTTAACATGTTTTGGGGTTATAGGGGTCAAGCTTCAATGACCTCCTCCTTTCTGTGTTATGGTACTATCTGTTCCCCCTTTGTGTTTTTCCCTCAAAACTCTTGGAACAAAGAAATGCTCTTGGTGGCTCTGGCCTGCTAACCAGAGCAGTCCTTGGCAGCTAAGGCTCTTGAGGAAGGCTGCCTATTGGTCATTGACTCCTTTCCTTGAACCCACCTTGTGTTGGGGAGCACCAAAGGTCTTGGACAGATGGCAAAGGCCAGAGATTCTGCCTGCTCCTGTGGTATGGTGACCTATATTTGTGGCCCAGTCAGGAGAAGGTGTGGGTGGACATGTCCTCAGGTACTCCCTGCCTGCAGGTAGCACAGGACTTAATAGAGAAGAGAATTTAAATGAACATCATAAAAGGGTAACTTATAAAAAAAAAAAGCTTAGTTGGGATTTTATTGAGAAGTCAATAGTATAAATAATAAAAGATTTTATGACTCTACTTTGGCATGAACACTTTTCTTGATGCAGCTACACCTTTACTGGTCTTTCTGTTTCCTTGGAACATTTAGATCCCAACAGTGTTTAAAGGTTCTCAGAAAAAAAAGTCATCAGCAAGTTGGTTGGGAATGTGGCTCAGTGGTAGAGTGTTTGACTAGCATGCATGAAGCCCTGGGTTCGATTCCTCAGGACCGCATAAACAGAAAAAGCCGGAAATGGCACTGTGGCTCAAGTGGTAGAACATTAGCCTTGAACAAAAGAAGCTCAGGAACATTGCCCAGGCTCTTGAGTTCAAACCCCCATGACCAACAAAGGAAAAAAAAGGTTTTCAGACAAAAATGTCAAGAAGCTTGTTCCTTGTTTGTATTTTTTATATTTGTACAATCTTTAAGCCCAGAAAGAATTTCAAATTTGATGGTGAAAAATAACCAAACAGCATTTAGTTACTTTCATGAAAGGGTGTGTGTGTGTGTGTGTGTGTGTGTGTGTGCGTGTGTGTGTGTGTGTGTGCGTGCGTGCGCGCGTGTGCGCGCGCCAAGAACTCAGGGTCTGGATTCTACTTTTTGCTAGTTAATTGGAGATAAGTCTCACAGACTTTCCTGCCTGGGCTGGCTTTGAACTGTGATCCTCAGGTCTCAATCTCCTGAGTAGCTGGGATTATAAGGCATGAGTCATTGGTACCCAGTTTATGCCAACCTTGTTTTTAAAAAACCAAATTCACTACCCACTTTAATCCCCTCACCATCCTGGGAGGTGGTGTTACCCAGAGGAGTGGACAAGACCTCAGGGAGATGACACTTCTTGGGCTGTCTTCATTTATGCCCTTTATGTTGTACCAGCTCCTCATGGTCTGATTGGCAGTGATGACTAGAGAATGGATCTTCATGGAGCCATGGAATGAGGCAGGACAGAAGGGACCATATATACATTTTCCCTTCTCTTTTATGGAGATTGAACTGCAGTTGGATTTCACAGTAGCATGGGTTACAGTCAGAACATGCCCACAGCACAGTTTAGAACGGGCCCTGCAGTTAGGATGAAGGCACCTGCATTTAGTTGGCTTTGCTCCCAACCAGGCTGTAGCTTCACAGCGAAAGTGTCTTTGGATCCTTGTAAGGTGGCATAAGATGATCCAGCCTGCCAGATGTCAAAAGACTGAGCATATGAAGTGGGAAAGTGTCTGGAATGCCATGTCAGGAAGCCAAATTGATGGTGGCCCCCAATGGTCAGATAGTTTGCTTAAGACAACTTTGGGGCCATTGGAAGGTAGCACTGAAGCTTGTGAAATGTAGCATCCTGCGAGGCCAGGTCTGCTCTAGGAAACTGTGTTCAGTCCCTATCCTGAGATGAAGAATTGGGTACGCAGACCCTAATTCCTCATTGTCTCTTGCGCCACTCTTGCCTCATTCTTGGGTTTGATCTCCCATTCCACATCAGAGTGCTAGAACAATGGCCAGAAGGTGTTATTTCTTATCTCAATCCTGGCCTCACTCCACTGCTGTCTTGTACGAGACCCATTGTCTCTGTCCCCTCTGTTCTACCCCCCATTAGGGACTTAGCTTATTTCTCTGGGTGTGTTTTTGGAGCCCCATCTCCCACTTGCGTCATACTTGGCTCTTTTTCCTTTACCCCTTTTTTTGTGGCACTGGGGATCAAACCCAGTACTTCAGACATAATCAGAAAAAGAATCTTTTTCTTATGGCCCAGTAGATGGTTGATCTAGTCCATCTCTGGAGGCAGCTACAGTTTCTTGGTGTGCTGTGCATGTATGCATGGGTGAGTGACACTGCTCTGCTTACTTTACCTCCCTCCTCTCTGGCTTTTTGTTCCATTGTAGTTGCCAGTTCTGAGGTCATTCTGCATGCTTCTTGCTGTTCACAGGAATCACGGATGTGAGATCGTGAAAGTGGAATATTTAATCCAGCGCTTCAAGAAAAGTGGGGTTTTTCTGACTATCACCAAAGATGGAGTCTTGCAGTTCTGGACTGAGGCTTTCTCTATCATTAGCTCCTTTAGGGTGAGTGGGGCTGGTACATTTGGAGCAAACAGTCATTGAAGAGCATTTGCTATAGCACTCTGGAAGTGTTACGTGTCTATCCTGGCACTGGAGTGGGCTTTTCTCTGGGATTTGGGACTTAAACAGCCTGACTTATAGGTCTTGAGTCCAGATCCTGTCCTCTCCTCAGAAACCTCACCCTCTCTTCTCCTAAGTGGAATTACACCCAGATGCCAGCTCCTCCACTTGGATAGCTGTCAGATACCTGCAGCCTAGCTTGTCCAAACAGCATATTACTGGAGTCCCCTGCCCACGAGGCTTATCGTGCTTGAGTCCCTGCTTCAGAGAATGGTGTCACCCAGCAAGGCTCTTATGCTAGAAGTGTGCCTCCTTTTCCTTTTCCTGTCACACCCACCTTGTCCCCAATACCTGCTGATTCACATGTTTGCCAGGCGAGGCAGGGCATCATGTGGCTGTGAGCACATGATGTCAGACTCTGGAGTCCCAACTGTCAGAATCCCACCTGCACCACCTACTTGCCTGTGACTTAGGCAAGGTACTATGTTGCTCTCTCCACCTTATTCCTCATTGGTCAAGAGGGGCTTGCTTGTATATCACTAGTGTCCCTCCCAGGGCTGTGGGAGTTCATGCGAAGACAGGAGCAGAGCTTGAGCAAGGGCAAGGCACACAAGTGCCCAATAAAGGGAAGCCACCATCATGATCTTTCTATTGAGTAAGTGAGAGGATACTCATGAAAACCCACTGTGTATTTGGCACAGCCAGGCAAGCCTAATACCCTGCAGCAAATGAAGAAAAGTACAGTTTCACAGAAAGACCTCATGGAGAATGCTGCTGGCAGCACAAAAGGGTTTTGTACCCATATTCCTCTGCAGCCCCCACCCTGCACAGTGCTTTGCACCTGCTGCAGGGCTCATCCCTTGGGAAAGAGAGGCTAAGGTCTACGGTGGTCCTGGGACTCCTAGATGAGCACAAAAGACATTCACATCCTGGTTACACCAGTTAGCTTCATGTTCTTCACTCTGTGCCTGATGCTGGCCTGTGAGGCAAGACAGGGTTTGCAAGGCCCTCTGTGTCTGCCGTCCTCCACGATCAGCCTTCTCGACCCAAGCCTCTGCCATCCTTTCTCCCTCAGCTTAAGGATCTCCAGAAGCTCCACAAACAGCAGATATGGGTCATCGATATGGTGTGCCTGCACAACATGAACCTCATCGCAGTTGCATCCACTGATCTGAAAATTGGTGAGTCCCTGGGGCTCTCCAGTGGTAGTTGGGAGCCCCACATGTGTACCTGGGAGCGTGGATGGAGGGGAGCCCTCTGGCAGTACGGTCAGGTAGAGAGACAAGGCTGTTCACCATTGTCAAGTTCTCTTCTGTCTTTTCCTCAGAGTTCTTTGATATCAGTAACCATAACTGTGTCCGGGCCTTCACCTTCTTTGACCTGGATAGCTGTGTTCTGGTTATGGATTACTGGTGAGTCTCAGGCATGCAGGATCATGGCAGCTGCTACAACATATAGTTAGGGGAATGGGTTTGGACTCCAGAAAATCTCCATGGGGACAGGCCTGGAATGATCTCCACTCCTTTGCTTCTGAGGGTCCTGTGTCCTTCTTAAGCCTCCTTTTACCTCGGGCCACCATTACTGTCACTCTGACCTTGGAGCCTGAGTGCTCCTCTCCCTCCATCTCCCCTTCCACATAGCCAATTCTGGCAGATGCTGGTTTGGTGTGGCTGAGGATTCTGAGAAACAAAACTGTTTGAAACATTGTGAAATTCTGGTTCAATGATGATCTGAATCTGGGTCTTTTAGGCGTGAGTTGGTAAGCTAGGAAGAGGTTTAGGGCAAGGCTGTAAAGCCCATTGGCACTGTCCTCACTCCCAAGATGGAGGGCATGGCACACTTCTGTCTCCATCTTTCTCCAGGTCTGACTATCAAAGAGGTGTGTTCTGCTACGGGGACACCAAGGGCAACGTCATCATCTTCACCTCTGATGATGTGACCAGTGGGTTGTTCAACCCCAGCTTCTTCCCCAAGACCACCAGATTTGGTAGCTACAATGCACGGGCATGAGCAGTGGCCTGGGGGAGTGTGTGTAGAAGTGGGTCCCTCTCTCCCTTCTCCCCAGGCAGGACCTCTGGGAAGGCTGCTCCTTGGAGCTCACAGGGGGCTGCCTGCTGTGCCCAGTGGCCTGGGTGTGCAGGTGAGAGAAAACAAGAGGGACTGAGATGAGGGGCAGTCTCCTGCAGGTGGGAGCTTATAGAGGTGAGGGCTGGTGGGGGGGGTGGGGAGGAGGGGCTGCAGATCTAGGAAGAATGGAACCTGCCAGCTGTGACCTGGAAGAAACCCCTCTTGCTTGTTCTCAGAGGCCTGGGGTAGTGGACCTTCATCCATGGTGGTATGGCAGCTTCTGCCCTTCTAGGTCTTGAGCTGCCTGAGGGTGAGTGGAATGGAGCCTTAGAGTGGGTCTGAGGGGGCCTGGAGGACCACCTAGCTTAGAGGGAGCATGGCTAACACAGGGAGCACTTGTGAGCCATTCTTTGGGGAGCCACCTCCCCTGAGCTCCACCTAGTGCCTGGAAGGAACGACATACTAAAGCCCCCTTAACCAGAGAAGTTTAGCAGGTTATAACTATACACACCTGCAGCTAGTGAGTGGCGGTTGAGGCCTGAAGTCAGATGTCGATCCAGAGACCACACTGTTAACCGATGTCAGGCCAAACTGACAATGAAAGCTATCTGGAGCTGTTTTGCCAAGGGGCCCTAGACACCCAGTGGCAAGATAGCCAGCCTCAGGCCTCTTAGGCCTGATGACCTCAGGGCCTGAGGCTGTCTTGGGACCCATCTGAGCTGTACCCTGTCTAGTATCACACTTTGGATGCACACTGTTGGGCCTCTAGGCCATTCTGTGTCCATCTCGAGGCACCTTGGTGCCAGCCTTGTCCCAGTTATTGTGCCATCCTTGCAATTAGATTGGAGGCTGTGTTGATTTCTGAGTGGGTGGGACAGCATGGGAGCCAAATGGAACTTGAGCATGGGGAAGGACTCCTTCTAGGCCATTGGCTAACTGCAGGCTGGGGACCAACATGTAGATGGTAGGCTAGCCTGTGGGTGTGGGAGTGGAAGGGCAGACTTAGGTATGCATCCAGCTCTGGGTGCCCTCCTTATGCAAATATGGCAGCCATGCTTAATTGATGGCTTTGCTATAGGATGTGTGGAATGAAAGCATAGTGTTAGTGAATAAAATGAATAAGAACCTGATTGTGCTGCATTTCCCTTGTCCCAGCCTTGAGTAACATCCTACCTGGTGTGAGGCTTATAAACTTCCTCCCTTCCTTTCAAGTGGGGTTGGTGACTTTATAGCAGTTAAGAAGCTTGACATAGCTGGGTGCTTGTAGCTAATGCCTGTAAGCCTAGCTACTCAGGAGGCCGACATCTGAGGCTCACAGTGCAAAGCCAGCCTGGGCAGGAAGTCTCTGAGACTCCAATAAACTACTAGAAAATTGGAAGTGGCTCTGTGGCTCAAGTGGTAGATTGCTCACCTTGAGCTGAAGAGCTCAGCGACAGTGCCCAGGCCCAGAGTTCAAGCCCCATGACTGATAGAAAAAAAAAAAAAGATGTTGACATAAATCCTCAGAATCCCTCCTTCCACCACTCACCGCTGCATCCCCTGGGAGTTGCTGTAAGCCCAAAGGCCAGGCTGCCTTGCCTGCCTACCTCTGAATTGCTCCAGAGAACAGGTCTGTATTTTTGTCCCCAAGCATCTCTGGTTTTACCCATCTAGATCAGCTACTATTCTATCTAGGAAGTTCTTCAGCTGCTATCCTTGGGTGGAGAAGAAGCAGTCAGGAGACTCTGAGCCCCAAACAGGGCTGAGCTGCATGCAGTGCCTAGCACACCAAACTTGCTTGTTCATCATGCATGTACACACTTTCCACTTCTTAGAACTGGTGCTTTCTGCCTAAGGAGGCCATGTATCCTGAGGCATGATGGCAGGCTGCCAAAGGATTATATTTCTGAGTGAGTAGAGCCTGAGCTCTCAGTTCCTTCTCCTCTCTAGCAAGGCTGGAGTTCATTATGGAGTCAGCCACTGTGCTGGGAGCTGCTGCAGGAGCATGCTGGGTGGCAGTGCTGAATGCCCTAGGTCCTGCCAAGGCCTGAGTGAGCATTTGTTGGGAAAGCTCTTAAGAAGCAAGGAGTTACAGAGAAATACAAGATGTCATTTGAGGTTTGTTTTTCCTTTTTTTGATAGTCCTGAGGCTTGAGTTCTGGGCCTGGAAACTGTCCCTAAATTTTTGTGCTCAAAACTAGTACTCTACTGCTTGAGCCACAGCTCCACTTCCTGCTTTTTGTAGTTAATTGGAGATAAGGGTCTCATGGACTTTCCTTCTGGGGCTAGCTTTGAACTGCAATCCTCCAACCTCAGCCTCCTCAGTAGTTAGGAACACAGGTGTGAGCCACCAGTGCCTGGCATCATCTGAGGTTTTCTTGTCTGGAAGAGGGGGAAAGCTGGTGATTTGAACCTTGCTTATTTTCCTCCACCAGAAATCTTGAGCAACATTTCCCTGAGGAAACTCTTAAAAGAGAAGTCCACTCTGTATAAAAGTTACCGACTAAGGGTAAGTTGTGTCTTTCTTTGGCTTGATAGATACCATGGCACTTACCCATGTACACATTCCACTCACAGGCTAAATGGTTTTACTCCCTGGGTTCCACCTTAGGCCTTGGGGTTTAGACTGTAAAAGTAGGATTGAGGTTGGATTCTATCAGCACACGGCAGAACACGTGTCCCTGGTGTGGTTATGTTTCTCTCACCATCTTCACTGCTACTTCTGGGCCCACAAGTTTTGCCCTTCTTCCTGTCCTCACCCTCCCCTTCTCCATGCAGTAGCAGAGGACGTTCGTGTCAGCAGTGCGGCTGTGTTGTTCCTGTAGCTCTGCTCTCATCATCATCTTGTGGCCATCAGGACTTTGGTTCATTCCAGGCTTATTTATTTCCGGTCCCCCCCATCTCCCTCTGTGCCACCTTTTCTTCTTGTTTTCTCTGCTGCTGAGGCCAGGCACCACAGGGCCTAGGCACATGTTTCTTCAGGCTGCTGAACTTTTCTGCTTGGTTCCTATGTGCTGTTCCTTCGCTTCCTTCTGGTCCTATCAACCAACTAACCATAGAACAACCTGCTGCCTACTTCTGCCTTTATCCTTGCACTTCTGGTTACCAGTCCTGACTTTGTGAGGTCCGTCTATTATTTTCCGTGTATTTATTTTAGCCTACATTAGTTACACAGAGGGGAATTCACTGTTACATTTGCACATTATCAATGATGTATTTGAAGCAATCTCACCATCTGTTTCTTCCTCCTTGTCCTGTATCCTCATGACATTGTCACCTCTTTAAGGAAAGGCACTGAGTGTGCTGTCCTCTCTGTTCAATCTTTAGTGCTTGAGACATTGCTCCAGCTTAGTGGCCTCTCAGTATAATTTGTGGAATAAACAAATGAGACCCTCAGGGCATCTGAGTCAGGACTTCCAGAGGCTTCTTTTAGAGTAGGTCTTCTGGCCACATCAGAAAGGTGGCACCCATTTCTCTCTTCCTTTTAATCTGCTGTGAGAATCTGGTCTTGGGTATGGTTTTTCTCCATGTTGTTCAGTATCCCAGGACTCAAATCAGTGCCTTAGGTTTGTGCTGTCATTGGAATAGACATTTGGGGAGACAGTGACAGAAAGCCTAGCACAGTGCCTTACACACTGCCTGAGTGATTGATGATCTGGTCTCTCATTCATCTCTCTCTTCCATTCTTTCTTCTCCTTTCCTTTTCTCCCAGAGAGAACAAACTCCAGATTGGGAGGACAAGTAGTGAATCCCTATCATAGAGTCAAAGCTGGGGAAAACTAGCAGCCCATGGTCTGCTGCTTCTGCCGGAGTAGCCGTCATCCTTCTTTTACCACAGATACAGGCAAGGCATGTGCTCCTGTGAGCATGCCATGAGAAGTGTAGAGGCAGCAGTGGACCCAGAAGCACAGGCATCTGTGGAGACCAACTGGTACTTCAGTGTTGGGAAAAACAATGTTAGAAAGGGACCCACCTGGCCTTACCTCTAACTTAGAAAACAAGAGTACAGATGATACTAGACCTGGGGTTTTTCAGCATTTTCCAAGACCAGGGATGGCCACTCATCCCTGATCACTGAGCCTGCGCTAGCATGATGTCTGAGATGTGGTCTCTGGAGGAAGGAAGAGCCTTAGACCCTGTGATCTCTGGAACCTTCTAGTCCTTTGCACTTGTCATATTCAGGAGGGGCTGGGGTTGGGTGAGGACTGATCTTGACAGGGTCACTCTCTTCTCCAGGCTGTCCATACCAACTGGTGTGAGCAGGTCAAGTTCATTCCCCGCCTGAACGTGGTGGCCTCCTGTTCAGCCACCGAGAAGTCCTCTCTGGTGATGATAATATTGCCACCCTCTGACTCGGAGAGGCCCAAGTAAGGCATGACTCATGAAGGGGAGTGGGTGGTGAGCGTATCTCAAATGTGTCAGGCTTCACCCAGCCACACGTGGATGTCTCCAATCAGAGAGGAGGCCCCTCTGTTTCAGTGGCCTCTCCCATGAGGCCACTTTCAGAGCAGTGTCCTGAGGAACATGCCGGTCCCAGGAAGCAGTAGTCATGTGTTCTATGATCTGATGGGAAGTAGAGCCTAGAGATTGGCTCTGAAGTTTGGTGGTTATCCTTTTTTTGGTCAGTTGTGGAACTTGACCTCAGGGCCTGGGAACTATCCCTAAACTCTTCTGCTCAAAGCTAGTTTTACTATTTTGAGCCACAGCTCTACTTCCATTTTTCTGGTGGTTAATTGGAGATAAAAGTCTCACAGACTTTCCTGCCTGTGCTGGCTTTCCCCCCTCTACCCCCTTTAATTGTGGGGCTTGGACTCTGGGCCTGGGCGCTGTCCCTGAGCTCTTCAGCTCAAGGCAAGTGCTCTACCACTTGAGCCACAGCGCCACTTCCGGTTTTCTGGTAGTTAATTGGAGATAAGAGTCTCACAGACTTTCCTGATCCAGCTGTCTTTGAACTGCAATCCTTAGATCTCAACCTTCTGAGATGCTATGATGTTAGGTGTGAGCCACCAGCACCTGGAAATTGTAAGTTTTAAATGAGCCAAACGCTGGTATAGGATGAATCCTCCACACACCCAGATACTGGTCATGAGCAGAGTTCACAGAGGCCAGGCCTGCAGTGCAGCCTTACCTCCATTAGAGCCGACATTCTCCTCAAACACCTTCTCCACTTTCTTAAGTGGAGCTCAGTGAAGTGCTGAATCCTGTGATGGATGAAAGAAATATGGCTAACAGTGGTAGATGGTATCTGGGAACTGGGGGCCTTTCTGACCTACCTGGACGGTTATAGGAACTAGAAACTGACAGGGTTCATTCAGATCTCAGTCTCCTAAGTAGCTAGGATTGCAGGCATGAACCACCAGCACCCAGCTAGAGTTTTAAATTAAGGGTCTGTTTACTTGCTAGGCAAGTGCTCTACCAGTTAAGCCATGCTCCCAGCCTTCTTTAGTTATTTTTAGATAGCTTTGAGCCTCAATCCTTCTACCTATCTGTGCCTCCTGTATAGCTGGGCTGACAGGCAAAAACCTCTGTACTAGGCTTATTGAATGACATGAGGTCTCACTAATTTTGCCTGGGCTGACCTCAAGCCATAATCTTCCTGATCTTCCCATCCCAAATAACTGTGATTGCAGGCATGGACCACTGTACCCAGACCTTGACATTTCTATTATGAAACATTTCAAAAACATAGAACACTGTAAAAAGATAGCACATCTTAAAAATTATTGTCACTAAGTACCTTAATCCAAATGAATATTTTCCCAAGTGCCTTAGAATACCTTTAGATAATTTTATTTGTAATCAGATATAGTCTAGTACTAAGATGGTTTTCAGTAGAGGGATAGTGGTGTTTGACAGGAAGCCACTGCAGTAGGCTGTACATGATAGTGGCCTAGAGTTGGCCACAAGGTAGAAATGGAGGAACTAGGAGTATAATTGGGAGTAGGCTGTAGAACACACACACACACACACACACACACACACACACACACACACACCTATAATTGGGAGTAGGCTGTAGCACACACACACACACACACACACCTATAATTGGGAGTAGGCTGTAGAACACACACACACACACACACACACACCCTCACACACACACACATACACACACCCTCACACACACACACACACACACACCTATAATTGGGAGTAGGCTGTAGAACACACACACACACACACACACCCCTATAATTGGGAGTAGGCTGTAGAACACACACACACACACACACACACACACATACACACACCCTCACACACACACACACACACCCCTATAATTGGGAGTAGGCTGTAGAACACACACACACACACACACACTCACACACACACACACTCACACACACACACACACACACACACCTATAATTGGGAGTAGGCTGTAGAACACACACACACACACACACCTATAATTGGGAGTAGGCTGTAGAACACACACACACACACACCCCTATAATTGGGAGTAGGCTGTAGAACACACACACACACACACACACTCACACACACACACACTCACACACACACACACACACCTATAATTGGGAGTAGGCTGTAGAACACACACACACACACACCCCTATAATTGGGAGTAGGCTGTAGAACACACACACACACACACACACTCACACACACACACACTCACACACACACACACACACACCTATAATTGGGAGTAGGCTGTAGAACACACACACACACACACCCCTATAATTGGGAGTAGGCTGTAGAACACACACACACACACACACACACACACACACACACACTGGGTGGAGACTTTTTCTAAGCCTTTTGCTAGACCTTGTCTCTAGCTCCTCCCCACCCCAGGCCTCGATTCAGTCCCTGGCTGCTGCTCCTTGCTCTGCAGCCCTTCGCCCTTTGACATTATAGGTTGTCAGTGCTGAATTTAAGAAAAGGAATTCTTTGCTTTGATTACTGCCCAGACAAGAACTTCCTAGGTAAGTTACCTTCATGGACCCCAGAAGCAGCTGGTCCAACAGAGCGGGATTCAGGGCTGCTGGGGGCCTAGGGACTCCTGGAGCCAAGGTATCCTGTAGTATCTGGCTTCTCACTGGCTGCTGCCTCCTGCCACTCTTGCCTCATTCATGGGTACCAGGGGATGTTGTGTGATACAGGCTCTGTATGGGATAGGGGTGGAGAAGAGAGGGAGGAGAGGTGCTGATGGACTCTAAACCCTCTCCCATCTGGCAATCCTGACTGTAGGCCCCAGGTGGCTGATACCCATTTCTTGGCCCTAGTGACTGGTGGCTATGACCCCCATATCCGCCTGTGGAACCCCTTGATCTCCAAAAAGCCTGTGTGGCTGATGAAGGGACATCAGACATCAGTGACTCACATCATCATGAAGAGTGAGAATAGCATCTTCATCAGCATCTCCAGGGACAAGGTGCTGGCCTATGGAGAACACATCCCTACCTCATCCTCAGAAAATGGGGGCAGGAATCTAGCTCAGCCAGTGGGGAACCAATATTGGGAGGACCTGAGGCCTAGGCAGCCTTCCTGTCTGTGGTCTCAGACCTGGGCACAGGACCACAGGGCAGCTTCCCAGGTAGAGTCACAATTCTGATGGCCATGGGTCTCTGCCTGCCTCTAGTAGAGGTTAGAGCTCATCTTCAGTCTGCCAGAGTTGGCTTTCCTTGGGGAGCTGCCTGGATTCTTTCTTTTGGGCATATTCCAAGCCCCTTACTTTTTTTCTGAGCCTTAGTCTTCTGATCCCTAGACTGGGCTATTGAATACCTTGTATGAGAAGAGAAAGTAAGAGAGCCATATAATTACTGGCACAGGGTAGAACATGAGCTGTGTGTGCCCTGCCCTTGTCTTCCCTTGCCCCACTTGAATCCACACCTTTCGGCTGTCCCAGTTTGATTGGGCCTTCCTTGGTGCCTCAGCTCCTCACTCTGCCCGTGTGCAACTGTGGATTCAGGATGCTGTCCATCTGCTTACTGTGCAGGGTGTCCTGGCCAACAGCACCAGGTGCCTTCACTTCAGTGTACAAGTCTGTGCTTTCCTGGGCTCAGGGGATGGAGGATTGTCAGTACCGTTGGGGTCCTTGGATCATGTTCAGATATGTCCTCCTCCAGCTGCAGCTGCCTAGAATTCTCTCAATAGCCTCCAGCCTGGTGGCTTTGCCTCTGATGGAGGGTCTAAAGCTGGGGGTTTTGGACAAACAGAGACTGGTTTGCAGAAGTTCTCATGTCATATAGTAGATGGAGCAAGGCTGTGTGGCCTTTCCAGCGCAAATTCCTTGATCCAGGCTGAATACAAAATGACTAGTCTGGAGATAGGCAGGCCATTTTGTCAGCTCTATTGGTAACTAGTCTCTGACTGTTCTAGGCTGCCTTTTCCAGTGAGGCTGAAGCCAGGAGCAAGTGAGGGTCTAGGGCAAAATGTAGCTGCTTGCTGCCTTCCTCCTCTGCCTCTAAAGTCTGCAGCTCAGGAAGGGGGAGGCTTGAGGGAAAGCTCTGGGATCGAGCTGCTACATGTACTCTGCCTTTCATGTACCACGTGCCCATGTTTCCTGGGCATCAGCCTGGGTTCTCTGTGGGCTGTGATGGCCTCACATGTCTAACTCAGGCAGGAGTGAGGAGAGTGCCCCTAGCCCTGTCTGCAGGAGTATCCACAGGGCCTCAGGCCTCAGCTGTACCATGAGGACTCACTCTCTGCCTCTTGCTTGTTCCCACCCCCAGAACATCCGTGTGTGGGACCTACAGGACTACGACTGCCTCCAGTCCTTCGGTGGGAAGACGTTTGCCCTGGGAAACTGTGCCATCACCAGTGCCTACTTACACAAAGACAACACCTTAGTCTGCAGCACTTACTCTGTGAGCGAGGGGCAAGAGGGCAGGCACTGTCCTGTCCTGTCCTTCCTCAGCTTGCCAAAGATGCTCAGCTGGCTGGCTGAGAGGCTCTGGCTCTCAGGCCTCCCCAATGGGTTGGTTCTGGGTCCCCACCTGCTGTAGCCAGCTCTGCTCTGGCCCACCCATGCATCCCTAGCACTTTTCTGGGAAACGCTCTGCCAGTCAGGCGCTCTTCCTCTACACTCTTCTAGCCCTGTCACTATTAATGTGATTGTCTTTTCTTCTAAACACGAACTTCAGGGAGATGTGAGCCAATCTGAACATCTCTCTGAATGAGAGGCCCCAGAACAAACTGTCAGGAAGACTGCTCATGTCTTCTGTCCTGACATAGGCCAGCTATGTCTGGGCCAAGCCCCAGGGACAGACTGGCTGGAGTGGTGATGGGCCTGTGGCTAGATGGAAGCCTAGGAGCTTCTGGCCATCCTGGAGGTTCTGTCTAGGGAGGAAAAAAGGTAGCATTTGTTGTTACTGGGACTTTGTGCCCTCTGTTGACCAGGCCACTGTCAGGTGACACACCATTTTCCTATGCACTAGGCTAGCTGAGAAGGAGGAGGTAATGTGTCTTGCCATTTCTTTGCTGCGTGCTAGAATGGTACTTTTAAAATGAAACAGTCTTTGAGGTTGATTTTGATCAACTAACATTATCAAACCCCTCCCTTCTTTTTGTTGGGAACTAAGACTTTTACTAGGCAGAAGGTGTGTGTGTGTGTGTGTGTGTGTGTGTGTGTGTGTGTGTGTGTGTGTGTGTGTGTGTGTGTGTGTGTGTGTGTTACTGGTGTTTAAATTCAAGAGCCTCATGCTTGCTAGGTAGGTACTCTACCATCAAGCGCACAGCCTATGGAATCTATTTCTGAAGCACAGTTACACTGATGTAGAAAATGTTTTGTGTACACCAGGTATGATGGTATACTCCTGTAATCTCAATTACTTAGGAGGTGGAGGCAGGTGGAGGTAGGGTATGAATTTGAGACCACTTGCCTAGCTAATCCTAAACCCTGAATTCAAATCCCAGCACCATAAGAAAAGGAAAGGAGGAAGGAAGGAAGGAAGAGAGGAAGGAAGGAAGCTAGGAAGGGAGGAAGGAAAGAAGGAAGGAAGGAAAGAAGGAAGGAAAGAAAGAAGGAAGGAAGGAAGGAAGGAAGAAAAGAGTGCCATGCACTATGAAAGCATCCAATGCTCAGGGCTTCAAACACAGGCATCTTTAGCCTAGCCCAGGGCAGAGTCATGGAGGCCTCCTGGAGGAAACATTTGAGTCTTAGTTCCTTAGCAGCTGTGACAGGGACCTTTAGGGCTTGGGAGTCCTAACTGTGAGTTGGGGCTATGGGGTGGGTGGGAGCAGCAGGAGTCTTGGGGAAATGAGGCCTGGTGGCTGTGAGGTCAGGTGTCCCCCTGGGGTTGCTCAGTCAGAGTGGGAGGTAGGGGGAGTTGTCACCGAAGGCAGGGCCCTTCCAAGCTATCTACCCTTCTCCCTGCAGATTGGGATCCTTAAAGGGTATTTAGAGACCCAGGAGCCAACAAAAGCAGGGCTGAAGACAACACACAGCACTGCCCTGTGTGCTGTCCTCTACAGCAAGATCGTGAAGCAGGTGAGCAGCCAGGGCTGGTCTCAGAAGCTAGCAGGAGTGTTCAGTGATGAAGGTAGGACCTAGACCTCCCCAGGTGCCTGGTCTGTTCCCATGCCATGCTGGGAATCCTGGGAGCCTTGCTGGTGGTGCCAAGGACCATGGGATGCAGATAGCAAGTAGTCTTGCAGACTGGTTAGCACAAGAGCGGATCCACCCCCAACCAGCAGAGACTTTGTGTCCTGGACTGTCTTAGATCACCTCTGCATAGGCAGCCTCTTGACGTGGAGTGAGATAGAATACTAGTTATGGAGGGCTTCTCAAGACCCCCTACATGGGAGCTGTCCCACAGCTTACTTTCCAGGGAAGCCACAGTTTGGCTGTGTTTATTGTGAGAGGGAGGGAGATTAGGGCAGCAGGCAGTGCCCTGGGTCTGAGGAGAGGATTCTAGGCAGACTGGGCCACTGGGCACATGGAATTATTTCTGCGGAGTGGGTACAGAAAGGAATTGTGGGACCTCTGCCCATTGAGCCTCAGGTCTGGTCTTGGCTATGGACAGGGTGCTGCACCAGACCAGAGCTCAGCTCAGCTCTCTGGCTCTCTCACCATTCTCTTACCACTATCACTGCCTTAGGGGTCTGCTGTGCTGTCAGGAAGTTTTTCTCAGGAGGTAGCCTAAGCAGCCTCACCTGCTATGACACTGTACCAGGTGTGATGGCAGCAGAATGTTCCAGGGAGTGGCAGGACTGCCCATTGTTCTCAGTGTTTCCCTAGGAGGGGCTTGTGTAATGACACTTTAGCAAACATCTTCTCCAAATTTGGGATTCCTTTCTCTGGCTAAATTCTGATAAGTAAGTACCATTTCTGAGTGAACAAAATGACTTTAGCAAATAAACTGATTCTCAGGACACAGAGCCAGGGAAGATCCATCATCAGGCCTTCTGCAGAAGCAGGGAGCCCCAGAATGCTTTTCTCAGAGTGTGGAGGGGAAGGGTCAGTTCTCATCAGTGGCAAGGGGCACCTTCTTTCCAGCAGCCCCTGCTGGAGCCCTGTGTTCCCCCACAGGTGGTGAGCGGCTGCCTGCACGGTGAAGTGAGCGTGTGGGATGTCAAGACGGGCAAGAAGAAGATGGAGTTCTCTGTGACCAGTACTCAGCCCATGGAGCTGACGGCCATGGCCCTGGACGAGTCAGGGCGATGTCTGCTCACGGGTCTTCGAGATGGCACCATGATGATGTGGAACCACAGCACTGGCGAATGCCTGCTAACCTTTCCCAACCCAGACCAAATGGAGGTCAGTCTGGCTTGGCTTCAAACCTGCAGGAGCCTTGAGTCCTCCTGCACACAGGGAGCAAGGCAAGAGTATGCACCTTTAGTGAAGCTCCCACAAATGCCAGGTGCTTGTGATCGTTAAACTATTGGCACATCACCAATGTCTTTGAACCTTGGACCACATATGACTCAGCGGCTCCTGTCCTCCCCACCCCTCCTTGCATCTAGAAATATTTGACAGGGTTGCAGAGACCATTTATGGATGGCTTAGAGCAAAGCCACATTGGTACTTGAGCCGCCTCCTCCTAGCCCCTATGATGTAATTCTTCAATGGGGAGCCAGGAGGAGAGGTATGCGTGCGTGCGTGCGTGCGTGCATGTGTGTGTGTGTGTGTGTGTGTATGTGTACTTAGCCCAGAAGCCAGGGTTTGAGACTTGGCTCATTCACTGGTTATTAGACTGTAGCCAGATCACTTATTTGTTTCCTAGTCATCTCTATAAAAGTGGGCATAGGTAGCTAACATATTCTATGATTTCCTCTAGGTTCCTTGAATTTTATGTTCTAGGTCCTTTAGGTTACATAATGGGATCCAAGAACTCTCTAAAAAATTGATGGTGGCATTAACTCTAGGAAATTCTCACATCATTGAGTTTTGTCTTCTTAGTACATTTAGGAAAGGCATGTTCTCCAAGGAGCTTTAAAGTTCTCTTTTGTTCATCTTCAACAGATTACCGGAATTGTCCATATGAGCAAAGGATTCTACATGTCAGGGTGGAATAAGAGAATCACCAGTTTCACGTGAGTAGCAGGTGTGCAGGGGGGAGGGATACAGCCACTGGGTGCCCTCACTTTATTTTCTGTATTCCTCCACTCAGAGCTCTCCCATACTTGGAAGGGCACACTGGACATGGGTGGTGGGAATGGCCATTGCTTGAGCTGCTCATCTATCCAGTCACTGATTTTATTCTAGGCTTTTTGCTAGGTGATGGGGATGACCATAACCAAGAATGATGGGGCCTCCAGGAGGAAATGTCTCAGTCTGTCTCAGCTATAACAAACTATCATAGACCGTGTAGCTTATATACAGCAGGATTTATGTCTCACAGTTCTGGAGGTTGGGAAGTCCATGACCAAGGAGCCATCAGTTTTAGTGACCGGTGACCCCTGTCCCCACCCCCTTCCTGAGTCATAGAAAGCTGTCCTCTTGCTTTAACCTTACCTGTGAGAGGGGCAAGGGAGCTCTCTGGGACTCTTTTTTTTTTGTTGTTTTTGGGTCCGGTCGTGGGGCCTGAACTCTGGGCCTGGGCGCTGTCCCTCAGCTCTTCAGCTCAAGGCTAGCGCTCTACCACTTGAGCCACAGCCCCACTTCTGGCGTTTTTCTTTTTGCTTCTGTGGTGCTGAGGAATGGAACCCAGGGCCTCAGGCATGCGAGGCAAGCGCTCTACCACTGAGCCACCTTCCCAGCCCCTCTGGGACACTTTTCTGAGGGCTCTAATCTCATTCATCAGGGGTCTTCCCTCATGAATACTTGCAAAGGCATTGCCTCCTAGTTCATTAGGGATTTAGATCGAATATAGGAATTCTGGGAGAATATAAAATTTGTCTATACATTCCGCATTGGGCTCCCCCAAATTCATGGCCACCTCATACCCAAGATACAGCCTTCTAGGCCTCAACCTCTTTTCAACAATCAGTCCCCTGGGCTAGCTGAGCTAGATGATCATCCCTGAGAAGCAAAATTCCAGTGTGTGGGGCCTGAGGGGCATGCTTCATAAGAGAGGCAGTTGCTCAGCCTCCACTCTGAAATCTACCTTCAGAGTCCATCTAAGTATCTGAATCAGATATGGATAAGACTCAGGAACCATTCTCCTGAGCAAATTGGCTGTCAGCTGTGAACCTGTGATACTAACTTGGTGAGTGCTCCTAAAATACAGCAGTGGGGCAGACATGGGATAGATCCTGAGCAGGACAAACCCCTCTGAGATCTTAAGACTGAAAAACTGTCCTCTTTGTCAGATGCTTTGCCCTGCAGTCCTCTGGGGAAGGAGATCCTGGTTTCCAGAACAGTGGGAAGCCAGCTAGGTAGGGGTGGGGTCATCAAGCCTTCAAAGCAAAGCTGCTTCTGTGGGTTTGGGTGGCCTTGCCCCTGCAATGGGTCTTGACATGGACTCCACGCTCTCTCAGGCTGTATTGCTGAGTCTGTACATAGCTCTGCCCATTGGAATCTAGGTGATGCCCTCTTGACTCTGCTGGGTGGAGCCCATGCTGTACTATGGCCAACAGGAGCTTAACTGGTGGAGGGGGTGGGCAGGGGAGTATCCATAGTTTAGAGTATGGAGAGAGCCTGTGAAGTGAGGTGGTGATGGGCAGTGTCTTCTTTGAAACCTCTCTGTTACAGAGAGACTGTTCTAATCTTTGACTTGCCTTCCAGGCCATCCTTCCATTGCTTTGGACAATAGCACGTGACTTTGTTGAAAAGGTTGATTTGTGTACTATCTATTTCCCCAATGGACAGTTTGGGTTACATTCTTTATGAGCTTACTCATTCCTTTCAACAAGGAAAGACTGAGAATTTCCCAAATCTTTGTGCTCTGCTTCCTTTTCTTTTTTACTTCTAGGGATTGAACCCAGGGAATTGTGCGTGCTTGGGACACCTATCATGCAGGAGCTATAACCCCAGCCTTACTTCCTCTTTGATGAACAATTTAATCTCTAATAAATCAGGCCATTCCTTCAATACTTTGCTTAGAAATTCCCTCAGCTAACTATCTCATTTCAGTGCTTGCAAGTTGTACCTGTCACTAAACACCAGAATTCAAACATGATTCAGCCAATCTCTTTGTCACTTTGAAAATGGGTGGCTTTCCTTCCAGTTTTTGGCACCAAGTTCCTGGTTTCCATCACAGTCTTCATTAGAGTGGTCTGTGCTGTCCTGCCTTCCCGGCAGTCTGTTCAGGATTACTTAGTTTGAGGCATGTGCTTCAAACTCTTCCAGCCTCTGCCCATTTCCCAGTTCCAAAATCATTTGGAAACATTTGATACAGGGGGTACCCTCACTTCTGGTACCACGTCATGCTGCTGTAATAGTCTGGTGAGGGCCTTCTTCCTCATGCATGGGCAGACTTCTTCAGGTAAAAGGGCGAGGGATCTCTATAATACACACATGAGGGCTTGTCCCTAGGACCCAGTCACATCCACAAGCCCTCAAATTGAGGGTGAAAAAAAACGAAATGTAGTCTCTATCAAGTGATGATAGACTTCATTATAAAGTATATGGAATGCTGTGTGTATGGGGAAGCAGAGGATTCTGTGGAATGGGTGGGTAGAAACCTGGCTTAGTGTTGGCAGAGGGAGGGCAGTCCGAGCAGCTCAGTTGAAGCTGTCATGGGTGAAGTCTGCCTGGAGAGGTGAGCAGGAGCAATGGCGAGGTAATAGGACACGTATCCAGGAGGTGGTGCCAACACAGGCCAGGTTCTTTCCTTTTCAGGGGACCTTTGTAAAGCCATCACTTCCTTTCCTCCTCATGCAGGCGTCTGAATGAGTGTAAATGAAGACTCACTCTGTCAGCTCCAAGGACAGAGCCTTAAGCAGGTGCTTAAGAAATGAGTCCAGGGGCTGGGAAGGTGGCTCAGTGGTAGAGCGCTTGCCTTGCATGCATGACGCCCTGGGTTTGATTCCTCAGTACCACAAAAGCAGAAAAAGCCAGAAGTGGTGCTGTGGCTCAAGTGGTAGAGCACTAGCCTTGAGCTGAAGAGCTGAGGAACAGTGCTCAGGCCCAGAGTTCAGGCCCCACAACTGACCAAAAACAACAACAACAACAAAAAAAACAAAACAAAAAATGAGGCCAAAGCTGGGTGCCAGTGGCTCATGCCTGTAGTCCTAGCTACTCAGGAGGTTGAGGTCTGAGGATCACAGTTCAAAGCCAGCCTGGGCAGTAAAGTACATGAGACTCTAATCTCCATTTACCAACTCAAAACCGGAAGTGGCGCTGTGGCTCAAGTGGGAGAGTACTAGCTTTGAGCTGAAGAGCTGAGGGACAGTGCCCAGACCCAGAGTTCAAGCCCCACGACCAACAAAAAAAAGAAAAAGAAAAGGAATGAGGCCAGTGGGGCAGGACTTGGAAGGATCGCTGAGTCCCCCTCTCCACCCTCCTGCCTCTGGCCATGTACACAGGTTCCACAAGACCAAATCATTGCTCATGTGCTACCAGTGGCAGACCTACCACAGCGAGGACATCCTGAGCATGGCCAAGTACCAGAACCAGTTCCTTGGGACCTCCTCCTACAACGGGGATATCCTTTTCTGGAACATCAATATAGCGGAGCCTATCTTGAGTTTCAATGCCTCCAAGAGCCCGTGGCCCTTGCAGCCCAAGAAGGTATGGTCCCAGCACACTGTGTCCAGTTACCCTCTCCCATTATCTTTGTCTTAGCTGGGGGCCAGAATCAGGGGTGGCAGCGAGTGCAGGGAGCACCCTGAGAGGTGGTAGAAACGTGTACCTATATAGAGGTTGGGAGCTAGGAGGGAAGATGACAGTTTCTGTGCTTATCTGTGTTGTACACATAAACAGAAGCACAGAGAGGTTAAGTACTTTGTGTAATGCCACACAGCTAAGAATGGGTTGATTCAAATTTAGGCAGCCTGATTCCAGCACCTTAAGTCCTGTCCTCTTTAAGAGATTACTCTTTTTTGTTGTTGTTGGTTTTGTGTGTGTGTGTGTGTGTGTGTGTGTGTGTGTGTGTGTGTGTGTGTGTGTGTGTGTGTGTGTGTGTGTGCACGCCTGCGCACGCACTCATGGTGCTAATCCTGGTGCTTGAACTCAGGGCCAGGTGCTGTCTGTGAGCTTTTTTGCTCAAGGCTAGTACTCTGCCTCTTGAGCCCAAACTTTTCTTCTGGCTTTTTGGTGATTAATTGGTGATAAAAAGTCTAATGGACTTTCCTGCTGAGCTGGCTTTGAACCTCAGTCTTCAGCTCTCAGCCTCCTGAGTAGCTAGGATTACAAGTGTGAGTCACTGGCATCCAGCTATGCTGGTCAGTGTCATAACTGTGACAAAACACCAAGCAGAACAGCTTAAGGGAGGAAAGATTTTGGCTCAGAGTTCCAGAGATTTCTGTCCACTGTGGAGAGAGAACCGCTGCCGTCATGACATCCCGGAAGCGGAGACAGTCAGTGTCGGTTCCAGCAGCTTTCCCTTTCCTCCTTTTTCTTTTTTCTGTTTTGGTCCAAGGCCAGAACTCAAACTTGGTTCCTGATGTTTTTGCTCATTAGCTAACACTCTGCCAACTGAGCCATGCCTCCAGGGTCCCCCTCCTTCCTCCTTTAACTCTGTTTTTATTTCCACAGGGCCCTTGGCCTGTTGGATGGTGCCATCAATTTTTGGGGAGAGGTCTTCCCCTCTTAGCCAATCCTTTCTTAGAAACAGCCTCACAGACAGCCAGAGGTGTGCTTTACTGTTCTCATAGATTTTATTCAACTCAACCAAGTTAACATTCAAGATTTATCACACCGTGTGTGTGTGTGTGTGTGTGTGTGTGTGTGTGCGCGCGCGTGCACGTGTGCACGTGCACTCGGGCCTGTACTGGAGTTTGAACTCGGCCTCATTTTCTTGATTGAACCTTGTTCGAGGTTGGTGCTCTATCACTCAAGTCATACCTCCACTTTCTTTTCTTTCTTTTTTTTTTTTTTAATTTTTTTTGGGTCTGGTCGTGGGCCTGAACTCTGGGCCTGGGCGCTGTCCCTCAGCTCTTCAGCTCAAGGCTAGCGCTCTACCACTTGAGCCACAGTGCCACTTTCGGCTTTTTTCTTTTTGCTTATGTGGTGCTGAGGAATCGAACCCAGGGCCTCATGCATGCAAGGCAAGCGCTCTACCACTGAGCCACCTTCCCAGCTCCACCTCCACTTTCTTTATGTTTTTGTTTTGGGTGGTTAATTGAAAAAAAGAGTCTCACGGACTTTGAACTGCCATGCTCAGATCTTTGCTTCTTGAGTAGCTAAGATTACAGACATGAGCCACCTGGCTCACACATACTTTCTTACTCATTGCTGTTAATCCATCCATTACTGCCCATATTCATCAGTTGTATAAGTAGGGACTTAGGGACTCTGTCCAATCTCTGAATTAGCATGTCATAGCCATTTAAAACTGGAAAAGATCTTAGGGACACTTCAGACACTGATTTTCCAAGTGTGTCAGTGCTGAGAGGGCTCTGGTAGGAGGTCCTTCCCCTAGGACTGCTCAGCTTTTTATCTGTTTTATGCTTTGGACTTTTCTAAGATTACAAACAACCATGAAAACATCTGGAAGCTGGTGCTGGTGCTCATACCTGAATCCTAATGACTCAGGAGGCTGAGATCTGAGGATTGCCATTATCTCCAGAAAACTGGAAATGGTACTGCGGCTCAAAATGATAGAGTGCTAGACTTGAGTGAAAAAACTAAGGGTCAGAGCCCAGGCCCTGAGTTCAAGCCTCCATGACTGATCGGGAGAGGGGTGAGGAAGAAGGATGGAGGGAGGCAAAGAGGGAGGAGGGAGGGAGAGAGGGAGAGAAAACATTTGGAAACCACAGTCCATTTTCCAGATGGGGAGATTTGGCTAGGGACTGCAAAAGGACTGGGGGGCTGCTCTCCCCCTACACAGGTGCAGGAACCTCTGGCTGAGGGCTTGGAGTCCAACGGAGACTTGAAGGAACAGAAGTGGGCGTATAGGCCCTTCTTGCAGGCCTCTGAAGCCAACTTCAAGACGCTGAGCAATGCCATCTTGAGGCAGAGCCTGACGTCGGCTCCCCCCGCGATGAGGCGAGATGAGCACAGGTCTGTGCTCCAGGTGAGAGTCCTGTGTGCTTGTTTTCTTGTCTGATTCACCTGTACCAGTCCATCCGGTCCAGCCGCTCACCTGTGGGCAGATAAAGGCACCAATTCTGAATCTTGAAACCGGACCCTGCTCCTGGCTCAGGAGGGAGCTGTTGGGCAGCCCAACTTAGGACAAGAAAGGCCCAGGTGCCACAGCGCACGTTCCTCTTCCATGCCATGCCTTTGGGATCAGAGTTATGCTGCAACCTTAAGACCTTTGAGATTGATGGAGGTGGAGAACATTCATTCCACTGGCTGTATCTGCCCTGCCAAGGCAACTGCAAGCGGAGCTTGAAATTCAATAAATCGAAGAGCTAATTCAAGAAATCTAGGCCCACAAATGATGTTATAAAGATCTAAATGGCAGAGAGAAAGGTTCTTTACCCCTGCTAAAGCAATGAGTGTTAGGCCCTTCTAGCATCACTTTTAACCAGCTGATCCCTTCTGGGACCAAGGGAGGGTCTTCCCTAAAGACAAAATGCAAGCCTCTGCCCTACAGAGCATGTGGCAGTGTTCTAAGGTCCAATGCCCCCCCAGATACCCGGCTGGGCTTTTCGCAGGGTAGGTTGTTATTAAGGGGGCTCTTTTCATGTTCTGCCTTTGACCTCTGTTGCCCTGGGAGGAGGAGGATGCCCTCCTAGTGACCTTCAAGCCTGTTTTTCTTTCCAGATACCTATGAGTACCTCCAGAATCCAGCTGACAAAGAAGTCCCATAGCAGATACATACCTTACACAGAGACTGAAAGGAAAAAAGGGGAATTCAAGACAAAGTTGATGATGCAGTCCAGCACATCAGTGGAGAAGGTAAGTGGTGCTCATCTGGGGCTGGGAAAAGCAGTGCTGGGATGCCTGGCTGAAAAGTCCAGCCGACGCCCCCAGTGCCAGGGACAGGGCTGCTGTGTCTCAGGAGAGTTCCTCAGGACCAGGCCATGGGTGCACAGACAGGTGGGATTGTGGCTGGGAGATGGTTTGGTAGGGGGGAGTGGGAGTGGGGGTGGTGGGAATGTTGGAGAATCAGCTGTTAGATGACCTCCATCTACCTGGGTGTGAAGCAGGGTTGTTCATCTGTTCTCAGCTCTCAACCCCACACCCCCATGCCTTTCCCCTCTCTGACTCTGGCCCTGCCTCTCTGTGACCTTCTTCCTTCTCCAGGAAATCTCTATCCTATATCCTAATTGTGTTAGAGGGGAGCAGGCCTGCCACAGCACCCAGTTCCAGAGGTTAGGGACTTCACAAGGGACACTTCTAGGAGCTGTTCTAGTGGAGCACTGTGAGAGGCTCATTCTGCCTTCCATTTTCTGAATGCTCTGACTTTTTTTTTTGGGTCACTTATGGGGCTTGAGTTTGAGACCTGGGCAATGTCCCTGAGTTCTTTTGATCAAGGCTAGTGCTCTACCACTCTGAGTCACAGCGCCTCTTCTAGTTTTCTGGTGGTTAATTGGAGATTAGGAGTCTCATGGACTTTCCTGCCTGGGCTGGCTTTGCACTGTGATCCTCAGATCTTAGCCACTTGCATAGTTAGGATTACAGGCATGAGCCCTGATACCCAACTATATCCAGCTTTTATTGGTTGAGATGAGAGTCTCATGAGCCTGTTGTCCAAGCTGGTCTTAAACTGCAATTTTCCCAGTCTCTGGCTCTTGAATAGCTGGGATTACAGGCAGGAGCTTCTGCATCTGGCTCTCCCTCCCCCAGCCTGATTTTTTTTTTTAAATACTGGTCAAACTCATTTTTTTTTTTTTTTTTTTTTTTTTGCCAGTCCTGGTGCTTGAACTCAGGGCCTGGGCACTGTCCCTGAGCTTCTTTTGTCAAGGATAGTGCTCTATCACTTGAGCCACAGCGCCACTTATGGCTTTTTCTGCTTATGTGGTGCTGAGGAATAGAACCCGGCTCCTCATGCATGCAAAGCAAGCACTGTACCACTGAGCCACTTTCACAGCCCTGGTTAAACTAAGTTTATTGGAACCCCAGCTTTTTAAAAATTTAGGTAGAGGCTGGACATTGGTGGCTCATGTCTGTAATTCTAGCTACTTGGGAGCTGATATCTGAGGACCATGGTTCAAAAGCCAGCTCAGGCAGAAAAGTCCATGTGATTTTTATCTCCAACTAAACAGCAAAAAGTCAGAGGTGGAGGTATGGCTCAGGTGGCAGAGCACCAGTTTTAAGTAAAAAGACAAACAAGAGCATGAAGCCCTGAATTCAAGCCCTAGTATTGGCATGTCTGCATGTGTGCTATCTCTCTCTGTCTCTCTGTCTCTCTGTCTCTCTCTCTCTCTTACACACACACACACACTCTTAAGTATTATGGGTCCCCCAACCCATTTCAGTCTAATGATAATATAAGCAACAGTTAATATTTACTGAGCTCTTAGTATCTCTTAGGCAGTGAATTTAATTATTTACACATACTGTTTTTATTTTATCAGTTAAAACAGCCTCAGGAATTATATACTACTATTTTTCCCCATAATAATTTGTGGATGGGAAGGGAAAAAACAAATCGTTTAAATAGGGATACAGGCTGACCCATTGCAACAATGAGATGTACAAGTTGTTACGTCGAAAAACGAACTTTACAACTTTGGCCTGGGATGGGGTGGGGAGTGGGGGTGGGTTGGTGGGGGGGGTGGGAGATGGGAAGGGATGGGAAGGGGAAACAAAGGAAGAGGCAACAATGCTTGATAAGAAATGTACTCATTATCTTGCCCATGTAATTGTAACCCCTCTGTACGGTATTTTCACAAAAAAAAAAAAAAAAAAAGAAACATTTTCAAAGTTGGGTATGGTGGTGCATGCTTATAATTCTAGCACTCAAAAGGCTGAAGCAGGAAGATCAATAGGTCAAGACTAGCCCAAGGCTATGCATTGTAGACCAGCCTGGGCTACTTACTGAGACCCTGTCTCAAAACACAAGAAGGCTTGGGATGTGGCTCAAGCCCTGCTAATCTGGCCCCATCTCTTCCCACAGATAATCTTCCTGCAGACCAGATCTCGCCTGCCTCACACAGCTGCCCTGCTGAGCAGCTGCGTCAATGGCTACATCTATGCCTGGTCCATCCATGGGAGTGGAGGCCTGATGGGGAAGTTCCCCGTGGACTCAGATAATAGTGGGAGTGTCATTGTGAGCACCATGGCCACTGACGAGGATGACTGCATCCTCATCACAGGGGACTGTAAAGGAAAAATCCGGGTGAGGAGGAATGGGCAGCTGGCTGGAGAGATGGGCCAGCCAAGCTTCCGGCAACCTCTGTGGCCCTGCTGGACCCCCTCCTTCTGGGTTCTGGCTGCTTTGTGAAAGGGTGGGGAGTAGTTGGTAACTGAGGAGGCCTCTCCTGCTCTGGCATGTCGAGTGAAGTGAACACAGTTCCTCCAAGAAATCCTCCTTCCTCTGGGGAGTCCTGTAGGCTTCTGCTGACTGCTCCCTTGCCCCCCAGCCATGTTTTGTCTGGGCTCAGCTGTCTCAGGGGCTGAGTTTGCGCGCCATATGAGACATGAGGTGGAAGTGCCTGTCATCTACTCTGCTAACCAAGGGTCAGGTTTAGAAGACTCTCAGATCCCAGGTTCTATTTGCGTCAGAGGTAGGAGTAAGAACTGTTCCTCACATGAAGAGGAATGGTCCAGGGGGCGGGATGGGGAAGGGCACAGCGTGAGCTGAGGCCAGGCCAAAGGGTGCTAGGCCACTAACCTCCCTCCCCCCACTTTATGCCTAGATCTGGGATATCAAGGATTACTGCATATTTGTTGGGCATCCCTCAACTCCACACAGTGTCAAATACTCCAATGAAATACAGAACAAGTTCCGGGACTTAATGCTTAGCCCCCAGATCAGCACCCCGTACTACGTTCCCCTCAAGGAGAAGGAGGTAGGAAGGTTGTTTTGGAGCTGCTCAGAAAAGTGCTTTGGGTCCTACCAAGGATCTGGAACTACTTCACTGTGATTATGACTCTTTCTTGCTTTCTCTTTATGTTCTTTTTTGGCTTATTTGGAAAAAAATCTCTCAATCAGAAGTCATCATTAGGGTCGGGAATGTGGCTTAGTGATAGAGTGCTTGCATGCATGAAGCCTTGGGTTCAATTCTTCACTATTACATACACAGAAAAAGCTGGACGTGGTACTGTGGCTCAATGGTAGAGCACTAACCTTGAGCAAAAGAAGCTCAGGGACAGCACCCAGGCCCTGAATTTAAGCCCCAGGACTGGCAATGACAACAACAACAACAAAAACCCCCAGAAGTTAGGGGCTGGGAGGTGGCTCAGTGGTAGTGTGCTTGCCTTCATGCATGAGGCCTGGGTTCGATTCCTCAGTACCACATAAGCAAAAAGGAAAAAGCCAGAAGTGGTGCTGTGGCTCAAGTGGTAGAGTGCTAGCCTTGAGCTGAAATGCTGAGGGACACCCCCAGGTACAGAGTTCAAGCCCCACGACAGACAAAACAAAAACAAAAAGCAACAACAACAAAAACCCCTGAAGTCGTCATTAGTCAGCAACACACACACACACACACACACACACACACACACACACACGCACGCGCACACACGCGCGCCATACTCCCTTTCCATGTGCTTTGATTTTTTCTGTGAGAACTCTAGAGTCATGAGTCTTTTAAACAAGAGTAATGGAGCTGGGCACTGGTGGCTGGTACCTGTAATCCCACCTACTCAGGAAGCTGAGATCTGAAGATCCCAGACTGAAGCCAGTCCATGAGACTCTTATCTCCAGTTAGCCAGTAAAAAACTGTAAGTTGTGAGACCAAAAGAGGGTAGTCTTAGGAGAGAATCACAAAAGTATAATGCCTAAGCACGTCGTCATATTTATATAAAATAATATGCATACTGAACCACACTTCAAAGATATGGAAACAAAAGACTTGTTTCAATTTTTTTTTTGGGGGGGGGTCTGGTCGTGGGGCCTGAACTCTGGGTCTGGGCGCTGTCCCTCAGCTCTTCAGCTCAAGGCTAGCGCTCTACCACTTGAACCACAGCGCCACTTCCAGCTTTTTTTTTCTGCTTATGTGGTGCTGAGGAATCAAACCCAGGGCCTCATGCATGCAAGGCAAGCACTCTACCACTGAGCCACCTTCCCAGCCCCTGTTTTTCTTTTTCTGATGATTCTGTATTCTTTACCTTATATACAGTATATTCATGCGCATGCCTGTGGGAGAGTGGGGGGCACAGAATCCAAGGAAAAAGGTGAAAAAGTGCAGCTCTAGAGTGCACTGGACATTGATGAAAGTGAACTATACAACTGGTGGGTAGAGATGGGAGGAGGGAATGAGAGAATGAGGGAACAGATGACACTGTATGAAAGGAAATGTACTTATTACATGAGGCATGTAAATGTAAACCCTCTGAATATCACCTCTATAATAACAATAAAGTATATTAAAAAATCCAGAAGTAGAGCTAGCCTTGAGCAAAAAGGCTCAGGGACAGCACCCAGGACCCGAATTCAAATCCCAAATACTGGCATACACAAAATAATGAATAGAAATGTTTATATGGTTCAGGACCCCTTGCTGCTTGCCAGATGCTTGATAAAACGGAGCACCTCTTCACTGGCTCCTCAGAAAACCAGTCTAACGCAACTCACTGTGTTTGATAGGGACAGACGGGTTAAGGGCAGCCAGCAAGAAGCTGTGTGTGTGTCTAGTAAGCAATCAGGAAACAAATGATTTCAAAGGCCAGGTACCACGCCTGCAGAATTCAAGATAATGATTGTATTTTCTCCTAACAGCTTGTCAGTTATCCCAGTGCTATGAGTTGTGCTTTGTGAACATTTGGGTTGGTTTCTGAGTTGTCCATTGTTTTTCATTGTTCTGCTTACAGAACAATGTAAGCAGATTATTATTCTGACTTATTATTATTATTATTATTCTGACTTACTTAACTATTGTAGAAGTGTCCCTTTCTTAATCTTGCTTTATTTCAAAATTGTCCTGGTCATTTTTACTCATCTGTCAGTTAAATAAACTTAATTGCTCACAGTGCAATGTGAAATATGACCCCCTTCACTCAGCTTATTCTCTGAATGCCTAGTGAAAACTTGAGGAGACCTGAGCTCTACTCAGAGACCCATCAATCTCTGGCTCTGTGGCCTTAGACTGATTTCTGATCCCCTCACTTTCATTTCTCAACCCTGTAAGACACAGAGACTCCTTATCCTATAAGGTCAGGATCAACTCTATCAATTGAATGGAGGCACTGATAAGTAACATGTAAATTTTGTTGTTGTTTGTGGTACTGGGGCATGTACCTAGGGCCTTGTTCTTGCCAGGCAAGTTCTCTTGCCAGGCAAGTTCTCCCCTTGAGCCACCCCCTCCCCCGCCCCCCAGCCTATAGATGCTTTTTTAGTAGTTTTACCAAAGAGTCCAGTAAGGGACCTCTCAAAGGTCAGCATCAAGTTAATGTGGAATGCGCCTAGAACTAGAAAACCCATCCATGTCCCAGAACCCTTTCTCTGGGTGCCTACCAGTGCATCTGTGTGTGATGGTCTTGGTGTAAGTTTTCCTGTCCTGTCCCCTCTAGGTTGTGGAGGGCCAGAGCATTTCCCTGGTTCCCCCTAAGCTCCTGATTACATGGAAGGGCCATTCGGACAACGTGACAGATGTCATGTATGTAGACAGCTTCCAGCTGGTGATCAGTGCTGGCCAGGACTGCAACGTCAAGGCTTGGAAACTCTCTGGTGATGCCGTCGGTATGGGTCCAGTGAAGTCTACCTGTCCCCCATGCCTTTCTTGCTCCTGTCCGTAACAGATCACAAGCTGACAGGAACCTTATTTCCCATAGGAATGACTTTAAAGTGCCTTTGCTTAAATTACTGGATGTAAGTCTGTCCAATTGTCCGTTCAGCCCTGTGTCCATTTATTATCAACTGCCCATCCACCCTTCCTCTACCCACCAACATGTCTACCTTTGCATATTTTTGAAAATCTATATTTGATGAGGTCTGTTCTTTCTCTATTTCTTCTTTTTCTCCTCCTCTTCCTCTTTCTTCTTCTTCTTCTTTATTTGGGGGGGTGGGTCTGGTCGTGGGGCCTGAACTCTGGGCCTGAGCATTGTCCCTCAGCTCTTTAGCTCAAGGCTAGTGCTTTACCACTTGAGCCACAGTGCCACTTCCGGCTTTTCTCTTTTTGCTTATGTGGTGCTGAGGAATCGAATCCAGGGCCTCATGCGTGCAAGGCAAGCGCTCTACCACTGAGCCACCTTCCCAGCTCTCTTTCTTCTTCTTTACCTCCTCCTCCTCCTCCTCCTCCTCCTCCTCCTCCTCCTCCTCCTCCTCCTTCTCTTCTTCTTCTTCTTCTTCTTCTTTCTTCTTCTTCGTCTTCTTCTTCTTCTTCGTCTTCTTCTTCTTCTTCGTCTTCTTCTTCTTCTTCTTCGTCTTCTTCTTCCTCTCTCTCTCTCTCTCTCTCTCTCTCTCTTTGGTTAGTTATGGGGATAGAATTCAGGGCCTGGGTGCTGTCCTTGAGCTTTTTCACTCAAGGTTAATACTCTACCACTTTGAGCCACAACTCACTTATGGTGGTTAATTGGAGATAAGAGTCTCATGGACTTTCCTGCCTGGACTTGCTTTGAGATGCAATCCTCATATCTCAGCCTCCTGAATAGATAGGATTACAGGTATGAGCCACCAGCACTCAACAATTATATACTCTTAAATAGGGGATCTCTAGATCTTTTTCAACTCTTGTGACTGAAATCTTACCCATGAGCAGCAACTCTTATTTCTCAGCCCCTGGCCACTCCCATTTTACTTTGTGCTTCTGATAGTGAGTTGAGGACCCTGTGAAACTCAGTGTGCCATGCTGGCTGCATGGCTGGCAGGTACTCTGCTGCTTTTTTTTCATTCTTTCTAGTAGTTCCTTCCCATCTGAACCAAGCTGAAGTCCAGGAATTCCCCAAGAAGAAAGCAGCTCCCAGGCCTGCTGCCTCTTGAAAAGCCTTCCCTTTCTGTAATTTTAGTGCATGTAGCTCTCTGATGACTTTTCAAAAATTGGGCTTTGTACCATGTCTGGTTCATTGCATTTTTACAATTCTGAAGCAGGAAAATGGCTTACCATGTCTTGCCCTGCCCAAAAATAGGACTCCCATTTTTTTTTTTTTTTTACCCTTACTACAGCTCATCTCAACATCTGCCCCATCTGACATGCATGGGCCCTGGTCTTTTTTTTTTTTTTTTGTGGGTTGTGGGCCTTGAACTCTGGGCTGGGTGCTGTCCCTCAGCTCTTCAGTGCAAGGGAAGCTCTCTACCACTTGAGCCACAGCGCCACTTCTGGTTTTCTGGTGATTTATTGGAGATAAGAGTCTCACAGCCTTTCCTGGCTGGGTCAGGCTTTGAACCATGATCCTCAGATCTGAATCTCCTGATTACAGGGGTGAACCACCAGTGCCCCACCTTCCCCCCCCCCCCCCCGCATTTTATACCATGCTTTCCATTTTATACCATTGCCATGGTTTTCTTCCCTTTTTTAATTTCTAAGTTTTTCTTTTTTTTTTGGTTTTCTTCCCCTTAACCACACGTGGGGCAGGGTACTTCAGGTTGGAGCTCCAAGTATATAAGAGGGCTGCTAGTGGTGGGTTCCTCCAAGCATTTGTTGAGTGCCCAGAATATTTCCTTCCCATGGTGGATACTGGACAGTTGGGTGAATGCCTGGGGGGAGGGGGTCAACCACTCTCTGACTGACTGTTGGGGTAGAGGAGAAGGGCAGTGGGTTGAGAAGCCTCTGAGCAAGGACTGATGGAATTACAGGGACATTTGGCCTGAATGTTTGGAAGAGACTACAGGATGCCGCAGTGGACAGTGGTTACAAACAAGCTGAAAACTCAGAGGAGGAAGACATCATAGACAGCGTTTCTAAGGCCCCCCAGCTGGATCTGCAGTGAGTCCCAGCCCACTGGGCTCCTCTGGCCCCAGCAAGGCCCCTGGGAGCCTTGCCCCTCCTTGGGTTGGGCAGTGCCAAACATGGTTAGCTTTCAGAAAGCCAGTGCCTGGGGACCTGCAGTTCATTCACAGTGGCTGTTGTGACCCGAGAGCCTGAGATTCTGAGGTTGGGGGATGTTTAGATAGTCCATTGGGGAGGTCCCTGGAAAGACAAAGGAGTACCAGGCTCCTTGCAGGCCAGTAGAGGGAGTGGGAAGAGCAGCAGAGCTTGCAGGACCAGCTGCATCTGGACGTGTTAGCCTTAGTAAGCCTTGCACACTGATAGTTTCTAGCAGAGCAATGGAGACACAGGAAAGGGCAGGGCCAGGCCCAGGAGAGGGATACTCCTCTCAGGGTTCCTGGGAGACCCCCACCTTGTTTAGTAGGAAGAGTGTTTTGTGAAGGAAAGCCTCTTGTAGAAGGGATCTATATGAGGCCCTGGCATATCAACGGCGGGAGCAGGCGGTACTGATGGACCTTCTGAACCAGAGGCCTGAAAAGGAGGCTGAGGCATGGGCCAAGCTGCAGAAGATGGCTGTGAC
Organism: Dipodomys spectabilis; assembly: GCF_019054845.1. Taxonomy (NCBI): domain Eukaryota; kingdom Metazoa; phylum Chordata; class Mammalia; order Rodentia; family Heteromyidae; genus Dipodomys; species Dipodomys spectabilis. The sequence continues at coordinate 10,771,521 of NW_024870852.1, forward strand.
ATCACCGTGGCCTAGAGAGCACTCCCCGCAAGACATCGAGGAGAGCTGGAACAAGTGGGAGTCTCATGGCAAGCAGGTGCAGTAGGCAGGAAGCTAGGGTGTTTGTGCATGTGTATATGTGTGCACACGGGTGTGCTTGCAAGTGCATGTGCAGGCATGACACTAGTTTCAGCCTTCCCTCTCCCCCATGACCCTGCAGCTGAGTGAAGTCTTGGGAGCATTCTACAAGCCCAAGGAGCACTCTCGGACCAGTAGATTCCTGACCACCAGTGTGAATTACAGCTTCATGAAGCAGCAGGTGAGGCCGCTCCCTGAGACCCAAGGGCTGTCGAGGCCAGAGGACCCAGTCTTGTGCAGTTAGCACTCCAGCGGGAGTGATGCGGTCACTTGTCTTCTGTTCTGTATGAGGCTAGCTTGGCTGGTGTGTTTGCCATGGTCCTGGTTGAAGTTTTGTCCCTGAAGACAGAGGGCCCAAGGCCTTAGGGGAGGAGGTCCTCCTTGGACCTGGGCCCACTCTGCAACCTTCAAAATACCACAGTAGCTTGTATCTACCCTTGAGTGCTATTTGCTGCCTATGTCCCCACCACTGTGGGTGCTCAAGGGCAGACACACAGGAAGGTGCCAGGCACACAGGAAGGGATGGAGTACCTGGAAGGGGTGGCTCTTTGTGGGAAGAGAAAAAAGGCGTGGGTACATCCCAGCCTTTCCCTCCTTGTCTGCCATAGGGCAAGACAAGAACCCCCCTCTATGTGATAGGAGAATAATGAAAGTCACATCCCTGAAGGGCTTTTCTCCCCATGCTGTACCTCTGCCCCTGGCCTGGAGGGGGCTCCCAACCCAGCTTTGCAGTGCCAATAGGAGAGGCGGAGTATGTCCTCTGAGGTCCTCTGCACCAGGGCTCTGCTTTGGGTTCAGCTTGTAGCCTGGTTCTAAGAAGGGCACAGTTCTGGTGCCAGGGCCTGCCTTTCAGGGTTGCTATGGCCACTCAGAAGCGTGTTGGGGGGCGGGCTGAGATGGCCCTGACTTCCTTGGTCGTTGATCATCACAGTAGGCTCTTCCTCTCTGCAAGCCTCTCTTGGTCCTGAGTACCCTCAGCTCCAGCAGGTGCCCCCCTGCCGCCTTGCTCTACCCCCCTAGATCTCACCTCCGATCTACCACAGCCTATACTTCAACGAGCTGGAGCCCACCCAGCAGCTTCCTAACGTTAACTTACTAACGTTCAAGATCCCAGAGCTGCAGGTCCAGCGTATCGTCCACTGGGAGGATGAGTCTACCCCGAAGCAGCCGCCGCCAGTCCTTCCCTCTCCTCTGTGCCCCCTGCCGCCTCGGCATCAGAGCTGTTGGACTCCATGTTTGCCTCACTGAAGCCTCAGGCTTCTATCTCCTCTCTGTAGCCCCATTCAGCTACCACAGCCCACTCCTGCCTCTCACTCCCATCTGAGTGCTCTGAGTCCATTCAGTAGAGGCCAGAGACCCTCATGCTCACAAAGCAGGGCTTTTGCACCCTATCCTGAGCTACCCCTCTCTCCAGTCCTCTAGCGGAGCACCCGGGCCCATGGGGTCTTAAACATCCTGGGCTCACACCTGGCAAGGCCCAGAGGAGGTGGACCTTTCCTGGCAGCTCTCGTGCTACCTCTCTGGAAGTCGTCTCTCTAGCTCTCTTCTCTCTGACTCTGGACAGAGTCCTGGAGAAAAAAATAAAATTTCTTGAATATCAGAGTTGTGCAGATGAAGCGGTTGGGCTGTGTCCCTCACTCTCTAAGATCCCAGTGGACCTCTTGAGTTAGGTCCTGTTCCCTGGCAAGGCCCTGGGAAGACCCAGAGACCAGTCTGTCCCCAGGATACCTGGGTATGCTGGCTGGCAGGTGACAGGCTGACTCCTGGGGACAGGGGCTCTGTGGTGGAGAGGCAGGTAGTCACATACTGTGGAAGCTAGATGGCCCAGACACTTGGTCCAGCCTCTCAGAAGACAGGCCCAGTAGCCATCTAGTGGTAGCCATGGCTGTTTGGCCCCTGTGTTTTAAACTGCTCTGTGCCTGGACAGGAGTGGTATGGTGGGTGGGGCAGGGGAGGAGGGATATTGGAGCAGCACCTCACCTGGCTCTGCAGACTTTCTCTGGCCAGAAGCATCTGGCTAGGCCAGAGTCCTCAGCAGGTCAACCCTGTCCTGGGGCCCATGGAAACTCCTGGACACAGAAAATGCCATTCAGAGGTCACGAAGCGTCAGGCCTACCACTCTAAACCACTCACCTCATGCCCTTTCTTCCAGGTTTAGTGCCCATGGCCAGGGCACAGTCTATGACATTGGATAGAACAAAGCCTTCAGACTCACCCTCACCGTGGGCATGGGACCAGGGCACCCTCAAGTCAGCTGTCCTTATGGATGGCAGAGTTGAGGCCTTCCTTGGAGCTGGTCAAGGGCGGTAGGTCTGGAATCCGCTGCTAAATGGTGTGGAAAGGCCCAGGAAACCTTGCAGCTTTCAGACTTTCAGGCTGTTTCCCTGAGTCTGCCATCCTAGAGACTACTGGGAAGGTAGATGAGACAGGAGGTCCCAATTCTGCTTGTCCTCTTAAAGTCCCTGTATATGTGTCTCCTTTGTGGGATGTATTGAGCCCTGGGCCAGATGCCCTCCTGTGAAGGAGTGTTGCTGAGTTTGAAGCTCGCCCCCTGCTGGTCCACCATGAGGTCTTTGGACAGCCTTCTGAGAAGCCTCAGTCTCCAGGACTCCTCTGAGTGGCTAGTGCCCATCTCTGGCCTCCCTGAACCCTCAGCTTGGGGTTGAGCTGGGTTGTGAAGTCTGGGGGTAAATGGGATCCTCCTCCTATGAGGAGCTTATCCTGGTCCTGGTAAGGCCATGGCACTAAGCCCCTCTTCCCACCCTCTAGTCACAGAAGAAGCCATACTCCTCGCTGTCCTCTGCATTGACTGGGCTTTTACTACGTGCCAGGCACCATACCCAAAACTTCATGTTCTAAAGCTTTCCTCCCCCTCTATTTTAGCAGTACTGGGTTTGAATTCAGTCTTATGATAGCTAGGCAGGCACTCTAACTGAGCCACTCCCCTAGCCTTCTTTGCTCTTCCTTCTTTGTTTTCCTTCCTTCCTGACTGCCTTCCTTCACTCGTTTTGGGGCATAACTCAGGGCCTGGGTGTTATCCCAAGGCTTTATTGTTCAAGACTAGTGCTCTACCACTTGAACTACAGCTTCACTTCCAGCCTTTTTGGGTAGTTAATGGGTGACCAGAGTCTCATGGACTTTTCCTGCCTGGGCTGGTTTTGAACCTGATCCACAGATCTCAGCCTCCTGAGTAGCCAGGATTAGGCCAGGATTAGGCATGAGCCACTGGCACCTGGCTTTAGGTATTTTTCAAATAGGACCTCACATTTGTGTCTGGACCAGTCTCAAACCATTTGTCAAATGTACACCACCACACACAGCTTATTGGTTGAAGTGTGGTCTTGCTAATTTTTGTCCCGGCTGGTCTCAAGCTTCAACTCCCCAGATCTCTGCCTCACAAGTAGCTGGGATTATAGGTATAAGCCACTGTGCCCAGCACCACTCCCCTCCCCCAGATCTTTTTATTTTTGTTGGTTGTGAGACTTGAACTCAGCACCTGGGTGCTGTCCTTCTTTTGTTCAAGGATAGCACTCTACCACTTTGAGCCACAGCTCCATTTCTGGTAGTTAATTGGAGATTAGTCTTACAGACTTCTGCCTGGGCTGGCTTTAAAACGTGATCCTCCAATCTCAGCCTCCTCAGTAGCTAGGATTACAGGTATGAGCCACCAGTACCCAGCTAAAGGCTTCACTTTTAAATACTTGGAAACATCCTGAAATGTAGGCATGAATGTTCTCCTAATCTGCCAGTTACGGAAACATGTCCAGAGAGGTCAGTGTCTACCCTCAGGTCCCCCCAGGATGCCATACCTGGGATATGAACTCCAGAAGAAGGCTGACTGCAAGGCCTATCTTTATTTTTCATTTTTATTTTTTGGTCAGTCGTGAGGCTTGAACTCTGGGCCTGGGTGCTGTCCCTCAGCTCTTCAGCACAAGGCTAGCGCTCTACCACTTGAGCCACAGCACCACTTCTGGCTTTTTCTGCTTATGTGGTGCTGAGGAATCAAACCCAGGGCCTCATGCATGCAAGACAAGCACTCTACCACTGAGCCACCTTCCCAGCCCTCTATTTTCTATTTTTTCTTGTTTTTAAAAATATAATTTTATTGTTATTTAAGTATATTTTTTTCTGGCTATTTCAGTATATTTTTTCCTGGTTATTTTTTCTTTTTAAATAGCTTATGTTTTTAAACTTGATTCTGTGGAGGTAACAAGTGCCCAACACCTGAGCTGTCTTGATTATCATTGTTCAAGGTAATAGCAGGAGAGTGCAGCACAGTGACTTGGGCACAGCCACTAAAAGCAGAACTGACAGCTGCTTCTCTTTGCTCAGCAGGTGAAGGGGTTGACAATTCTTGCATATGGCCAGAAGGGGGAGCTAGGTCCTTTCCAGAAAGAACTCCATGAAGCCAGGGAGATGGAGAAAAGCCACCTCCAGGGCTGGACCCAGGAGGACAGGAAGGTGTGCCTGTGGGATGCAGCTGGTCCGTGGTACCTGCCACTGGCTCTCAGATGTTTGCGGATACCGTTGTTTCTCTCTCTCTCTCTCTTTTTTTTTTTTTTTTTGGTCCGGTCGTGGGGCCTGAACTCTGGGTCTGGGCGCTGTCCCTCAGCTCTTCAGCTCAAGGCTAGCGCTCTACCACTTGAGCCACAGCGCCACTTGTGGCTTTTTTTCTTCTGCTTATGTGGTGCTGAGGAATCAAACCCAGGGCCTCATGCATGCAAGGCAAGTGCTCTACCACTGAGCCATCTTCCCAGCCCCCCTTTGTTTCTCTTTACCAAGCCTTACAGTCTCCTCTTTGGAGCCTTTGAGTTGATCTCTACTAAGCAAAACAAGTGGTGCATTTTACAAATGGAGAACTGAGGCTCAGAGGGGAACTGTGACTGGCTCAGGTGCATACTGGCTCTCTGTGTTCCCCACATCTGAAACTAACCATATACTTAAGTGGATGTGTAGGTATATGTGTGTGGGGTTGGTTACTGAGAGGTCCAACTACCTCTGCTGTAAGCCATCAATTCTGAGCCCAAGGCAGCATGTGGCTTTCTGGGCCTGGCAGGTCCAGTTTTTCGAAGTTGCAGGGGAGGGGAGGGAGAGGCCCAGGGAGGTTTTTCTAGATGTCTCAGGTGAAACACTCTTTGATAAATGACTGCTTCTGTTTTTTTGCTTGCCATTTTATGTTTGAAGAAGAAAGAAATGTATCTCATCTAAATTGTTGTATTTATTGGCATAAAGTTCATAAGTTTGACTTTACTCTTAATGTCTGTAGGATCTATAGTGATGCTCCTTTTTTTGCTGGGGGGAGGGGTACTGGTACTGGGGTTTGAATTCAGGGCCTTGTGCTTTTGCTTACTTTTTTTTTTTTTTGGTCCGGTCGTGAGGCTTGAACTCTGGGCTTGGGCACTGTCGCTCAGCTCTTCAGCTCAAGGCTAGTGCTCTACCACTTGAGCCACAGCGCCACTTCTGGCTTTTTTCCTTTTGCTTATGTGGTGCTGAGGAATTGAACCCAGGGCCTCAGGCATGCAAGGCAAGCGCTCTACCACTGAGCCACCTTCCCAGCCCCTTTGCTTACTTTTTTACTCAGGGCTTGTGCTCTGCCATTTTTTGCTGTTTAATTGGAGATAAGAATCTCAGAGCTGGGTGCTGGTGGCTCATGCCTATGATCCTAGCTACTAAGGAGGCTGAGATCTGAGGATCAAAGCCAGCCCCAGTAGGAAAAGTCTGTGAGACTCTTATCTCCAATAAACTATCAGAAAACTGGAAGTGGCTCTGTGGCTCAAGTGGCAGAGCTCTTGCCTTGAGCTGAAGAGCTCAGGGGCAGGGCCCAGGCCCAGAGTTCAAGCCCATAACCTCTAAAAAAAAGAATTTCAGGGCTGGGAAGGTGGCTCAGTGGTAGAGCGCTTGCCTTGCATGCTCGAGGCCCTGGGTTCGATTCTTCAGCACCACATAAGCAAAAAGAAAAAAAAGCCGGAAGTGGCGCTGTGGCTCAAGTGGTAGAGCGCTAGCCTTGAGCTGAAGAGCTGAGGGACAGCGCCCAGGCCCAGAGTTCAGGCCCCACGACCGGACCCAAAAAAAAAAAAAAAAGAATTTCAGAGATTTTTCTGTCCAGGCTGGCTTTGAACTGTGATTGTCAGACCTCAGACTCCTGAGTAGCTAGGATTATAGGTGTGAGCGACCAGTGTCTAGCCAGGCCCTGTCTTAAAAAAAAAAGGCAAGGCGCTGGGAAGGTGGCTCAGTGGTAGAGTGCTTGCCTTGCATGCCTGAGGCCCTGGGTTCGATTCCTCAGTACCACATAAGCAGAAGAAAAAAAGCCGGAAGTGGTGCTGTGGCTCAAGTGGTAGAGCGCTAGCCTTGAGCTGAAGAGCTGAGGGACAGCGCCCAGGCCCAGGGTTCAGGCCCCATGACCGGACACCCCCCTCCCTCCCCCCCCCCCCCCCCCCCAAAAAAAGGGCAAGGACTCAGGAACAAAGTGCTGAGAGTTAGGTAAGTAACACTCCCGGTCTGGATAAATTGCTGGGCCTTGGAGGCTGTCCTGGGCATTGCAGGTCCCTCTGTCCATAGCCCATGGTAGGACCCATAATGAAGACTGTTCAGTGACCCCCAGGGCACAGGACCCTAGGTCTCTACCTGCCCTGCATGGGTAGAACTCAGAGATGACCATTCCTGACCCTTGGTGCCTCTGCTCTTGGGTGAGAAGGAGCTGTTCTCACTAATAGGCAGGCTCTCTGGTAGCCTCTTCTCCTTCCTGATTGACTGGTGCTCAAATGATGGAGGAGGCAGAGCAGAGGGTGAGGTGGTGGGATCAGGATGTGTTCCGGAAGTAGAGTGGCAGGGCTGTTGTGTGGATTTCCTGGGCTTTGTCCTGAGGTGAGTGACAAAAGCTCAGAAAGGGAACATGACTTGCCCCAGGCCTCCCAGCATAGCAGCCAGAGCAGTATTAACAGCTAGCTCAGGCCTGTCCCTGCACTTAGTTCCCCTCTCCCATTGTTCATGGAAATCAGCACTGTTATCTACCCTTGGTCCTTGTATCCTGTAGGACAAAGGATTCAGGCAAGATGGAAAGTGTAATGAAAGGAATTTTATTAGTAAAGAAACACAGCAGAGAAAGGAGATTATGTAGCATGGAAGATGGCACTTTAGTTCATCTTGACATCTTCAAGGTATAGACATGAACATTCAGCTTAAAAGAGGAATGATAAGGGACAGGACAAAATTATGCAAAGTTTAAACATCCTGGTTATTAGTAGGACCTTCTGGTCATGATCTTAGTTCTGGTCTCCCTAGGTCCTGGAGACATTATTATCACTATCACCTCTTGAGAAGAATAATCTGGTTCTCCTGAGATGATTTCTCCAGCTCCAGAGTGCTTTCCACCATTATTGGTAATTATCCTCATTTGGGATTATCTGTCCTGCAAAGTCCCTGGTCCCTTAGGGGACAGTCCCTTGTCATAAAGATGTTATCCATCAATTCTATCTCTCCTGGAACCCAAGGTGATTGCAGGAACTGCTGAGAGAATGATTTAGAACAATGAGAAATACCTAAGCTTTTTTTCCTGCTTGTAGCTAATAGCAACAAAAGCAGTTGAAGTACCTGTTTTTAAAAATATACCCAGAGGCTCATGCCTGCAGTCCTGTAATCAGTAGACTCAGATCTGAGGATCACGGTTCAGAGCCAGCCCAGGCAGGAAAGTCTGTGAAACTCCTATCTCCAATAAACCACCAGAAAACTGGAAGTGGTGCTGTGGCTCAAGTGGTAGAGCGTTAGCCTTGAGCTGAAGAGCTGAGGGACAGAGCCCAGGCCCAGAGTTTAAGCCCCACAACCAAGCAAAAAAACAAAACAACAACAAAACACTGATGGGGGTTGTCTCTAGGGTGAGAAGAACAGTATTAGCCTTTGGGGTTTGAGTACTCCGAGATGGTGAGGAATTGAGATCATCTGTGAATGAACTTAGGAAGTTATTAACTACAGTATTTTCTCTTAGAAACCTTTGATCTCAGTTTCCTTTTTAGGTTCCTTTTGCCTTTCCCCACCTGTACCACGACCTATCACCATGACACTTGCAAATGCCCTCCTGGTTCTGACTTACCCAGGAAGGCTAGGCAAGGATGATGTGTGGGTGTGTGTGTGAATAAGCCTCTCTGAGCCTGACTGAGAACTACAATAAATACTAACATGCTAACCTCTGTTTGGTGGCACTCTCAGCCTGTCTAGGGCTGACAGGCCCTCTGGGAGAAAGAGGAAGTAGCCCCATCCCAAATCAGGTTGGAAAGTCTGCAGAATCCTGGGCACTCCAGTGCCTCCCTATACCTCTGGGCTCACCCATTTCTGGGATAGAGGTTCAGTCCCTCCACTGTCGGACTTCTGTTTCCTCTCTGCCCAGGGGGACAACTTGAGCTAGGGGTGCCAGGCCCAGCAGCTGTGTTTCCTTGGCTTCTCTTGGGCACAGGAGAGACAGGGCCTTTTCTTGTTCCTCCCAGCCATAGACCCTATCCAACAGTCCTGCCAATCCCGCCAATCCCAGTTCCCTTCCAGCAGTGTGGCAGGACCACACAGCTCAGCCCAGAGCTACTGGGCTCACCTGGTGGTGTGAGCTCTCTGAAGCGGGCCCATTTACTGGCCATTTTGGGTGCTCTTCTCCTTGCAAAGCCCAGGTCTTAGGTTCATACAGGTGGTGGTGGTTCATCCATGCTCACAGAAAGCCTGTCCACAAAGGTTTTCAGTGGTGCTTTGCATAGCTACAAAACTGACTGGTGGCATTGCCAGTGGAGCGGCCAGCAGGGTGAGGAGGAGGGGGCTCCCTGGAGTTTGACCACTCCCTCCACACCCAGTCTGAGGACTCAGAGGATTGTGGGAATAGGAGTCTCAACTGCTCCCCCACCCCCCACCCCCACTTTTCCTGGAGCCTGAGCCAGATGAACCAGAGGAAGGAACAGAGCAAGTCCTTTGCTGGCTGCTGGGGATGGGAGCAGCCCACAGGGCCACAGGCCCAGGAGGGCTATATACAGGGGCCCTGAGCCTAAGCCACCAAGGCTTCTTAAAATTCCTGGGGCTCAGGGTCAAGTGAAGGGGTAGATGGGGTCATTCTGCTCTAGCTTCTCAGCCAGGAGTGTGGCAAACAAATGACTGGCTTCAGTCCCTGAACCACGAGGGGGAGAGACCTGAGAAACTGCTTCATGACTACCCCCTGGCTCAGGCCTGTGGGGGCTCAGGTGCAGAATTGATCTGGAGAAATTGATCTGGAATTGTGCACAGCAGAGGAGTCTCACTAGCCTCACCCACAAGGGTTTTGCACGCCCAAATCTGAGGCAGGGAAGGGGGAGACGGCATTTCCTAGTGCAAATAGGGGATAAGGGGCACAGGGCGAAGTCTGTTTCTGGGGCTAACACCCACAGCCTGTCCAGACCTCTGAGTCTCACAGAAGCAGGGGTCCTGGCCGCCTGCCCCAGTGGTGCTGCCCGGGCTCCACAGATTATGGAGATAAGCTAAATCCTGGGGCTCTGAGCTAGGCTGTAGGCGCCACTCTGGAGGCCTTAGGGGGTAGCTTGGCACTCTGTACCTCTGGCAGACTGGGAGAGGCGACTTCCACTCTGGCCTGTGGCCCACAGTCTCTGTTCCAGGCCAGTGGGGCTGAGCGGTGGGCAGCCAGCCAGCCTGGGCATTGTGGGCCTGGGATGGTGTTTTGAGGTGAACCTAGAGGTCACCTTTGTTCTTCCAGATATTGTCCTAGAAACAATGGACAGGCTCCTGTCCCCTGCTGGGCTGGTCAGGCTCTGTGGTGGGACATGGAGGAGATGGGCTCCCTCAGGGGAGGGCTTCCTGGTCTGCACAGAGGGGCTGTTCATTTGCGCAGTGCATATCTATTGCTCCATTTTGGAATGGCCAGACCTGGCAGATGGGAGGACATGACAGGGAGTGATAAAGGGTAGAGGGTGCTTGGAGACTCTTCAAGAGGAGGGGATGCCAGGTAAGGTTTGTGGGTCATGTGTGTGCCTGCCTAGAACATCCTGAAGAATTGAGAACCGAGAGGCGGGGACCAGCAAAGGGAGAGTATTTCCTGAGTGCCCCCCCTCAGAAAGTGTCACCGTGTATAGTAGCCTAGAAGCTGCCGTCGTCGCCTCGAATTCTGGCAAGGAGAGTACAGATTTGTATGCAGCAAGTGGTGACCTGTACCTGAAGGATGGGGGAAACCTGAAGAGCCCAGATGGCTGACAGACTTGTCCTTCACACGCGAGCCCCCAAAGCAGAGCAAGCAGCTGTCCTGAAATAAACACAGCCTGATAAGCTGATGAAGTGCACTGGGGAAGAGGAGTATGGGAGCCTCAAAGAAGGTGCTGGAAATAGAGGGAGGTGCTTGCTATGTGAGAGGGCAGACAGAGCACATGGCAAGATTAGAGAAAGTGGAGAGGCCTGGTGTGAATGCAGGGTGAGGCTGCAGGGTGAAGCAAAAAAGGCTGGAAACGGCTTTCTGGGTGTTTCCATGCTAGAATAGGTGAGCTGTTCAGTAATGGCAGTGCAGATGGTGAAAAATGAAGTTAGATCCCTGCCTCACACCATACACAGAAATTGCTGATACATTAAGGAGGTTCAATACATCGAACTCTTGTAAGTACTAAAGAGTGAGTGTGTGTGTGTGTGTGTGTGTGTGTATATGTGTAAGTAAAACAGGAGAAAATATAACTGTGTGATAATGCACCACCCTAGGGGCTGTAAGGAAAAGATTGACTTGACTTGATGATGGGATATTTCTCTCTGCTGAAGACCACGAAGGACTCACATGACTGGGAGCAAATGGAGAAGAGCTGGGAGAGGGAGTGGGGTGCTCACGAGTTTGCTTTGATCAATCCTCTGTACGATTTAGCCCTTTTCACAACAAGAACGGTTCACATAATTGTCAAGATGATACCAGGTTTGATGTGTGTGGCTTCTAGGCCCTCTGGTGGCTGAGTGTGTGTGTGTGTGTGTGTGTGTGTGTGTGTGTGTGTGTGTGTGTGTGTGTGTGTGTGTGTGTGTGTGTGTGTGTGTGTGTGTGTGGTAGTGGCAGGAGTATGAGGTGGCCCCTTGAAGCCCCTTCCACTAGAGACTGTGAGAGGGCTGGCTGCAGGTTTGGCACATGGCCTGAGGGGTGGACACTGCAGCCCAGCAAGGGCCTCTCCTGGGCGCCCTCCCTGGAGACAAGCATAGTTCCGATCTCCGCCCTTCTAATGCCGAGCTGGGCCCTTGCCAGCTTCCACCTGCCTAACCATGTCTGCTAGCAGTTTCCTTCCTCATAGGCTCCCAACCCTTTAGGGCCCTGTTTTTTTTTTTTTGGTCGGCCGTGGGGCCGAGCGCTCTACCACTTGAGCTATGTCGCCACTTCCGGTTTTCTGGTGGTTTATTGGAGATAGGAGTCTCACGGTCTCTCTTGCCCGGGCTGGCTTTGAACCTCGATCCTCAGATCTCAGCCTCCTGAGTAGCTAGGATTACAGGCGTGAGCCACCAGCGCCTGGCTCCTGTTTTTTTTTTTTAAAATAACTTTTACTATTATAAAAGTGATGTACAGAGGGGTTACAGTTACATGTAAGTAAAGAGTACATTTCTTTTTGGACAATGTCCCTCTTTCCCTTGCCCTCCCCAAGTTTTTCTCTCCCATAGTATAGTTCACTTTCCACATAGTATCCAATGAGTGCCAGTGCTACATTTGTTCACCCCTTGTCCCTCCAGTTCTATTAGGACCCTATTTTGGAGGGTAATGTCACCCCCTCCCAGAGAGCTAGTCGTCTTACTTCCTGCTTGGGGCCAGAGGTTGAGTCACCTTGGTGTTCACCCCTCACTGTGGGTCATGCTGTGTGCTGGGATTTTGTGCCAGAGTCATGGCAGACACTAGCAGCAGACACTATTTCTACCATGTCTATATACTCTCAGTACTAGAAGGTGGGGAAATATATAATATATATTTGTGGGGCTTGAACACAGGGCCTGGACGCTATCCCTGAGCTCTTTCATCCAAGACTAGCACTCTACCACTTTGAGTTACAGTGCCACTTCTGGTTTTCTAGGGGTTAGAGATAAGAGTCACGTGGACTTTCCTTGAAGCCAGACTTCAAAACTTGATTCTCAGATCTCAGCCCCCTGAGTAGCTAGGATTCCAGGCATGAGCCACTGGTGCCCAGTGAAGGTAGAAACTTTACACAACCATGACAAAGATCATCCAAACTAAAATATAGTGACTGAAGTTGGGGTCCAGTGAGGGTGTGTGTCTGGCCCCACATCTCACAGCACATTATCCCTAGGATGTTAAAATACTCCAAGATAGATAGAGGAAGACTTATCTGCTGCTATAACAGTTATCACTCTGTCCCTGTCGCCCATCATTCAGGCCCCAGGGGAGTGGAATTGCTGAAGGTCCTGTGTAGGTAGGGACAGTGCTCCATTTGAAAGCATTAGGCTGTCTCCCATATAAGAGCCTGACTGCCTGGGTCTGAAGCCCAAGGCTGCCTTTGTTGGCTGTGGCCTCCAGCAAATCACTTTGCTACTCAGAGCTTTCACTGTGTGTGTGTGTGTGAGGGGAGGGGATTGTTGGCTACTGGGCACCCAGTAGGTGATCAATAATTGCTCATTCTGGACTGATGTCCAATGCTAGGCCACTCTCCCTCACCAGGACCCAGACACATTCAGACTTGGGCTGGGTTAAAGAATAAACTTTACTCTCTCTCAGGTCGGGGTTCTAGTTAGTTCTATTTGGGCAAAGTCACGGAGCCATGCACGCGCACACGGTACATGCAGGTGAAGCGCGAGTTTCCCCAGTTGCTTGAGATCTTCACCTTGACGGCACCAAAGGCCCGGGGTGGATGGTTCTGGAACGAGGAATCAGAGATGCAGCTCACCCATAGGCCCCTCTGTCTCTGGCAGAGAGGCATTGGAGAATGGAAGAGAACTTTCCCATTTCACAGGTAGGAGAACTAAGGTCTAGAGAAGGGAATGAACTGTCCCAAGGCAACACAGCACTCAGGGCCAGGATAGGAAGAAGGACAGATGTAACTGAGCTAGGGAAAACACCGCAGGCTTGGAGCCCTGGTGATGTAAGCGCTGTGAGGCCCTGAGCAAGCCCTCGTTCCTCTCTGGCCTGTCTCCCATGGAAGATGTGAGAGGTAATGGCTACCTCCCAGGACTGCTGTGAGATGAACTGTTGGTGCTGCTAGAGGCTCACCAGCCCCTGGCACGTGGTAGGCACTAAGTGTAATGCTCACCTTTGGCTTCCCCAGCCCGAGAAGCCTGTGTTTATCACACTTCCTCCCCCATACACAAAGAGGCTTGGTTCTCAGGATCTCACAGCCTGGTCGGAACCTCCCAGGGAAATGCAAAAGGGGAAACTGAGGCCTGAGAAGGGTAAAGGCTTAAGGTCACACAGGATTTATGTCTGGGCTGAGATTTAGGCCAGTGTTGCCTGGATTCCCAAGCCTGGCCAAGTCTTCCTCTCTGCATTGTCTTCCTGCCTCAGTTTCCTCACCTGTGATGAGGGGCTGACAATATGGGAAATAAATTTGGAGCCAGCAACCCCCAACAGAGGCCCCTGGTGGCACCTGGGAGGACTCTGGGGGGATTGGGGACAGGAAGGATGGTTTTAGCTGGCTGGATCTTTCTAGGGTGTTTGTTTGTTTTGTTTTTGGCCCAGGATAGCAGCAACATCATTCCAAGGCTTAGTTTCCTTTTCTGCCAAATGGCTCAGTAACAGATGTTACTGGGGTGTAGGGCCCTGGTTACAGCTACACCCTGGGCATGCTCAGTGGGTGTCTGGGCAGGTGGCTTCCTCAGGTACCTGGAGGGGGAACATCTGAATGATGTTTTCTGGCTGAAACTGGAATGCCCCCAGGAACACTTCCTCCTTGGAGGGACATTCAATGCCCTGTGGACCAGACAAAGAGAAGGTGTCAGATACAGCAGAGCTGACACTGGTGCACCTGCCAGGACAGGGGCTCCCCCCCAGGTGGGTAGCACACACTGCATCATGGACAGGGAAAGAGTAGGCCCAGGAGTCAGAGGCTGAGCATCTTCCAACTCTGCTGCTAATGTATAAAGTGGGGGTGCTTCCCTGGCCTTTCTCTGGGCCCCATTTTATTGAGAAAACTGATCATTCTCTCGACCTCCCCCCGTAAAACAGTTTAGTCTCGTCTAGCTCTGAAAAGCCTGGGACTGAATTTGGATAGCTACCTGGTGCCTTTGTTGCAAGGTGACAATTGTCCCCAACCCCATCCTTCCCCACCCTACCCCTGCCCCCTCCCACTGTTCCCCGGGCCTGTGAGAATTGGGGTGCTTTCTGAAACCACAGGTGCCCCTCAGTCCCTTAGCCAAGCTTCGCTTCATGTCGGGGTGCCCTTACATAGATGACGAAGTCCTTGGGGGCAGTGTCCTGGCAGCCGGACAGTGAGATGGTCTTGGGAATGTGTTGCAGGGTGATATTGGTCAGGTAGACCTTCTGGGCCAATCGGATGGTCACCTTTCCGTGGTCACCCGCAAAGGCCCAGCAGTTGCCTGGTGTCATGTTGGGCTGGAAGAGGCAGAGCAAGGAAGGCGATGGTGGGCATGGCTTTCCCAGCCGTGGTGAAGGAGCCAGGCCTTCCCGTCCACAGCCAAGCTCCAGGGCCATGGCCTGCTCTGAGGGCAGTGAGGGCAGAGGCCCTCCCAGGGCTTTCCTGCCTCCGATTGTTCCCCCTGGAACTCATTCATCTATAGTCAGTCATTTACCCAACACACACACACACATAGGGTCTCACAGTCATCTGACCATTGGGCATTGTGTCTGACCCCTCGACTGAGGGGCAGGATTGTGGAGGGGTGAGGAAGCTCAGGTTTGAATTCGCACTCTGCCACATACCTGGGGCCAGCTGTGTGGCTGTAGCCAGCTGACCTGGCTCCTTGAGCCTTGATACTATCCTTTCCAAAATGGAAACAGCCTGGGCCCTAGGGTGGGCCTCCAGGTTGCCATACATTAGCCCTCACCTTCCTCGCCCATTATCCCCGCCATGGTGTTGCCCCATCTCTGTCTCCCGTTCCCCTGCCCTCCTTCCCTCACCTCTACCACCAGTTTCGGGGGTCCCACCCTGCCCTGCCAGGACCCCTCTCCTGCTGTGGCCTGCCTCAAGGATCACGTCCGGGGGCTGAGCGTAGTTCCACAGCCGGATCCAGTTCCAGTAGGAGCGGGCCTTGTCGTGGTGGTAGGTGGGTGATGTGTGCTCAAAGTCGATGCTGGAGCCTGTGCGGGAGAGGGTCTCAGCCTCTGCTGGTGGCAGGACCTGCACTGACTGGGCCCTCCTGGGTCATTGGGCCCTGGCTGGATCTCCATGTCACCCTTGGGAGGTGGGAAAGAGGAGAGGCCCCCGCCATAGCAGGAGTAAGAGCCGCCATCTGGCAGGCTGTGTGTGGACAAAGCTGGGGTTGGCACGTAGCTGGCTGCTCTCTGTATACCCACTATGCCAAGCCCTCGTGGCGGGTTCCATACTCAACCCACCACGACTGGGCTGTGTGCTCCTGAAATCGGCTCCCCCAAACCCCAGGGCTCTGCTGACCTGTGCATGTAGGGAGTAGCGAGTGTGTGAGGTGCAGAGGGGCCAGGAAGAGTTGAGAATCAGGGAGCCCAACCCTCCTTCCCCCCATCCCCACCTAGACCCCAGGAGAGAAAACAAAACTGTAGCAAGAAAGCCAGCTGGAGGATGAATTTCCCTAGCAGCAGCTAGGCCATCCTGGGTAGGCACCATCCAGCTGGGTAGGCACCCAGCCTCTGGAAAGTTTCTGGGGACCCCTGGCATGGGCATGTGGGAGGGAGGCCGCCACTTACCTATTGACTTCAGGGCAAAGTCTGGCTTTTCGATGTAATCCCCTTGAATCATCTTCATTATTTTCTGGGCCATCTTTTCCTGTGAAGGCAGAGAATACAAGCTGTGTCCTGCTGTGTGTGTGTGTGTGTGTGTGTGTGTGTGTGTGTGTGTGTGTGTGTGTGTGTGTGTGCGCGCACGCGCGTGTGCGTGCGTGCACCAGAGGTCAGACTGCCTCAGGAGACATCGTTCTCTCTACCCTGCCCGCAGGGGCCATGGCTGGTCCATGCCGGCCTGGGCACCACACTGCGAGGAGACCCAGCTGGCACAGAGCCACCCTCTCCCTCACTGCGTCTTTGGTGATCATTCATGTGTGCAATGACTGGATGTCACATGGGGGTCCCAGTCTGGGAGGTCAAGGGCCGGGGGGCTCTACAATCAGGCTGATCCTTACTGCTGTGAGGTCTTGGGCCATCGGCGCCTCTGCATCTTGATTGTTTATAAGGTGGAGGTGCCAGTCCTACCTAGCGCCCTCAGTTTGGGGTGGGGATATGGATTAGAGAGATCTTTAAGGCTTCTACTATATGCCAGGACTGTGCTCCTCCAAGCCCCCATGGCCTCCCTAGGGAGTTCCTGCTAGTATCACTCCACTTAGGAGTAACAGCTGAGGAGAGGCAGAGCCCACCGCCCGCTCCCAGGCTCTTAACCCTGCATTGTAGCCTAGTTGGCGCACAGCCAGTGCCAACTACTCTTGCTGTTTAACTTCACAGTTGGGGCTGATTCTGTTTTCCAACAAAGGGTATAACAAGGCCTCCGCCCCACTGTCTTCTTTCATCGCATCTATTTTCCCAGGTGGGCGGGGGAAGTGGGGGGAGGGCTAGCAGATGGGAAAGGCAGCTCATGGAAGTCACTCGTAGAAGCCAGCTCCATGATGTGAGGGTGACATGAATGAGCCACGAGCGGGTTCTTTGGTCCACAGCCTGAGTAGTCAGCTGGCAGCATCAGCCTCTAGATGCTCCCAGGAAGCAGTGAATCCCATGTGGAGCAGCCCTGTCACCTTGCTTGGTTGGTCATGGCCTCTCTGGGCATGGGGAAGTCTTGGGAAGGTTGTCATGCAGGGCAGTGATTATGACTATTTTGTTGATGTGGAAACAGACTCAGAGAGATTGATAACCTACCTGAGGTCACACAGCTCCCAAGTATGAAGCATTAACCTTCACCCTACCTGCCAAGCAAAACCTTCAAATCAGTCTCCTTAAAACCAGTCTCAACTCCAGGAAAGCTCCCCAGTGTTCTCTACCTTCTCTGCCTCTAAGCTTGCTGGGGATTCTGGCATTGGGCCCAGCACACAGTAGGTGCTTAATGACTGCATAGCATTGAGAACATTATTGAGGATTCCATTTACATAAAAATCCAGAACTGGCAGGACTAACCTAGACGTGGGAGTTGTGAACAGTTGTTGCCCCCAGGGCTCTCCTGCCTGGGGAGAGATGCAGGGAGGGCACTGGGGCAGAACTGGTATGGGTGGAGTCACATGACCAGGTCCCCTTTGTTTTATTTTGTCATACAGCTAGGATCTTAATAAAACAAAAGTTGGAGGGCCGGTGCTGGTGGCTCAAGCCTGTAATCCTAGCTAATCAGGAGGCTGAGATCTGAGGATCCTGGTTCAAAGCCAGCCCAGGCAGGAAAGTCCATGAGACTCTTATCTCCAATAAACCACCAGAAAACCGGAAGTGGTGCTGTGTGGCTTGAGTGGTAGAGCTGAAGAGCTGAAGGATAGCGCCCAGGCCCAGAGTTCAAGCCCCACGACTGATTAAAACAAAACAAAACAAAACAGAAGTCAGAGGGTCTCTGGCCCAGCAGGTAGAGTTAGATCGGACCTAGATTAAGTATGTGTGTACAGAGAATGAATGCTAAGACTTCCTCCCTACCATTCTTTGGGGAATTCTTCACTCTAGGGTATTTGTATCAGATATTCACCAAGGAAACACATTAGTATGCATACATTAGTATGCACATATCTTCAGTCTGCATACATTATTGGCATGCACATATTGTCATGCCCACATTAATATACATATATTAACACACATCTTAGCATGCACACACTAGTATGCATGTACATTAGGAGCAGCTAGAGGCTGACGCTGGCTGCCAGCTGACTACTGTAGGCACCGTATGCTGAGGCCACACTTTGAGCTCCCTCTAAGAGTTGACACAAAGGGGTTCTAGCTGAATTTCACCTGGTTACAGCACCATTTCTGGGCACAATCAGTAGCTGAGAATCCAAGTTTGTTCCTGCCAAAAAAGGCATCATTGGTACCAGAGATGTCACATTCACGCAAGGCTGGAAGACAAAATTAGACTTGAGAGCCTCAGACAGATGGTGTTTCCCATTAAGACATCTGCCAAGTTTTTGGGAGCTGTGTGGGCAGGAGTCAAAAGAATTAAGCAGAAAACCTCTGAATAAGCCTTACAAAATTTGACATCCAGGTTTGTGTAACCAGTTTGGTGCGTGTCTGGAACACTTCATCTTCCTTATAGAAAAAGTGGGAGAGGGGACTCTCAGTGGAAGTCATAAAAAAGCATATAGCATTTTTCTATAGACGATGTCCAGAAAATATGAAAAATTATTACACATTAAGTGGAATGAAACAATATGGTGCATACTCAAGAGAAAAACTCCAGAAACTAGAAAGAGATCATAGCCAGTCCAGGAAGAGATTTTTTTTTTCTGGAAAAAAGGCAACTTTTAATTGTAACTGATCATATGTCAACTAGGCAGGCAGAGATTTTTAAAACAGTCATGACTCATATGTTAAGAAAAGGAAATGCTTGATAGTATGGATAAAATAATAGAGAAATTCACCATAGAACTAAAATAGATGAAAAAGACTCAAATGTGGATTCTAGAACTAAGTAATACCTGAAGTAGACAGTAGATTTCACAGAGAATACAGAATTATTAGTGAACCAAAAGAGAGTTCAAAAGAAAATAAAAAAACTTAGGCACATAAAGAAAAAGAATGAAAACACAAAAAACAAGCCAGAGAATAGCATAGGAATGATGTGAGACACATTCGAAAGGTTTAATGTAAATATGATCAGAATCTGAGAGAGATGTGCACATGCATGCACATGCATGCGTGCGTGCGTGTGTGCTTGTGTGAGTCCCGGGGCTTGAACTCAGGGCCTGGATGCTGTACCTGAGGGTTTTTTTTTTTGTTGTTGTTGGTTGTTTTGTTGGTCGTGGGGCTTGAACTCTGGGCCTGGCGCTGTCCCTCAGCTCTTCAGCTCAAGGCTAGCACTCTACCACTTGAGCCACAGCACCACTTTAAATTTTCTGAGTGGTTTATTGGAGATAAGAGTCTCATGGACTTCCCCTGGGCTGGCTTTGAACTGTGTGATCCTCAGATCTCGGCCTCCTGAGTAGCTAGGATTACAGGCTTGAGCCACCAGTGCCTGGCTCCCTGAGGTTTTCTTTGTTCAACACTAGTGCTCTACCACTTGAGCTACAGTTCTACTTCTGGCTTTTTTTTTTGGTAGTTAATTGGAGATAGGAGTCTGATGGACTTTCCTGCCCTGGATGGCTTTGAACTACAATCCTTAGATCTCAGCTTCTTGAACAGCTAGCATTACAGGTGTGTTACTGGTGCCTGGCTAAGAAGCATTTTTTTTTTTTTTTGTCAGTCATGGAGCCTGAACTCTGGGCCTGGGTGTTGTCCCTCAGCTCTTCAGCTCAAGGCCAGCAATCTACCACTTGAGCCACAGCACCAATTCCAGCTTTTTCTGCTTATGTAGTGCTCAGGAACCGAACCCAGGGCCTCATGCATGCGAGGCAAGCACTCTACCACTGAGCCGCCTTCCCAGTCCCAAGAAGCAATATTTTAAGAGATAGGTAAGGAACCAAAAAACCTCCCAACTATTGAAAAGATTCAGTAGGTTTAGCAACTCTTAGTCAGGTTATACTCAGGATTCTGAAGGAAAAAAAATATCTTAGAAGCTCCCAGGATAATAACAATTAGACACAAAGGACTGAAAAAATAATAGCGGTGTTGCACTTCTCCAAAGCAACAGTATAAACCAGAACATGATATTGGATTCCCTTCAAAATGTTCCAAGGAAATTTTCCTTCCTAGAATTCTATATCCAAGTGCAAGGGTATGTAGAATATGGCTGTTTTTAAACATGCAAGTGCTAAAAGAGCAAAACACACTTCTCCTTTTACTCTTTTCCAGGAAGCTACCTGGGAGATATGCTCCATAAAAATGAAACCAAGAAAGACTTGGGATACAGGAACGGCATCAAATAAAGAGAGGTCTGGAGTTTGTGGGAGGAGCAGACTAGCCAGCATCTCACCTCATCAGACATGGCTTCCATCTGCTGCAGTTTGGCAATGAGCAGGTTCAGGCTACCTCGGAGGTCCTGGATTTCCCCACTGTGATATCGAACCTTCTCCTGGTACATCCTTTTCAGGAAGGAGTGAAAGAAAACAAGAACCGACTGCTTTGTAATGCTATTTCCACCCTCAGATCCGCCCTTTGCTACACAACCTTCAAAGAATTAGGTTGTATTCTTCTGTTCTCTTGCTTGTCCTAACACCCAGCAGGTTCCGTGTGTGTGTGTGTGTGTGTGTGTGTGTGTGTGTGTGTGTGTGTGTGTGTCCTGGGGCTTGAACTCAGGGCCTGGGTGCTGTCCCTGAGCTTCTTTTGCTCAACACTAGCACTCTACCACCACTTGAGCCACAGCCCATTTCTGGGTTTTTGGTAGTTAATTGGAAGGGTCTCATGGACTTCCCACCCAGGCTGGCTTCCTGAGTAGCTAGGATTATAGGCATGAGCTACCTGTGCCCAGAAGCCCTTAGCATTTTATCTGTGATCAAAGGTGCTGCCACTTGGGTGACTCCTTGGTTATAATGTCTTCTCAGCAGCCATTACTGAGCACTGACTATGGGCTGCAACTGTTCAATACGCTTCACATTTTCTTTAAATGGTTGACTTCAAAACAAACAAACAAAAACCACATTTGACCTCAACTCACAAAATGAGTCCAAGTTCCAGAGAGGGAAACTGTCATAAGGTGAGATAGGGAGGATCTATGGGAGGTAGGACTTAAGTCCAGATTCTGATCATGCTGCCCACATTGTAAGCCAAAAGACCACAGATTCTTGCTAAAGCTGTGTTTGTAAAAATGATAATAGGACCCATCAGTAGGTTTCACTTACTTCAAGCTCTGCAGTGGACTGTTTATACTGTCATCCTGGGGTAATGAAGAAAGCAGAGATCTCTGTCAAATGGCCTAATCTGGACCCAATAGTGCTTCATCCATCTGTTCTCCCACAACCATCCATCCACTCTCATGTTTGTACTTCCATCCATCTGCTCATCATCTCCGTGCTCCAAATCCCAAGTATTCTCCCTTTAATCTAGCCAGCCAGCCAGCCCAACCCCAACCACCACGCTCCCCTACTCCATCTACAGTTTCATCTTCCCACCTTCTCTACCTTAAATCCGCCTCCCCTGTCTGATCTTCAGTCCTATATACCACCCACCCTCCCACCCATACTCTCTTCCA
The DNA here is from genome assembly GCF_019054845.1 of Dipodomys spectabilis. Lineage (NCBI taxonomy): Eukaryota > Metazoa > Chordata > Mammalia > Rodentia > Heteromyidae > Dipodomys > Dipodomys spectabilis. The sequence goes on from NW_024870852.1 coordinate 10,793,000, forward strand.
TCCATCCATCCATCCATCCATCCATCCATCCATCCATCCATCCATCCATCCACCCATCCACCCATCCACCCATTCACCCATCCACTCATCTAGCCTGCTATCCATTCTCTCTTCACATTCTCTTCTGGACCCCAGGCACCCAACATTTGGTAGTAGCTGCCCCATGCCTCACACAGAGCTGGACACCCCCAAGGGGTTTCTAGTACAATTGGAGCGGTGGTCACAATCACTGTGAATAGTAGAAAGAAAATGTGGTTCTCTTTGGGCGTTTCTTGAGGAGGTGACATTTTAGTTGGGCATTGAGAGAGCTGAAGGAGTTCATGGGAGATAAGGGGAGAGGGAGAGACAGATCTCTCTGGGAGAGAGAGACAGAGCTCTGGGGAGCTCTGGTTGCTGATTTCCTCCCCTCCCCAGAAAAAGAAATCAAATGGCTCTCATTTCATTTACACAGAAAAGAATAATAATCTCTTTAAGTGGGAGCTTGAGATAGGGCAGTGGGCCACCTCTGGAGTAAATGATAGGACAGCTGTCCACTCTTTGGAAGTCACATTTGCCGGAGAGGGGGTTCTTGGTAGAGATCAGGATGTAGGACGAGTCAGGAATTGAGCAGAGTGCAGATTTGGGGGAGAATAAGAGGACTATGGAGGGCATATTGACTGACTGAGGTGAGACTGGCCAGTCAGTTGTGGGCCTGTGGTGGGCTCACGCTCTCACACTCACCTGCCAGACTTCCATTTTCGATGGCAAATGCATAGAAAACATCCAGAATCCTGTGGGTTACAAGAACAATGCAAGGTTAAGAGCTTGGGGCCTGTGCAATGTTGGGAGAAGTTAATCTCTCTAAATGCACTTTTCTCCCCTGGGAAAGGAGAGTAGCTATCTTGTATTCACATGATATTGTACATTAATGTGCGCCACCTACACAGGGTGGTGCGTTTCTCCTTTCACTCTCCTACCCCAGCCTTGTCACAGACTGATTGTCCAAGAGAAGAAGCAGTCTTTTCTGCATTGTGTGAATTCCAGCGGGTTGAAATCTATTATTTGATTGTTTTTTTTTTTTTTTTTTTTGGGTCTGGTCATGGGGCCTGAACTCTGGGCCTGGGCGCTGTCTCTCAGCTCTTCAGCTCAAGGCTAGCGCTCTACTACTTGAGCCACAGCGCCACTTCCGGCTTTTTTCTTTTTGCTTATGTGGTGCTGAGGAATCGAACCCAGGACCTCTGGCATGCAAGGCATGCGCTCTACCACTGAGCCATCTTCCCAGCCCCGAAATCTATTATTTGAAAGCCTTTAATATGTAACAAAATTGATGGTTGCTGTAGTATGGAGGTTGAACTCAGGACCTCATGTTCACTAGGCAAGCGTGAAGTATGTTCTCCAGTGCTTTGACATTTGGTTTGTTGCTGTTGTTGTTTTCAGATAGGGTCTCATACTTTTGCCTAGGCTAGCCTCAGATTGAGATCTTCCTGCCTCTCTCTCCTGAGGAGCTGGGATTGTGTGCATGCATGACCACTGTCCATCTATTTGTTGTTTTTGATCATATACATAACTAGGAATAAAAGAAAACTTTCTCAACCTGATAAGGGCTGTTAAGAAAAATCCACAGTGAACATCCTACTGAATGGTGAAAAATGAGATGCTTTCCTTTGAGATCAGGAGCAAGACAGGTATGTCTGTTCTTTCTATTAGTACTTAACATTATATTGGAGGTTCTACCAGGTCAGTAAGTCATGGAAAAGAAAGAAAAGACATCCATATTTTCACATAGAAGAGCCAAACTGTCCCTCTTGCAAATGACATGATCTGCATACAGAATTCTAAGATATTGAAGATGAGGCACCCTGCCCTTTATCAGAACTAAGAACTGAATTCAGCAAAGGTTGCAGAATACAAGAACAATATACAACATCAGTTGTATCTATACACATAAAAATATACATCTGAAGTTGAAGAAAACAATTCTGGCTATAATGGCATCAAAAATATCAAAATATGGGGCTGGGAAGGTGGCTCAGTGGTAGAGTGCTTGCCTTGCATGCATGAGGCCCTGGGTTCAATTCTTCAGCACCACATAAGCAGAAAAAGCCAGAAGTGGAGCTATGGCTCTAGTGGTAGAGTGCTAGCCTTGAGCTGAAGAGCTGAGGGAGAGCTCCCAGGCCCAGAGTTCAGGCCCCATGACCAAACAAAACAAAACAACCCCCCCCCAAAAAACCCCAAAACCCCAAAACCAAAAAACAAATATCAAAATACCTAGGAGTAAGCTTAACAGGAAAAATAACAGCACCTGTATGCTAAAGATGTAACAAAATGTAACAAAACATTGTCAGAGAAACTAGAGGAGACAGAGGTATCTATCAACATAGATATCTATCTATTTGTGGATTGGAAAAATGTAAAGGTTGATTGTAAAGCTCATGAAGAGGTAAGGCTCATAGTCAAACCAATCTTGAAAAAGAACAAAGCTGGGGCACCCACACTCTCGATAGAGCGGGACCCAGAACTTGGGAGTCCCAGGGAATCCTCCTGGAGGGCTGTTACTACAGCATGGGGCTCCTCTCATATTTCCTCCCTGGGTTTTGCACTGACTGCTTGATGGCTCGTGCATGTGCCGCCCCGCCTCTTTTCATTGGTTGAGTGGGAACCCAGGGCATGATGGGAAGAAGTGCCATGTGACCTCACAGGAACATTCTGAATCAGAAAAAGGAATGAAGTCCTGATACCTGCTACACCATAGATATATTCTGGAAACATGGCTACATGAAAAGCCACACAGCCCACACTGCTTCATTGACTCATTGGAAATATTCAGGGCAGGCAAATCCATATGGGCAGAAGAAGAGTGTCTGCCTAGAGGCATGGGGGAATGAATGACTACAGAGCGCTTTCTTTCTGGCTTGGTGACAACGTTTTGCAATTTGATGGTGGTAGATGCATGACCTTAAAATAGGCTACAAACCCCTGAATGATATGCTTTAAAAGTGTGAACTCAGGTGGAGGTGGGAAAGCAAAACCATTCTGGGAGGCAGAAGGAGGCTAGACTCAGAGGAGGCTAGACTTAGAGGCTATAATAAATCAGAATAGCATATTATTATTAACATATGATATATGTCATATATTATTAATGATAATATAATAATAATTATGTTATTAAAGTTTGAGGAAAGGCTGATAGTACACAAATCATTTCTTGGCTTTGAAAAAAAATGTTCTTGCTCATCATTTCACGTATCCCTTGCAGTGGCACCCATTGGACAGATGGGAAAACTCACATAGAGGGTCACACAGAGCCCAAGCCCGTGTCTCTCCCTCCCAGGGTGGGCCAGGGCCCCAGATGCCTCCACCCAGGTCAGGACCCAGGAGACATACCAAAAGCACAGAGGACCAGAAGACCAGTCTTCTCCATCAGCTTTTGGCAGAGCTGCTTGCACCTGGGAGCCAGAGAAGCAGGGTCAAGGGTGGCCCCAGGTCCTGGCAGGTGGTTACCCCTCACTTTCTCGCTACCTCCCGCCCCTTCTCCTCTCCCCAGCTGAACCTGTCTGCCCTTCAACAGCAGCAGGAGGTCCTCCTTCTAGGACCTCCAGTGAACGTGCCCAACACTCAGCAGGGCACTGTTGGCTGGGCCTCCTGCTGGTGCAGCCTTGCACCAAGGAAACATTTACAATGTGAACTTCGAAGGAAGCAATGAGGCGTGGGTGCAGCAGGAGCTAAGAATGTACGTGGGCAGGACAGGTGGATGAATGAATAGATGAGTGCTCAGGTGGGGAGAATGGCCTAGAGGACAGGAAGAGAGGGAGAATTCCAGTCTTGCCACCCTGTGGTCCATAGTAGGATGTGAAAGGTAGGCAACTTGGGAAATAGGGATGGGACAGGATCCCAGAGGCTGCAGGCTGAGAAGCTGGAGCAATGGGGAGCCAAACTGGATCCTGGGATGGAGGGATGGACAAAAGGCAGTTTAGGATCTGATCTGGCTACCAAGGATAGACAAAGGGGTTATGGTAGTCACCGGCGGTCTGTTCCCGCACCCCCTCCCTCTACTCTCTCTGCTTACCTGCAGGTGTTGAACAGAACTTGCTGTGCCTGGGTTCTCAGGAAGCAAGCCAGGTAGGTAAACCAGGCTGCAGAGAAGACAGAGAACAGTGAGAAACCACGCCCTTGTTTCTGTTCCACTGTGGGGACGCACTGGCTGTCCTAGAGATGGGGGTGTTGCAGGGAGACCCTTGAACTGGCTGGTGGAGCTCAGCGCAGGACCAGGCTCAGTTTATAGAGGCAGGGAGTTATGGCATGAAGTGCTAGCCAGAGCTGGCCTGCAGCGGGGCCCTGATGGCTAGAAGCAGGTAATACAAAAAGCTGGAGTGTGCTAATGCTCATTCCTAGATGCTATGAGCTTGACAAGGCAGGGTCCTTGTTGGATTTATCTCTAGAGCTCAGTATGGAGCTAAACAAGAAAGTAGGGGTTTAAGATGATGGGAAGGTGGGAGGATACATGGGTAGATGTAAGAATGGAGAAGAGAATGGCTGCTTGACTCAGAAGATAGGGGAATAGGAAAGCAAATGAGAAGAGGGGAAAATGAGATGGGTGGATGGAGAGTACATGAGTTGATCACATGTTAACAAGGTGTGAGTGACATGGTCAATGACTCAGTGGATGGATGGATGAGTGGGTTGATGAAAGGGTGGATGGGTGAATGAATGGGTGAGGTGATGAGTGGATGGATGAATGGATGGATGTGTCAGTGGATGGGTGGATGGAAGGGTGGGTAGATGGGTATTTGGATGGGTAGATGGGTGTGTATAGGAATGTTCGTGTAGATGGGTAAGTAGATGGGTTGATAAGAGGATGAGTGGATGGATAGATGGGTAGATGGATAGGTGGGTGGATAGATGGGTGGGTAGGCGGATGGATGAATGGGTGGATGGATGGGTAGGTGGATGGGTGGGTGGGTGGATGGATGGGTGGGTAGGTGGATGGATGAATGGGTGGATGGGTGGGTAGGTGGATGGATGAATGGGTGGATGGATGGGTGGGTAGAATAGAATTGAGTAGGGTGACTAGAATAGAGTAGGGCTGCTAGCTGGGATGGAAGGGCTCGCCTTCGGCACCATCAGGAGAGCCTGCCTGAAGACTCAGAGCCTGAGGGCTGCTCTGGGTCTTTGGTATATACATACACACATGTCCCAGCATGAACTGAGTCAGGTTGAGGGTTGGAGGGTTGACTTGGACAGGCAACAGAAAGGCATCACCTATGGAGAACACAGGAAGGACTGTCAGGTCACTGCCAGCTTCTGGAATGAGCTTACAGAGCCTGGGTAAGCTTTGCTGCCCTCCCTGTGGCCCCGCCTCTTGCTGGGTATGATGGGTTGCCTCAGCCCCTCTGCTGCCCGCAGCCCGGGATGCAGGGGCACCCTTGCTCACTCATGGCTGGTGAGGCTTGCTCTGACACCCGGATTCGCTGGTTGCCCCTGGAATGACAAGGTTTGAAATCACTTTTCATAGTTTACACAGTAACCCCATGTTGCCATATTCCAGTCTAAGAAACTGAGTGGCGGAGGCGTTTGCTGAGCCTCCTAGGCTATGAACCAAGGACAGGTTTCTTTTAGACAAAAGGGTTCTGGTGGCCGGAGATGGCAGCGGAAGCCTGACCATGTTTTCCCGGTCTAGTCCTACTTAGACGATTCTGATTGGTGGATGACTGTTGTGACCCTCCAATCCTGTAATCCCCCTTGTGGTGACTGGTTCCAACATAGGGGTGGGAGAGGGAAGTCCTGGACTTGAGGGAACGGTTTTCTCTTTGCTAAAGGGAGACCATAGGAAGCAATGGCCCTCTCCTTCCTTCCCAGAAGCCTTCTTGGGACTCAGAGTGGAGGCTAAAAGGAACATACATCTTGAGAAGAATCAGAGGGGGGAATTCATATACACTGATTCCTAATCCCCCCCACCTTCCATGAGCACCTCTTAGTAAGCAAGATTAAAGAAATTTTTTTTTCAATTGTAAAGATGAGGGGGTAACAGTTACATGAGTAAGGTAATGAGTATATTTCTTGTCATGCATTGTTACCACTCTGAACATTTTTATTTTTTAAGGCAGTGGTCTCTGGACAGTATTATGCTCCCTCTGTATGTGTGCGTATTTATTAGGGAATTATATACATTCCTGTTAACGTTTGGATGTTGGGTGTCCCCCAAAGGCCCTGTGTCAAATTCTTTGTTCCCCAGTAGCACTCTTGGGAGGAGCGGTGAACCCTTATGAGGTGGAGCCTGACAGGAGGTGTTTAGGTCATTGGGAAAGCAGTTGGTAGTGGATTGTGGGAGTCTGGTCTCTTCTTTCTCTCTTTAACTCCCAGATATGGCGTCAGTTTGTTTTTCTCTCTCACATTCTTGCCACCATGTACCCACACAAAACACTGAGGCCCCGGGATCATGAACTAGAATTGCCAAGCCATGAGCCAAACATCCTTTCTCTATAACTGTCTCAGGAATTTTGTTATGGTGACAGAAAGCCAAGTCACTATTGCCTAGATGTGCTAACACAACCCCAAAGGTATGGATTTATGTATACTTTCCCGATAATATATACCACATGAAGGTGTCTAGTTTATAACAATTATTTATCTCAAAATAATGAGGAGAGAAGAGCTGGAAGGTCCCCAACACAAAGGTAATGTTCTTTATCCTGATTTTTATCATTACATAGAGTATCATGTTGTGTGCCCATGATCATGTTGTATCAATAAATATGTACAATTATTATGTGTTGATCTAAAAGATTGGCAACTGAATTCTAACAGGTCTTCCCTCTCCCCATAGCTTGTTTTTGTATCTTGGGACACTCCCACCCCCCCTGCCCCACTGAGGAAGCCGGAAGGAGATATCACTGTGAGTTAGAGTTTCTGTCATCTGCAGTTGGAGGCCCCCAGACCTATTAAGAAGCCAAGATGTTTGTTTCCTTATCTGCTGCCTTCACTAGCCTGACCTTTAGGAGGAGCATGTGGGGCTAGGGGACATCGTGGGCTATCTCCTGGACAGGTAACTTTGGAGAAACCACGTCAGCCTCTCTGTCCTCAGATGCCACCTCTCTAAGTGCACATGGACAATGGTGGCCAACTCCCAAAGGAGAAGTTGAAGGATTCTGGGAAAAAGTGGTGAGGAGGGGCTGCTGTCCTCACCTCCTGGGCCTGGTAGCATAGACCACATCTTCTGAGGGGAGGGAACATGGGTCCCCAGGGTTCCTTGAAGACCGTGGCATCTGGGCATTAATGGTGGGAATCTCTGGTAGTCAAGGGAGGAGGCAGTGGCTGCTGCCACCCCTCTCAGTATCTCCTGGGAGGTGACTTGTGGAATCTGCTGGCGTGAGATGGAACTGTGGGCGCTGTGACCTCACAGAGAAGGTGGACAGAGAAGGGTCAGTCTCCAGTGTGGCTCAGAGTCTCACCTCAGAGCATAGTGTGACCATCTATCCATTTTCAGGAGAAGAAAATCGACCCACCTAAGACTTCTGTCACTAGAAATGTAATCCCCTGAACTCATTGCCAGCTCACAGATAATGAGATTAGGAGCTTGGAGAAGAAAATAAAGGTTGATTAATTTTTCCAGGCAAGGCCAGGCACTGGTGGCTCATGCCTGTAATCCTAGCTACTCAGGAGGCTGAGATCTGAGGATCTCAGTTCAAAGCCAGCCCGGGCAGGAAAGTCCTTGAGACTCATCTTCAATTAACCATAAAAAAAACTGGAAGTGCTGCTGTGGCTCAAAGTGGTAGAGCACTAGCCTTGAGCAAAAGAGTTTAGGGACAATATTCGGGCTACTCAAGTTCAAGTCCCACAATGGACAAAAATTAAAATAAAAAAACATAACTGAAAGCATCCTGGTTACTGATTGAGCTAAAACTACAACCGTGAACATATTTAGGCATGATAAATTTGTGTTTGGAGTCATGAAAGGGATGATAATTTGTTAGAGCAGCAACAGGAGACTGATCCAACATGCTTGAGATTATCTTGCGAAGGGGAAACATTCTGCCACTCCATCCATCCATCTGCTCATCAGTCCATCCATCCATCCATCCATCCATCCATCCATCCATCCATCCATCCATCCATCCATCCATCCATCCATCTATCCATCCATCCATCCATCCTACAAACATGTTTAAGCATCCTGTGGCTTCCAGTCCCAGACACAGGGCTCCTGAGCATGGGGCTTGGCAGAGGCACCCTCCATCCCTGGAGATGGCTGTCCGAACATCTCTCCTGTGGCCAGTGTTCAGCAAATGGTGTTCTGCCCTGTGGTGGGGAGGCTGCAGGCTTTGGGAGGGGCTGGTGAGGATCTTCCTTTTGTGTCACCTGGATGTCACCCAAGTATCTTCTGTGCTGCTGGAATTGTTGAGGGAGAGGAACTGTTCGTGGCAAAAGCAAACACCAAGAGTAGCTTTGGTCAATATTTGAGCCTCTACCCACCCAGTGTGCTGAGCAGTCCAGAGGACCTGGCTGGGCTTGGGTGGGTAATGTGAGGAGTGGGTATCAGGGAGCCCCAAACAGGCCCTTCTCTTTCCTCTTAACCTCCAGCGTTGGGGTAGGGGTGGAGCACTGGCTTGTAGGTACAGCTAATCCAGGTGAGTTTGAGCCACACTGGGAGGGCAGTAGCTGACATGGGCACTAGAGAAGCCCTAGTTCAGAGCAGACCTGGGCTCTAGGCCTAGTGTTGGGTTATAGTAGAATTACAGGGAGCCACAGAAGGATCTGGAATGGAGGGAGTCCCCATTCCAAGGATGCGATGGGCTGGTGGCCCAGGTGGGTCATACAGAGTAATAGAAGGGTGCCCAATGCAGCTCAGACATCCCTACACAGGCAGACATGACACCACAGGCACACATCCTTGACAGCAGGAAAGAGTCTACTTACTGCCACACACAAGTGTGTAAGACACATGCTTACAGACTCGCATCTGTGCTTGTGTTGGCATGTATTGATTGGCGCAGACCATCGTGAACCAAGATTTCAGGTAACTGCACACATAACCACACACACACACACACACACACACACACACACACACACACACACACACACACACACACACACAGAGTCCATTCACACACAGGTATCTGCAAGCTCTCTCACTGCACACATGTGGCCCCTTCTTTGGAACCCAAGGTGGGTTCTGGAGCTGGCAAAGTGGGAAGAGGTAGCGGGCTAACCCCAGTGTGAGTGGGCAGTGCACTTGGGGAAGAGCTGGGTGTGTCTGTCAGCTTTCTCCTCTTTTCCCTTTTGGTGAAGGTTCATTATGCCACCAGGGTCAGGGCACAGTCAGTGACTGGGCTGGGGCTCACAGCTTCCTGCCTGTTCTGTGAGGGTGGTGTTTGGGGCACAACTTGAAGACATCATGCTTGAGGGGTCATTGCTACCCTGGCCCTGCCCTTGGGCACCCCTGGGCCTTGGTTGGGGCAATGAGGCGATGCTCTTAGGAGGACACTAATTTTCTGAGATCTATCTCTTGGCCTTTAAGCCAAAGTTGCCTAACTCCAGGGTCTCCCAATGGTTGGCTGCCAGGCCTGGCTACGTGGCAGCCCCATCACACGTGTGACATGAGACATTTTGGCAAAGGCTGTGTTTGCAGAGAAAACACTTGCAACCACAAGCAAACCTGTGGCACCCCAGCCCTTCCCCGAGGCCCCTGAACACTGGAGAGCCTCATAAAGCCGCTATCCACCTGGCGAGGAGACCTGCCTGGGACTGAGCATCCACCCGACTCAGGGACCACTGAGGTAGGGACGGGCTGGGCTGGCTTCTCTAGCTCCCTGTGAGGACTCTCCGTGAACCACCCCCTGCGCAAGGAATTCTGTCCCTGGTCTTGCCTAGGACTGGGGGCCATGGAGACATCTATTTTGGGGGCATTCTTCCCCTGATCAGGTTGAGATGAGGAAGGGAGCCAGGCTCCTTGGGTCCTCCCTTGGCTGAGACTGGACAACTGGACAGCATTTGGGCTATCACACTGGTCTGGACTCCTGGCATCAAGTGACAGAGCCTTATGTTCTGGGGTGCTGGGCTTGGACCCTCTTTTTAGAAAATAAGAAGCAGCCCTCTGTCTCCCCAGCCCTCTTGGTCCATCTTCTTCTAATATGGCTTTGGTCTTGTGCTTGGCCCCGGTCTACTGTGTGACTTGAGGCAAGACCACAATTTCCCTGGGTCTTGGGGGCTATTTTCAGACTAGATTCCTCTAGTTCATGGTGGAGTGGGTAGGGAAAGATGGTGGCTCCCAACACAGAGTTGTAAAGGCTGTTTGTGGGGCCCAGGGCAGGACCTGTGCCCTGGGATATGTTTGGAGCAACTAGGGATAGTCTTTTTGGCCAACCTTCTTGATGTTTGTCCCTATTTTGGCCCACAGATCCTGGGGGCAGTGGCCAGGACAGCCATGTTTGGGTCACAAGGGCTGGGCCTGCTGTTGGCACTGTTGCCCATGGTCCACACCACCTTGCCAGACGCCATGGTCCGACTCAACAAGGCAGCTCTGAGTTATGGTAAGAACTGTGCCACTAGCATGTGAAGGAGAGTCCATGTCTGTGCAGGTGTATCATCTTGGTGTCCACAGGCCTGAGTTGACATTTGCCACGTGTCCCCGGCTCTTAGACACAGTGCTGCCCAATGAGTATTTGAGAAGTGTGCACACATGGCCTGTGGTCTTGCACACATAAGCTGTATCCTCAATGCAAGTGTGTACATGTGACCAGTGTGAACAGTGGCCCCAACGCAAGTGTGTACATGTGACCTTGCTCATGTGCCTTAGTGTCATGGGCATAAGCTGCCCAAACAACTCTTACGAGTGTGTGTCTACTCACACCTTCAGGGCCTCACGGAGATGCATTCTTTTTTTGGTGGTGGTACTAGGGTTTGAACTCAGGGCCTCCTACTTGCTTGGCAGACACCCTATTGCCTATGCTACACTCCCAGTGCTGCCCAGGCATAGTTTGTTTGTTTTGGTGTATGTGTGGGGGTACTTGTGGCATATGCCTGGATATATTCAGGGGTGTGGCAGAACACTCTGGGTGCATGTGTTCGTGCGTGTGCATGCGTGTGTGTGCATGCGTGTGTGTGTGTGTGTGTGTGTGTGTGTGGCCTGTGGTTTGTATCCACCTGTGCTGGGAGAGACATGTCAAGCCCATTGCTGCAGGAGTTTTTTATTTTTTTGCCCATTGTGGGGCTTGAACTCAAGGCCTGGGCACTGTCTCTGTACTCTTTTGCTCAAGGCTAGCACTCTACCATTTGAGCCACATCACTTCCGATTTTCTGGTAGCTAACTGGAGATAAAAGACTTTCCTCCCCTGGGCTGACTTTGAGCCTTGATCCTCAGGCCTCAGCCTCCTGAGTAGCTAGGATTACAGGCAAGAGCCATCAGCGCCCAGCTTACCCGGAATGTCTTGAAGTTAGCTCCCCACAGAGTGTAGCCTTCTCTGGGCCTTTCTTCCCTATGACTCTGTTGCTTGTCCCCATTCCCAGGGATAGGCACAGGGAGAGCTAAGACCTGGTGAGAAACAAAGACTGCAAGGCTCAGGGTTCTAGCCTTCAGGTGCATTGGGGTTCTACCAAAGCTGGATCAGTATATGAGGTCAGCAGCTGATTATGGTGGGCAAACTTTGAGCTAGACAGAAGGAGGACTTTGAAGCCCAGGCCACAAAGCAGCCAGTCCGTGCCTCAGGGAATAGCAGGCCCTCTCCCACCCAGGAGGGCCTGTTTTCGGGCAGATGGGTAGACAATGAAGGCTGTCGTGGTCAGTCATCTGTGCAGAAATGTGACTCACATACGTCAAACGAATGCCTGTGGGCAGGTACCCGAGGGTCACCGCCCCTGGCCACTGTCCTCCCTCTGCTTGTCTTGCACAGACCTTCTTTGTCCCCAGGAGTTGTCCCTGACTCATCTGCCTGTTTATTCTTCTCAGGAACCTGGCAGGAGGGTCCATGTAGCCCGCACTGCTTCCAACTCTGGGCAGGGTGGCTTCTCCCCATATCCTCCCCACCCTTTCCCACAAGTCCCAAGGTTCATGCTCTGTGTCTTGGAGCACTGTGGATAGAATCTGAGGCTGGGGTGGGAATCTCCCCTCAGCCACAGTCAGGTTAGAGGAGAGCATTGGGAGCATGGAGACCACCACCTTTGTCCTCTTTGTCTGGGGAAATCGAGGCCCCGAGGTTCAGTGACATCCCATCATCCCACAGTGAGTTTGAGCAGTGGTCTAGCACCATCTAGCATCGCTTCCCATTTCCTCTAAGCTTGCCCTTCATTAGCACCTGGGGCCCAGCACCCCCATGAGGTAGGAAATCCACAGGCTTTGAGCCAGGTGCCTCAATCCAGAGCCAAGATCAGGCGTCTTCACCTCCCTACAAGCTGGGATTTATTAGAATAAGAGGAGAGCACCCAGAAGAAGGCCTGGGACCGCAGCAGCCCCTGTATGGGAAGCCAGGGTGGCCGCAAAGACCCACAGCAAGAATGGAGCTGGCACTCGGGCTCACCGAGGGTCTGCAGTGGCACGAAGTGACAGATACCATTATAACTAGTGCAGAGGCATAGATAGGGAGACTGAGGCACAGAGCAGCTACCCAGACAGTAAGTGGCAGAGCACAGCCTCCAGCTGAGGCTGCCCCTCACCCTCCATATGGTTGTGGAGGGCCTAGGGTGGACTGTGTTTCTCTGTGGGCTTGTGCGGGGGCCGCCTGTTCTTTCCCTGCGCAGGGAAGATGGCAAGTGCTGTGTTCTCAGTGCCCTGCCCTGGTCCCACAGTGTCTGACATCGGGAAGGCCCCACTCGAGCGAGCCCTGCAGGTCCCTGTGCCCAATTTCCTGGACAGGAGCGGTAAGGTGCTTCAGCCTATCAGGTGAGTGCTGCCACCTTCCAGAGAAGGTGCTCTGTATTAGCTGGAGAGTTCCTGGTGACCAGGTAAGTGCTTCAGTTCCCCAGGAGGTGGGTAGGGGTCCTGAATGAGCCTTGCTCCTCAAGCTAGGAGGGGGAGTGCTCCCATCCACTGGGTATAGTACTCCAGGCCAGAAGTTAGCTGTCGTTGATAGGGGAGCCTCCTCTCCCTAGGTCAGATGCTCCCAGCCACAGAGTGAGGGGTTGTGAAAAGACTTAGGAGGTGTCTAAGATGGAGACATGGGGAGGCCTGGTGTCTCTGAGGTAGTTCTGTCCTCAGGGGGTCTAGTACTGTGGCCCTAAGATCACAGAGCTAACAGGACCCTAGGCTTCTTCCTCCAAAAGCTAGACATGAAATTTAGACACTAGCCTGAGCCCAATAGCCCCACCCCTTAATGCACATAGGTGGGTGGGGTGTCTCAAAGCCAGACACCTCCAGTGGCTGGGCCCGCTGTCCATATTCCATGTGGAGCACAGACTTGCTGCTGACAAGTCTCTAGGTGTCATGGGACTCATCTGTTAGGCTGTCTGTCTACTATCTATCTTTCTATCATCTATCCATCTATTAGCTACCATCTATCTGTCTCTCATCTATCTATGAAGTATCTATCATTTATTGTCTATCTATGAAGTATCTATCATTTATCTGTCTATCGTCTATCTACTATAATTTTGAATGATGGCAACTAACTTTAAGACATAGAAATACCACAGGAGTAAACAGACAGCCACCACCCAGGGGGCTACCAGAAGGAGAAGCTTTTTTTTTTTTTTTTTTTGCTGGTCCTGGGGCTTGAACTCAGGGCCTGGTCACTGTCCCTGAGCTTCTTTTGCTCAAGGCTAGCCCTCTACCACTTGAGCCATAGCACCACTTCTGGCTTTTTTCTATGTATGTGATACTGAGAAATTGAACCCGGGGCCTCATGCACGCTAGGCAAGCCTCTACCACCAAGCCACATTCCCAACCCAAGCGTGAGTATCTTAATGTAGGGCTGGAGTGCAGTTCACAACATGATTATAAAGACCAAGGTGTGAGACCTGCATGGACAGCCAGCCACCAAGAATGTTGCAGAGGTTTCTGAGCTGACCCTGCCGCACCCATTGCCAGGCCTCGGCTGCAGACCTGGGAACACGTATGGGTGGCAGTGGGGTGAATGGAGCAGGTTGGCCTGTGCGTGGAAGACAGTCATGGGTTCATAACTGTCTTGGGTTCAGTCGCCCAAGGCTAGCAGTGAGGAGTGCCAAGGTGGACTGCATGTGTCCCCCTCCCCCACTCCCACCGGCTCTGCAGTGTCTGAATCTCCTCCCCACAGCCACTATGCAGAAGAACTGATTTCTACTTAGCAGTCGGGGAAAGGAGGGCCTGATGCTGAGCAATGGGAATGGCAGCAGTGGTGGGAGGTGTGTCCTTCCGGTTTAGAGGCTCCAGGAGGATTTCTGCCTCAGTCCATCTCAAAGTCTCTTTCTCAAACTTCCTCCTGGGTCACTGCTAGAAATGGCCAGAGACCTACCCATTTCATCTCACTAGATCCAACCTGAGGCTGGGGCCCCGCTGCCTGTCCCCCTCCAACTGTCTGCCCAGCTTTGGCTGGTCTGTCTTCCTTTGCCCCAGAGTGGAGAACTTATCATTGTCCCCTCACTTCATGGCCCCACTTGTCAGAAAGCCTCCCTCCCCCACTTTTTTCCTGCCTATACCGGATTTAAACTCACTCTGCTTGCTTTCTTAGTTGGCACTCTACTGTTTGAAACATGCCTCTAGCCTAGTTTTTTTTTTGGTAGGTCATGGGGCTTGAATTCAGGGTCTAGGCACTGTTTGTGAACTCTTCTGGTCAAGGCTAGTGTTCTACCACTTTGAGCCACAGCACCACTTCAGTTTTCTGGTGGTTAATTGGAGATAAGAGTCTCATGGACTTTTCTGCCCGGGCTGGCTTTACACCATGATCCTCAGATCTCAGCCTCTTGAGTAGCTAGAATTACAGGCATGAGCCACCAGTGCCCATCTAGCTTAGCTTTTTGTTGGTTATTTTGGAAACAGAGTCTCTTGGACTTTTCTGCCTGGACTAACTTCAAACCATGATCCTCTAGATATCAGTTTCCAAGTACTTGGGATTACAGGTGTGAGCCATTGGTGCCCCGCTAGAAAGCTTCTTGTAATATGAATGGTGTCGGTGTAGCTCAAAGCATCCCAGGGCCAAGTCTTTGGCTTCCTGGGGGCTCCCTGCTACCTTGGTTCCTACCTTGCAGCATCCAGATCCCAGAAATTCATGTGTCCAGCCTCCACCTGAAACTCATGGCTGGTTTTGGGGTTCATGTGTCAGCAATGGCCAATTTTACCATCCAGATCTTGCGGTGAGTGAATCTCCTTGTCAATCTTGCCACCTTTCCTGTCTCTGTGTCCCACTTTCAAAAGAGAGTAAGATCAGGAGAATATGTATATATGTATGTGTGTGTGTGTGTGTGTATGTATGTATGTATTCATGCATGCATGTGTGTATTTTTTCCATTAAGCTAATAAAAGAGGACAGGGAGATCTTTAAGATCCCAATCCCTGCCCAACCATTATGTGGTGGGCAGTCACATCACTTCCCTAATCCTCAGTTTTCTCGTCTGACAAATGGGTGAATTTACTGATGGCTGAGTGTGGGGGCATCTGTTGCTGAGGTTAGCTACTGTCCTTACTTGTCCCACGCCAGGCACACACACACAGGTGCTCAGTAGGTGCGGCTGTCCACATTATTCTGCAACCAGGCAGCTTCTGTTAGGCACTCAACATTCAAGCTGTGAGCTGGCACTCCGTGGCACCTCTTGGCTCCACTGGACCCTCAAGCCGTGACGCCGTGGGTGTTCTCTGCCCCCACAGCTGGGTGTTTGCATATGGCGAGCACCTGGGAACTCAGCACAGCCGGTGCCAATCCTGTGTCTATTTCATGGGAGGCTCAGCTTGGCTGGTGACTGGCCCAGAGTCCTACAATTTCTGTCACCATCTCTGTGCCGTGACATTTGTGACCCAGAGTGGAGTTTGGGGGCTCAGAGTCTACCCCAAGTGAGGTTGGTTCACGCTGAGTGGGAGGGCCTGTCTTCATCAAGTTGTAGGCAAGCATAGGCCCAAGGATCTGAGGGTCTTTCATGAGCTGGGTCTGACCTCCCACAGTGCCTCAGAGCCCCTGGAGATGCTGCTGCCTGTGGTACTGCTGGCTGATGTGCGCGTGGCGCAGGCCTCCATCGGGACCCCGGAGGTCGAAGTCTCCTCCTGCTTCTCACTCTTCAGCCCGGCCAGTGTGCTGGCTGGCAGAAACAGGTAAGTGCCTGGATGAACCAATCTCTTATTGAACCAAAGATCCCTGGGCTTCTGTGGGCCACCGGGAATTACCATTGAAAAACCATGGAGTTCAGCCATCCCTCATTGTTCAGATGGGATACCAGGGACAGGGCTTTGCTGGGCAGGTCACAGAGAACTTGAGCCAGAGCAGGAAACAGAGCTGGGATCCAAGCTCGGCCACTGGGCTTGGAGTGGTCACCAAGCCAGTTGGTCAGGGACAGGAGGAGACTGGCTTTTCACTGTCCTCAGTCTCCCCTGAGTCTGGCCTCACTTATCACAATGTGGCCATCTCCAAACCTTATGACAACGAGACTTTATCTTTGAGACTCTGGGGGTGGGGACAACCATCCCAGCCCTGAGTCTGGAGGATGGTGGGCTTTCACCGGACTGCCAGAGGACAGAGTCTTCTGCCCAGATGTGGGGCTTTGCTGAGTCAAGCATCCTTTCTGTGTCTTCCTCAGCTCCTCCCCTGCACTGCTGGTCCTGGTGCAGAAGCACATTCAAGCTGCCCTGCGTAACAAGGTAAAGGACCCTGAGAGGGGGCCCAGGGCGGGGGTGGGGGAACAAGTAAGAGGCTTCTCACCCAGAGGCCTAATGGGCTGGCCACCAGTGGCTCATGCCTGTAATCCTAGCTACTCAGGAGGCTGAGATCTAAGGAGCATGGTTCAAAGCCAGCCAGGGCAGAAAAGTCCATAAAACTCTTATGTTTAATCAAGTAGTAGTATCTAATCAATCCACCCCAAGTGGAGTGAGCTGTGGCTCAAAGTGATAGAGCACTAGCCTTGAGCATAAAAGCTCAGTGACAATGCCTAGGCCCTGAGTCAAAACCCATGACCAACCCCTCCCCCCCCACAAAAAAAAGCCTGATGGAAGAAGTGGGGGATTCAGACATGAGCAGGGTAGCTGTGGATTATGTGCGTGCTTGGTGTGTGTGTGATGCTTGAGGTGGAAGCTGGGACCTCATGTATGCATAGCACATACTCATGCACTATTGCTTCACCCCCAGCTCAGGATTTTTTGTAGAAAACCCTCCATGGGAGCCTCCAGTTTCCCACAAGGGCAGGAAAGAGGTTAATGCCCAAGTGAGGGGTAGAGAAAGCCAAGCAAAGGTAGGGTTTAGGGAGTTGCCAAGGAGGTGGGTTCATACCCTAAGGCATCTCCAATTCCATGCTAGAGGGTGGAGGAGGGGCAGTGTTTCCCGGGGAGACAAGATAAGCGTGCATGAGGGCTTGGCACTGGAGCCACGTGTGGCCGCATTCTTCCAGATGCCGCCTCCGTCCCAGCTGTGTGCTCTGGCAGGGATGGTTGCATTTTCTGCTCTTGTCATTAGCTTCATGTAGCTGACCTGGTACAAGATGATGCCCTGGGGTGCAAACTCTCACCCCTCCACCTCCCCATCAGGAGGAGATAGGAGAGTACACCTACTGTAGGCCAACCCCACCCCAAAAGCAGGCTGCAACACTCCTACCTTGCAGATGAAAAGCTGAGGTTCAAGGGATGAGGTAGGGCAGCTTCTTTTGAGGCTGCCCAAGAGGACCTTGGCCCCATCATCGGCCCCCCCTGTCCCTCGCTCCCCTCCCCCCCAAAGTCTCTTCTAGACCAGGGCTTCAAAGGGCCCTGCAGGAAGGGGAAACCCCGTCCTCTTTCCCCTGCCTTTCTGGCCTGGCCCATGTGTGGGAGTCCACGGACCACAGGCTGCTTCACCAAGGGCACCATGCCCTCAGTTACTGGCTCTCTCGTCTCCGTGGTAGCAGGCTCCTCAGCCTGGCTGTGACTTTTAGTCTAGCTGTGGGCCTAGGCTGCCCTTGCTAGCCTTGAGGATCCATGCCCTGTTTCAAGTGCTGGGAGATGCCCACTGAGGAGTGGAAGGAGGAAAGGGTGTCAGGCCCAGGGGTCCTTGGACCCCTTGCAGCCTCTTACCTCTCTTCCTAAGGGGCTAACCACAGCCCTTCTTTGTCTTACCCCAGCTCTGCCTGCGCATCTCCAGCCTGGTGCAGGATCTCAATGTCCACCTGGGCACATTGATTGGTAAGACCTGGAGCCCAGGGTTTGGGAGGGTTGGGCCTGTGGTGCTGCCAAGACCCTTCACATACTCCATCTCTGGATCAGGGCCGACCTCTGGGAGGGGCCCATCATAGGATGAACTGTGGGCTTCCAGATTGCACAAATATTCATGGAATCCGGGAATTCCAGATTCTTATGCTTTTTGCCTGGGTCAGCCTTTCACTGCAGTCCCTCCTACCTATGACTCCTGTATACACTGGATTAACGTTGTACACTACACACCTGGGGCCTGGGTGCTGTACCGGAGCCTCATTGCACTCAAGGCTAGTACCCTACCACTTGAGCTATAGTGCCATTTCCAGCTTTTTCTGCTTATGTGGTGCTGAGGAATCGAACCCAGGGCCTCATTCATGCAAGGCAAGCACTCTACCACTGAGCCACCTTCCCAGCCCCTGTCCAGGGTGGCTTTGAATTACAATCCTTACATCTCCTAAGTAGCTAGGGTTACAGGCAAGAGCCTTTGGTTCTGACGTGTTTTTTGAGATAGGATCTTGCTTTTTTTTTTTTTTTTTCCGGTCCTGGGGCCTAAACTCAGGGCCTGGGTGCTGTCCCTGAGCTTTTTTGCTCTAGGCTAGTGCTCTACCACTTGAACCACTGTTCCACATCTGGCTTTTTCTGAGTAGTTTATTGGAGATAAGAGTCTCAAGGACTTTCCTGCTTGGTCTGGCTTTGAAACATGATCTTCCCATCTCAGCCTCTTGAGTAGCTAGGATTACAGGCGTGAGCTGCAAGTGCATGGCTCAGACTGGCCTCAAACCCAGTCCTCCCAAGTAGCTGGGATTGTGAGCCACGGGACTTGGAGCTCTTCGTCTTTTTTTCGTTTCCTTTTTTACTATATCAGATGGTATTTGTGTCTAGATTGGGCCTTCTCATTCCTTCTAATTTAGGGTCATTAGTCTGATACCTGCTGGGAAAGCAGAAACCATAACTGTGAAAATGATTTCTAAACCAGGAGTCAACAGCTGTGTAGGAGTGGCTGCGTCTTGGTTGTATACACTTTGCCTGCCTCTCTGCTTTTGGGGCCTGCCTCAAGTTTCTCAGATAATACAGTTTTCTGGCTAGATGAGGTAATTGGTGGGACGTGCTCAATATACCTTTTCTTTTCTTTTCTTTTCTTCTCCATCCTGGTGTTATGAAGGTCTCACCCCTGTGGGTCCTGAGTCTCAGATCCGCTACTCCATGGCAAATGTGCCCCTCATCACCAGTGACTCCATTTCCTTGGAGGTCAAGGTGAGTCAACCAGCTGCTGGGATCTGGGGACCATGGTGGTCCTAGGTGTCTGGGGGAGATTCCGAAAGGAGCAAGGACGTTAAGGGAGAAGGGCAGAATGCTGTTCTGGGCAGAACAAGGCACACAGGCCAGCCAGCATGCGGCAGCCTGAAGGGTTGATTGACATCTAGGAGCCATGTTCTATCCCAGGGCCCCCCCCCCCGCCCCCCCCCCCCCACATACACCTGAGACCCTGCTGCTTCTCCCTACAGGCTGTTCTCTTCCTGCTGGGCAAGCCCATGGCCCCGCCCCTGGATGCTGCCTCCTTCCTGTTGCCATGGCCTGTGGATACCATGGGTGCTATGGCAACTGTGACCCTATCCCAGCAGCTGTTTGACTATGCCCTTCTGCTGATGCAGAAGGCTGGCACCCTCAACCTGGACATCACTGGGCAGCTGGTGAGGCCGGACCTGCTGCTCAGGGCATACCGGCAGGGTGCCCGGTGGCCTAGACTTGGGATATCCCACAAACGCGAAGCCCTGGCAGGGGCCTCAGGGGGGCCGGTGGGAGGATTACTGGGTCTGTGATGGGAGGGTCCCTGTCCTCTACTCGGGGTCCTTATTTGGAGGATGGCTGCGGTAAACCCTGCCCTGGGTGGGGCTGATTTCAGAGCTCCGACGACAATCTGCTGAGCACTTCCACGCTGGGCCAGCTCATCCCAGAGGTGGGTGACGCTCCTGGGGGCAAGTCTGGAGGCTGGGATGGGGTTCTCAGGACCCAGGTCTCAGCTGGCACACAACTGCCCCGAGTAGGGTTCCCTTTCCACGTCTCCTGCTTGTCAGGGCTGGCCCTTCTTCTGCACAGACCTGGGGCTCTCTTCTCACTGCCCCTGAGTGCCTCTGCCAGGGGTGGCCTTCCTCTTTCCGGATCCCTATCTACCTCCGAGATGCAGCTCCGAGCTGGGTGTAGTGGAAAATACTTATAATCCCAGGCACGAGCTTGAGACCACAGCTCTATAGACCCTGTCTCAAAAGAAACAAACAAAGCCAAGATCCAGCTCGGGGATCCCCTCCGAGGAGCCCAAACCCCTTGTCTGGTTCACTCTTTAGCCCGGGCATGTGCAGAGCCCTGCTGATTTGTCAGCACTGACGAGTCTCTGCAGCTCATATCCCAGCCTGCTTCCCTTCTTCCCCACCACCCAGGTGGCGCACCTCTTCCCCCAGCCCAAGCCCCTGGTGCTCAAAGTCCAGCTGGGTGCCAAGCCCATGCTCACCCTCCATACCAACAATGCCACTCTGAGACTGCAGCCCTTGGTGGATGTCCTGGCAACATCCTCTAACTCGGCCTTCCAGTCCCTCTTCTCCCTGGACGTGGTGAGTGCGCTGCTGTGAGGGAGGCCATGGGCTCTTCATTTGCTTTGTTGTGTCCACACCAGTCTCCTAGCGGTCTCTTAATTGAACTTGCCAGGCTATTTCTACCTCAGGGCCTTTGCATGGACAGAGCCCCCTGGCTCCTCTCCATCTTTCAATTTTTCAAGGGCAGCCTTCTTGGGGCCCTCACCTGTCCCCGGGGCACCCCTTCCTCCACTCTCCCTCCACTCTCTGCCTTTGTGGCAGCCACCACCACCAGCAGGATTATTGGGGGGGTACTTGTGGTAGCTTTCCAGAGCAAGGACTGGCACCTCAGTAATGCTCCCCAAACAACTATGGTCAGTGTGTGTGGGGGGGGGGATAGGAGGGAAAATTCCTCCAGACTCTGTGCCCTCTGACCCCACTGTCCCCCCCCCCCCCCCACACAGGTTGTGAACCTGAAACTTCAGTTTTCTGTGTCCAAGATGAAGCTCCGGGGGACCGCGTCTATGCTGGGGTAACGCGGGCCCCTGCTTTCAGCATCCTCCGTGGACTCTTCCGCGCAATGGGTCACAGTGTTGGGGGAGCTTGAGGTGCAGCTGCGTGGCCGGGGGCGGCGGGGCAAGGAGGTGCTGGCTCCACCCAGGGCGCTCTGGCTTCTCTTGCAGGGATGTCCAGATCTCAGTGGCCGCCTCCAACGTGGGCTCCATTGAGGTGAGGGTGGGCTTCCGACTGGCCGGGCCGGCCTTGAGCCCAGGAAGAGGGTGTGCGAGTGTGTGTCTGCACTTGGAGTGCCCCTCCTTTCTGTCTGTCTGTCCCAGCGTGCCCGTGTGTCCCTCTGCCTGGTGGCTAATAATCTCCAACCCAGCCCTCAGGTGGACAGTGGTCCCAGCTGCTATGTATACACTTGTTGCCAAACGCCAGTCTGACAGTCAATATGCCCCAACCTCCTCCTTCCCCCGAGCTGTCAGTCAAGCTGTCTGGTGGTCACGTGGTGCCAGGTGGTCTTCTGGTTGGCCCCCTTGTAGTCACTGAGTGTGAGGTGTGTCAGGCAGCTGGGGCGCATCCCTCAGCCTCACTTGGGCAGGTGCTGCTTCTCAGCCCGACCCTCCCAAGGCGATGCTGTTAAGGGCCGAGCTTGGCTCTGCTGGAGCAGGGACCTGGTGGAGCTCCTCCCCTCCCTCTGCTTTTACTGGGCCGTGCATCTGCCTGGCTGCCTGCTTGTCCATCTGCCTAACTATCCATCTCTCTGGACCCCTCCCTGGGTGAATCTGTGGTCATCCATCCCTCTGTCTCCATGATTATAGATGGATCAGATACACACACTCATGTGTACCGTGTTCGAGAAGCCTCTGCTGTACCACCTCAATGGTGAGCCTGTCCCCCCGCCCCTCCTCACTGCACACCGTGTCTGCATGGGCCCCGTCTTAGTCCCCTCCTTCCTCTAAGCCTCAGGGGATAAGAGGGTGACTGGAGTCTGGAGCCCATGTGGCTTCTTGGCTATTGGGCTTTACCAGCTTCTTTACCTCTCCTGGCCTCAGTTTTCCCTTCTGTAAAGCGGGGGAAGTAATCATGGCAGCCACCTCCCCAGTGCCCCCATGCCCATGAGGACTTGAGAACAGAGCCAGCCCCAGGCCACGCACGATCGACTTCCAGCCCAGTTCCTTTCTCCTTTCTCCCCGCAGCTATCTTAGGCATAGGGGTTGGCCTCCCCAGCATGGTTGATCTCCACTACGCCAGCCCTGAGGTCTCTGTCCATGAGGTGAGAGCCCGGGGGAGTGCTCAGAGGGGCCTCTGGGGTCAGCAAGGCCGCGGTTACCCCTCTCCCTCCCATCCTGCAAACCGGGGAGTGTTGAGGGCAGGCGGGCTTGAGGGTGTACCCTGTCCCTGCTAGACCACGCAGGAGCCTTTCCTGCAAAGAGATGGAAGATCAGGACATCACGAGACCTCCCCCCTCCATCCTCATAACCCACATCAGGGGATTTGGGGCTCCATTTGTGCCATGATTCTGGGTGTCAGGAGTGGGAGACAGAGGGAGCTTTGTAGCCTTATAGACAACTTCTGCAGGTTAGAGAGGCAGCTCTTGGAGCCTCCTGAACCTTCTACAATGATTGTCCCTAGACCAGAAATTATGGGTCCAGAGTAAAATTCAACCACAACCCAGTCCAGAGTGAGATCCTACAACGTTCCCATATTTCACCTGGGCAGGGGGAATAAAAAGAAATTCCTTCAACAAGTACTCACAGACAGAAATCTAGGCCTCTGCCTGAGCCCCCCTGCCCCCCAATCTCCCTCTTCCACCCCCTGCCTCCTGCCCACCAATATCTCTGCAGGGAAGATAACCTTATTCCTTAACCATTGTGGTCCCAAGACCCTTGGGGAAGCCGCTTCCAGAAGAGCAATCAATACCCAGGCCTGTTGATGGGAATTACCCTAAGATACGCCTGGGTGGTCGGCTCACACTGGGTCTCACCAATCCAGCCACTAGGCCAGAAGGCCAAGGTTGCTAGACTAGCACTGGCCATCAGAACTTTTCACAGTGATGGCCATCTACATTGTCCAAAGCAGTTGCTTCAGGGATATGTGGCCACTGAGCAATTAAAATATGGCAAATGCAAGAGAATTGCTGAATTTTAAGGTTAAGCCCCATGTGGTAATGACCGCCATATTGGTTCACCTAGCATTAGACTATGAACTACCTATGGGCAGGACTATGTCTGTCCTGCCTACAAGGATTGGTATGTAGTAGGGGCTGAAGGAAGTTTTGTTGAATGAATGAATAAGAAGAAGCCCTCCAGAATATTTCTACAGTGTAGTGTAGAGTAGGGGAGGTTTGGGGGTACTTGGCCCTGCTGGGCAGGGGATGTGGGTTTGGAGAAGATTCTTGATTCTTGATGAGATTCTAGATTCTCACTGTGTCTTCTCCATAGATCTGGGGGCTGGATGCTAACCACCTGCCTCCTCCGGAAGACAGAGGCCCAAAGTAGCCAGGGTCTCTCCTGGGGGAACAGCAAGAATGGCAAAGCATGAACTCAGAGCTAGGCTGGTGTGTGTGTGTGTGTGTGTGTGTGTGTGTGTGTGTGTGTCCTCACAGGCCTCTGACCTGGTCCGTGCTTTTCTCTGTCCTTCAGGGCTACGTGGTGATATCGAGTGGACTCTCCTACCAGCACTGAAGGAGTGTCACTGGGAGGGCTGAGGGTGAGGCAGCCTCATTGCTCAGGGAGCCCTCTTCCCTCAAGCTGCTGGGGAAACTGAGGCAAAGCCACATGGAGTTATCACCAGCAAGCCAGACTGCCTGGCTAAGCTCTTCAGTCTTCCCTGGGTGCCTGGGTCCCCTTCTTTGCTTCCTCCAGTGCGCTCTTCTTTCTCTCCCCCACTTTCTCCCCGCTTCTGCCTGCATCTCCCAGTGTTTCCTTCTCTTCCGGGCTCCTTCCTCCTCGATGTCCCATTTTGTGGTCCTTCAGGCTGTCTAGCTCCCTCCCCTCTGGCATTAAACTTTTCTGGAGCTGCAATTTGTAGCCAGACATAGCCGTCTCATTGTGTACTTGAGGCCAGCAATTCCTGGGTCCTGTCTTGTCAGAGCCACCAGTGTGCCTG
Organism: Dipodomys spectabilis; assembly: GCF_019054845.1. Classification (NCBI taxonomy): domain Eukaryota; kingdom Metazoa; phylum Chordata; class Mammalia; order Rodentia; family Heteromyidae; genus Dipodomys; species Dipodomys spectabilis. The sequence continues at coordinate 10,817,426 of NW_024870852.1, forward strand.
ATGGGAGCACACCTCTGATGACCACACCTATTGACTCCGTCACCTCCTTGCCCAGGGAGCTCGTATTTTGAAGGACGACCTTGGAGGACAACTGGGATGAGCTCAAAGTTAGGAACAGCTGGGGGTGATTCTTCAGGTCCTGTGCACTCTGCCGTGGCATGGCTCCTCTTTAGGACCCCGGCAAGTCAGGCAGGCAGGGTCTGGAGTTCCATTTCTTTTCTCTTTCTTTCTTTCTTTCTTTCTTTCTTTCTTTCTTTCTTTCTTTCTTTCTTTCTTTCTTTCTTTCTTTCTTTCTTTCTTTCTTTCTTTCTTTCTTTCTTTTTTCCTTCCTTCCTTCCTTCCTTCCTTTCTTTTTTTTGTCAGTCATGGGGCTTGAACTCAGCCTGGGCGCTGTCCCTCAGCTCTTCAGCTCAAGGCGAGCGCTCTACCACTTGAGCCCCAGTGCCACTTCATGGAGTTCTGTTTCACCGCAAGGGTGGAAATGTACCCAGTGTGCTGGAGCTGGAGGGTGATGATGGCAGGTCCCAAGAGCAATGGCCTTTCTAGAATCCATGTGTATGATGTCCAGTTCCCTTTCCACGCACCCACCCCTGGCTGGACTTGGTTACTGAGCTGCAAAACTTGGGTGATGTGTTCATGGCCTCTCCAAGCTGTGTCTCCATCTTGGATTTGCTCTAGTCCCAACAAGCTTTTGTGTTAAGGGAGGCAGGTTCACATCCTGCTGCTGCTCCCTGCCTGAGCCTGACTCCTGACCTCTCCGCCCAACATCTTCCCCGTCTTTGTTTAAAGAAGCGAACCCGCCTGTCTTAGGTTGGGTGGATCACCTTGTCTGCCTTACCCGTCATCTGGAACTTCTTCAGAGCAAAGCTGAAGGCCCTGTCTTAGGTTGGTCAGACTGGCACCCCCTCTTACCCGTCTCTGGCTACAGTTCCTCTCGGGGGGAATTCATTTATATGGAGCTTGATCTTATGTAGCTGGCTGGCTAAATTCATAAGAGAGTTTTGCAGTGCACGTATAATACAAGAAAGGCATAGAAAAACCATCAGCAAAAGCATTCCCAGGCCAAGCAATGACATTAGCAATCCTTTAACATAAGTCAGGGAAGGGATATAGCGTTGAAATTGTTTAAACAGTTTTTTAGCAGTTTTTGCCACTTTAGAGTCCAGAGGTAGGGCTTGTGTAGTATATGAGCAAGCTGATTAAGATAATGGGCAGTTTGTACATTTTGTGTTAGTACCACAGCAGCTGCCGCTGCAGAGGCAGCTAACGACATAAAGGCCAAAACATTAGCTACAAGTAACCCAGCAAATCGATAAGGCCGGATTAGTTCTTTCAATTGTCTTAACACCTGAATGCCAGAATCTTTATACCAAGTTTCAGAAATATTTACAGGAAGCATAACAAAAGATGGTTGTCTGACAATAAGTATGGATTCACTTATGCCGCTATACAAGCAATTAGTAAAAGAACAATTAGAACAGGTGACATTAAAATAATTAGCTTCTACAGAGACACTAAATGGTCCATACATAATGACATGGGATGGTGATACACAATTCATAATATTTTTAAAAGGGATGAATTGGGTCAGGTCATGTTGTTGAGTGCAGCCACCAGCATCCAAACATGATGTTGAGGATGCCCATTCATCCACCACAGCCCAGGATTGTACTTATTAGTAAGATTAGCTCCAGACCAGTCCATTAATTGAGAGTTAGTTCCAGAAATATTGGTAAAAAATGGCTGTACATGTCTGCACCTTATTGGATGAGGCTCTCCTGTAGATACTACTATTTGTGAAGAATTAATGCAACGGGGTATCATATACGACGGAGTGGAATTTGCATGAACTGGGTGCCCAGTTGGTAAAGATGTCATCTGTATATTGTACATTTGATTTTTGTCTGGGATCCAAATTTTATGGATAGCATTATAATACAGCCTGGAATGGAGCCTTTAGAGCTGGTGGTAAAGCATAAAGGAATTCCAATGTCTGAAGTTGAGATATTTCCCATCTTGGTGTGCTGGATGAAGGGATCGGGAGCTGTACTGTATGCTGATCTATTGACCTGAATGAGTACTTCAACTCCCTCCCAAGTTGTAGGTGCACAATTGGGGGATACGGCATGTAAGCCCAATGTGTCAGCGTTTGTGTCATCTGAATGAGCCTCCACAATCCTAACGCAATGCTCAGGCAACCAGCGGGATTTATTTTCTTCCTGCGAAAAAACACAAACATGTCCTCGACCCCAAGTTAAAACCGAATTGAGCCTGTGCCAATCACCTGTTAAAGGATCCTTCCACTTAACTTGGGCAAAAGCTCTTTGCTCTCTTTTTTTCCCAAAACCGCTGTGCTGTGGAAAGGCCATTATAATCTAAACTTAAAAAATTTAGTACAAATAAAGCATGAGAAGAATATTAACAGGAGAGAAGGGGTATAATTCCCCTTTTTAATTAAAAAATTTGGTGTTTTAACAGCCTGTTGGCTTGTTTAACAATTTCTTGTCCTTGAGGAATGTAGGGAATATCTGTAGAGTGAAAAATCTGATAAGATTTACAAAAAGTTTGAAAAGCTTGTCCAACATATCCCCGACCATTATCAGTTTTAATATGTTTAGGAAGTCCCATAGTGGCAAAGCAGTGTAGGGAATGAGCAATACAATGTTTGCTAGTCTCCCCAGCAAGAGGAGTAGCCATAATAAAATTAGAGTAGGTATATGGTAACATGGACAAAGCGAAGCCATCCAAAAGATGGAATCAGGCAGGAGTTTAGTCTACTTTTTCCACAGTGGAGGTGGTCAGGGTAACGATGTAGATTTCCTCCAGGTGACTGTCAGGCTGTAGCAGCAGCAGCAGCAGGGTCTCTCAGTGGCTCCAAGGGACTGTCACACCTCGTGCTGGGCTGTAAATTTTTACGCAGACTGGTTAAGGATACAAGTAATACATAGGCGTGGCAGGCTGTGGCCCCACTAATTTTTAAGACTATTTAGACAATAGCCCAGGACAAATTACCAAGATGACAACTTTTTTAACTAGATAGTTCTTTTAATAAGGCTGATTTTCTAGGCAGATATAGAGGGCTCAGGCCTGTACTACTATTTTCCATGCCTTTTTCTTCTGTCTATTTTGCCACTTTTTTTTTAAAATGACTCTGGTCCCTTGTTCTAAAAAGGGGATGATAGGCGAAGATTCATCTTCTGTAACTTCTTCAAGCTGACTCAGGGGTGTTGATCCTACCTAGCCAGGAACCTATAATTTAAGTTTATTTTACAAAGAGGTTACCAGGGTTAGATGTCATTAAGAACAATATTTTAACTTTTGACAAATGCACAGACTTTTTCTCCGGCTACAGCAGTGTAGCTTGTTTAGCACTCTGGTTTGTAAAAGCATCTTTAGGAATGTGACCTGTAGTGACCCTAACAATGCCTAAGTCACCTGTGCAGGCCTTTAGACAGATGTTAATAGAAACACACTCTCAGATTTACAAACTTTTTTCTTGAACAGATAAATTTCATGTAGCTGGTGTTAGCTCAAAAGTTACTGTCAATTAGGGCTTTTGGCACATACAGGGGTTGGGATTTAAACCATCCCCCACATTTTATAACTTTAGCTTTTTAGTACTATCACAGATTACTAACAAGTTTCTGTCCCTACAAGGTAGATAGTCATGGACATTAGGCATGCTTACAAACTATCTTCTCATGACCTCCTGGCTCTGCCAATTTTTGAAGGGCCACACACAAACGACTCTAGGATCTGACATTTTTGCCATCCAAGCAGTGGCTTACTGCCTCTGGATGCTCCTCCATAGCTCTTGTCCCAGGAGTGTCTTCTCTACACTGGGATAAATGCCTCATTGGCATTTCCCTTAGCTGGTTGCTAGACTTGAACTCGGGGCCTGAGTACTGTCCTCAGCTTTACAGCTCAAGGCTAGCACTCTGTCACTTTGAGTCCCAAAGCAACTCTGCTGAGTAGCGGTGACAGTCTCACAGGGACGTTTTTCTGCCCGGGGCTGGCTTTGAACCAGTTTGCAGATCAATGAGTCTTATAAAAGGCCACTTTACTCCAATTAAAAGCAACAAAGTGGTCAACATAGAAGTAGCTTTTAAACCATGCTCTTACCTGAAACTTATTAAGAGCCAAAGTTACATCTGACAAACTTATAAGAATCCTCTGTGCTTTGCTCTTGGCTTGCTGGAAACTTAAAAAAACCTCTAAGAGCAAACTGGAATAGCAATTAATTTGGTAATCCTAATTTTTCCACTTTGAGGCAAATGTTAAGAACAATTTTACTTTTAAACTTTATATCCAGAAATCCATTTCTAATTTTTTAAGCCTCCTATAAATCTTTTATTATTTTATATTTTAGTTTTTAGTTACATTAAAAAAATCCCTTAAAATCTTGAGGCCAAGTGTCACTCATTGTCTCTTGGCTGCTTGTTTTAAAACAGATACACATTAAAACTTTTAAACTCAAATGACAATTTTTCCTTAATGCAAGAATTACAATCACCATCACTGTACCAAGAAGCTAAACTTAACACCTTTATGACTTTTAAAAACATATCCTAATTGTAGAACATCATTGAAAGCAAGTCACATTATACAAATATATTTTTAACCCTCTTTTTAAGTTCAAGGTTTAGCAATACTAATCAGATCATCACATCACTAATTTTTACCATCATGTTTCTAGTATTTATCTGTAGAGAAAAAGGACAGAACAAAGCTGGGCCACTTGGCCCCTCCTGTGGAATGGGCACGCACCTAATCTCACTCTTTAGGGTAAGATGAACTGCGTTTGTGCCAGCTTGTCCTCTTTCACCATGCGTGGACTCCTCCCATGGCCCGTCCCACCATGTATGACCAGCTGAACTGCACTTTTGCCTGTTTACTCCTTACCCCTAAAGATAGGTCTTTTGTTGGCTTTTAAGTTTTTTCCTTTTCTTATCTCTTGGTTTTTGAATGAAAATACACAGTTTTAGACAGACAGAACAGGTAATGTCTTTGACAGTGTTAAACAAACTTTTATATTTAAACTTCTAATATTTATCCTCAAATTTTAGACAAGGGAACTAAATTCCAAACAACCAATGCATTTTTGTTAAGCCAGATAACTTGATTACAGTATAAACAGCCTTATGCATTTTAAAATACCAGATTTTTTATTTTTAAGTTAAAGAATCCTTAAAAATCATTTAAAACAATATGAAAATTCTTTAAAATTTTTGATAATGTCCAAACCTCATAACCTTTTGAATTTTAAACTTAAACTCACCCAATTGTTACAGCATGCTGATAATTCTCATCTTAAACATGTTCACAAACACATACAAAACACACACAGATCTTAAAACACGCAAAAATCAAAATCAGTTGTACGTACATTTAAAACTGATACCAATTCTAAAACAGAACTAGACAAGACAACAACCAAAGGCTGAGTTGGGGGCTAATGGGCCCCCAGTTTATCCCTACCTCAGAAAACACACAGAAGTAAACAAGACAGACAAGTGGCCACAAAGACAAAATCAGGTCTCAGTGAATGGGGAAACATCTCACCACCATTCATAAGTGGGACTCAAATCCACTTACCAGGGGACTCGAACCCCCTTTACTCACCTCCGGAGGATTTTTCTTTTAGATTCCTACAAACGTTGACCCCAGGGGTCTTCCAAGGTGGAGGAGAACTCCCAGTCATCTTGGGGCAAGGGAAAGAAGTCCCTAGCGGCCGTCCCCTCAGACTGACAGGTTCTCCCCCATACTCAGACCCCCTGGGCCAAGGCCCGAGGCTAAGATCTTGCTGGTGTCACTTGCAGGTGGTCAGTGGCAGTTTTATCCGGCTGCGAGTTCTCCCTGCCGGCCCTTTTAAGTTATTGTTAGATCCTCCAGGTTTCTCACCCCCCTACCACCCCCCTACTTCTGGATCCAGAGAGGGTGGAGGAGGTGGCAGTGAAGGGTAGAAAGGGGGGTCAGTTTAAAGTGTAAGTAAAAAAGAAGCTGCTAGAGAGAACCAGATATTGAGGGGGTGTTAGGCAGTCTCCTCCGGGCTCTCGAATCAGGATGAATCTGAGAGGAGAAACATTCCAAGAATTCCAGAATATATACACACAAACATTGAGACAAAACACATTTACAGTGTGAGAGTAAATGTCAGACAGAAAGTACCAGACTACAGACAGGCCCAAATGTCCGCACTAGTGGATAGTTTACCCTGATGGGGATCCGGGGGACGTCTTCCACCGGCCCCGTTGGCTGTCTAATAGCGTGTCCGCCAAGACCTCTTGCCAACCCCAATACAGAACCTGCAGGCTACACAGATAACAGACAATAACAGATAACAACAGCAATGTTTTAACTTATAGGCCATTTGCATCATAGTGTTCCTGAATCCTTTTTTCCATTTTTTTTTTTTGCTAAGTTTCTAAACTAATGGTTCCTTCCTCCGGGAACCAGGGGCATACTTCCTCAACAAAGTGAAAGAAACATTCTAACTGACTCTGTCTAACTTTCACTCCTTGAGTGGCTGTTACCTTGCCCCATAATTTCTTACTCCTGACTATACTCTCTCCCGCTCTCTATTTCTGGACATCCTCTTACCTTAGCGGGGTCCTCTGCCTTCATCCCAGGTTTTCAGGTCCCTGTTCGGGTGCCACTTGCTGGAGCCTGCTGGCAACGAAAGGGAATCCTGAGTTAAGGGGCGAGGATGCGGAAAAATAAAGACATAAGGCAAAGGATGGGGTCGGGAGGTCTGCAGCTCAAGACTGCAGCCCCGTTTATTTTTAACTTTCCCTATTATATACTATTAGAAGTCAAGAGGTAACATAAGGTTACCATAGTGCAGAAAAACAAGGAAAATTTTAATAAAAACAAAGTGCAATAAAAACAAGACAAGGTCAACTGGTAGAAAGTAAAACAAACTCTGCAGACATAGCAAAGCAATCCCAGGCACCTGATGTTTTTCTTTCTTTTTTTTTTTTTTTTTAACCAGGGCTGAGAACCGAACCCAGGGCCTTGCGCGCGCCAGGCGGGCGCCCTTCCGCTGGGCTAAACCCCCAGCCCCCCGCCCCGATGTTTTTCATAAAAGCCGGTTCCTTGTACATGCCTTCAAGTGAGCACCAGGGTCAAGATGACCTTAGAGCTTTACTGTCAGCTCCCAACAGGGTGTTCTCTCACTAAGAAGCTGATCTCTTAGCTACTGGAGGATCCCTTTCTGCCTAAAGGCATGGGGTAGTGTTCTGTTTGTTTCTTTCAAGGAGTGGAAGGTGCCTGCATTTCCAGCTGCAGTAAGCAAAGCCTTTGGCACAGTGTGGCACTAGCTGCTCTTCCTCTGAGGGGTCCAGGTCCATCCCTAAAGCCTCAGGTGTCACATACAGAGGGATGGTATTCAGGACAGAGTGGGGGCAGGAGGTGGGGGTAGTCCCAAGAGTGAAAGGAGTGGCCTATAAAATCCAGCCTTGTGCCAGGAGCTGGTGGTTCACATCTGTAATTCTAGTTACTCAAGAGGTTGAGATATGAGGGTCACAGTTCAAAGCCAGAAAACCAGAGTGCTGGCCTTGAGCCCAGGCCCTAAGTTCAAGCCCCACGACCGATAAAAAGATGTTAATAACATGGAGACTACGAGTTCAATATGTAGGATGCATTTGTCTGTCTATCCATCTATTCATCCATCTACCTATTCATCCATCCATCCACCAATCCATCTACCTGTCTATTCGTCCATCTATACTCCCATCCACCTATCTATCCTTCCATCTCTCCAACCTCCATTGGCCCAGCCATACTGACATCCACCCATCTCTATATACATACACACATGTATTCATACACCTGTCCATCTGTCCATCCATTTATCCACCATCCACTTACCCATCCATTCATGCATCTTCCCAGTCTCCTAATGGAGACTCATCCATATTGCCTGCCATCCATCCATCCACCCATCCACCCATCCATCCATCCACCCATCCACCCATCCATCCATCTATCCATCCATCCATCCACCCATCCATCCATCCATCCATCCATCCATCCATCCATCCATCCATCCATCCATCCATCCATCCATCCATCCATTCATCTATACATCTACCCATTTATTCAATAACTTTTTCCAACTGGTCAGGGTTTTTTTTTTTTGTATCTGTGATGCATCTGGTTCTATAATAAGAAACTACCTGCCCAGAAGGAAGCCAGTGCTTTTGCTGAAGAGGGCTAGCCTAATCCCTAGGGCTTGGGGGGGGAGGGTCACTGTTGCAGGGCCCCAGAAGACTTGAGGGCAGAAAGTCGATCCTGCCTCAGGTCTATCCTCATCTCCAGTGTCTAAGAAGTGGGAGTCAGTGGGAGGAAAGTCACAAAAGTAGTCTTGAGTTAGTCTTGAAGGTCTTGGCTGTATTTTGGAGCCCCTTGGATTCCTTGGCTATGTCCACTCACTTGCTGTGTGATTTGGGGCAGATAGCTTGACTTCCCTGAGCCTCAGGTTCATCCTTATTGGGTAGTTCTGAGGAGTAAATGGGCCTGTGCTTCTTAGCAAACAACGTACACAACAGCAGGCCCAAGGAAAGTGCACACGAGATGGCTCCTGTTACTACTCGGTGCTGTGTAATGTTCTTCTCCTATTAAAGGATGACAGCCGCTGGGGGAGGTGGAAGGGGGTGATGGGGCCATATGGCTGGTGAGGGTGGTGGCTGGGACTGGCCTTAAGTGCCAGAACCACTCCAGGGGGCTTCTGCTATCGGATCCCACCTGTGTCCTTCCTGCCCCCCCTCCTTACCTTGTCCTCACCATGGCCCAAGGAAAGAGGGCTGCAGGAATGGGATGGGGGAAGGGCACAGCCCGGGATCTGCAGGCACAGGAGGCTGGGGCTGTCTGCCCTGTTGGTGGGCAGGTCAGCAGGGAAGAAATGATGCTCTCTGCTGCCACTGCTCCAGCTCAGCAGCATCTGGGCTGCAGACTCAGCCCCGCTGAGCGACCTCAGGCCTGGCCCTCACTCTCCTCAATGGCTGCAGGTACGCATGGCACTGTGGCTTCTTCCATCTTCCAGATCTGCAGGCTACCCCGTCCCCCCACCGGGGTTGGGGCTTGCATGGGTAGGGAAACTCAGCCCCCTGCCCCAGCCCCTTGGGGTTGATCAAGCACAGATGTCCTCGCCTGAGATATAACAAGCCTGATCTCCTTGTGGAGCTTCCGGGGAGCCAAGCCAAGGCTGGGCACCCCAGGTCTGGCTTGAACCCCACCTCTGACTGGCTGGTCCTTGACCCTGTACAGTCTGCTCTGCCTCTATGAACACAGAGCCCCTAGGGGCCCAGCGATGTCCATGTCCTGCCTCTCCTCCGTGTGGTCCTTCTGAGGGCAGCCGACTTGGTCCTTGCTCTCTGGAAGGGGGTCTCAGGGACACAGGTCAGAGAGCCAGCCAGCACTTTCCTGTCCCAGCACCTGTGGGCTCGCTGAGCTCCCAGTCCTGCCTGGCAGAGGTGACTCTGCTAGCCCCCAGGGCATCAAAACACATCCTTGGCAAGAGGGCCACTCAGCTCCGAGGATGATCCTACATCCACCTCTGCCCCTGGTTTGGTGGCTCCCACCTTCCTCCCCTGCCTGCCTCCCTCAGGTCCTGTGATGGGCAACCTGCATAGTGCCCGCTTCCCCTCTCAGGGCGGGAACTCCAACAGCTCATCCCAGTGTCTACCCTGGCCCGGCACTCAGTAGGTGCTTAATCAATATCAGCGGAAGGAGTCCATGTGTGCCTTCTGTTTGCTCAGCCCTGGCGGAGAGAGGGGATGTGGAGGGCTCTGATGTCCCCAGTGCCTCCTCTTGTACAGCTACCCTCGCTGTCTGTGCTATTTACATTGGAACAGACTGAACCCCACGTGAGCACCGGGGCCTCTAGATAATTATCTAGCCCTTATTAAACCCTTAATTATCCAAGCGGCTAATCAGCCTCCTGAATATAAGGGCTTCCTCGTCTCAGGGTCAGGAGACAAGGTCAGCCATCTGCAGGACTTCCTTGAGTTTCACAAGGTAAGAGAGATTCTCTCACTTGGGACGCTCTGCAGGGTGCTGCATCCAGACCTGCCATTGAACAGATAAGAAAACCGAGGCCTAGACAGGGGATGAGGTCGCATCTAATTGGTGGTGTGAACAAATGGCTTGTAGGCATGGCCCTGTTAGATGTGAAAAGATCAAGGTGACAGCAGGGCATCGCCCTCCTTGGGCTCCATTTGGGGCTGAGGGGAAGCAAGATGTGGAACCTCAGGCTGTACCAGGGTATCTAGGTACAGGTCGGGCTCCCAGTAGGGAGAAAAACAGGAGCAAAGGCCACAGGTGGAATGGCAGGGGACGCTCACCATGGGTGGGTGGGCTCTATCGATGGTCAGGTTCGAATTGTGGTTTTGAGCATGGCGGCATCTGGAGGTTGAGGAAGGCTTCCTGGCCAAGGAGGTAAGGGCTGAAATGAGGCCTCAAGGGGGAGCAGGTTATGGATGGGTGGAGGGAAGGAAGATGAGGTAAAAGCACAATCAGAAACCGAACCCTGGAATGAACCGTTGCTCCCTAGAAACACCTAGACAACCATGTCCACCTGTCATGTGTCATTCTTAGTGAAAATCCCTGTCCTGTACAGCTGGACCTCCTGCCTGGAGCAGCCGGGATCTTGGCATTAGCTCTAGCCTTGGGAATGAGAGCTGGGGCTGGGTTTTGTAGGCCCCTGTGAGATGGGCCAGGGTGGGAGGAGACCGCAGGACATCTTCTAGCCTGTTGCCCTGAACAGAGCTTTGAAGACATCCTGGAGTTCACAGCTATAAGCAACCCCTCCCCACATCTCTCCACAGGAGCCCAGAGAACACTAAGAAATTGGTTGGGGCAGGAGAAATAGGTCCTGATTTCAGCTAGTGGTTCTTTGTACTTGGGTTCCCTCCTACGCTTTGGGTCTCCCCGTACACACCTTCACCTCTGAGAGTCCTTCCTCCTGACCACCTTGACCCTGACCCCATTCCAGCCCTTCTCACCATCCTCCCTGTCCATACTTTAAGATTCAGGAGAGGCAGGCCTGTGGGAGGGACATCAGGCAGCTCCCCCTGCCTGGCACACAGGAGGCTTCCAGTCAAGGCAAGCTGATGGAGGGTGGATGGGTATGAGGTAGGCTTGGCCCAGGTGGGGCATGGGAAGGCCCATCCTGAGACTCAGAGGAGCTCTGGTGCTTGAGTCTACAGTCGGCTCAAGTCCAGCTACAGCCCAGTCTCTCCAGGCTGACGCTGGCCCCGCTGCCATGGGCCCTCTTTGATTCCTTTCACCCAAAGCTCAAACCCACACTCCACGCTTGGCCCCTGATTGGGAGAATTTCAGGTCTTGGTAAGTAAAGGCAGAGATTTTTGGGGGGAGTTCAAGTGGAGTAGGGATTTTTCTGAGAGGGAAATCTTTGAAGGGTCTGGGGTGGAAGGTGTTTTTGTTGTCCTCCCCCCCAGTTGGCTCAAGGTTCTACCACTTGAGCTACAGCACCCCTTCCAGCCTTTGCTGTATATGTGGTATGGAGGCATTGAACCCAGGGCTTCATACATACAAAGCAAGTACTCTACCACTAAGCCACACTCCCAGTGGGAGGTTTTTTTATTCAGCCTACTGTGCACCGGCTAAGAGACCCTGTACGTGCCTCAGTTTCCATAGTGGTGACACCATGTTTCAGGAGACCTTTGGAAGTGGGTTGAGATTTTGGAGGTGGTGAGGAAGGGATGTGAGGAGGAAGGGGGCCCTGCAGGAGGGGAAGGGGTGTCCCCGGAGCAGGCAGGTTAGAACTCCCCGGTGAGCTGCCTCAAACTCATGCGCACGTCCACTGGCTTGTGTCACAGGCTGGTCAGAGAGGCATCTGGCCCATAGAGACACTGAGGCCCAGAGAGGGATATGCTCTGCTGAGGTGAAAAGCTGCTGTCATTTTTTTATGCTGTCTGGAGTCCTGGGGCTCCTGGACCCCAACTGCAGCCAAAAGAGTCCCATCGGCTCTGAGCACAGGTGATCTCCAGGGCCACAAGTCCTGGTGGACCACACCTAATCAGGGTCCCCGGATCTAGGTGGAGATGCTGCAGATCCTGTGTCTGTGTCTGGCCCTCTGTGGCCTGCTGACTGGCATTCGGGCGGAGCCTGGGGCACTGCTGCGGTTGGGCATGGACATCCTGAATCATGGTGAGATTGCGGGCTTGGGTCGGGGGCAGGAGTGGGCGCAGGGCAGGCGGCAGGCAGTGACTGCTTATGTTTGTTGGGTCTTAGCACCCTGTGGTCGGCAAACCAACTTTATAAGCAATGTGTTCCTATGATTCTCCTATTTTGCTGAGGGGGAAATTGAGGACCAGGGCAAATGAAATGATGTTCCCTAGTGCCCTTACGTTAGGGTTTACGTTAGAGCTATAGAAGTTGCATTTTCTCAGAGTCCCTCCTTGGCTCTGATGACAGGGGTTGATGATCACACATGAGCTATGGAGGTGTCGGACTGGGGATCAAATCCCAGCTCTGCCAACAACTTGCTGTTTGACTTCAGGCAGCTTTCTGTGTTGCTATTTGTCCATCTGTAAAGATAAAGAAATATGAAACAGCTATTCAGGAGGTTGAGAACTGAGTGTTGTGGTTCCAAACCAGCCTTGGCAGGGAAGTCTGTGAGACTCTTAACTTCAATTAACCAACAACAACAACAAAAAAGGAGGAAGTGGACTTGTGGCTAGCCTTGAGCCAAAAAGTTCAGGCATAGTGCCCAGGCCCTGAGTTCAAGCCCCAGGACTGGCACAAAAAAAAAACAAAGATATGAAATAAGGCAGCAGCCTTCACCTGGTAGAATCCAATGAGAAGTTAGCACCCCTACACTGTGAGGAATCCTCAGTAAAATTAATTTTCCAACCTCTTCCATGGCCACCGGGAGATGGACAGAGTTGAGCTCAGGCATGAAAAGCTAGGACAACTCATTTCAGTATTTGTCTCCTTTCTGGAAACAAATCTGTGGCCATCTTGGAGAGGTTTCTGGCAGGGTCTCATCTGGGATTGGGATGTCTGGAGCAGGGGAATTGGCATCTCTAGCTATCTAGAACCTGCCTTTTAACAAAGTCTCAGATGAACCCATTTGGCACCCAGTCTGGGAGGGCTTGGGCCCCAGAAGCCACGGCCTGAGCCTGGCATTCAAGGTCTCAAACTTGGTTCCCTGTGTGTCTTACTTTCAGAATTCTCACTCTCCCAATCTCTCCTCTCCTTTGCCGTTGCCAGCCCTCTGCCCAGGACCCTCCTTCTCTTCCTCCTCTTCTTCCTCTTTCTCCTGCTCTTCCTCCTCCTAGAACCAGAAAGATACCTGTCTTTCCTGTCTGCCTGCCCAGCTCTTCCTTTCTGGGCCTGAACCCCTCTAGGGTTCCTGCAGTTATGGTTCCTGCTGTGGCTCCCACCCCACCCCTCCCTCATTTGTTACTGCACTGCAGTGCTGGGAAGTGGTCTGGGATGCACAAGAGATAGGTGCAGGGCAGCGGAGCAGCGGGGAGCCCAGCTGAGTGCCTCCTGACCCTGTTCCCTGCAGAAGTCCAGAGTGCCATGGAGGAGAGTCACATCCTGGAGAAGATGGCAGCCGAGGCTGGTGCAAAGCGACCAGGGGCCAAACCTATCAAAGGCCTCAGCAAGTAAGCAGGGGAAGGGGATGACTGGACCAGGCAAAGAGCTGGCCTCATTGTGGCATCCAAGGCCTGGAAAATCCACTGGTACAGGCTCAGACCTCTTTTCTGCCTTGGGCTGTCTTGCCATGTGACTATGGTCATCCCCTACAGAGGATTCTTGCCTAGGGTCCCTTTGAGGAAGAAAAGCCAAGCTCTAACTCCCTGCATGCAGCCACTGAATGTTACTGAATGTATTCCAGTTAAGTGAAAAAACCCTCAACTGGTAGAGCCAGAAGGTTTCAATAATCTGCTGTTGTTAAGTGTTGTAGGGGATTGATCCAAAGGGGCTGCCTGGACTGATGTTTGGGGGAAAGCTCTCAGGTACTGCCTGGACTCAGCAGGAACAGGTGTGTGATTGATTAGCAATGTCTGTTCAGAGCTCAGGTTGTATGGGAAGAGGAGGTATGGATGCCACACTTTGCTATCCAGAATCTTTACCGGTGGTTCTCAATCAAAGGCCATTGTGCCTCCAGGAGGACATCTGTCAATATCTGGAGATATCTTTTGGTGTCAAGATTTCTGTGTGAGAGTGCTACTGGCATCCATGGGTCGAGATCAGAGCTGCTAGGAAACATCCTACAACACACAGGAATATCAAGAATGCCACCGTCGATGAACCCAGATCTATGCAAACCTTCCTGTTTTGTTGATCGGGAAAGTGAGGCCCACAAATGGAAACAGAACAGCCCAAGGTCATGCAACCAGCCCTGAGAATAACCTTACCTGTCTAGCCTTCTGTTGATGGCCCTACAAGACAGGCTAGTCTCCCCATCCCTGTGGCACAGGAGAGGTTTACCCACAGGCATCAGCAGAGTGGTAGAGAGTGGGCCGAGGGCCCAGGTGCTGCCTAATCAGACCTTAGAGTTGTGCATGCCTCTCCCTCCAGCGTGAAGGTCAAAGACGTCCTTGTACCCGTCATCACATTGAACTTTGTACCTGGAGTGGGCATTTTCCAGTGTGTGTCCACAGGCATGACCATCACCGGCAAGAGGTGAGCATGGCAGGGGAGGGGAAGAAAGAGGGGAAGGAAGGCCATCTTGTCTCTCCTTTAGATACACATTTACTGTGCATCTGCTGGGTACTATCTGGGTGCTATGTTGTAGACTTGGTTCTTACTTTGATGGGCTCCAGAGCAAGATAACTTCAGGCAGAACAATTGGTCTAAAAATGGAGGGGGAGGAAGGGGAAACGGGGAAGAGGATAAGAAAAGCTTTGGGGAGGTGATAATAGCTGGACAGTTTTGAAGGTTATATAGGAGTTCACCAGAGCAAGAAGAGATGTGCAAGTCTGACTATATGACTTGGAGAGGTCCCATCCTCTTTTCTGTCTTGCTGAGATGGCCCCTCCCTTTCTCCCCCTCTAAGAGATGCTGAGATTTTGGGCACAGAGGGTAATGGGGATGGTGGCCTGAATGGCAGAGAAACTCACAGTGCCCGCCTGCTCCATTCTCCAGCTTCACAGGGGCCAACATGGAGATCACTGTGGTTCTGAACATCACAGCCACCAACCGGCTTCTGCAAGATGAGGAGGCAAGCCTCCCCATGTTCAAAAGCGAGGACTGTAAGATCATTTTGGGCAGCGTGAAGACCAACCTGCCTAGCAAGTGAGGGGCTTGGTGGCTGGGGAGGAAGGCGGGAACTGTCCCCCTTTCTGAGTCTTCGAACTTCCAAAATCATGTTCCTCTATGTCCTCTTCCTCCCTTCCTGTCATTGATGCACTTGTTCATCTTCCTTGCTGCATGTATCTAGCATGATGCCCAAGGTGATCAACAAGTTCATAGACAGCACCCTGCACAAAGTCCTCCCCGACCTGGTAAGTGACCTGGGGTGAGCCCCTGCCTCCCCTTGCTGGCATTGCTTCAGCCAGCGAGGGCAAGGCACTTTCCCTTAGCCACAGATCTGGACTGATTGATGATAGCTGTCTAGCTTAGGGGAAGGAGGTGCTGTGATCATCTAGTGATGTCTGCCATGCACACAGGCAAAGGAAACAGGATCCCATGTGTTCCAGCTTGCTAAACTTGTGTAGCTTGACCAGACCCTGGGGGATGAGTTCAAGCACGTTGCAAACTGTGGTCAGACCTGAACACTAGTCTTGATTTCCATGCTGCTGACTTTCTATGGGACTTGGAGCCTCTGTTTCACCTCTAGTCCCGTCAAGGCTCTCTGGACTCTTCAGAGAGTTCTCCTGAGCTGTGATGAATGTAGACCTCAGGCAGAGCCCTGGCAGCCCAGTGCCTTCTCTGTTTGCAGATGTGCCCAGCCATTGACGCGGTCCTGGTGTATGTGAACAAGAAGTGGGCCAGCATGCACAGTGAGCATCCCTGGCCACACCTGCCCCTACCCAGGTCACTGGCACAGCTAGATACCCCTGCCTTCCTAACCCATCCTCTAGTCCAGCCCAGCCGGTGGACTAGAGGATGGCTGAGATCATGGTGTCTCCTACTGCCCAGTTGTCAAACTGAGGCCCTGAGAGACAATAGGGTCCTCTCCTTCATCTTTGCAACCAGAGCTCCAGCCAGCAGCCACTCTGCCTGTATCCCTAAGCTCTATGTCCTGCCAAGAAATCTCTGAAGTGGGAATGCCTAACAACTGCTGCCTCTCTTATTTTTGGGCCCAGTGTGGGGGAAAGGAAATCTCAGTAGCAGACTCATGTCGCCAGCAATGAAGGGGGGTGGCGCAGGAGAAAAGTCACTGCATCCTCTGAGCCTTGGCTTGCTGTCTGTGGAACAGCCTATCCGCTCCACTGCTCAGTGAGACCCAGGCTGGCAGAGTGGTACGATTTCTTTCCTGCCAGGCGCCATTGCCTCCACCCCGCAGCTGTCCTTCCTGAGGCTCAGAGAAGCTGGGTAGTTTGCCTGGGGTCCCAGAGAGGGACATGGGGAGAAGCAGGTGGCTTTTTGGGCTAGCACCTACTCTGGGGTCTGCGCCTGAATGGAGGGTCCTCTGCACAGATGTCCTGCCTGTGGGCCAGATGGGCACGGTCCAATACGTCCTGGCATCCTCACCGGCCACCACTGCCAGCCACATCCAGGTGGACTTCAACGTAAGTTGTGAGGCTCAGGTGGAAGTGCTGGGCGGGGGCTGAAGAGGGTGGGAAGACATCCTCTAAGGCTGGAACCCTCTGTGTTCAGCGTAGGCCCCTGTGTCTCCACTGATTTGGGGGTTACCATCTCCACATGGGGGTTTCTCCCAGGGCTGTCTGCTTCCTGCTATAAGTGGCTCCTGTGCAGATATTGTTGCTGACTGAGACTCAGGGGAGGTGGGCTTTGGTGCGGACCCCATAAGCTGGAGGCAGATCTGGGCTCTTACTGGGTGAGGTGACAAGGGAGATGCATCTTTTTCTAAGGATGGAGAGTTGAGTCCTGCAAAGTCATCTTCCTGGGAAGTCTCCCCACCCTCCCACTCCACCCCCACCCCTGGCCCGGGACACCAGAAATTGTGTTCTGGAGAAATGAGAGCTCCAGAAGTCAGAGTTAGACCAGCGAGATGGGCAAAGCTCTCCTAAGGGGAATTGCCAGGGGACTAGTGGTTGACTCCCTTGCCTCCTAAGGCTTCGGTCTACCTTCCTGTGTGCCGGGAAGTCCCATGGCTGTCCTGACTTGCTGATGTGTAGCTTGGTTTGAGCCTTTATCAGTCTGGAGTGCGGAGGCCCAGCCCCGCAGAGCCCCTCACCACCATGTCCCTCCCTCAGACCGTGGTGCAGCCTCAGAAGGGCAAGGCCATCCAGGTTGATGGCGACGGGGTGGCACCCGGGTTCCCCGAGGACTCTGTCAAAGACTCGTCACAGCTGCTGCTGTCAGCTGCCTTCCTCACCGCGGAGCTGGCGCTTCTGCAGAAGTCCTTGGATGTGAAAATCAAGGGCAAGAAGGTGACTGTCCAGTGCCTCTTCCCCAACTGCCTAGTGTGTCCCCCAGGGGCTGTGGGTAACACTGGCATTGGGAGATGCCAGGGTGGCTGCAGGTTCTGTGGTCAATTCACCCCTGGGTCCATGTGACCGCCTCTACCCATCCATGCATCCAACTGTCCATGTGGCCACCTATTTAGTGGTTTGGCCAGCCATCACTTTCTTTTCATGTTTTTATTTTCTTTCTTTCTTTTTCTTTCTGTCTTTTCTTTCTCGGGCATGGGGCCTGAACTCTGAGCCTGGGCGTTTTCCCTCAGCTCTTCAGCTCAAGGCTAGTGCTCTACCACTTGAGCCACCTCACCACTTCTGGTTTTCTGGTGGTTAATTGGAGATAAGAGTTTCACAGCCTTCCCTGCCCAGGCTGGCTTTGAACCGTGATCCTCAGACCTCAGCCTCCTGAGTATCTAGGATGACAGGCGTGAGCCCCCGGTGCCCGGCCATCACTTTCTTTTCATCCTCTGTTCATCCACCCTCACCTATCCATTCACACTTAACCATCTATTCACCCCCTCACCCGATCATCCCACAGCTCAGCCATTCCTCCTCCTACTCACCCATTCATTCTCCCACCCATCCATCCTCTCACTCATCCATTCATCTTCCCAACCATCATTCATCTTCTCCCTAACCATCTATCCACCCTCCCACTCATTCACCTTCCCACTCATCCATCCATACTCCCACCCATCCACTCATCCTCCCACCCTCCACTCATCCTCCCACCCACCCATTCCCCCTCCCACTCACCAATTCACCCTCACATCCACCCATTCCCCCTCCTACCAATTCATTCATCCTTCTATCTATCCATTCATCCTTCCACCCATTCATTCATCCTTCCACCCCTTCACTCACTCATCTGTTTATCCACTTCCCTATCCCTCTACAAACCCTCCTATCTACAAACCCTCCCTCCATTCACCATCCGTCTATTCTCACATTTCTCCCCGGCTCTTCCCTCCAATATTCTCTGTTTGACCTTGTGCTGAGAGCCATGGACACTGGAAGGTGTAGGGCGTGTTCTGAGTCACCCAGAAGCTCCTTATCCAGTTGGTCAAGTGGAGAGGTCAGTGTGTGTGTGTGTGTGTGTGTGTGTGTGTGTGTGTGTGTGTGCAGGGATCTTGAGCCAGAGGATGGTTGTTAGGATGGGCTGGGAGCTCCAGTCACCCTCATTTTGACTTTGATTTTGTAGATTGGTGAGCTTCCCCCACAAACCACAAAGACCCTGGCTGGCTTCATTCCACAAGTGAGTGTCCCCCACTTCCCACTGTGACTGCAGCACTCTGGCCTGCCCTCTACATGAAGGGAAAGGACCTGGGAGGTAGCTTTGCAATACCCCACATCACCAGTCCACTGTGGAGACATCTCCATGTCTCCATAAAGTACTCTTTGGGTCTAGCATAAGAAGGCCCAGCCTTCACGGACTATCCATCCTACATCCAATAGAGAATTAGCCAGCGGTGTGATTTGCTCCTTTTGTTTCCTGATGGGGAGCCCTGGCTTGTGCCCACCTTACTGCCTGTGTCTGTGGTAGAAAGTGCCTATTGTAAGAAGGACTCTCGAATGTAATGGGAACCATGGGTTTCAGGACTGGTCCTCAGTGGAATGTCCTGGTTTCTGCAGGTGGCTGAGGCCTATCCCAAGTCAAAGAGCTTGGTGACCCAGATCAGGATAAAGAAGCCCCCCAAGGTCACCATGGAGCCCGGCAAGAGTCTGCTGCACCTCCATGGCACTCTGGAGATGTTTGCAGCTAAGCGCAAGGGCAAGGCCCCCGTGTCTCTTTTTCTCCTGGAGACGGTGAGTGCAGTCTGCTCTCAGCATGCATGTTCCAGGCTAGGAGGGTGCACTTTACTAGACAGACAAGAAATGAATGCTAGGGTCCTTGGTTCATATCCACAGTGTGCCTGACCTCCATACACTCTTACCCGATGCCTGGTCCTTGACTCTGCCGCTGCACCTGTAAACGGCTGGCGTGATCAGCACACCAGGCCCTCTCTCCTCCCTTTTCTCTCTCTCCAACATTCCTTAGCAGCAACAGGGCAGTGAAGGGACCCCAAAAATGGAACTACACAAGCCCAGAGAGGCCCCAAATCTACTTTGGAGAAGTCACAAAGGACTTCCTAGATGAGGTGCTAGCTGAGTTCTGTTTTGAGGAGGAGCAGGTCAGGGGGGACTGACTCGGCTGGGGATACCCCAAACAGAGGGTAGAGCATGAGTAAAGACCTAGAGCCATAGCCCAGTGTGTGCAGGGACCCACCACGGTGTCAGATAGGTTGGGAGGTTTTGTCTTAATCCAGGACAAGAGGGGACAAGGATCCTGGGCTAGGGTATGGGAAGGCTGCAGGGCTAAGTTCCTGGGGCTGGGGGGGGCAGGATGGACAGTGGTGGTCATGATGTCCAGGTGCAGGGAGGGTGCACTGTCTTCTCCCTGCTTCTTCCCTGCCAGCACTTCAGTCTGAATGTCCAGTACTCAGTGCATGAGAATCGACTACAGATGACTACCTCTCTGGACAGGTAGGAGAAGGGGTGCTCCCACCCTGTGACCTGCAAGGACCTGAGGCTGGTGGTTACAGAGCTATGAGCTCCTTCGTGCTTGACATGACAGGGGTCCCCAGGGCAGTGCAGGGCCAGCCTGAGGAGGTGCTGAGGAGTTCAGTGATAGGAGCGATGGAGACGAAATGGGCGCTAATGACAGGTGACCAGTATCCTGTCACAGGTGGCGTGCATGTAGGAACTCAGGAGTACCTGCAGCCTGGGGGTGGGGGTGGGGGCAAGGTTGAGAGCCTTCAGGATCCTCTTTTTCAGCATGGGGTCACTGAGTCTGACCATCATCCCCTCCCTCATCCCCTGCCCGGCTTTTCCTTCCCCACAGATTACTGGGCCTGTCCCGGGGGTCCTCATCAGTTGGTGACTTTAATGTAAGCATTCCAAAGTGCTTCTTCTGCCTCCCCAGTTGGAGGGCAAGACTAGGCCTGTTCCCTGGTGGGCCTGCAGGGGAGAGGCTCTGGGGATGGGAGCGAGAGTGCAAAAGCAAGCCCATCAAGAGGCTTGAGGGAGTCTCTGACTTGCTCTGTGACCTGGGGAAAGGCCTCTTAACCTCTCTGAGTCCCTGTTTCCTTTTGTAGCCAGAACCTGGACATCTCCCTGGATTGATTTTTAAAACAACCAGATGGGTAGTGGAGGGCTAAGCTGGCCTTGGTTGGCCAAGCTGTGATTTTTCTAGGACCCAACACAGACCTGAACACAGCAGGTGTGAGTAATAACACAGCCACACTCACATCACACGATCTGTCTTTTTTTTTATTTTGTACTGTTTAACCCACACGGAAAGCCCATAAGCAGGGGCTACCACATCCCATGCTCGTAGGCACAGACAGGCTGAGCAAAGCCCCGAGCTTTCTATCAGAGTAGAAATGGATCCCTTTATGTCTCCTGAGTGTCCAGATTCTTGCAGCCTAACCCAAGTCCCACAGAGATAAACAGAGATGACGGGCACGGGCCTGTAGCCACACAACCTGGGTTTGATGCTTGCTGGACAAGCCACAAAGCCACAAGACATCTCCAACAAAAGATGTGTGGAGCTGGTTGGACTGCATGGCAGGACAATGGATGCCAGCTTATGGGTGTCTTCTCCCCTTCTTCCTCTTCCAGGCCAAGGACTTAACTGGCTTCACCACTGACTACCTCCAAGAAGCCTATCTCCCCAGGGTGAATGGTGAGCACGCCCACAGGAGCCAAGAAGGGACCCTCCAGAATGGGGAGGCTGAAAATTGGTCTTATTTTTATTTTTATGGTATTATGGTTTGAACTCAGGGTATATTTGCTAGGCAGGAGCTCAGCCACTTGAGCTAGACCCCAAGCCCTCTAATGTAGTTTTTGTGTCCCTTTGAGGGCTTGAGGATGAAACTCTGTCCCATACTTTGTACTCTGATTCTTGACTTCACATCATGATGAGACTTTGCTGGGGCTGGCGTGGGGGTGGGGCAGGGAGTAAACACCTGGCAGATCCCATGCTTCTCTGCTGGTGCTGCTGGCAGGCATTACAAATCAAGCACTGCACTACTTCCCACACCACTCTGCTCTGGGCAGCTTTAAAATAATTTTTAAATTGTTAGTGTAAAGGTGATGTACAGAGGGGTTACAGTTACATAAGTCAGGTAGAGAGTACATTTTTTGTTGTTGTTGTTGGTCGTGGGGCTTGAACTCTGGGCCTGGGCACTGACCCTGAGCTCTTCAGCTCAAGGTTAGTGCTCTACTACTTGAGCCACAGTGCCACTTGTGGCTTTTTCTCCTTATGTGGTGCTAGGGAATCAAACCCAGGGCCTCATGCATGCAAGGCAAGCAAAAAGTACGTTGCTTTTTGGACAATGTCACCCCTTCCCTTGCTCTCTCCCAGTTTTTCCTTCCTGTCCCTGCTCACAAATTGTATAGTTTATTTTTCACAGTGTCCAATGAGTACCACTGCTGCATTTGTTCACCCTTTGTCTGAGAAGCTCTTAATGGTGGCAGAGAAGTCCAGCTGAGATGACTCCTTTTGTATTTCTCAGATGTACTCCAAGTGGGATTCCCACTGCCAGACCTTCTGGCTATCAATTACAACCTGGCTGAAATGAACATAGTAGAGGTGAGGGGAGGGGTTGGGAAGGTCATGTCAATCAACATGTTTGCCCGTGAGTGATGAGCAGGAGTCCGCCTCTCTCAGACAGGAAGGGGTGGGATCAGAGGACAGGAAACCATCAATTCCAATCAATTTGGAGAGCCGGAGCCTGGCCCTCAGAGCCTCCTTGACCAGGAGACTGACACTCATGTTCTGCCACCTGGAAAAATGACATGACCTCTCTATGCTTCCATTTTCCTGTGCTTGAAACAGAGATGGAAATGTAGGCATCCACCCCATAGAGCTGTTAGGAGTTATTTAGATAAGTCACCTAGAGGCAAAAGTAAGTGCTCAATAAGTATAAGCTTTCACTGCATGCTAGGCTTTGCGCCTGGAGTACTAAGTGTATATTTCTCTCATCTAATCTCTCCGCTCTGGGAAGAGGGGTTTTGAGGAAACAGGCTCAGAGAGGTGAAGGGGCTTCCCTGGGTCCAAGGCAAGTCTGCTTCAGGATTTATTTAAACACTGCACTGAATTCCATTTCCCAGCCCTGGCCTGATTCCATCTCATCTCTGGGCCTGGAGGCCTCTGCCAATGCTCCTCATTCATCCCCACCTCCTGTCCCTTTCTCCTATCAGAACGCCCTGGTGCTGGACTTGAAGCTGGACTGACCGCAGCAGGATCCCTGGCCAGCTGTCCACAGCATACCACAGAGAAGCCCCTGAGCAGAGCTGCTGGGCAGGTCTTCTCCCACAGTGGCTGCTTTCCTGGCCAGGTTGTGAGCAGAACAGGCCTGGGTTGGGGGCCTCACAATAAACAGAAGAAAGGCCCTTACCAACATGCCATGTTTCTGTCTTTTCATTGTAGCAAACCAATGTGTGGCTTTTCTGGCCCTTTGGTGGGCTTTGGGGTCTGGGAGGCAGTGGATGCAGCTTGTACTTGATGGCTGCCCAGCTCAGAGCATGCACTAGTCATCTAACCCACACAACCACCTGATGGTGAGGAAATCAAAGCACAGGTAGCCAGTGACCTTGTTCAAGGTTACACAAATCAGAAAGCTGAGGCTCAGAGTGAGCAGACTGGCTTGTGGCCTGAGTTCATGTCTTGACTCTGCCTCCACTCTGCTGTGGCCTGGGCAGCACTTCACCAGTAAGAGCCCGCTTTCCTGGCTGATAAACCTGGGGATGAAGTAGCAATCTCCCAGGGCCATTGTGAAGATTCATCAATGAGATCACAGTTCAGTGTGTCCTTTAGGACAGTGCCTGGCACACAGAAAGCTTGGCAAGTGTTAGTTTGGGTGGGTTTCTGAGGCAGAGGGAGCTATGAACACTTTCTTTATGCCAGGGTGTAGCTGTATACTATATGTGTATGGTGTGTGTTTGTGTGTGTGTGTGTGTGTGTGTGTGTGAGAGAGAGAGAGAGAGAGAGAAAGAAAGAGAGAGAGAGAGAGAGAGAGCCCACTTTCAGGGGCCTGGGAGGATTTAGACACACAGAGGCCGGCGATGGAGGTCTCTGTGTGAGCCACGGAGTCTATGGGCTCCCATGCTCACACACTTACGACCAGGGTGTGTCATGTCTCACACTCATGTGACTGTCAGCCCCCTGACATTTATCTCCTTTGGACACATACCACTATTGTCATTAACTTTTTTTGGCATTGCTGGAGATCAGACCCAGGGCCTCACATCTGTCAGGAAAGTCCTCTTCCTCGAAGCCTGCTGGGCCTAATTATTCTTCAATAGACTCTTCTTAGTCTAAATGTGTATTTACACATAATTAAATTAAATGTAGACCCTGAAAAAGCAGTACCACTTAATAGAATATAAAAAACACACACAACTCATGACTTTGGAAAGCAATGTACCTCAGGGTTTCCTCGAACCAGTGGTCTCCTGCCCTGGAGATGGCCTAGATGGGCCCTGCCTGGTCACACACATACTTGTGTCAGGTCAGGAAACCAGTGCCCAGGCACCTCTAGGATCCTAGCATATGGACTGGGTACTAGCCAGCCTGGCACGAGCCCATGCCACAGGAGGGTGGCCCGGATGCCATCAAGCTAAGCCTGTCAGTTGTCACCGTTCCAGC
The DNA here is from genome assembly GCF_019054845.1 of Dipodomys spectabilis. Classification (NCBI taxonomy): domain Eukaryota; kingdom Metazoa; phylum Chordata; class Mammalia; order Rodentia; family Heteromyidae; genus Dipodomys; species Dipodomys spectabilis. The sequence continues at coordinate 10,841,681 of NW_024870852.1, forward strand.
ACTGGGACAATGGCTGCCTTGAGGCAGACCTGGCAGGTAAGGCACCTGGGTAATCTCTGGGTGGTGACACCTGACCCTGGGCACATCGGAGGCTCCCCACCTCCACCCCCTAACCCCCCGCCCCATGCCCAGCTCCACCCTGTATGTTCAACAGTACACTCCTGGCCACCAACAGCTTTGAGATTGAGATCTCTTTGCAGAAGCCAAGTTGTCAGGGAGGGAGACTGAGGCACAGTGCTGTTAGGGAGGGAAAGCCTGTGTTCCTGCCAGACTTTGGACACTGTATGGGCAAGGACAAACTGCAGCTTCTCTCTGGGCCTGTTTCCCCATCTTTACAATGGCAAAGGGGCCCAATGCTCTGATTAAACATTTCAATAGTCATTGAGTGGTCACTACTCTGGACTTACTCTGGAAAACAGGGGCATGGCCAGCACAGCGTCCCCACTCCTTGGGGAGGCCACCATAGGCATTCTGTCCTGGCTCCTGGGCACTGCTCATTTTCTAGGACTTCTCCAGCCCTAGGTGAGAAAGAGGAGGCTCAGAGAGATGAAACAGCCTGCCCTGGGGGCACACAGCACATGTCTGCCCGAATTCAAGTCTCCTCCCAACTCCTTTCCCCTACATTCTGCCCATGACACCATTAAAGAAACAGAGGCACAAGGTCATGGAGGGAGAAAGGAGCAGAGCCTGGACTTCCTTTGGAGACTGCGGCTGTCAACACCAGCCTAAGAAGAGGGAACCATGTGACCTTTTACCTGCCCCCACTCTCCCTTTCCCACCTGCTGTCCATCAGTGCCCCAGGGGGGCCTTCCATAGTGTCCCCCTCCCCAGAAGCTCTCTGGCACTCTTGATGCCCTATAGTCCATAACCAGCACTGGTCGTCCCGCAGAAGAGGTCAGGTGCAGGTGGACATCATCAATATTAGCCGTTCTTTGGCAGATGGGAAGACTCTGTGAGGTATATTACTCAATGGCGAGCAACAGAGTCCTGGAACTCTAGCCCTGGAACTCTGGCTATAGAGCCCCCTCTGGGAAGTAATGCTCAGATGTTTCTCCTCTCTTGTGCCAGTCCTTACCATGACTGCCATTGCCCCCACCAAGCTGCCTACCACCTTGTCCTGGACAGCTGGCCTGGCTGCTCCTCACTTCCCACCAGAGCCTGTTGAATCAGGGTTGCAGCACTAGGGGCTGGTCTGGAAGGAAGAGAGGAGACAGGCAGGCTAGAAGTTGGGTAGCATTTCTCTTCCTTCCAAGGGTCTGGGCTGGCAGTGGCTAGGATGCTAAGTGTAGTCAGATGGCCTGGCTGGCCTCCTTTGTGCTTGTGGCCAAGCCAGGGCTCCTAGGAGTAAGAACAGAACATGATGGTGGTGTTGGCCTCTGTGGGTTGCCGTGGTGACTAGAAGCGATCCCATGTGAGCTGCGATGTACACAGGTAATACTCAATACATGCCAGGCATTAGCTTTCCTTCTTCCTTTTTCAAACAAGTGTTTTCAAAGCACTGGCAGTGCCTAGGGCTGGCAAGGCTGGGGAGGGGAAGCAGTGACCCACGTAGGCCTTCTGTAGGAAGCAGTGTGTGATGGTGTTGGTAGTACAGCTGAGCACACATGCCCATGGTGACCCAGCAATTCTGCTCCTGGCAGCTTGCCCAATAGAAATCAGCAATGAAACACACGTTCCCCAAACCCTTGACAAGATGCACATAGAAGCTTTAATCATCATTGTCAACAAACTGGGGGGACAAGAGCCTCCGGATGGGGGGGTACACACATGCAAGGAATGGAGCCACAGCACTTATATACAGAGACCTCACCACTGTCCCTCACGACCAGATGAATTCTGTGCACATGGAGAACTGGGCATTGCCGAGGCCCCCCAACCACTGTACCCGCATGACTCTTCTCCTTTGTGTCAAGACAGCAGTCACCTTGGGGGGCAATGACCTGGCGTGTGTCACTCCTGCGTACTTCTGGATGCTTAACTGAAACCTCATGGGACCATACACCATGCCCCCTCTCCCACTGCTCTTTCTGTCTGCTTCTTCTATTTCAATAAAAGGTTGATTTTATAGGAAGTTGAGTGGCCTAAGGAGGAGGCTCTGAGTGAGGGGTTCAGAGGCTGCTGAGGGGAATAAGGTGACCGCTATCCTCTCCTTGTCTCCCCAAGCTGAAGCCAGGAGACAGGTATACAGACACCTCCCTCCCCTCTCCCTCAGATACACAGACACAAATAGTGACTGCTAGCCTATCTCAGGTTCCCAGACAGGAAAGCGCAGGAGACCGTGGGGGCATGGAGGGACTCATCTAGATGGGAGCCAGAAAGGCTTCCTGAAGGAGAAAGAATAAAAGACAAACTCCTAGACTACAGAGAGTACGCTGCAGAACCTTTATTTTCTTTCTTTCTTTTCTTCCTTCTTTCTTCCTTCCTCTTCCTTCCTTCCTTCCTCTCTCTCTCTTTCTTTCTTTCTTTCTTTTGTCGGTTGTGGGGCTTGAACTCTGGGCCTGGGTGCTGTCTCTGAGCTCTTAGGTCAAGGCAAGCGCTCTACCACTTGAGCCACAGTGCCACTTCTGGTTTTCTGGTGGTTAATTGGAGATAAGAGTCTCATGGCTTTGACCGCGATCCTCAGATCTCAGCCTCCTGAGTAGCTAGGATTACAGGCGTGAGCCACTGGTGCTTGGCTCAGCTGCTGCAGAGCCTTCTAACCATGTGGCACCCTATTTGCCACTGGCCTCTGGCTGCTCCTGGAAGGACCACTGTAGCTGTCTGTGAATGGCAGTCTCTCCTGCCCCACCCTCCCCCAGGGATCCTTCTGGCCTCTCCCTCTTGTCCTTCAGGGTCCTGCTAGCCCCAATCTAGTTCTACCTTGAATCCCACCCATCCACTGCCCCTGCTCCTGAGCCTCTGTCCTTGCTTCATTTCCATCTCCAGCTTCCCACTAGCCACATGGTGTGAGTTTGTGCTTTCCAGAGCTGGGAAATCACTTGAACCACGGCAAAGTCTAATTTTGAGGGTGCCATAAGCAGATTTGGAAAATTTAACAGGAGAAAATCAACCGAAAGCACTTTACTGATGCTTTGATGTTGGGACTAGGTTAAGTGATAACAGGTTAAACACACTGCAGTATTAACGTGGATTTTACCTTCACCTGGTTCTTATTGCCTATTTAAAAGTATGGCAGACAGGTGCTGGTGGCTTTAAGCTTAGCTACTCAGGAAGCTGACATCTGAGGATTGCAGTTCAAAGCCAGCCTGGGTAAGAAAATCTGTGAAACTTATCTCCAATTAACCGCTAGAAAACCGGAAGTGGCGCCGTGGCTCAAGTGGTAGAGCACTAGCCTTGAGCTGAAGAGCTGAGGGACAGCGCCCAGGCCCAGATTTCAAACCCCTTGACTGACTGCCCCCCCCCCCAAAAAAAAGTGTGGCTGCTAGAAAATTTTAAATGACACCGTTCCTACTGGCCAGTTCCCTCGGGACACAGGCTCATCTTTTGTCACAGGGACAGCCCAGGCATTGGCAGATAGTAAGTGCTCCATAAATGCTGTCCAAAGCATGCAGGAGTGAATTTCTCTGCACTGTGACCTGGACCAGCCTCAGAAAGGTGATGCAGCCTTGACAAATGCTGGGCTTTGAGCGGTGAGGGCTGAGTTGGTGGCTGTCCCCCAAGTTTGCTTGTCTTTCTCTCCAGGCCCTGGGCCACCTCCATGCTAGGCCAGTGGCAGAGGGGCAGAAGGCCCAGGAGACTTAAGCTGTGTTTTTCCTTCCTTGGCCTGTATGGGAGGCAGGTGGATGGCATAGTGGATTTTGTGCCATCAGAGTGGTTCCTGGGGAACCTGGACAGAGCCCAAGAATGGGGGGCATGGGGGTGGCAGAGCACCCCCCCCCCTCACAGCTCATGCTTTTACTCCTGGGCCCCTATCTCAGCCCCCTCCGTCTCCCCCAGAAGGAAGGCTTAATCCATGCCCTCAGGGGGAAAACCGCAGTTTGCTTGTGACATGACACATTGACAGGTTTCTGGCAGCTGTACCCCTTTGTGTCCCCAGAGCTATTGGGGCCATATAAGGGTCACCTCTGGGATCAGGTGGGTGGAGGAACTGATAGGAGGCTGGGAACCCGCACCCACCCCTGTGGAACGGTTGGCGCAGGCTGGTAAGGCAGCCCTGGCCCTGGCTCTGGCCTGTTCATCATCGTGATGATGAACACAGAAAGAATTCACCCTGGGAGAGGGGATGGAGGAACCTGGAGTTCAGCAGGAGTGGGAAAAAAAAGTCATTTTCCACATCTAGAGCAGGGCTGAGGGGCTGGGCACAGACTGTCCCGTGGGTGGATGCATGGCCATCTTCTCCAAGTCTCGGAACCTGGCTGGCTTTCCATAATGGGGGCATTTTCTTATATGAGAGACACCAGGGCTGACAGGGCCAGTTAGTCTTGGTATGGAGATACACATAGTCAAGGTGGCTGGGGGCTTACCAGTGCTTGGAGCATCTTTTGTGCTGAGAAAGTGCCTCTCTGGCAGACCCCGCCTGAACCAGGGCACACAGCTGGCGGGTAAGGTGATATTGGACCCCACTCCCTGGCCAGGTGACATTCCAGCACAAAGCCTCAGATGGTGACTGGAGACACAAGTCCCCAGACTCATGGAGCTTACAGAGATGACCAACAAGACGCGAACACAAACTGCATTTAACCGACACCTTAAAATAGTCTGGGCACTGTTTTTTAGTGAGGGGCAAGATCTTCTAGAGGGGTGGACATGGAATCCCAGAAAGCTGTATGTTCTATGGAGCTAGTAATTATCCACGCTCCACCTCCTACCCCATTCCCCTGTTCAGCACTATTTCAGTAGAGATAGGGAGAGGGGAGAGGTGGGAAGTGTTAAGTTTAAGCGTTTGAATTCCTGACCCGCCATTCCTTCTGAAATGGCCCTCATGAATCAGCAGGAAATGGCCAGAACCAGAGCTCCCGCCTGCTGTCCAGGAGAGGCCTGGCTAAGGCTCTCTCTCTAGACTCTATCAGGCTCCCTGGGTCGGACTAAGATGAATTTGAGCTGGAATTCTGGCCCTGCCACGGACTAGCTCTGTGGCCTTGGGCAAGTTCACTCCGGTCTCTGGGACTTAAGTGTTCCCATCTGGGAAATGACATCTAACAAAGCAAAGTCTTCGAAAGTGGCCTAGAGACCGTGTGTTGGAAGCTGGGCCACACACCACAGGTGCTGGGCACAATGCCCCTGACTAGACCAGGCTTTCCTGGGAGTGAAACCGAGCCTGGGCTGTGCCCTGGGGGCCCAGGGCAGTGATGGCAGTGAGGATGGAGGGAAGGTTGGGACTTAAGGACTCTCAGAGTCCTTGTTTTGGCCCCTTTCAGGTGTGCAGCCAACAATGTTGGGTGTGTGGTCCCTGCTTCTGCTCTGGGGCCTGGTGACTCCATGCCAGGGGCTGCTGGAGACGGTAGGCACACTCGCTCGGATTGACAAGGATGAACTTGGCAAAGGTGAGAAGCTGGAGGTGGGTGGCATGGGCGGGGCCAGCTGCCACATCAGCTTTGTGGACAGGTAAGCACAGGCTGCTTAGGGTAATCTCTGTATGGGGACCTTGGAGCGGTTGGCAGAGCCCTGGGGGTAGTGAGGGGCTGGACACTGTGGGCCCAGACTGTGCGGAGGCCGTGTGGGGCTTGAGGACAGGGTAGGGAGGGGCTAAGGAGGCACAGGGAGCAGGGAGTGTGCTGGCTGGGCCATGCCTCTGTCCTGTGTTTCTGGAGTCTGAAGTTCTGGGAAGTCTGCTGGGGATCTGGTTAGTCAGTCCTCCAGGGCCCAGTGGCCTGTGGCGACAACCTCAGGTTGGGATAGAGCAGTTGTGAACAGGAAGCCCTTGGGAAGGCCATGCTGGCCTGGCCTCACCATCCATTACCTTCTGTAGATGGAGATGGTCAGGGCCTTGCGCGTTCATTCTATGCTCCCGCCAGCAGGGCCGGTGATCACCAGTGCTGGGCTGGGAGAAGGTGACTGGCTCAGTTCCCACTCCTTGAGTGTGATCTCCAGTTAGATCCCAGTAAAAACAGAATGCTCCTGAAGCTCAGAGGGGAGGGGCTGGCCTAGCCCAGCGGGTGGGGTGGACGCATCTTACATCTTCATATCTCCTACCCTCTCTGCAGCCATCCAGAACTCACTGATTGCGGGACCCATCCTGCAGAATGTCTTGGGGACAGTGACATCGGTAAACCAGGGCCTGCTGGGCTCCGGAGGGCTGCTTGGAGGAGGTGGCCTGCTGAGCTATGGAGGGATTTTTGGTGTCGTGGAAGAGCTCTCAGGGTTAGTTCCCACAGGAACGAGCAGATGCCACTTTGCAGGGCCCATGGGAAGGGCCTGTCTTGCCTTTGCTTCAGGGAGCAGGTGGCTGGCAGGAATGGGGAGAGGCAAGGACTCTTGCACACCCGGCAGAGCAAGGATGACTGTGTGACACTGCCACAAAGGGACTGCACCTAGTTACTCACTGTGTGGTGTGGGGGAGGGGGAGGCAAGTTGCTTGGTCTCTCTGGGCTAATGCAGGTTTCTGTATGGTCCCTCCCTTCCCTCCTTCTGGAGCCTGCTCCAGAGAACTCAGGGCCAGCTAGTCCCTCCTAGATTTGTCTCCAAGGTCTCCCGGGACCCGTCACTCCCTGCACAGCATTCATTCTATTGGCTTGTTTTCCTCACTGGGGCAGATGGTAAGCTCCAGGAAAGGGTAGAATTTTTGTTTTTGCCAGTCCTGGGGCCTGAACTTCTTTGGCTTAAGGCTAGCACTGTACCACTTGAGCCACAGCACCACTTCCCACTTTTTCTGTGCATGTGGTACTGAGGAATGGAACCCAGGGCTTCATGCATGCTAGGCAAGCACTCTACCACTGAGCCACATTCCCAGGCTGAATTATTTTTTATCTGTAGTGTCTTCATGTCACAAATGACACATGATGGATTCATTCGTGTGTGTGTGTGTGTGTGTGTGTGTGTGTGTGTGTGTGTGTGTGTATGTGTGTGTAGTGGGGTTTCAACACTAGAACTCCTGCTCTTACTTGGCTTTTTTGCTCAAGGCTGGAACTCTACCACTTGAGACACCCCTCCACTTCCAGCATTTTGCTGGTTAATTGGAGGTAAGAGTTTCTTGCATTTGTCTGCATGGGCTGAGTTTGAACCAAGATCCTCAGATCTCAACCTTCTAAGTAGCTAAGGTTACAGACATGAGCCATCAGAGCCTGGCTTCATTCAAATATTTTTGAATGAATGAATAAAATCACACACTAGCTAATACTTAAAAACATAAGGACCACCTCCAGGGCTTTGTGGCACTGGGCTAAGCGTTGTCAATGAATGAAGGAAAAGATTATTATTAAGTGCACTGAACAGATGAATGATCAAAGTCCAGGACAGAGTGGTAACTTACCACACTCACTTGGCTGGGGCAGGAGGGATGGCAGGGGCATATCTATGTGTCAGTCTCAGGCCACACACACACGGCCTGCCATGGCTGCTGGTGAATCAGAATCAGGGAGGTCAAGGATGGGCCTCAGAGAAGGCTGAAAGCAGACAGGGGTCAGCAGGAGGAAATGGGCTGCTGGAGACACATCTGCCTGGAGACAGGCTGTCTGGGTGATGCTGGGGAAGTGGCCAGTGTCATGGGGGTAGGGAGAGAGGCAGAGCGGCTGGGCCATTTGGCTGGGATCCTCTAGTCAGTAGCAGTGCTGGAATTCGAAGCATCTGGCTGGAGCATTCATCGGACTGGTGCCAGGACCAAGCGAACCCGTGTTATATAGCTAACATACAGCCTGGCACACAGAAGGCACCTTAGATTCCACATCTGTCCCATGGCGGCAGCCTCCTGCTGGGTAAGGCTAGGACCTGAGACTTGAACTTGAAACCAGAGTCCTCAGAGGACATTTGCATAGCCTGAGAACCAAGAAGACTTGAAGGAGGGCACACCCTCACTGAAATCAAGGGAGCTCGCTGGAAGAGGATGTAGACAGGGTTTGGGGATCTGTTTGAATTGCATTGTAAGGGCTTATGGGGCCAAGTACAGATGAGAGACAAGATCAAGGTCAAAAACGGGAGTTCCTGAGCCTCTGGCTGGAATCCCAGGTCACATTTCTACCTCCATCTGCACTGCACCTGCTCTCTTGTCTTCCCCACCCCCTGGGAGGTGGCAGGAAGGGGGGTACATGTCCCCCTCTGTGGATGAGGGTGCCCAGCCTTGGAGAGAGAGGATACGGAGCTTCTGCAGATAGAGGGGGGATGGGGAACCTGCCCAGGACAGAGTCACCACCCTGTGTGGTCAGGGACATCCAGGCTCTTGGGATGTCTGGGAATGAGCAGCCCATCTCCACTCCACCCCAGGCTGAAGATAGAGGAACTCACACTGCCAAAATTGTCACTGAAGCTGCTGCCAGGGTTTGGGGTACAGCTGGTCCTGCACACCAAGGTGGGACTGCACGGCTCTGGGTGAGTGTCTGGCTGGGGACCATGACCATATCCTGCCAGGCTGCCCCCCAGCCCTGCCTCCTTCCCAGAGACCTCCCAATCTACTGTCCCCCAAGACTTCCATACCCACTCTCCAAAGCCTTCTGTATAACCAAGATCACCCAAGGGGCAGGGAAGAGGGGGAGGAGATGGCACTGCTCTGGGGCTGGACCACCAAGGGTCTCTTGAGCCTTCCCTGCAAGGGATCCACCTTCTAAGGGATCAGCAGGACAGAGTGGGCGTGGCCAGTCTGGATGGGTGTGCTCTAACAGGTCGGCCACACCCATTGTCCCATCTTGCAGCCCCCTGGGGGGTCTCCTGCAGCTGGCAGCAGAGGTGAACGTGTCCTCCAGGGTGGCACTGGGCGTGAGCCCCCGAGGGACACCCATGCTGGTCCTCAAGCGCTGCAACATGCTCCTAGGCCACATCAGCCTGGCTTCAGGGTAAGTCCAGCCAGAGCTGGGGGGTGGGAGGGGGGAAGAGCACCTGCTATGATCAGCGCCTGGGCTTCTGGGGGCAGGGCAGGCCCTGAACTCATCCTGCCAGGTTCAACCCCTGCAAACCACAAACCACAGCTTGTGTCACCCACTCCTGGGTGTCCTCCTCCGGTCCCTTTGATGCTCTTATCCTCAGTCCCTGATAGAACCCAGAGATTTTGTTCCCATTTGTAGAAAGGCACTGTTCCAGAAGCAAATGTCCCTTGTCTGCAAATGTTGAGAGAGACAGGAAGTGGACACTTATCAAGCACCGATTATATATCATCCCCTGTCTAATCTGCAGTGCTGTATAAGGCTGGCCTTGTACACTTGGGCTGGCCCCAGGTCCCATGGCAGGGAAGCCCCACCACCCCCACCAAGAGAGGAGGTAGGAGAAATGCAGAGGCCCTACTCCCCGTGTCCCCCTTCACCCAGGCTGCTGCCCACACCAGTCTTTGGGGTCGTGGAACAGACATTGTGCAAGGTGCTACCTGACCTGGTAAGTGGGGCCCTGGGCCCAGCTTGCCCCTCCCTGTTCTGTTCCCTCCCTGGGTTTTGATAAAGCTGGCGCCAGACAAGATTAGGCTGGAGTTTCCTTCCCCACTCTGCTGGCCAGGTGCTACTTGCTCACCTGTGGCACGGCTTGCAGGGTACAGCCCTCCCCAGATCTCCGGTCGGCTGCCAGCTCCTCTGCTCCCAAATCGCAGTCTCTCCTTCCTGGAGCTCTGTATCTGCAACTTGTATTGTAAATGGCATACTGTTTTTCTTTAAGTTTGCTGTGTAAGCCATGGCACGGCGCAGTTAAACTGCTCATGGATGGGCATCCTCGGTCCGCTCAAGGCCACCCTGAGTCTGGCCAAAGCAGCCCCATTTTACCACGGGAGATGGTAGCACATTTGGGGGTCAAGCACAGCCATGGGCAGTCAGGCTGGCTGTCCCTGTGAGTTGCTCCTGTAAGACTGCCCGTGGGGGTAGGCTGGGCCAGAGGAGGAAAGCAATGTAGAAACAGCAGCGTGGCAGTAGAAGGGGCAGTGCCAGCCTCTACCCCTCCCACCCACACCATCTCAGGTAGATTTTAGCAAGGGGGCGTGGTTACATTTGCATCATGGACCCCCAAAAGTCGGCAAGCGGCTAGGTTCCGTGAGATAGACTAGATGTAAGATGAGATTGATTGCCAGCATCCTGAGATTTCTGGCTTCTCTGTGCAGCCACTTCCTGGACTGCCTGGTGTCTCTCTTGGCAAATTTGCTGCATTTCCTGTCCTCCCCTGCCTCCCATCCCTCTCCTCTCCTCCTCTTATTTCTGTGATTTGCCTGACCCCAGAGGCCTGGAATCTGGGGTGAGGAGGATGCCCAAGTTTGCAGCTGCCCCTGTGTGTCTATCTGCAAACAGCTGTGACCTGGGGGCAGGTGGCCTTTCTTCTTTGGCCCCAGTTGTACACAAAGCGCTGGGCTGAGATCCCACTCTGGTAGTGACAGGACTTAGCTTCTGGGTTCCCGGATTCAGACGGCTGGCTGCTGAGTCATTGCTCCCTGTCCTCCCGGGAGGTACAGGAGGTGGTGGCAAACACATGGCAGGATGGCAGCAGACAGCCTGATCCAGCCTGGTGAAGCAGAGGAGGTGCCCCTCTGTGGGCTCTTGAGTCCACACTTCCTGGTACCCACCAGGAATGGCAGGAGGGACCTGTGACCTCTCCCCGAGAAGGGCCTGACCCCATGCTCTGGCCTCTGGAATGTCTCTCGAGTTTCCTCAGCAACCTTTAGAATTTTCTGCTGGAACTCAGGTGATGAAAGGAATGGGTCTGGGGGTCTACCGAGTCCCTCACAGCCCCTTCTGTGTACCCCATCCATCCACATCTCCACACTCCACGTCCTGCCTTGCGTTGGCTGCCCGCATCACCACGCCAACCACTAAGAGTAAAGGCAGCTGTGTGCACCAAGCGGCGTTGGCTTACGTCCCCCATAACATCTGTCTCCTCCCACACAGCTGTGCCCTGTGGTGGACAGCGTGCTGAGCGTGGTGAATGAGCTCCTGGGGACTGTGTTGAGTAAGTGAAGGCCTGCTTCCTCTCCTCCAGTCCCTTCTGCCTCTGCTCCCATGGCCGCAGGGTGGAGGCAGAGGAAAGCCGGAACGGGAGGAACCCTGAGACCTTTTTGCTGGTGGTCTAGGGATGAGCCCTGGGCTGAGGTGTGAAGCGGGTAGACTGGGCGTGGAGGCTCTTTGGGTCATGGAAGCTCAAGGCATCTACAGTCTCCTGCAGTCTCTGCTGCAGAGCAGCATGTATTGAGTACTTGGGGTCAGAAGCAGGAAGGGAACACTTACTCCCAGGTTAGACAGAGAAACCAAGGCCCAGCGGGCTTAAGTAAGGCAGCCAAAGCCCCACAGCCCCAGTGGACCTTCTGGTCCAGCAGCTTACGGGGCAATGGTGTCTTCATGTTGACAGAAGGGCTGTGGGAAGGGTGACAGGACTCCCTCAGGAGGACAGAATGCTGGGGCTGTGTGTTTCCCTCTGGGGTGCTGGTAAAGAGAGGTAGGGCAGCTAGCTCTGGAAGATAGCCATCCCTTCCCCCTACACCCCCACTCCTGCTTGCTCAGCCTTGGGCTGGTGAAATCCTTTGTCTGGGTCTCAGCTTCCTCCTGTGTGAACTAGAGTGACAGTAGCATGCCCCCAAATGAAAAACTGAGTAGAGTGTTAAGCATGCATGGAAGAGGTGCTCAATAAATGCAAATAGAGACTTGTTACTGGGGACTGGGTTCCTGGGATCATTCTGCCCATCCCTTCCCATGCAGGTCTAGTGCCTCTGGGAGCCCTGGGATCCGTGGAGTTCACCTTGGCCACTCTGCCTCTCATCTCCAACCAGTACATCGAGTTGGACATCAACGTGAGTACCAGAAGGCTCTGCCGCATCTTGCCAGCATGGGCATTAAAGGGGGAAGGAGGGGAGACTAGGGAAAGACCTAAGCCCTTCCTGCAACTGTCTCTGGCCCTCACAGTCTGTCGTGAAGAGTGTGGCTGGCAATGTCGTTGATTTCCCCAAGCCACGTGTCCCAGTCAAGGTGCCCCCCAAGGCGGACCACACCTCCCAGGTGACAGTGCCTCTGTACCTCTTCAACACGGTGTTTGGGCTCCTGCAGACCAATGGTGCCCTTGACCTGGACATCACCAAGGAGCTGGTAAGTGTGGCACAGGGGGTCGATCCCAGGACCTTGGTAGCCTCTCCTGTGTACAAGAGAGCTGGGCACATTTAGGACATGCTGCTAATCTTTTTTGTGTGTGCTTTTGGTGCCAGTTGTAGGGCTTGAACTCAGGGCTTGGGTGCTGCCTCTTAGCGTAGCTCTATAGCACTCTACCACTTAAGCCACAGTCCCACTCCTGGCTTTTTGTTTTTTGTTGTTGTTGTTGTTGTTGCTTAATTGGAAATAATGGCCTCACAGACTTTAATGCCCAGACTCACTTTGAACCAAGATCCTCAGACTTTAGCCTCCTGAGGAGTTAGAATGACAGGCGTGAGCCACTGGAGCCCGTCAGTGCTTCTAATCTTCAACATCCTAGGGTCTATTTAAACCTCAGTGGAATCTCCTGGCTGTCACCATTGCCAATTAGTGTCCTTAGCCATGAAATGGGGGTGCGTGGCGCTCCTGTCTGTGGAGCTGGTGAAGTCAGAGAAGGCATGGAAAGTCCTTACTGTGTGCCAGGCGTGAGCGAGGGTTCGGCGGGAACTGGAGCTTCTGTGATGGCAGGAGGGATGGAGGCGGGCTCTGTGTGTTTCTTTGCCAATCCCTCTTCTATTTGTTCTCACACCTAGGTTCCCAGCAATGTCCCTCTGACCACCACAGACCTGGCAGCTTTGGTTCCTGGGGTAAGTGCCCATTCAGGAGGCCTTCAGCTCTGTAGTTCTTTCCTCGGGAACCTGAATGGACTCCAGAGTGTCTCTCAGTACAGTTGATGTTGAGTCCAAATTCACATCAAGGTGTGAATGACTATCACCGTGTCCTTTCCTGAGAGCAGAGCCGGCTTAGAGAGGAAAGGACTGGGGATCTGGCCCATGGCTGTTGCTGCTCTAGCTTGGGGCTTACTCCATCTTGATCATAGTCTTTTCTACCTCCAGAGAGAGAAGGGAGGAGGGGGAGGGACCCCAGCCCCCCACCCTCCACCCCCCTGCCTCCCCATTCATTTGACTGAAGCTGGACCAGCCAAGTTCCTGTGAGGGTCAGAATTCAACCTGAGGGAGAAATGACTGCTATCAGGTCTTTAATGGGACAACAGATTCTGAAAGAGGTGGGAGAGGGGCCTGAGCACTTACCAGAGAAGAGGTGGGTGGTAGTTGAGTTTGGGGTGCAGAGGACAAAGTCTGAAGTGTTGTGAACCTGTGAGGCTGGGGCTTCCACCTGTCAGAGGCCCTGCAGGTGAGGGCGGAGGAGTCTAGGGGAGGGCTGGGACGGGGTTCTCACAGGACGATGACTAAGGGCAGGATTGCAAGATGGTGGAGGGGGCCCTGCCTTGCGTCTGGGGAGGCTGCTGGGATGAGCCCTGCCCCCAGGGCGGGGAGGCTGGAGTCCCAGGGACCTCTGGCCTCCTCTGGCGGGCCTCGCCGCTCTGGAGCCTCTTAGCTCCAGTTGTGTGTCCAGCTCTGTGGCTTCAGATTCTGTGGAGCCAGGAGGGTAGAATGTGCTGATGATTTGGCAACTCAGAGAGACTGAGCTTGGGGCTTTGGTCTCCAAAGTCCAGCGAGGCAGGGTGCCGAGGGCCTGCTTCTGGGCTCTAAGCTATTGTGCGCCCACGGTTTCCATTGCTGTCTGAGGCTAGGGTGTCAGGACAAGGGACAGAATGTCCATTCTGTGATTCACTCAGTTGGTCAACTAACATCCATTGAACACCTACTGAATACCAGGCCCTGCGTTGGTTCAGGGATATATTTCCCACTCTTGATGCCAAAAGAGACCCAGTGGATAAAAGCCCCTGTGTTCGGGGGCTTCCTGTTCTAGCAAGGGTAGCAGACATTGTACAAATAAACAATCACAGGTGGGAGGAGAGTGGAAGTTAGAGGGGATTGAGTGGCAGACAGGATTGGACACCAGGGTGTGCTTTTTATGTGGGGGGTTCTGCACAGCTTCCCAGAGGTGCCATGTGAGCAGAGACTGAAGGTGAGGGACACAGCTTCCAGGCAGTGGATCAGCAGGTGCAAAGGCCAGGTGGTAGGAGCAAGGCTGGAGTGAATCTAGGGGTGAGTGAGCAACCACAGAAGGAGGGAGAGGACATGTGCACAGGAGGACTGGCCTCTGTGCGAGCAGGGAGAGAGGCAGCCTCGTGGGCTGTAACTTCAGTGCCCAGCATAGACTGGCTGACTGACTCTCCTACACCTAAGCTGTACTCGCCAACCTGTTCTGCTACTGCCTCTTCCAGGCCCTGGGGAAGTTGCCCCCAGACCGGAATCTGATACTCTTACTGAGCGTGAAAGAAGCTCCCCTGGTCACACTCCAGAGCAAGAAGGCGACTGTATCCATCCCGGCTGCCATCCACATGCTGTCCTCTGTCCCGCAAGGGAGCCCCGAAGCCCTCTTCCAGTTAAACGGGGTGAGTAACTGAGCGGGGTGGGTTGGCCGAGCCAGCCCTGATATTCTGAGGGAGCCCCATGCTGGGGTGCTGAGCCTAGCACCCACCCAGACTCCCACCTGCCCCTCCTTGCTGCTCTAACCCTGCCCAGGCCTGTGCACGCTGCCTCCTGGCATCCCCGCCTCTCAGCTCCCTCTGTCTCTCCCCAGCTCCAGGGCTGGCCCTCCCCCAAGCCCCCTGCCTCGGTTCGTGACCTCTCCTCCCAGCCTGGCTGGGAGGAGCCCTCTGGCCAATCCCTTCTGTTTCCCTCCTTGCACCTCAGGACCCACGTCCTGCGTCTCCCCCTTAGCTCTTTGTATGGTCCTTGGAGGTGCAGCCCTCCCCCACCGCCTGGCACCCGGGAGGGGCCTAAGCAGGCTCATGGAGGGCGGAGGTGACTGAGACTCCCCTGCTCTGTTGAGTCCAGCACTGCCCTCTGCTCGCTCTTCCCATCAGGTGCTGACTCTAAATGCCCAGCTGGCGCCCTCGGCCACCAGGCTTCACATCGCCCTGTCCCTGGAACGGTGAGGTGGGACCCTTGCTTTGGGCGCTAGGAACCAGGATCAGGGACTGTCTAAAACAAGCCCGGCCTGAGGTGCATTGAGTCGTGACTGAGCCAGGTGTTTCTCCAGCACCTGCCAGTCCTGGCGCCTGCTGGAAGGGGGCAGTGAGGGAACGCTGGGGGGACACTAGAGCTTCCCACAGCCCCCTCTCTGCTCAGACCTCTGCTCAGAGCGTGCCCCAGGACATTGAGGCCATGCCCCGTGGCGTCACCCCAAGAGGATCATGGAGCAGTGTTGGCAATTGCTTTATTCTTTCACCCACACTTGGGCTGTGTGTGATTCCTTAATGGAATTGTGGCTCTGGTGAGCATCTGCTGTATGCAGGACTCCTGTGTCTGGTGCTCAGGCTGGGGCGCACCACTCACTTACCCAGAGCAGACAGCTGGGAGTAGGGTCAAGGCTCTGAGCCCATGGAGCAAACGCGATGGTCACAGTCTCAAAGGGGGTTGATCCCTCTTTTGTCTCTTTTGCAGGTAGGAAAACGGTCTGGGCTGGCTTTGCACTGTGGTCCTCAGAGCTCAGCCTCCTGAGTAGCTAGGATCATAGATGTGAGCCACCAGCATCTGACTGGTCTCTGAGTCAGAGCCTGGTAGAAGAACTAGGCCTGTATCACCATTTCCTGACCACACAAGAACCATGGCCGCTGCAGGCCAGGGCAGGCTAGGGGTGCAGTGAGCAGAATGGCTTTAGCAAGGGGGTGTAGTGGCTGTCTGGGATACCTCAATATTTCTCTTCTCTCTCCAGGCTCAGTGTCAAGCTGGCCTCTTCATTTGTGCAGTCCTTTGATGTAAGTTTTGGGGGTGCAGAGAGAGCCTTGGTTGCGGGGGTGAGGGTCTTCAGGTGTGTGGGAGGAGCTGGGGGCTGAGTCACAGCTGAGCCTCCATGTGGGCTCTGCCTAAGCGAGCCAGAGCGGGCACATGCGAGGGTACATATGTGTATGCACAAGTGTGTGTGTGCATATGATGCGCATGTGCTTGTGTGTATGCGTGTGTGTAAAGCCGCATCTTAGGAAAGTAGTGAATCTTCTCAGCACCCTCACAAAGAGGTTAACATCTAGAACCTCATGAGGGTCCAAAGCTCTGGAATTTCACACAAGCCCTAAGGGCCTGAACTCAGAAAGTTCTAGCATTTCAGGGTACACACACACACACACACACACACACACACACACACACACACACACACATACACACACACACATTATGAACTTTCTGCTTCTCACAGAGTTCTAGGCCCTGGCATCTCCTCTTGGTCTCA
Organism: Dipodomys spectabilis; assembly: GCF_019054845.1. NCBI lineage: Eukaryota > Metazoa > Chordata > Mammalia > Rodentia > Heteromyidae > Dipodomys > Dipodomys spectabilis. The sequence goes on from NW_024870852.1 coordinate 10,858,048, forward strand.
GGTTCTAGAACATTTGACTGAATCTTAGGTCCCACTTCCCAGAGTTCTACTGAAGCCCGGCACCTTCCTTCCCTCTGTCTTAGACACGGCCTCCTGTTAGGCCCCATAGATTCTTTACAAGGGCTACTCTTAGACCAAGGGTGAAACTAGCCTAAATCAGAGTCCCCTCTAGTATCACTGGTGGACAGCCTACCGTGAGGGATCCTGTGACTTCCAGGAACTGTTTCCTGGGGTTGTGTGTGTGTGTGTGGGGGGGAGTAGCTGGGGGATAAAGGCCACTGGGCCTCTGTCCCTGGGAGGGTGGGGAGGCTCCCTGCAAAGCCCCTCTCACCTTGCCCTGTTGCAGGTGACCCGCTTGGAGGAATGGCTCAGCGACGTGCTCCGGGCTGCCTATGTGCCAAAGCTCAATGGTATGGCAGACTTGGCTATCTTCTTAGACACACAGAGTATCTAAATTTGAGACTGTGAGTCAAATCCTCTCTGTTTATCTGATGGGGACACTAAGGCCAGAGAGGAATCCATCTCCATTAGTAAGAGATGAGAGAAATGGAGGAGCCAGTGTTTCCATTCAAGGCACCCACATCAGGCCACACTCTGGACCCCAAAGCCAGATGTGTCTTGGATCCTGAAAACCAGTGGGGAATGGCCACTGTGCACCAGTGCACAGTGCACTGTGCACTGAGCACCAGAGTGAGCAAGGGGGTGAGGAGGCTCTCAGAGGCCTGGCCCAAACAGAAAAGAACCCTTCCAGATTTGAGTGTAAGAAGTGAAAAGTTTGTCAGTAGAACCTAGGTCACCCCAAGGAGAGAAACAGTTGCTTCAAGCGTGGTAGAGCATGGAAGTGGCACTGTGGCTCAAGCGGTAGAGCGCTCGCCTTGAGCTGAAGAGCTGAAGGATAGCACCCAAGCCAAGAGTTCAAGCCCCATGACCGACCAAAAAAAAAGAACTCAAGAGTGGTAGAGCAAAGGATGAACAAAGGCAGCATTGGTAGTCACTAGATACTATGTTGAAAATGAACTATATAACTTGTGGGTGGGATGGGAGGGAAAAACTAAGAGAGAGAAAGGGAAGGGGTTACATTGTCCAAAAAGAAATGTACTCATTGCCTGACTTATCTAACTGTAACCCTTCTACACATCACTTTTATAATAGCAATTTTAAAACATAAAAAAAGCCGGGTGCTGGGGGTTCATGCTTGTAATCCTACCTACTCTGGAGGCTGAGATCTGAGGATTGAGGTTCAAAGCCAGCCCAAACAGGAAAGTTCATGGGACTCTTATCTCCAAATTAATTACCTGAAAACTGGAAGTGGTGCTGTGGCTCAAGTGGTAGAGCACTTGCCTTGAGCTGAAGAGCTCAGGGACAGCATCCAGGCCCAGTGTTCAAGCCCCACTACCAACAAAAACCAAAACAAACCAAAAAAGTGGTATAACAGAGCTGGCAAAGTGAGGAGGTCCCCAGTATCTGAAACTCCCAATCCCCTTTCCTGGTGTATGTTCGATTTCAACCCTTCTCTCTTTACAGTGGACCTGGAGGTTGGGATTCCTCTGCCTAAGATTCTCAATGTCAATTTTGCCAACTCAGTTCTGGAGATCATTGAGGTGAGTTTCCCCTGAAGATCGTACTCTCCCACCCCCTCCCCCCTCCCGTCCTCGCCTCAACCATGGGTCTTACACTTGTATGTGACCCTCTTCCTCTGCCCTGCCCCCAGAGAATTATAAATTACTTAGCTCAAGAACAGCAAATATGAGCCAGGCACTGGCGGCTCATGTCTATAATCCTAGCTGCTCAGGCTGAGATCTGAGGATCACAGTTCAAAGCCAGCCAGTCAAGAAAGTCCATTAGATTCTTACCTCTAAGAAACCACCAGAAAACTGGAAGTTTTGAGCTGCGGTTCAAAGTGGCAAAGCACTAGCCTTGAGCAAAAGAGCTCAGGGATAGAGCCCAGTCTTCAAGCCCCATGACTAACAAAAGAAAACAAAACAAATGGAAAAAAAAAACCAAAAGAATGACAAATACATGGCCCACAGATTTCTACTCTTTCCTTACTTAGCCATGCATGTAGACATTGTCAATCAACGACAGAGTTTCATTTTTTCCTGTTGAATCCAGATACTTCTGGTCTGTAGAATGGAACTTCAGATGTACCACAGTATGATATTTTAATTTCCCTGGTCCTCAGACAGTAAATACTTGTGCTGTCCCTGCTTTATCCTGTGGTAGATGTGGCTGATAGACAAGTGACATTTTTTCATGCAGAATATCGAGGTGATTTCACTAACAATCCAGTTTAAACAAGTACAACTTCGAGTTGTGCAATAGTTCTAGGAGGGGAGCAGAACAGAGAATTTTGTAACCCCCCCCCCCCTCCTTTTTAAGGTGAGGACCAAGGATGAGGAAGTTCAGATTTCTGACCTAAGGTTCTATAATACATTCTTGTGCTAGACATAACACTTGATTGTATCTCAAGCTCTCTTTGTTGGGGGAGGGCACAGTACTGGGATTTGAACTTGAGGCTTCCCACTTGAGCCATGCCTCCTGGATATTTTGGAGATGGAGAAACTTTTCTAGCCAGGTTACCTCCAAGTACAATTCTCAAGGTCTCAGCCTCCTGAGTAGCTAGGATTACAGGCATGAGCTACTAGCTTGAACTTGTCTCCAGTCAGCAAGCTGACCCACAGTGGACATCACCTGTTTATTACTCTCCCTCTTGTCCAAACATTCATTCATGAGTGCCCTATGGTGTCCAGGTTGCTCCCAAGGCAGGGTACAGGTACAGATGGCCAGGCTCAGGGACGAGCCGGGGAATGTGGGGGAATGAGGATTCAGATGATAGAAGGGAGGCTAATGGACAACTATTGTCCTTGCAGAATGCTGTTGTACTGACTGTGGCTTCCTGAAGCTGGCCATGACCTTCTGTTGACTACAGAGCCCTGTTCATCTGTCTACTCTGCCTCAGTTTCCCTCCCAGTCTCTAGTCAGCATTGGTGACAGTATAAAGTTTCCCTTTTCCATTCAGGTCCTCTTCGTCTCTGACCTTGCAACTCTGCCCCATTTTGGAGTGGGGCCTGTGGGGTTAGCCACAAATCGACTTCGGAGAGTTTTTCTGGGCCTCAGCAAAAGTCCTGACTGTTAATAAACTGCCTCTTGTGCCAAGTGTCAGTAAATCAGTAAATATACCTCCTCCTGGCTGGTTTGTGCCCCTTAGCTGCCAAGGCCCACCCAGCTCCAAGCAGGAGCTCCTGGGAGGTGAGGGGACTTGGGGCTTAGACATTGAGGCATTGAGCTTCAAGCCTATCTAGCTAGTACGGGGAGCCTCAGATTCCTCCCTGTCCTGCCTTCCTCCCTTCCTCTGCTCCTACCTCTTAATAACTCTTTTTGTGTGTGTGTGTCAGTTGTGGAGCTTGAACTCTGGGCCTGGGCATGGGCACTGTCCCTGAGCTCTTCAGCTCAAGGCAAGTGCTCTACCACTTGAGCCACAGCGCCACTTCCAGTTTTCTGGTGATTAATTGGAGATAAGAGTCTTATGGACTTTCCTGTCCAGGCTGGCTTTGAACCACAATCCTCAGATCTTAGCCTCCTTAGTTAGGATTACAGGAGTGAGCTACCAGCACCTAGCTTAATGTTTCTGTCTTTAACTCTGCCCCCAGGAATCTGCCTGAGTCTGATTCTCTGTCTCAGATTTTTGAACCTGTCTCAGGAGGGGTATGTAAGTGGCACTTTGGTGGGTTGAGGAGTTTTCCTAGGATGGACAGGAGCCGCTGGTCCTGCGGGAAGCAGCGAGGACCAGGGAGACTTTTCCACCTCTTAGGCTGATTGCACACTTGGAACAGAAGAGCTATGCCTCATGCACCAGTGCAGATGGAGAAGCTGAGGCTGAAGAGGGGCCTGCTAGCTAGCACAGTGGCAGGGTTGGGATGAGAGACTGAGGGTCCTTGTCTTTCCATCTTGGGCTCCAGTCTGTCGGTCAGATTGGGCCTTAATGGTGAGGAATGGTCCCATGTTGTCACTCAGGGGTGGCCCACATGAAGAGATGAGTCTCAGAGCCTCATTTAGGACCCAGGGCAGACAGCAGGGCTGGAGCCTATTGATGATCTGTCCACCTGTAGAAAAGACCCTGAGGTCATGCTCCCAGCTCCTCCCCTCCTTCCTTCCCACTCATCATAACACATTTCCCCACAACACTTCTGCCCCTCTCTCTCCTGTTTCCACACGGGAAGCATCAGCTGCCTGAACCCAAGCTCTCCTTGCAGCTGCTGCCTTTCATATAGCTCACGTCCCAATCTGTCTGGAAGACAGAGTAATGGAGCTCTAAGGGTTAAACCACTTCTCAGGATAGGACTGTGTGCATGAGAAGTGGTTCTTGTCACTGAGGTATGGTCTTACCTTCTTCCTCTTCTACCAACTCCAGGTGGCTCCTTAGTCCCTCCCTGGCCTCCTGCCTGACCTCTTCTCCCTCTTCCTCTTCCCATCCATTCTTCACCACATCTGACTAGTTCATTGCCCCCAGCCCTCGGTGACTGATCCTCAGTGCCAATAAGAAGTCATTCAAAGCTGGGCACTAGTGGCTCATGCCTATAATTCTAAATGTTCAGGAGGCTGAGATCTGAGAATTGTAGTTCTAAGTCAGCCAGGGCAGAAAAGCTGGTGAGACTCTTATCTCCAATTAACTACCAAAAAAAAAAAAAAATGCTTGAGCTGTGGCTCAAGTGGCAGAGTGTTAGTCTCACAAGGAACAAGTTTCCTGCAGAGGTACTGAGGGAGACTCATTCATACATAGTCGGTGCTTGTGTGGAATGGCAACATGATTGCACTCATACAGGGCAGAGCCGTCGAATGCTGGGCACTGGGTCTGGCACACGACAAAGAACAACTCACTGTTTGCACATGGCTCACTGCCTGGATCCATCTCCCTGAGCAGGCATGCCCAGCACAGGCCTTCTGTCCCTCACACAGCGTCCTTGGTCCAGGCAGAAGGCAGGGTCATGGCTGCATTTGCCAAATGAGCCCTGCCCTGGTCTCATTCTTGTCCTTGACCCAGGACTCCTCAAATGTAGGAAAGGCTTGCTGCGTTGTAGTGAGCTCTGCTGCGTCTGAGTGAGCTCTGTAGCTTCATGGTAAATTCTGCTTTACCATGGCGAGTTCCTGAAGAGTTAAACTAACACCATTTTGAGGCAGCAGCCATTCTGTCATTTATGTTAAACTATGAGTGACCCAGAGCGAACATAAATTCTAGGAACTGACCTGTCTGTGTCAAAGTTAACCAGAGTTCACATAAATCCCAAGGACAGAGTTATCTGTTTGTGTGGCCACAAACTTCCCTCACTTCACAGATGGCCCAACCAGTCTGATAACCCCCTACTGCTCTGTATTGCCCTGGCCCAAAAGGTTTGATAACTCCCTATCATCTCTTATTGCCCCAGAATGTCCTGATAACACATCTGGTTGCTGTAACTCTGTGGTTTTTGCCTTTATAAGCCCTGTGAAATTTCAGCTCAGGGCCTTCCTCCTAAGCTCCGCTGTGTCGGTGTGTAGGATGAAGCCCGAGCTGCAGCCCACCTTGCTTTTGCATTTCAGAATGTCTGATTCTCAGTGGTCTTTCTGATGGTAGTCCTACGACGTGAGCATTACAGTTTCCTTGCTTTGTGGTGAGTTCTGCTTCTTCTTGATGGGCTTTGTGGGTTTTCTTTTCTTTTCTTTTTTTTGGGGGGTCCGGTCGTGGGGCCTGAACTCTGGGCCTGGGCGCTGTCCCTCAGCTCTTCAGCTCAAGGCTAGCGCTCTACCACTTGAGCCACAGCGCCACTTGCGGCTTTTTTCTTTTTGCTTATGTGGTGCTGAGGAATCGAACCCAGGGCCTCATACATGCAAGGCAAGCGCTCTACCACTGAGCCACCTTCCCAGCCCCAAGGGCTTTGTGGTTTTATGGTGAGTTCTGTGGCTTTTGGTAGCTCTGCGGTGTCACAGTGGGTTCTGCTGTGTCACGGTGAGCTTTGTGGCTGTGCAGAAAGTGCTGAGAGCAGCTAATGTTTATCAACGGCTTCCTGTAGATTGGTATTACATCCATATCTAACATTGCACTGGACACTGTGTTCCACAATGTCCTCAGGCCATTTCTATCCAGTTAGGGTTTGAATATAAAGTAGTGCACACACACACACACACACACACATGCCACATATACACAAAGGCTCATGTGTTGATATCCTGGTCCCCAGAGGTGGCATTATTGAGGGTTGATTGGATCAGGAGGCACTAACTTCATCAATGATTTACCTTGGATATGTTCATGGTTGAAAGGGCTCAGGGGAGACAGATTTGGTTAGACAAAGTGGGTTAAAGTGCCTCTGAAAGAGATACCTTGTCCTTGGCCCCCTGTCACTCTGTCTGTCTGTCTCTGTCTGTCTCTCTCTCTCTGTCTCTGTCTCTCTCCATCTTTGTCTCTCTCTCTCTGCTTCCCCACTGCCATGAGAGAGCTGCTTTTCCCCACCACTTTCTCCTGCCACCATGTTCTTCTTTTCCACAAGCCGAAAGCAATGGAGCTGGCAAACCATGAACTCAAGCCTCAGAAACCACGAGCCAAAATAAAGCTTTCCTCCTTTAAGTTGTTTCTCTCATGTATCCTATGTCATTCACATGTATGGATGCGGAGTCTGAGAAATGGGACTGCGCAGCCACGAAGTAACAGAAGCATGTTTGCAACGCAAACCTAATCCGAATGACTCTGATCTCCCAAGGCAAGCCAAAGTACCTCACTTTGATGCTGCAAGTCTTCCTTGCTTTGCTTTGCCAACATCCATGGTGTCATACACTGCTGCCTGGGCTTTATGTCTCTTACGTTATCGACTCCTTGAATTCATCCGGCTTCTAGGAACTATGGGGAAAACTGAGGCATGGCAGAGGGGTTAAGTATCGTATCAAGCTACATAACTAGTGACGTGATCAGGATTTGAGCCCAGTTCCTTCTCAATTTCCAGCCTAAAACCACATTCTGAACCCCTACCCTTAGGGCAGGGGCCAAACAAGGCATTAAGAACCCCTACCATGCTGTGGGAAGCTGACTATTACATGAGGGAGACAAAGGCAGACAGAAGTGGTTGATGGCAGGCTTCCTGACCTCCGCAGTTCCTGTGCGATCCCATACGTACCTACACACTTGGCCCCCTGGGTGGCAGAGTCACCTTTAAAGCATCTCTCTCTCTTTCTATCTACACACACACACACACACACACACACACACACACACACCAGGACTCTGGGTGTCCTTACATTGCTGTAGCTCCAAACAAAGGGGCCTTTTGGACGCTAAGCCCAGGTGATCTCCTTGGTGCCAGATAGCATTAAGCCTTTCAGAATGGTCAGGACAGCCTCAAGGGAAGTTAGACTCCAGGCTGAGGATGGGCAGAGAGCTTAGGGACAGACTCCAGACATCTATGTGTGGCCATTGCCTTCTGCTGTTAGCAGTGTGTGTTAGTCTCTGCTTTTGGATGGAGAGAGGCACAGTGGACTTTTCTGCCTTTTATTTCCATTTAAAAGGCAATATATTTGTCAAATAAGCATTTGTAGCACACATCCCAGTTCTGGACAATGGGATAGCATAAAGACTCAGGAACCAGTGACTCAGTATGGCATCATGTGGGCCTGGTGCACAGGTCTGGGCCCATTTTGAGGCTTTAGTCTTCAAAGCAGTGGGATAGGCATCAGACAGTAATGGGAAGCTGGAAGAAGGGCAGTGGAGGGCACAAGGTCATACCAACTCAGGGGTTAGCAGGATGTGGTCCTGGTCATGTTGGGCTGAGCCCCACAGAACCCCACAGAGCCCCAGCCTGCCCCTTCCCAGGCCCCTCAGAATGGGATGTCCCTGCCTTGGGGCTTGAATCTCAATGTGTCCATCTGGGGAACCTATCTGGAATCTCCAGTCGAGCATCAGACCGGACTGATTAAGCCCCAACTCGTGTGCCGCCATCCGGGCTTGAGCACACTTCTTAGAATTAGCCACAAACCACAAACACGTGTGGTTTGGGGGCTCAATGCTCAATTTCCAGAGAAAATCTGAATTCCGGTCTCTTGTAATTGATCTCTCAGAATTACACAATGCTTCCCTATCTGAGTTCCCAGCTCAGCCAACAACTGCTATATAAGGGTGAACTGTGAGCAGCCAGTCAAAAGCAGAGGGGCTGGTGACCAGGACCCCTCAGAACGGAGCTGCGGGACCTCCTGGGGGTAAGGAGGACCCCCTTCCCTACTCAGCCCTGGCCCCCAGGGGGGAGGCTGAGGCCTGGGGAGGTGATGAAGAGAGACCTGCCTGCCTAGGGGAGCCCAGATGCCTTGCCTATAACATTGCCTAGTCAGGAGAATCCCAAGAATATCCTTAAATAGGCCTGAACATGTCAATGCCAACTGTGCACAGGCTGCATGCCGCTCTTCCAGGAAGGCTGACTGAATCCCTTCAGTCTCTGCTACCCCGTGACACCACTCAGTTGCTTGCAGAGATCAGAAATGTCTTCCACTGGTGTCCATCTTTTTCACTGAAGCCATAGTTCTACTTCTGGATTTTTCTGAGTAGTTTATTGGAGATCATGGATTTTCCTGCCTAGGATGGCTTAGAACCACAAATCCTCAGATCTCAGCCTTCTGAGTAGCTAGGATTACAGGTGTGAGCCACTGGTACCCAGCTATACATGCGTCTCTGAGTGCCTCCAGAAAGTCTGCTCGGAGTAGGTGGGAGTGGGAAGTTTGGGGAAGCAAAGGAAAGAGAAGTTGGTACGTGATGTAAATGGATGAGGGTTGAAGAGTGACTGGATGAATGGATGGATGAGGATGGATGTTGGATGGACAATGAATGGATGAATGAATGGGAGGATGAGAAGATGGATAGATAGATGGATTAGTGGTGAATAGGAGGATGGATGATGGATGGACGGATGGATAATGAATAGGAGAATGGAGCATGAATGGGTGGATGATAGATGGATAGATAGGAAAGTGAGAGGATAGATGGGTGGAAGTAAATAGATGAACACATGGATAGGTGCATAATGGGTGAATTTAGTTGAGTAGATCCTAGAACAGTTCCCATCAAACCCACCTGCTACTAGTTTACATTCATGCTGGAATCCATCACTCCTCTTCTTGTTTTCTAAATTCTCCATTATCTGACATCTAGCTTTTGGACAGTTTGTTTAATGACTCTACTTTGTGTCACCAGATTCGCTTCCATTTGAAACATTCAAAAGGTGGTATCAAGAATTCTGACATTGCTGGGTGCTGGTGGCTCACGCCTATCATCCAGCTACATAAGAGGCTGAGATCTAAGGACTGTGGTTCAAAGCCAGCCAGGGCAGGCAAGTCCATGAGATTCTTATCTCCAAAAAGCTACTCAGCAAAAAGCTGGAAGTGGTGCTGTGACTCAAGTGGTAGAATGCTAGCCTTGAGCCAAAGAAGCTCAGGGACAGTGCCCAGGCCTTGAGTTCAAGCCCCAGGATTGGCACACACACACACACACACACACACACACACATAGTCCAGAATATGTTAGAATTCACTATGTGACCCTAGTCCATTCCCTCCTGTGCCTGGATCTTAGTCTGCTTTGACACTCGGCTGAGGATCCCCAATTGTGCTGCTGGCCAAGGTGATAGCACCTGGGCACAGCCATGCAGAATGTCATCTCCTCAGCAGAAGCAGGGAAGCAGTGCCAACATGTGGACGGCATGGTTTGCAGCTGTTCTGTTCGCGGTGGCTGTGAGCGTTGTCCACACGCAAAAACCAACCGTAAACACTGTCCTCAGAGTTACAAAAGATGTGCTGAGCAGTGGTGAGTTCATACCTGAAGCGGGTGGCTTGGGGTGGGGAAGACGGGTCAACCAGTTCCCAAATACTCACAGACTCTCCCTGCTGGATCTCCCATTTAGGGGCAAGGTGACTTCTCTCCTTTGGGTCTTAGTTTCCCCCTTTTCCTTTCAGCTACCATTCCTGGGCACTTATGGGCTCCCCTGGGCAGCAGGCTGGGGACTTGAGGCCACAGGAAGAGAGATTAGGAACTTGAGGTTCAAGTCTCGATTGGCTGACTTGTCTTCTTGGAAAAGTGGGCTAACGTAAGAATCCAATGACCGATGGCGGCCAGCATGGTTCCCAGTGCACAGAGGCCATCAGATTCGAGGCTGACATTCTTCCTGCCTCCCATCCTTACTTAGGGCCTCACTTAGTTGTTGGGCAGTGAGGAGTCTCTCCCTGCCCCACCCCTGCCTGCAGCTACAGTGAGGGTAAAATGAAGATTAGTTTCTCTCTGAGAGGCCGCCCTTGTCTTCAGTGTCTTCGTCAGGCCTCAGTGTCTTCACCCATAACGTTGGCCCTGACTGTCTTCTAGCAATTGCTAATGCCCGAGGAAGTAGATGTTATAAGCAATCAAGTGAGGAACAGGGGGAGAGAAGGCTAACAAAGAAAAGTCCGCCAAGGATTGACTGATGGGTGTGAACCAGGCAAACCTAACCCTTAGTGCATTCACTACAGGTTAGGGTTGCATGGACCCAGAGAGATCTGCCTTTTACTGGGGGTGGGAAGTGAGCCACCCCTGCCCCCACCCCCAGGTCTGGCTACGTAGGGTGGAGGACAGGGAGGCACTGACAGATATCCCCCCCTTCCACAGCCATCTCCGACACGCTGCAGCACAGAGATGTTGTCCGTGCAGCCCTGAGGGAAGTCCCCATGGGTAAAGCCCGTGGTGATGGTGGCGGACCCCTCCTGGGGGGGCTGCTTGGTGGAAGTGGAGGTGGCGGTGGTGGGGGAGGAGGGCTTCTCGGGGGCCTGCTTGGTGGCGGGGAAGGAGGGGGTGGTGGCGACCTGTTGGGTGGAGGCTTACTAGGTGGTGGTGGCAGTAGCAGTGGGGGCCTGCTGGGTGGCAGTGGGGGACTGCTGGGTGGTGATAGTGGCGGCCATGGTGGGGGACTGCTAGGGGGCGGTGGGGGGCTGCTGGGTGGTGGTGGTAGCCATGGTGGGGGGCTGCTGGGTGGTGGTGGTAGCCATGGTGGGGGGTTGCTGGGTGGTGGTGGTAGCCATGGTGGGGGGCTGCTGGGTGGTGATGATGACCGTGATGAGGAGCCGCTGGGTGACAGTGGGGGGCTGCTAGGTGGTGGTAGCCATCGTGGGGGGCTGCTAGGGGGCGGTGGGGGGCTGCTGGGTGGCAGTGGAGGGGGGCTGCTGGGTGGTGGTGGTAGCCATGGTGGGGGGCTGCTGGGTGGCGGTGGAGGGGGGCTGCTGGGTGGTGGTGGTAGCCATGGTGGGGGGCTGCTGGGTGGCGGTGGGGGGCTGCTGGGCGGTGGTAGTGGTAGCCATGGTGGGGGGCTGCTGGGCGGTGGTGGGGGGCTGCTGGGCGGTGGTAGTGGCCATGGTGGGGGGCTGCTGGGTGGCGGTGGTGGGGGGCTGCTGGGCGGTGGTGGTAGCCATGGTGGGGGGCTGCTGGGCGGTGGTGGGGGGCTGCTGGGCGGTGGTGGTAGCCATGGTGGGGGGCTGCTGGGTGGCGGTGGTGGCCATGGTGGGGGGCTGCTGGGTGGCGGTCCCTTGGGCGATGGCCAACACCACTACAGTGACTACAGACGCGCTGAATTTCCCCGAGGTGTCGGTGGCGTTCCCTACAACGACTTCCATGTTCGAGAACCTCCCCCCATGTATACCAATGGCAAACAGCTCGGTGGTAATTACAGATACGGTCTCATTGAGACCAACGACAACACCGCCCAGCTGGGGGGCAAATACCGCTACGGGGAGATCCTGGAGCCCGACGGCAGCATCCGAGACCTCCGCAGCGACCAGGACCACTACTATACCCACAGCCCCTATGCCTACAGCGCCCACAGGGACTACGGGCGGTACAGGTCGGCCGCTGGCTCGGGCACCGGGCCCAGGCGTCGCCGCCGGCGGGATCTGCGGCGGGATCTGCGGCCTGGGGAGCTCCCGCCGGGTCTGGCCACGGGAGCACTGGGCCCTGGGGGCTTGCTGGGCACCGGGGGCATGTTGGCCACGGACGGCATCCTGTCAGGCCAAGGTGGCCTGCTCGGTGGAGGTGGTCTTCTTGGCGATGGAGGACTTCTCGGAGGAGGGGGTGTTCTAGGAGTACTCGGTGAAGGTGGCATCCTGAGCACTGTGCAAGGAATTACCGGGTAAGTAGGGGCTGGGCTTGGCCTGGGGTGGGGCCCCACAAATGGGGGAACATCACTTCCTGAGGCTTCCAGGGAGAGGTGGCCTTCAAGAGTGACTTTAGTTCCAGTGTGGGTGGCTCACGACTGTAATCCTAGCTATTCAAGAGGCTGAGATCAGAGGTTCAAAGCCAGCCTAGGCAGGAAAGTCCAAGAGACTCTTACTTCCAGTGATCACCAGAAAACCCAAAGTGGCACTGCAACTCAAAGTGGTAGAGCGCTAGCCTTGAGCAAAAGAGCTCAGGAGGACACACAATCTCTGACATCAAGCCCCATGACTGACCAAAGAGAGAGAGACAGAGACAGAGACAGAGAGACAGAGAGAGACTTTAGCATTCTCTAAAGAGGCCTCTGTGGCATGGTTTGAATTCTTGGGTCATTCTTTCTATCTCTCTGAATCTCAGAGTCTTACAGTGTAAGTAGGAGAAGCCCAAAGATTTCCATTATGCCACATACATAGCTTACCGTCTAATTTCATATGTTATAGGAGAATCTATTATCATTATTATCTTATTTCAACTATGTCCAACCATTGTGGCCTACTCATCAACTATGACATGCACTTATTGTTGGCAGTGGGGACAGAGCTAATGGTCAGCGGAAAAGACACAGCCCTGGCCTGAGGAGCTTGGGGCTTAGATGGGGCGTGGATAAAGGGAGAAGCTAGCTGTCCAGTCATGGGTGGGGAGAACATGCAAAAGGGGGGAGGTCAGATGGCCTCCTGCAGGAGGCTGTCATTGAAGTGTGAAGACCCAGGTGGGACCCAGGTAGAGAAGCAGACACAAGTCGGGGAGGGGGACATCTTGGCAGAGAAAAAGGATTCAAAGGAGCTGGGCACTAATAGCTTACGCTTGTACTACCACCTGCTCATGAGGCTGAGATCTGAGGATTGTGGTTTGAAGCTTGGGCAGGAAAGTCCATGAGACTTATAACCAATTCACCAACAAAAAAAAAGCTGGAAGTAGAGCTGTAGCTCAAGTGGCAGAGCACTAGTCTTGAGCAAAAGAAGCTCAGAACAAGGCCTAGGCCCTGAGTTCAAGCCCCAGGACCTGCACCATAAAAACAAAACAAAACACAAAAAACGAGTTAGAAGGAAATATGTAAGAATGCAAGCAGTGGGTCTCAGGCAGTGAGTCGATGGATGGTACCATGTTCCACCCTTAACCTCTGTGGATTCCATAGGTCCATGAAGCCAGGTGTCGCTGGAGTCTGAGGGAAAGCCCAGGAGCAGAGAAGGGGCCCAGAAGGAGGCCCTGGGGGTGAGCGAATAGTGGCAGTGGCCTTCTCACCACTCTCCTTCCCACAGGCTGCGCATCGTGGAGCTGACCCTGCCCAGGGTGTCCGTGCGGCTCCTGCCTGGCGTGGGCGTCTACCTGAGTCTGTATACCCGCGTGGCCATCAACGGGAAGAGGTGAGGGTCTTTCCCTCTCCAGGGGGTCCCAGGGACCCCTTCCCCCCCCCCCCGCCTCCCCTTCCCTAGAGCAAGCAGTCTCCCCTCTCAATGCTTGGTGTCTGCACCTGCAATTCAAGGACCAGGAAGACCCAGCCGCTTGACCCCAAGCCAGTCTTGGGACACTGTTAGCAGGGCAGGCAGTTAGACTCAGGGGCAGCCTTGGCTTTGTTCCTGATTCTCCCAAACTGTGACCTTAGAACCATCTCCCAATGTCACTGAGCCTTAGTGGCTTCTCCCACATGGGGGATTCTCTTCTGGGCAGTGAGGGCTACAGGCAGATTGTCTGTAGCACCTGCCATGTATTACTACTACTATTATTATTATTGTTATTTATCATTATTATTAGCTGGCATAGGTTTGCTCTCAGGGATCAGGCTATGTCTACAAAGTCAGGTGCCTGGCTGGTTCTCTGGGATACCAATCTATACGGACCCATCTCAGTCTAGGCAGAGAGGGAGAGACATTTTCCCACTCGTGCTGCCTCTGTAGACACACAAGGTCTGACAGGTGTCAGAAAGAGCTGGACCCTAGCCTGAGGTGCCAGGCAGATCCGTGCCTGGCAGCTGGGGTGTGACCCGCCATCTGGCTGGCTGGCCCCTTGGTCTCCCGCAGTCTCATTGGCTTCCTGGACATCGCAGTGGAGGTGAACATCACAGCCAAGGTCCGGCTGACCATGGACCGTGCAGGCTACCCGAGGCTAGTCATCGAGCGCTGCGACACCCTGCTGGGGGGCATCAAGGTCAAGCTCCTGCGGGGGTGAGCATCCGCGGGCCACGGAGGGCCTGGGAGAGGGACAGAAGAGGTCCCTGGCAAACACAATGGCTCTCGTCTCTTTTGCCATGGCCCTGACAGGGTGGAGGCAGTGATGACCTACACTGGACTACCCTCTCTCCCTCTGGCTCTGGTCTGGTCCACCAGGTCCAAGACCTGGGCCTTTGAGGGCAGGATGTGGGTTTCAGCCAGCATAGGTCTATATGCTCAGGCACATATTGGGTTCAAGTCTTATTTCCGCTATTCTTTGCTTTGTGACTGTGGGCAATTCTGTTGCCCTCTCTGAGCCTCTTTTTTTTTTTTTTTTTGGTCTGTGAAATGAGGGCAAATTCTCTCACTCCCCTCACTCCCCCTTAAGAACTTAAGAGAATGGAAAGCTGCCAGTGCAGATTCTGCTATGTTGTAGAAGTTTAGGGAAATATGTCTAGCAACAGTTATGTGTCTGTCCATCAATGCCCAGAGCTTGCAGGGATTTCTCTACTGGAGTCTATACCATATATGTCAGAGCTACACATCCTCTGCAGAGGGATGAGACCACACCCTCTGTCCAGAGGGCTTTCAGGTGGGTGGGCATTTCCCAGCATGCCATATTCAGGTGGTGGCCTTGTGTTCTCAAGAAAGCTCACATCGGGGCTGGGAAGGTGGCTCCGTGGTAGAGCGCTTGCCTTGCATGCACGAGACCCTGGGTTCGATTCCTCAGCACCACATAAGCAGAAAAAATCCGGAATTGGCACTGTGGCTCAAGTGGTAGGGTGCTGGCCTTGAGCTGAAGAGCTGAGGGAGAGTGCCCAGGCCCAGAGTTCAGCCCCCACCGATCGACAAAAAGAAAGAAAGAAAGCTCACACCCCAGTTCCTTCCTCTTCCTCCCCTGACCCTCATCCAAGGAGGGCCCTCTCCACCTCTGCCTTTGGGATCTCTTGTCCCTCTCCTCCCCCTCCTCTCTTCCCCTTGGCCCAATCCTCCAGCCTTCATCTCAGCTTCAGGAGCAGAAAACTTCACTGATTAACTTGGACTCCAGTTTTTCATATTCTCTTGGGCATCACTTGGTCTTTGTTTCTGCTTCAATGTTGGGCAGGGCAAGGAAAATGAGGCCCCAGGGTCCAAAACTAAAAAGCTCAGACTCTTCAGTTCACTAGGAAACATATTTGGTAATGTGTGGCTCAAAAGTATAAAAGGAGCCGGGCACTGGTGGCTTGCACCTGTAATTCTAGCCATTCAGGAGGCCGAAATCTGGAGCATCATGGATCTGAGGTCAGCCTGGGCAAAGAATGCAAGACTAAATCTCCAAAATAACCAGCAAAAAGCTGGGCTGCAGGTATAGTTCAAGGGATAGAGTGCCAGATGAGTGAGTTCAAGGTACTGAATTCAAGCCATAGTGCTGAAAGGCACAGGGAGAGCGAGTCCTTTCTCTGCCATCTCTTCTGTTCCCTCTCCACCAAGCTCATCCTGATTCATGGCTTCCTAAGTCTTCTTCTAATTTCTTTGTTCACATAAAGCAAACTTAAGTAGACTACCATTTCTCTCTCTCTCTCTCTCTCTCTCTCTCTCTCTACCTCCCTCCCTCTCTCCCTCTCTCTCTCTCTCCCCCTCCCTCCTCCCTCCCTTCACCTCCCCTCTCTCTCCTAGGACTTGAATTCTGGCCCTCCAACCTGCTAGCCAGGTGCTCTACCACTTGAGCCACATTCCCACTTCTCCCTCACCCCTCCAATCCCACCACCTTTTTGAACAAATACACAACTGTTCTAAACAATTTTGTACTTTGCTTCTTTTATCTCCTTTCTTTGAATTTTCTAAATATCAAATGTGTCCTGTTGCTTAACTTTTTATGGCTGCGTGCTATTCCATTGCTTAGGTGAACCACCCCTGTTTTGCCCAGCCCATTATTGCTGGCACATCCTACTGTGACAACAAACGATCTTTTATAGATGTCATTGCACACAGACCCAGTGTACGTGACAATTTCCAGAGAGAGAGAGAGAGAGAACTCTATATTCAGCCCCCTTAAGACAAATCCTCTTTTAAAAAGAGGACCAAAAACATGTGGTCGGATTTGGGGACACACTCTAAGACTTTACCTCAAGCAATTCTTTGCTTTGTCAGCCTGGAACCTAGCGTGGAGATGCCCAGGGGGCTCTGGAGGGGGATGGGGAATGGTTTTTCAGGAGCGAGTGCAGCAGGGATGCTTAAATACTGGCCTGGTCATGCTTCTCTCTGAGTTCTTGGATTTATGTCCATTCGCCCATTTGTGTATCTTGCCTCTCAGAGGTCTACCCTCCTCCTTTGCTAACAGCTTTGGAGAAGTGTTTAAGGGCCGGACCTCAGTTTCCTTGCCTGTAAAATGGGCCATATCCCCTAGTCTTTTTAACACCCATCCTTTCCTGCAACCTAGAGTTCTCCGCTGTATCTTCTACAAGCATTTATGGAGTGCCCTACCCCCTCCAGGTACAAAGCTGGATAAAGCCACGTGCTCCCTGCCCTCTGGGGACAGGAAGGTGGCTGCAGCATGTGGCACTATTCAGGGGACTTGGCAGCAACAAGCCATCAACATTCCCACTCCACCCCTGCCCCCGCCTGCTGGAAGCCTCCGCACCTCTTCTTTGTTGAATGAATGAAAAGCCTTTTTTTTCTTTTTGCTGGTGGCCTGTCCTGGGGGAGCAGGGGGGAGTATACTGTGTGTGGACCCAGCACTGGGGCGAGGACAGCCCTGGGCCCCCCCATGACCCCTAGCCTGCTCCTCTCTCTCTAGCCTTCTCCCTAACCTCGTGGACAACCTCGTCAACCGAGTCCTGGCCAACGTCCTCCCTGACTTGGTAAGAACAAGCAGGCAGGGCACTTGGATCTCAGACCAGGGGGCCATGTTCCCCGGAGAGCACTGGTGTTCTAGAAGTCTGGCAATTCGTGGGGGTTTGGGAGGACCCTGGGGAGCACGAGGGGACAGAGCTCTGGATAAGGAGGAGGTGCATGAACTTCAGGGAGCTCTGGCCAATCCTACGAGGTAGGTGGCAACACCTCTGGAATGAATCTATTTCCCATCTGAGAGCCTGGGCCCCCAGACACGCCCTGGACAGGCCAGCCTGGTCCGGCTGCCACTCACCAGAGCTCCACACCCTCTCCCCACAGCTCTGCCCCATCGTGGACGTGGTGCTGGGACTTGTCAATGACCAGCTGGGTCTCGTGGACTGTAAGTGCCCCCACAACGTGGCATGTCACCAGTGTCTGCCCAGACACAGGCCTTTCCTCTTGTCCCCCATCTTCCCACCACACCCCAGGGGAGGTGCCCTGGGCTGCAGGGGGGCAGAGACTCTCTGATCCCTTTTTTCTTTTTTTTATTGTGAAAATACCGTACAGAGGGGTTACAATTACATGAGCAAGGTAATGAGTACATTTCTTATCAAGCATTGTTGCCTCCTCCTTTGTTTCTCCTTCCCATCCCTTCCCATCTTCCCCCCTCCCCCGTCCCCCCTCATCCCCCCTCTCCTGCCAAAGTTGTAAAGTTCGCTTTTTCGACATAATGATTTGTACTTCCCATTGTTGCAATGGGTCCACCTGTATCCCTATTTAAACGGTTTGTTTTTTCCCCTTCCCCTCCACAAATTATACCAACATCAAATACAGTGAAAGCAGGGGTTATACTGTGGGGGAGGGACATACAAAGCAACAAAGAAATCATCTTATAAATATATTAGAAACAATTGCATGAAAGCAAAAACATTTGAATACTTATCTTGGGGTTCATTTCACCTAACATCAAATTATCTGACCTTTACTGCTTGTCTCAGACACATACTAGTTATTGCAAATAAGGGAAACCATGGGACCTATGTTTCTTTGGGCCTGGCTTACTTTACTTAATATAATTTTTTCCAAGTCTTTCCATTTCCTAACAAATGGAGCAATGTCATTCTTTCTGATGGAGGCATAGAATTCCATTGTGTATATATACCACATTTTCTTGATCCATTCATCTACTGAGGGGCATCTGGATTGGTTCCATATCTTAGCTATGGTAAATAATGCTGCAATAAACATAGTTGTGCTGGTAGTTTTAGTATGGTCATATTTGTGATCATTTGAGTAAATGCCCAAAAGTGGGATTGCTGAGTCATAGGGGAGCTCTAAGTGGAGTCTTATGAAGAACCTCCAAACTGCTTTCCAAAGTGGTTGAACAAGTTTACACTCCCACCAACAATGCAGTAGGGTTCACTTCTGGCCACATCCCCTCCAGCATCTGTTGTTATTAGAGTTCTTGATTATAGCCATTCTAGCTGGGTGAGGTGGTATCTCAATGTTGTTTTGATTTGCATTTTTTTTTATGGCTAGAGAGGTTGAACATTTCTTCATGTGTCTATGGGCCATCCTTTTCTCTTCAGAGAAGTTTCTCTTTAGCCCACTTATTTATTGGGCTGTTGTTTCTTTGAGGATTTGTTGTTGGGAGATTTAATTTTTTGACTTCCAGGTATATTTTAGATATGAGACCCTTGTCCGTTGTATGGCTAGTGAAGATCTTCTCCCAACCTGTGGGCTTTCTATTGATCTTGCTAGCTATGTCCTTTGCCATGCAGAAGCTCTGCAATTTCATGTAATCCCATTTGTCCAACCTTTCTTTGATTTGTTGTGTTTCTGGGTCTCTATTAAGAAAATTTCGGCCTGTGCCAAGGAGACCTAGGGTTTCTCCTATTCCATCCTGTAATGTTTTCAGAGCGTCTGTTTTGACTCCGAGGTCTTTCACCCATTTGGAGTTGATTCTGGTGCAGGGTGATATATAAAGATCTAGCTTTAAGCCGGGCGCTGGTGGCTCACGCCTGTAATCCTAGCTACTCAGGAGGCTGAGATCTGAGGATCGAGGTTCAAAGCCAGCCCGGGCAAGAGAGACTGTGAGACTCCTATCTCCAATAAACCATCAGAAAACCGGAAGTGGCGCTGTAGCTCAAGTGGTAGAGCGCTCGCCTTGAGCTGAAGAGCTGAGGGACAGCGCCCAGGCCCAGAGTTCAAGCCCCACGACTGACAAAAAAAAAAAAAAAAAAGGATCTAGCTTTAGTTTTCTGCAAGTGATTAACCAATTTTGCCAGCACCATTTACTGAAGAGGCTGTCTTTCTTCCATTCTATTTTTTTAGCTCCCTTATCAAAGATTAGATCGCTTTAGGTCTGTAGGTTCATTTCTGGGTTTTCAATTGATCCTGAGGTCTGCTCTTGTGCCAGTACCAAGCTGTTTTGATTACTATGGCTTTGTAGTAGAGTTTGAAATTTGATATTGATATTCCTCTAGCACTGTTCTTTCTGTTAAGGATCGTTTTTGCTATATGGGGTCTTTTATTGTTCCATATGAAGTTTTGGATTGCCTCTTCTATTTCCTTGAAAAATGAAGTTGGAATATTGATAGGTATCGCATTGAATTTGTAGATAGCCTTGGGAAGTATTGCCATTTTCACAATGTTGATCCTTCCAAGGAGCATGGGAGGTTTTGTCACTTTCTACGTTCTGTTTTGATTTCCTTTTTCAGGTTTTTTAAAGTTTTATCATAGAGGTCCTTCACTTCTTTGGTTAAGTTAATTCCTAGGTATTTTATTTTTTGTGGGGCTATTACGAATGGAGTTGCTTTCCTGATTTCAGCCACGCTTTTCTCATTGTTGGCATACAGAAAAGCCATTGATTTTTGAGGGTTAATTTTATACCCTGCTACTTTGCAAAAGTTTTGAATCAGCTTGAGTAATTTGGGAGTAGAGTTGTGGGATTCTTTAAATACAAAGTCATGTCATCTGCAAAGAGGGAGAGTTTTACTTCATCTTTCCCTATTTGGATCCCTTTTATGTTTGCATCTTGTCTTATTGCAATAGTTAGGCATTCTAATACTAGATTGAAGAGAAGTGGAGAGAGTGGACATCCTTGTCTCATTCCTGATTTAAGAGGAAATGGCTTTAGTTTTTCACCATTAAGTATAATGCTGGCTGTAGGTTTGTCATATACAGCCTTTATTGTATTGAGGAATGTTCCCTGGATTCCTAGTTTTTCCAGAACCTTCATCATAAAGGGGTGTTGGATCTTGTCAAATGCCTTTTCTGCATCTATTGAGATAACCATTTGGTTCTTATCCTTGCCCTTGTTGATGTGATGAATTATATTAATTGCTTTGCGTATATTGAACCAGCTGTGCATCCCTGAAATGAATCCTGTTTGATCGTGGTATATGATTTTTTGGATGAATTGTTGAAGTTGATTGGCCAAAATTTTCTTGAGAAGTTTTGCATCAATGTTCATCAAAGAAATGGGTCTATAGTTCTCTTTCTTTGATGAGTCCCTGCCTGGTTTGGGGATGAGGGTTATGATGGCTTCATAGAATGAGTTCGGTAGTGAACTTTCTCTTTCAATTTCATTGAAGAGTTGGAGGAGTATTGGTGTGAGCTCTGCTTTGAAGGCCTTGTAGAATTCCACTGTAAATCCATCTGGTTCTGGGCTTTTCTTAGATGGGAGGTCTCTTATTGCTGTTTCTATTTCAATGCTTGATATGGGCCTGTTAAGATGGTTTAACTCATCTTGGTTTAGTTTCAGCTTGTCGATATTTGCTAGGAAAAGGTCCATTTCTGCCAAGTTCTCAAACTTATTAGCATAAAGGTTTGAGAAGTATTCCCTTATAATGTTCTGAATCTTGGTTGTTTCTGTGGTGATGTTTCCATTCTCATCTCTGAGTTTATTTATTTGGGTGTGTTCTTTTTCTGATAATAGTCTGTCAATTTTGTTAATTTTTCTAAGAACCAACTGTTTTGTTGATTCTTTCTATGGTTTTTTTAATTCTAATTCGTTTAATTCTCATTTAATTTTAATTATTTCTTTCCATCTACTGGATTGTGGTTTATCTTGCTGCTCTTTTACAAGGAGGTTCAGATGTCTCATTAAATTGTTGGTTTTAGATCTCTCCAATTTGTTGATGTAGGAACTCAGAGCTATAAACTTGCTTCTGAGTACTGCCTTTGCTGTGTCCCAGAGGAGCTGGTAATTTGTGTGCTCATTTTTGTTGAATATCATGAACATTTGAATTTTGTTTCTAATCTCTTCCATGACCCATTGGTGATTCAATAGTGTGTTGTTCAGCCTCCATGTGTTTCAGGACTTTCTTTGGTGGCTTTTGGTATTGAGTTCTAATTTTATTCCTTTGTGGTCTGAGAGAATGCAAGACATAACTTCAATGTTTCTGAATTTGGACAAGTTTGCTTTGTGACCTAAAATGTGGTCTATTTTGGAAAATGTTCCATGTGCTGCTGAGAAAAACGTGTATTCTGATGCTGCTGGGTGAAATATTCAGTAGATGTCTGTTAAATCTAGTTGATCTATGCAGTTGTTTAGATCTGTGGTTTCACTGTTGAGTTTTTGCTGAGTTGCTCTCTATCTAGTGGGGACAGTGGTGTGTTAAAGTCCCCAACAATTCATGTCTTTGGGTCTATGTGAGATTTGAGGGAAAGTAGTATTTCTGGGATAAATTTGGGTCCTCTGTTGTTTGGCAAATAGATATTTAGAATTGTAATATCCTCCTGAAGGAGAAATCCCTTAATTAGTATGTAGTGACCTTCTTTATCTCTTCTCACTAATTTTAATTTGAAGTCTATTTTATCTGATATTAGGATTGTAACTCCTGCCTGTTTATAGGGGCCATTTGCTTGGTAGATTTTGTTCCAGCTTTTCACTTTCTAAATGTGTTTGTTTTTTGAGCAAGGTGTGACTTCTGAAGGCAGCAGATAGAAGGATCTTGCTTTTTAATCCAACTAGACAGTCTATGTCACTTAATTGGAGAGTGAAGTCCGTTAATGTTGCGAGATAGGACTGAGAGGTATTTGGGAGTTCCTGCCATTTTATCCACCTTCTTGGGGACTGCGGCAACTGGGTTCTTCCTATGGTTCTTAGATTCTCAGTTTGGGTGAGGTTTCTTGGCCTTTATTGTGGTCTTGTTGGTTTTCTATGTGTAGGACATCTTTAATTATCCTTTGTAGGGCTGGTTTGGTGGAGATATAGTGTTTCAGTTTTTCTGTGCTATGGAAGGTTTTTATATGACCTTTGGTTATGAAGGAGAGTTTAGCTGGGTACAGTATCTTGGTTGTTTGTTGTTTGTCTTTAGGGCATGGCATACATCATTCCAGGCTCTTCTTGGTTTAATTGTGTCTGCTGAGAAATCTGAGGTGATTCTAATTGGTTTCCCTTTATAGGTGATTGATCTTTTCTCCTTGACAGCTTTAAGGATCTTTTCCTTGGTCTGAATTGATCCTATGTAGATTATAATGTGACACTGGGATGTCCTGTTCTGGTCTGGTCTATTTGGCGTTCCAAAAGCTTCTTGTATCTAAATAGGCCTATCTTTTTGCATGTTTGGGAAGTTCTCTGCTAGGATCCTGTTAAACAAATTTCTTAGACCATTAACTTCTGTCTCTAGGTGCTCCTCTACACCCATTATCCTCAGATTAGGCCTTCTGATGTTGTCTTCCAGATGTTGAATAGATCTATCATATTTTTGGATTTGTCTTGGATAGTTGTATGTGCTTTCTCTATAATATCTAGGCTGTCTTCAATCCCTGAGATTCGATCTTCTGCATGGTCTAACCTACTGTCAAGACTTTCTACTTTGTTTTTTATTTCTTTTCCTTCTAATTGGTTGGCTCTGATGGCTTCAAATGTTTTATTGGAGCTTTGTTTTAGATCTTGTATGAACTTCTTTATTTCCTTAATTTGGTGTTCAGTGTGTATTCTCAAATCACTTAATTGATTGGATGGTTTCCTTGGACTCCCATTCCTTCTGTTGGGCTCCATTCAGCATTCCCTTTGTGGTCTCCCTGACTTCTTTCAGCTATCTGTTTATGGATTCCATTAATGCCTCTATTGATCTTTGTCTATTCTCATCCTGCTCTGGAAATTCCTGTATTACTCTTTGATTAGCTTCCTCATGTTCATGTTATTCCTGTAGTTCTCTTTGACTGTTCTCAGCCTGCTCACACAATTCCTTTATTTCTCTTTGAGTGTTCTCACCCTGCTCATGCAATTCCTGTATCAATCTTTGAGTAGCTTCCTCATGCTCATGATACTCCTGTATTGATCTTTGGTTTGCTCCTCTCTCTCCCTATCATGCTCACACTGAGTCCTTTGCAGGTTTTCAATCTTTTCATTCACCATGTTTACCAGTAGTGTTTGTAGAGCTTTTGGGGAACTCTCCTCTGGATTATTCATCATCTGTTCTGTCACCTGATTATTATGAGTGGGAGTTGAGATACCTGGACTTGCCATTTTTCTTGTGTTTTTCCAGCTTGTTCTGCCCATTTGATATGAAAGTAATACTAGTTTTGTGGTAGAACACTATTTTAAGGCAAGCATCAACTAAAGTCCTGTAGTTGCACAGTCAAAAGTCTGCTGATACAATCTAGTTCAACAGATACACTCTATTCAACATCAAACAATTATGTATTAATGGGCTACAAATAGCAAAGAGGAATTTGGAAAACCAGAAATTATTAGGTTTAGGGAGAAATGTGGGGAAAAATAGGATTAGAGGGATGTGGAAAGGTAAAAGGAGAGTGAAATTAACCAAGTCTTAATCTCAAAGAGGGAAATGGATTGGACAGAATGGTAGGAGAGAGAGAAGAGGAAAAAAAGAGACAAGAAAAAATGGAAGAACAAACATTTAAATTTAAAAAGTGAAACACTTAAAATTATGCAAGTTTAAAGAAGTAATATTGAGAGAAGAACAGGGGTAGGATGAGAGGAGAGGAAGGATAGAAAGGAAACATGAAAAACTAAAAAATAAAAATACTTAAAATATTATATAGGTATAAACAGACAACACTGCTATTAAGGAATTTAAGCCTAAGAGTTTTTGAATTGAGAAATAAATTTCTGAATTAAGTGTGTACACAATGGAGGATAAGGTCTGGCAATCGATGATGGGTATATCTGAGGATGAGCAGAACAGCAATTAAGTCATGCAAAAAAAGAATGAAAGAGAAGAAAAAGTAAAAAGAATGAGAAAGAAAGAAGGAAAGAAAGAAAGAGGACCAAAAGGTCAGTAGAGATTTTTTAAAAAAGCACCCACACACATATATACCTAAAATAAAAATTATAAGAGGAAGAAAAAAAAGATTAATAGAAAACAATTTAATTTAAAAAAAATTTTTAAAAGGTACAGAAAAAAAGTTCTTTGATTTTTTTTTTTTTTGGAGGGGGTGGATGGTAAGATCCTATATCTCCCTTGTGTCCGTAACCAATCTCTTGGTGGAGTCTCTGGTCTGCTTGTGGTGTTTGGTTTTCCTGTGGCTTGATTGGTTTCTTAAGTCAGTTTGTTTGAGTAGGCAGAAAAATGCTCTGCTTTACCCAGGATTTTGTGATCCTCTTCCCAGGCTAGTTCAGTGGGATGGAAATCTGCTTTGAGTATCACAAAAGAGGGAGATGGCTGTTTCCTCTAATTTGGAGATGAGGCTAGGTTCTGGGTAGAGTTGAGGCCTTTCAGCAAACAGAAACTTTTCCCTGAGGGGCTAGCTTCTGAGACACTCACAGAGCCCAGCCTGGAGCCATTCTCAGGGTTTATGTTTACTGAATTTCAATTGATTGTCAAGGCTGCTGTAAGGAGGGGCAGCCTCTGGCTCTGTTTACCCAGTGAAGAAAGCCACCCCTCCAGGGGCAGAGCTTTCTCTGCCTGGGTGGGGTGACTTTCCCCTGGGTGTAGCTGAGCCTGGCAGGTCAGGTCAGGTTCCGGTGACCTGCTAAAAGACTCTTTGGGGACTGGGAAGGTGGCTCAGTGGTAGAGCGCTTACCTTGCATGCATGAGGCCCTGGGTTCGATTCCTCAGCACCGCATAAGCAGAAAAAAAAAAGCCAGAAATGGCTCAAGTGGTAGAGCACTAGCCTTGAGCTGAAGAGCTGAGGGACAGTGCCCAGGCCCAGAGTTCAAGCCCATGACCGGACTCAAAAAAAGGAAAGACTTTTGTTTTCTTCCAACGCCTGAATTGGAACTAGCTGCTCAGCCAGGCCTTTGTCAGTATCAAAGATGGAGATCTCCGGTAGTGGGGGGAGGGATGGTTGGCCTTCCCTCCTCTGCTCCCTGAGAAGGAGTGAGGATGTCAGAGTTCTACACTCACGGGAGTGTTGGCTCCTGGGTCATCTCTGGTCTGTGATCTGCAGGATGAAGATATCTGCTCCTTGTCAGTTCTTGCTGGTGTTAAGTAGAATCCGCTCTGCGTCTGGCACCTTTGTCCCAGACTTTCTGTGTTGTAGGTATGGCAGTTATGGCCGCCGCAGCCACAGCCACAGCTGCTGGCAAGTTCTCAGATTTGTCTCCTTGTCTGGATTTTCCCTCTCTGGCCAAACTCTCTGTACTGTGATGTCACCTTGGTGTAATTCTCTGGCCTAGGACTGTTCACTGGAACACTAAAACTTCTTTCTATGTGAGAGCTTGTTTAGCCTCCAGCTTCTCCTCCGCCGTCTTCCAGGAACTCCTGTAACTTCCCTGGTCCCTTTGTCTCCAAAATCAACTCACAGAAGGAGGGAAGAGTAATAGCAACACAGAAGGAGTTCTCAGAGCCAGGCTGCAAAGCCACGTCCGATCCCGGGCTTCTGTGTGATCATTCCTGGAAGCAAGGCTGCCCTGTACGGTTGTGCAACTTGGGCACTGCGGAATTCCCAGTCCCACCTTGGAGTAATGAGGACACCCCAAGTTGTGCTGTGCTTACTTAGTCTCTGCAGCTGCTCAGGGCAGCTCGCATGGACAGTGAGGCCAATGATTAGATGTCTTTCCCAGACCGCTAAACTCTCCTTTCCTCACCGAGGGAGGAAATGCCAGATCTAGCTAAGTACCACATCATGGAGCCCAGAGTGTCTTCCAGGTACACTGCCCTTCATAGTTTACAAATCTCATCAACATCCAGGATCTCACCACCACCACTCCGCACACACACCAACCACAGAGTCCAAGAGGTTACATGAAACCCATTTTACAGAGGAAACTGAGGTCCAGAGGCATTCAGTGATCTGCCTGAGGTCACACAGGAAGCAGGAGGCAGAGCTGGAATTGGACCTCAGAACATTCCTTTATTCTTTGAGCCTGGAGCTGGAGCCTTGCTTGCCTATTTCTCCCTCCCGCCCCCCACCTGCATCCCCACCCCGAGGAGGAGGGAGGGTGTCTGGTGGGGGCAGGGTGCCCGGTGACCCTCCCCTCTGCCTGCAGCTCTGGTGCCTCTGGGCATCTTGGGAAGTATACAGTACACCTTTTCCAGCCTGCCACTGGTGACCGGGGAGTTCCTGGAGCTGGACCTCAACGTGAGTGTCTGCTGGGCTTGGCTGGGAAGTGTCTCCATCCTAGATGGAGGGACGGGACTTGGGGGGTGGGGGACAGGCAGCACTTACCTAATCTGCTCACTGGATAATGGGGTGAATTCCGCTGGCCTCCCCAGCAATCACGCGAGAGAGAAAGGTGGCTTCCTGAGGAAATGGAGACACTGAGGTTTCACCACTTACCCAGGGCCATATAGATAGTGAATGTGGAGCTGGGTGCTGAAGCCAGGCAATCCGGCTTTCTGCGGCTACATCTGCCCACCCCCCAGGCATGGGTCTGGGGGAGGAACAGCTGACCACCAGCCCCTGTGGTCTTCACCAAGCCCTGACAGACAGCCTTTGCTGCTTTCCATGCTTAAATGTCCACCATGGCCAAGTTCAAGTTCCCAATACCACATGGCTGAACATGAACAGGTAGAGAGGTGTGGAATGGGGGTGTTGGCTTCGAGCCTTGATCTTCAGATCTCAGCCTCCAGAGTAGCTGGAATTACAGTCGTAAGCCACCAGGACCTTGCTGTCCAATTAACTACCAAAAAGCCGGAAGTGGAACTATGGCTCAAGCAGTAAAGCTCTACCTTTGAGTCAACAAAGCTCAGGGACAGCACCCAGGCCCTGAGATCAAGCTCCAGTATCAGCACAGAAGGAAAGATCTCCATGTATGTGTGAACTTGTAACCCTAAGTGATTGTAGGGCAGGGACCACCAGAGGTCCCCTCAGCCCCAGCCAGAGAAGAGTTGGGGCCACAGCAACTGAGACCCCTGGGTCTTCTATACCAAGACCCCTGAGGTTGAGCCGGGCAGGAGGTCCAGAGGCCTGTGTGTGGCCCTCAGCTCTCCCCGTTCCTTCTTGCCCCCCTCCCCCACCCTCTCCACGGCTGCAGACTCTGGTAGGGGAGGCGGGAGGCGAACTCATTGACTACCCGCTGGGCCGGCCAGCTGTGTCCCACCGGACAATGATGCCAGAGCTGCCCCCGATGGGCGACAACACCAACTCCCAGCTGGCCATCTCTGCCAACTTCCTGGGCTCTGTGCTGACCATGCTGCAGAAACAGGGTGCCCTGGACATCGACATCAAGGATGGCATGGTGAGTCGGGGCCCCAGCAGGGCCAAGTGGGAAGGAGGTCCTGCAGCCGGCCAGCCCCTGTCATCTTCCTGGGCCATGGTCCCCGGGGGAACTGTGGACAGACAGCCACCGCTGCCTCGGCTCCAGTTCCTGGTGGGTACCTGAGACCTCACGCTTCCCAGAGCCGGTGCTTGGGGGGCTGGCATGGCTCACAGGTGGTACCACGGTCCCAGGGAGGAAACCGCTCTCTGTACATCTATCTAATTCCGTCTATTTCCGTGTTGGTGTATGTGTCTGTGAGTACTGAGGCGTAAACATAAAGGTCTTATGCTTCTTTTTCACCTAAGGCTGATGTTCTACCACCTGAGCCACGCCTCCACTCCAGGCGTAAGAATCTCTCAGATTTGCTTCCCTGGATGGCTTTGTACTTGGGTCCTCAGATCTCAGCTTACAAGTAGCTAGGATTAGTGGCCTGCGCCACTGGTGCCCAACCGCCCTTTTGTTTCATTTTTCAGTTAGGATTTCAGGCAGACTTTATCCCAGGTTGGCCTTGAACTGTGATCCTCCTACTTTAGCTTCCTGAGTAGCTAGAACCACAGTCATGTGCCAGCATGCTCAGCCCTACAATTTCAGAGTTTTTTTTTTGTTCTGTTTTGTTTTTTCTTTTTTGTCAGTCATGGGGATCTGGATGCTGTCCTTTAGCTCTTCAACTCAGCCCTCCACCACTTGAGCCACAGCATCATTTCCGGCTTTTTTCTGCTCATGTGGCGCTGAGGAATCGAACCCAGGGCCTCATGCATGCAAGGCAAGCGCTCTACCACTGAGCCACCTTCCCAGCTCCGATTTCAGTTTTTTTGAGACGTGGTATTTTGCTCCACTGATTTCACTTTCTCCTAAGAATGAAGTGTTCTTCAAAGTAAAATAGGACACACATTTCGCCAGTCTGATTCCACTGAGCCGACACTCTCTACTGAGCCCCGGCACACAGGGTTCCCCCTTGCAATTTAAAGTGTCCCTTTTGGTTATGAGGAAACAGAACCCACGGCTGGAGCCATCCCCAGAGATGTCGGGGTGGCAGGTGACAGCCTTGCTTTCCCCGACGACACTGGCCCACGGCTGCCCCTTCTGCCAGTGTGCTGTCTTCCCATCTGTTAGCATCTAAGCCCTTAAAAAAATGAGTGGATTCAAGCAGGGTTCAAATCCCACTTCTAGGCGGGTCACACCTGTAATCCTAGCTACTCAGGAGGCGGAGGCCTGAGGATCAAGGTGATGCAAATGGACTTGACTATGCTCATCTTCCTTTAGAAAAGAATGACTGTTTTAGAAAAGAAAGATTTGGGAGCTGGGAAGGTGGCTCAGTGGTAGAGCACTTGCCTTGCATGCATGAGGCCCTGGGTTTGATTCCTCAGCACCACATAAGCAAAAAGAGAAAGGCCGGAAATGGCACTATGGCCCAAGTGGTAGAGCACTAGCCTTGAGCTGAAGAGCTGAGGGACAGCGCCCAGGCCCAGAGTTCAGGCCCCACGACCAGACCCCCCTCCCCCAAAAAAAAAGAAAGAAAAGAAAGATTTGAGCACCTATGGCTGGCCCTGTCCACTTAGCCAGGAAACGGCCACGTGGCGCTGACAGTGGCTGCTGTTGGGAAACGGGGCTTCCCGAGGGCTGTTCCAGGAGGGGAGAGACTGTCTTAGCTGTGGGCTGTCTTAGCAAGCGTCAGCAAGTCCTGTCTGTCCCTGTCACCGGGATCTCACCTGACGCTGTGTCCTTGCCCCACAGTTTGAAGAGCTTCCTCCACTCACCACGTCCACGCTGGGGGCCCTCATTCCCAAGGTACGTAAGTAAACCTGAGGAGGTGGGGGGCTTGTGGTCAGCCATTTTCTCTTCATCTAACGGCCCCAGAAACCCCATGGGGTACGGTGACAAAGGCGAGGAGGCAGCCCCCACCCCATGAGGGTACACACAGTGGGGAGGGCCGAGGCACATATAACCTTGACTTCTGGCAGTGGGCCCACCTGCTCAGGTCTAATCCTGACCTGAATACTCCTCTGCTGTGGGACTTTTGAAAAATGTCTTAACATCTCTGAACCCTAGTCTCCTCATTTGTCAAAAAAAAACAAAAAACAAAAAACACTAACACCCTTCTACAGGTAGGTTTCCTCCCTGGGGAGAGGGACATGGCAGGTAAAGATGCCGCCCACAGGCCAGGCACACACAGGCGCAGGGGAGATCAGAGGTCTTTGGAGATGACAGGCGTGGCTCAGCATATCCCAGCCATATTGCCACAGTGGAATGAGTCCCATGCCTGAGCCTCAGTTCCCATCTGGAAAATGGGTACAAAGTGTTCACCCTGCAGGGCCGCTGTGGACCTGGAATCTGTAACCCAGGCCCAGAGCAGATGTCTGGCAAACGTTTATCACTGTTGTTGATGGTTACATTCACACACACACACACACACACACAGCACATATGCTCTTGTCCACGTAGTGGCAATATACAGTGAAGCCAAGGCCTTCACTGCAGGTTGGCTCCCTGCCCATTACCCTGCAACCGGCGGCGAAGCGCTGTGTGTGTAGGAGGTGCCACCTGGCAGGGTGAAGGACGCTGCAGTCCGCTCCCTCGCTTTCCTCACACCCTGTCTAGTTCAAGGAGCAGAAAAGGAGCCTCAGTGGGATGCGAGGTTTCCCTCCTCCCCTCCCCCCATGTCTGAGACCAAACTGGACTAGTGGTCACTATCGCCCCCATGTGGTTGAAACAAAAATGGCAGAAACGCCGGTCTCTGCAATCAGAAAGTAGCTGGGGGGGGGGGGGGGGGGGGGGGGAGGGTGGACCTCTTCCTCATTGGGTCATTTCCTATGCACAGGGCATTTTACAGCTTAGGATCTTCTAGAATCCTCTCTGGTTCTCACCTTCCTTTCATGGGGCCAGGAGGGACCAGAACGCCATTGAGAGATGAGGCCAGTCATGGGGCTGTCAGGCTGAACTGGAGAAAGGTGTTCTTCAGGCTCGGGCTGAGTGGAGGCTTGACTGACATGAGGTTGCTGTGGGACTTCTCTGGTCCCATGTGGGGACAGGGCAAGGTGTCCGGGTCAGGGAGGGGGGAACGTCTCTTCAAAGGCAGGAAAAGTGCTTGGTCCAGTTTGGGGAGTTGGGACACTTAGACCACTCCTGAGAAACATCTCAAAGATCCCCTATGAAAAGCTGATGCATCTAATCGTGTTTGTTGAAAGCCAATCTTTCAACTAAGGATGAATCTGGAGAATGATCAGATGGCTGTATTGACTAAATTGTCCAAGAGCTGGCCCAGGATTTCAGCTTGCATGTGTGCGAGAAAAAGAGTCTTCTTCTCAGGGGCCAGCCCACCCAAGCAGAAACACAGTTACAAAGCTTCTGTATAAAGAGCTTCTTTGGTTCCCTTTAAAACTAATTTCGTGGTTTTGTGCACCTGTGCTCATTTGATATATTTAAAAAGAGTATGTCTTAAAATTAATGCTTTTTGTAAGCCCGTTGTTCAGTACGTAGGGCACTCTGGTCATGTGGGAGACACTGACCCCTGAGCAAATCGCGTTGGGAGATCCCATGTACAGGAAGGGCTCAGGCTCCCCACCGTGGCTCCGGAGGGACCTGGTGAATGTGGTGACAGGGCGGCCTGGGCCATCTCTTCGCTTTTCACTGTGTGGTGTGCAAGGTGTGGACTTCCTTTTCCCATGTGTGGCTCAGCAAGCACAGCCCTCACTCCACATGACAGCACGAAGCAATGCTTTGGGATCTGAAGGTTCCCAGTGGCAGAGCCCCGGGCGCTGTGGTTGGAGGTTAGCTGCCTACTGCCCCTCCCAGGAACTGCCAACTGCGCAGAGCCCCGCCCACCGGCTGGTGCTGTCCACAGGTGTTCCAGCAATACCCCGAGTCCTGCCCGCTCACCATCAGGATCCAGGTACCCAAGCCACCGTCGGTGACACTGCAGAAGGACAAGGCACTAGTGCAGGTGTTTGCCACTTCTGAGGTCATAGTCTCCCAACCCAACGATGTGGAGACCACCATCTGCCTCCTCGATGTGGTAAGTGGATGCAGGTGTGCACGCGGTGGCCAGGCCAGACCCCCAGACCCCTCCACAGATTCCCTGTCTCCCAGCCTGCTTTTGTTTTCTTCTCTACTATGTGGGGTGGCAGCAGGGCAGTCATGAGATGGGGTATAAAGGCCCCCCCCCCCGCCCCGTTAGCTGTTTTCAGTTCTAGGCTGTGTCTTCGGTGCTGTCAGAGCGGATCGTGGTCGTGTGTTCATTTGTTGGGAGGTGTTTAGTGGGCACTTCCTGTGTGAGAAGCTGAGGAACAAGGAATACCAGTGCATGGTGCTTGCTCTTCTCCCTGGTACCTAGCAGGGGACCTGCATGCCAGTTCCAACAGAAGAACACTATTTCTTTATGTTCTTCATGAACACATAGGGACTGCAGGTAGCTATGGGGTCGTAACTTTCCATTACACTCTAAGGGCAGAGCCCTGCCTTCTTGGGCCCAAGGTTGGGCCCCATTCAGCTGCAAAGAAGCCTCTAGTCTCCTTGTTTTCTCTGCTCCTTCTAAAGTCACCCCTTTCTTGCCTCAGGATCTTTGTACATGCTTCCAGCCCCACCCCCCCACCCCCAACTGCCTGGGTTACATTCTCATCCACTTTTTCATCTGACAAATGCAACACTCAGCCTTCAGTCCTCCATTCAAACACCAAATCTCAAAGACCATTTCCCACAGCATCTTGAGTCCCTGCCACCGACACCGGGGGCCCTTGGTCTTTTCCATGGTGATAATTACTGTTGTCATCACTAACAATGGCACCTGAATTTGTTGGGAGTATACTTTTATTTTCACAAAGCCAACTTTTTATTTTATTTCATCCGATTTCTTAGGTGAGGCTCGAGGGAACAAAAAAGGGATTTTTTTTTTCCCTTACAACAAAGCCTCTGCTTAAAGAGAAGGATGCATCTGGGCCTTTTAGACCCTCCCTTAGTGTGTGTGTGGGGGGGGAGGCAGTTATGATTGGCAGTAGTGTTGCCCAATCCCAACTGCAGAGGCTCATCTCAAGCAAAGTTCATAGGTTGCGAGCCACCCTCCCCTCTCTGAGGGACTTGGTCTGTGTTCCCGGGGGCCAGTGGCATTTGTGTCTGAGAAATGTTCACTCATCCTTACCGTTATCTACTTGCAAGTTAATGACAGCCACGTCTTTCTCCTCTGGAGGGGAACCTATCTGCTGAAGGGGTCTCACATTCATCAGAGAAACAGGGAACGAACAGAACCCTGCCCTGTTCAGGGTTACTGGTATGATGGCGTGATGTCTTGCTCCCTTCCTTTCCCCCCAGAATACAGACCTTTTGGCTTCATTTTCTGTGGAAGGGGACAAGCTCAAGATCGATGCCAAGCTGGACAAGTGAGTGAGCTTCCTGCCCTGGGCTCCTGCTCCTCAGAAAGGCTCCCATGGCCCTGCTCCTGTGGTCGGTGCTGGCTCCCAGAGAGTCACCGAGGACAGACTGGGCCCAGGGCTCCTGTGGCCATCGTAGGGGGTAAACAAGAGGCTGCAAAGGTGAACAAGGCAGGGACTCACCATGCCGGGAAACTATGAACCAATGGGGACACCCAAGTTCATTGAGAAGCGGGCACTGAGACACACAGCTGCTCCGTGCCCTTTACCCCTGCATCGGGTCCTCACCAAGGGGCCCGAGAACCAGGGATAGGTGCATTTCCTTCCTTGAGGTCACACAGCAAACAGAACGGCTGGCAGGCATGTGTGGCCTGCCGCAGGCACTGGCTTTATTGCTCAGCACTAGGAAGTCAGGCCCTTGATGTGAACCACTGATGCTGGCCAATGACTTCCCTTCTAAGCTTCAGTTTTCCTGCCCAAAAATGGGGGCAAAAGCCCAACTTCATAAGATCCATTAAAAACAAGCCAAGTATAGTGACACACACCTGAAATCCGAGCACTTGGGAGGCTGAGGCAGGGGGATTGGGAGTTTGAGGCCTGCCTGGTAGTAAGACCCTGTCTCAACAAACAGACCAAGAACTGTTAACTACTGGATGCCTTCTTTGTGGAAGACACTAAGCTAAGAGGCAGCTTCACTTAATTCTTGACATCAGCTACAAAAATAGCTCCATCTTTAGTCCTACTTCAAGATTAATGGGATCCCACAGGAAACTTTCAGCATGTGCTTAGATCATTGTAAAAAAAATTTTTCCTTTTGAATTCAGGGCCTTGTGCTTTCTGGGCAGTTAGACAATCCTCCAACCCTTTTTACTTTAGCTATTTTTTGAGAATAGGGTCTTCTGTTATCCCTGGGCTGGCTTGGACTGTGATCCTATTTACAGTCCCTGCTTCATTGAAATGGCAAGGGTATGCCACTGCAGCTAGCTTTTTATTGGTTGAGATGGAGTCTCCATAAGTTTGTTTGTTTATTTATTTGCTTAGGCTCACCTTGAACCATGATCTTTCTGATCCATGCCTTCTAAGTAGATGAGATTTCCAGTTGTGAGCCACTGTGCCCAACTAAGTTTTTCTTTTAACAACGAATATTTTGAAGCCCCAAAACAGGGAATGCTGATCAGATGGTGCCTGTCAAGCCAGCCAGCTTCTATGCAGAAGTGGTCAGCTGAGGCGTGGATGAGGAAAAGGGGCCACTGAGGGAAAGAGGGGGGCTCCAGCAGGGAGAGAGTGTGGCCAAACTTTGCAGAGAGGGAAAGGAGTTGGGAGGTGTAGAGGGAGAGGGATGGACAGGGGGTAGGTGTGGAGGTCAGGAAGGAAGTGGAGGGTCTCCCATGAGTAGGCTCCTGGGGTCTCGCTGGATGCTGACCCCCTCCTTTGGAACCACCATCAGTGATTTCTACCCATAGATTAGTCTGGTCTGGTCTCCCAGGTAGAGGTAGGGTGAGGTGAGACCTCCCACCCAGGCCTCCCTCCTCAGATTAGTGCAGCAGGACAGAGAATGCAGTCCCAGGTTGTGAGTCCTGAGTCCCCACCTGCCTTCAACTCTGTGGCTGGGCCACTTATCTCAAAGCCTCAGGGTGTCTGATCCTGAGGTGCTGGGAAGACTCAGTGAGGCAGTATTGATTGCTGTCCATGCAGGGCGCCAATTGCTCATGGTTCCAAGGACTTTGTGAACGCTTCATTTAGTCCCAGAAGCCACCCACCCTGCAGATGAGGACACCGAGGCCTGCAGAGAAAAGCAGCTTAGCTAGGGTCAAAGCTAGGTGGCAAAGCTACAGTTGAAGGCGTATGCAGGGTGTGTAAAAAACTCTTGGCACGGCGTGTGCATGGCGTGCCTCTGAACCACAGTCAGTGCTCAGCTGGGGAAAACCAGCCTCGTTTTTATGAACTCCCAGGACAAGAGCCTCCTGAGGGTGTGTGTCCGTGGAGGGTTTCAGATGGCTGGTTCAAACGCAAGCGCCCTCTGACTCCCAGGTAGTTGTTGCTTCTAATGGACTGCCAATCTTTACCCACAGGGCAGAACTCAACCTCAAAACCTCAAATGTGGGCAACTTCGATGTAAGTACCTGCTCAGGGCCAGCCCCTTGGGCATGGTGCCCAGTGTCCTGTGGGGTTAGCTGGGCCCAGCAAGGTTGCAAATTCCAAGCAGTGGGCATGACTGTTGCCAGGTGTGGTTTTATGAGGGCAGATGGAGAAACTGAGGCTGCATGGCCCCAAGCCAAGGCCGGTTCTCTTTCTTCCTCTGCAGGTGTCCATCATGGAGAGACTAGTTGGCAAGATTTTTGACCTGGCCTTTATGCCTGCGATGAATGGTGAGAGTGGGTACCTGCACCTCTCTGGGGACCTGTGGCTGGGGCTTCTGTAACTACTGGTTTGTTGGGAATGGGGGGGGGGGCGGTTGGCGCGTACATGACTGTATGATGTCGGTAGCAATCTGAAAACTTCAGCCAATGTTATCAATTTTACTGGGGCTGGAACTCGAGCCTCATGCTCGCCCAACTTTCTTGATCATTGCTCTGCTCTACCACTTGAGCCATGCCTCCAGCCTGGATTTTTGCTGGTAAATTAGGGAATGGAGACTTGTGGACTTTCTGCCCAGGCTAACATGGAACTCTAATCCCCCAGGTCTTAGCTTCCTGAGTAGCTAGGATTATAGACATGACCACCAGAGCCTGGCTAATGTTTATTGATTTAAGTCACTACACTCACACATGTGCTCTGTGTTTAAAAGGAATGAATTCATTAAGCCAGATTGACTGGCTTATTCCTCTAACCCTAGCTACCCAGGAGTCTGAGATCTAAGGACTGTGGTTTGAAGACAACCTGGTAGATAAGCCAGGGGGATTTTCATCTCCATTTAACCAGTAAAAAAGCTGGAAGTAAAGCTATGGATCAAGTGGTTCAAGTAGTAGAGCACCAGCCTTGACTGAAAAAGCTAAGGGAGAGTGTTCTAGCCCTGAGTTCAGTCCCAGTACCAGCACTAGAAAGTTTTGTTTTAGTTAAGTTTTTTTTTTAAGGCCGGGTGCTAGTAGCACATACCTGTAATCCTAGCTACTCAGGAGGCTGAAATCTGAGGACTGTGGCTCAAAGCTAGCCCAGGCAGGAAAGTCTCTGAGACTTTAACCTCCACCAAACAGGAAGTGGAGCTGAGGCTCAAAGTGGTAGAGGGCTAGCCACTATACTAGCATTCAAACCTTTATCGTTTGTTTCGTCGTCTGGGGACTTGAACTTAGCCTGAGTGCTGTGCCAGAGCTTTTGTGCTCAAGGCTGGTGCTCTGTCACTGGAGCCACAGCTCTGCTTCCTGCTTTTTGTGGTTCATTGTTCTCAGTCAGAGGTCAGCTGGCTTACTTCCTGAATGGGACTGACTAGGCCTTTGTTCTCCCAATGCTTTCTGGCAGCTACTTGTGGACTGTGGGTTATCAGGAGGGTGAAGCCCCTCTGAGTCCCAGGATCTCAGCCCCACCTCCCTCCCTACCCCTGCTTCAGGGAGGAGAGGGCAAGGAAGCTTGGTATGGTCCCACTGACATCATTGTTTATGCCAATCAAACCCCTTTGGCAACCTTGATGTCAAACCAGCTCTTATTGTGGGACCCATTGCCAGGGAAGCAGGGACTCCATGGGAAAAAGAGCTGGTGGCAAGGCCTGTGCCCATCTCTGAGAGGCTAGGCTGGCCTGGAAGGCAAGCCCTGGAAAGCCTGACCAGGCCTGGACACTCATTGTTAGTGGACACTTGAGGCAAGTGATAACCATCTCCCAGAAATGCAACTTCTCACTTGCAACTGTGAGAGTGTGGACGAGAGCCATGATTCCCAAGGTGGGGTACCTAAAACAGTAATTGCACCAAATGCCCTGAGAAAGGGGTTCCATGGCCAAACAAGATTGAGAAATGCTCATTAGATTCACAAGGTCCTTGGCTCTTGGCAAAGTCTTGCTTGGGTCAAGAAGTCTGTTTCGGTGGGTGCCGGTAGCTCACACCTGTAATCCTAGCTACTCAGGAGACTGAGATCTGAGGATCGCAGTTCAAAGCCAGCCTGGGCAGGAAAGTCCATGAGACTCATCTCCAATAAATCACCAGAAAACCAGAAGTGGCGCTGTGGCTCAAGTGGTAGAGCACAAGCCTTGAGCTGAAGAGCTGAGGGACAGCGCCCAGGCCCAGAGTTCAAGCCCCATGCCTGACAAAAACAAAACAAAAATGAAGTCTGTTTATATCCTCAGTCTTCACCCCCTCATCCATTTTCCTTCCCCCTTCCTCTTCTCCTCCCGAATTTCTAGAACTTGAGCCAGCCAGTGGCTCAAGAGCAGACAGCCAACCCCGGGGCTCTCATGCCTCAGGCCACGTGTGCAGCAACTTCCCTTCACTCAGCACATGTCCTCACTCTTCTCTGTGCTGGGCCGAGGGCTCCAGGAAGCCAGGGATTCAGGGAACAGAGAGAGGCTAGGGGCAACAGCCCAGTCACAGAGGTTAGTGCTTTGTTGTCTCTTTCCCAGGAGAAGGTCAGGGCTGGGAGGGGACACAGCTAAGCTGCCCAGGGTCAGAAGCCCCACAGAGCACAGGACAAGGCACAGGGCCTTGGTGAAGGCTTGGAATTCATCAGAGCGGCCACGGTGATGACTGTTAATCAGGGTGCTCCCGGCAGGAGATCCTGCTGTGACAAAGGCTCAGAGGCTGAGGAGAAATCGCGACATCTCTTGGCCAAACTGACCATACCTGACATTTTTTTTTCTTTTCAGCTGTGCTGGGTTCTGGGGTCCCTCTCCCCAAAATCCTCAACATTGACTTCAGCAATGCTGATATCGACGTATTGGAGGTAAGGGAAGGTCTAGAGCTGGCTCTGAATCCACTCTCTCCCCTTTGCCCTCAACTTTGGCTACTATAAAAGGTCAGACCTGCCTGGTCCTGGTGGCTCATGCCTGTCATCCTAGCTACTCAGAAGGCTGAGATCTGAGGATCATGGTTCAAATCCAACCCAGGGGGAAAGTCTTTGAGACTCTTCTCTCCAATTAACCACCAGTAAACGAAGTGGTACTGTGGCTCAAAGTGGTAGAGCACTAGCCTTGATTGTAAAAACTCACAGTGCCCAGGCCCTGAGTTCAAGCCCCATGACTGACAAAAAAAAAAAAAAAAATGAGCAGGGGGGGAAGTTAAAAAATGTTAGGCAGGGGGCTGGGAAGGTAGCTCAGTGGTAGAGCGCCTGCCTTGCATGCATGAGGCCCTGGGTTCGACTCCTCAGCACCACATAAGCAAAAAGAAAAAAGCTGGAAAGTGGTGCTGTGGCTCAAGTGGTAGAGTGCTAGCCTTGAGCTGAAGAGCTGACTGACAGCGCCCAGGCCCAGAGTTCAGGCCCCACGATGGGACCCCCCCCCAAAAAAAAAAAAGTTAGGCAGCTTGCCCAGGGCCACCGGGCTGGCAACGAGCAGAGGCAGGATTTGGACACGGCAATGTGCTCCAAGCCCTCATTCTATACCCCTGCGTTCTCTTGACCACCTGCCACCTGACATCTAGACCAAAGCCATGTTTAAAGATAAAAGCCGGTGTTGGTGGTTCATGCCTGTAATTCTAGCTACTCAGGAGGCTGAAATCTGAGGATAGCAGTTCAAAGCCACCCTGGCAGAAAGGTCCGTGAGACTCATCTCCAATAAATAACCAGAAAACTGGAAGTGGCGCTGTGGCTCAAGTGGTAGAGGGCTCGCCTTGAGCTGAAAAGCTGAGGGACAGTGCCCAGGCCCAGAGTTTGAGCCTCACAACCAACAAAAAAAAAAAGGAAAGAAAAAGAAAATTCTAGAAAGACTGGTGCGTGCAGAAGATACTGTGGCTCAAAGTGGTAGAGTGCTAGCCTTATAAAAAGAGCCAGTCATAGCACTTAGCCATGGGGCTGCATCAAGGATAACGTTTCTCTAGATACAAAGTGCTTGCACAGGTCCTGGAACATGGTAGGCATTCTGGAATCCTCCACCATTACCAGTGTCACCATGATCAAACACACTGCCAGGAACATCTTGGTGCCCCAAACTGCCTCTGAGTCCAGAGTTAACTTCCTTGGAACACTCCAGAAATGAAATGGAGGGAACTTGTGCAAATTAAACTCAGTGCCCAATGACGAGGCTGTCTCGGTGGCTTGGGGCTCGGCTTCTTGCTCAGGCACTACACCTGGACCCCTGCCCGGGAACCTTCCTGTCCCCCACCCCCACCTCATCACAGGAGCAGCCAAAGGAGGTGGGCAGTGAGGGCCGGGGCCTGAGCCCCTGCAGGACCTTCATCTCCTCACGTGACACTGGGGGACAAGGGAGACATGAAATGGCGCACATTTCATTGCCTGCTGGCGACACTCCTTTAAACAACAGGATTGGGAAATCAGAACCAGCCTGGCATACAACAAAGGCAGGGGTGTGTCTGGCCCAGGCTGTAGCCACAGCCCCCTGCTCACCTGGTTCTCTGTTCTTACCCTTCCAGGACCTTCTGGTGCTGAGCACTTGAGTGACAGAAACAGTCGCTGTCAAAAGAAGCCAGAATAGGCCCAGGAGAGGATCGGCTGGCCACACACACACACACAGTCCTTGGCCTTGAATCCCTGTAGCGCCCACGCCAAGTCCCTCTCCTGCCATCTCCCCTTTTCCCCACCTGCTCCCACCCCCAGAAAGGACCCAGCCACTGTGAGGCTGGCAAGCCTTGTCACGCTTGGCGCTGGGACTGAGCAGCAGGGCCTATGCTGATCCCGGGCTGAGCTGCTTAGGCTTTCAATAAAACCTCCCACTTTGCCCTGCAGTTGGTGAGTCTACGTGAAGCGCCTTCCCTGTGGTCTCGGGGTTTTCTTCCTTCCTGGGCTGCTCCCAATAGGGAGCTACATCTGGCTGGAGGGTGGAACATACAAGATTAAAACATGTCCTGTGCATCCAGCGACCCCAAAGATAGACGGGAGGGGACTTCCGTTCAGCTCTCAGTGCCTTCATTGTGGTAGTTGATCCCTCTTGCCTCAGTTTCCCTCTCTACCTCTCTAGGACTCAGAAACACCAAGTTCAAAGTCATCAGACATCACACTGCCGGGGCTCCTCATAGCCTAACTCCTGGGTGCCATTATGATGAGGGTCTGCCCCTCTCCGTGGTCTTCAGTTATTCTCTCCTCGCCCAATCCTTGTGTTTGCCCAGGTCTAGAAGGGTAGATGGGTCTACCCCAGAGGACAGGTGAAAGAGGCATAAGACAAATTCCCTAGACAAAACCCCTTTTGCTTCTATCCTATTCTCCTGAGAGCTAATGTCTGCTGAGGGCTTACTACCTGCTAAGCCCTGTGTGGAGACTATGAGGCTCCATCTCATTTAACCTTGGAGCACTATGGGTTAGGCATCAGGATTCCCTGTTTCACATATAGCGAAACTAAGACACTAGGAATTGCAGAAAGGGGCTCTGGTCACAGAGCTGAGGGTTGGACCTTGTGGTTTTGCCCCCAGCATGTGTACTAACCACTCAGCACCCAGCTGCTCTGGTCACTTATAGCTGGGGAAGGTGGGGGGGGGGAGCCTCCCTGGGTTGAATTTGGCCCACACTTACATAGTTCCCAGAGCAGAGCAAAGCACTGAGAACCCCACCTGAGCCTCCATCCAGAAGCTTCTGCCAAGGAGACAGTCAAATGAACTTAGCTAATGCTTCATGAGTCAGAGCAAGTTGTAAGAACCCGCCTGAGCTGCCAGGCAGGGGAGGAGAACCAGAAACATCCGTGGCCCTGTGGGATCTCCCCAAGGTATTCTCCTGGGCAAGGAGAAGTTGGGGACTGGCTGATGACCTGGACCTGGCTGCCATGTAGATTCTGCAGACATACAAGGCTCTCCATCCCTGGGCGTCTAAGCTGGTGATGCACAGAAGGAGCAGTGCCCCAGAGAAGGTTCAGGATACTCCCAGATCATCTTCTATATGGTGAGCCTGGTTCTAGAAAAAAACCAACTGTTTACACTCAAGAAGAACAAGGAGCCGGGAGCTGGTGACTTACACCTGTAATCCTAGCTACTCAGGACGCTGAGATCTGAGGATGGAGGTTCAAAGCCAGCCCAGGCAGGAAAATCTGTGAGACTCTTATCTCCAATAAACCACTAGAAAACCAGAAGTGGCGCTGTGTCTCAAGCGGTAGAGCACTTGCCTTCAGCTGAAGAGCGCAGGGACAGTGCTCAGGCCCAGAGTTCAAGCCTCACAACCAACAAAAAAAAAAGGAGAAGGAGGAGAAGGAGAAGGAGAAGGAGAAGGAGGAGAGGAGGAGGGGGGGAGGGGAACGGGGAGGAGGAAGAAGAGGAGGATGATCCTGGCCGTGGAGCTGTCTATTCAGAGCACCCCCTATCCCTCAAGGCTTCTGGAAAGCTCATCTGCCAGATGGGAAACGACACAGTGCCTTCATGTTCACAGTGGTCACACAGTGTTTCACAAGTGTCCCATGCACACAGGACAGCCTGTACTCACTGAAGTCAACTGGGCCCCCAGGTCCATTAAGGGATAAGAATTTTGACATGAGGAAAAGTGATTAAAATTCCATCTGTATTCCTTGTTTGGTTGACTCAGTGAGGCCCCTTGCCCATCTGTGAAGTGGACAGTAACTGCTTGCTAGGGTGAGTGTGAAGATGTTAAATAACATCTTGTTTTCCTCAGGGGCTTAGCACTAAGGCTGATACAGTAGGAGTTCAGTATATGCTTGCTGTGTTAGTAATAGACCAGGCTGGCTCCTAAGGCCTTTTAGACTCCTTACCTTGGAGCAGGGGTAAACTGAGGACAAGAGGAAACATTGGTTCTTCTCTTTGCCAATCCAGGGGTCCAGAGGTCAGCCCAGGAGCAGAGACATGGGTGCACCCAGACCACTCAGGCTCTGACAGCCAGTGCACCACAGGGCAGTTTGAGGAGTATTAGATCCCAGCTTCTGGCTTTGAAGGATGCAGAAATACTGAAGTCTCGGCACAGAAGACTTTTTTTCCCCACTCCTAGTGTTAAAAAAAAAAAATTGTGTCAGTCCTGAGACTTGAACTCAGAGCCTGGATACTGTCCTTGAGATTTTCTGATCAAGGCTAGCACTCTACACTTACGCCAAGCTCCACTTCCCAGTGTGTGCGTGTGTGTGTGTGTGTGTGTGTGTGTGTGTGTGTGTGCTACATTGGAGATAAGGGTCTCACAGACTTTCCTACCTGAACT
Organism: Dipodomys spectabilis; assembly: GCF_019054845.1. Lineage (NCBI taxonomy): Eukaryota > Metazoa > Chordata > Mammalia > Rodentia > Heteromyidae > Dipodomys > Dipodomys spectabilis. The sequence goes on from NW_024870852.1 coordinate 10,900,444, forward strand.
GGCTTTAAATTGGGATCCTCAGATCTTAGTCACTTGAGTAGCTAAGATTACAGATGTGAGCCACAAGTGCCAAGCTTCTCCTAGTGATTTTTTAAAAGACCTTTTTAAAAAAAAAACTTTTATTTCATTTAAATATTAGGAAGCTAAATTATAGGAGTGTCTGATTGAGTATTTGATTATGAGTTATATCATCCATTCATGCTTTCATTCACTGTATGCCTACCAATGTTTTACACACTAGGGGCTCTACCCTTGAGCTGTTGCTCACACTTGTAATCCCAGCTACTTAGAAGGTGTAACAGGAGGATCAAGGTTTGAAGCTGACTACTGGGCAAAAACTTGAGTTTCCATTCCAAAATAACCTGAAGTAGGTTATTTAGCCCTCCAGAATGGCTAGGGTCATGGCTTAATAGGTAAAGATTCTGAGTAGCAAACAGGAAGCTAAGTTCAAACCCAAGTAGTTTTTTAAAAAAAAGGAAGGAAGGAAGGAAGGAAGGAAGGAAGGAAGGAAGGAAGGAAGGAAGGAAGGAAGGAAGGAAGGAAGGAAGGAAGGAAGGAAGGAAGGAAGGAAGGAAGGAAGGAAGAAGAGAGAAAAGAAAAGAAGAGGGCTAGGTGGTAGAAACCATTGTGAGGCTTGACCCAAGTTCACAAAGCAGATCTTAAGTAACGGGATCTCAGTACACAAGTAAACACAGAGGCTGCTTTGAAATTGCATTAAAGGCTGTGAAGGAAAGAAATTGGAAGGAAGGGGCCAGGAGGAGCCATCACTGAGGGTCAGGGAAAGCGCTCTGGGAAGAGGTCGCCCCGTCCAGGCTCCTTGGTCTCCCTGGCAACACCCAAATACCAACCCCCGGGAGTGGGAGGAGCTAAGCGGGCGGGACTTCCTGCCCAGCCTGCTGGGGAAGGGCCGGAGAGGAGGAAGTCCCGCCTCGAGGGCGGAGTTTGGGCAGGGCCGTCGCGCTCCCCGTCGCCTCCAGGATTAGAACCCGGTGCTGGCAGTCCTTCCGAGCCTCGGTCTCTGTCGCTGCCCCGCCCCGGCCCGGCCCAGGGTGAAGCGCCTGCACATCCTCTCCGCGCTTAGTTTCCTGGGCCGTTAAACCCCTTCTTGAGCTGCTCCCTGGGCCTTAGGTGTGAGAGGGAAGAACGCGGGTTCTCATCGTACCCCTCCACGGACTCCCCGGAACTGTCTCCTCCCTGCCCCCGTCTAAACACTCAGGGCCGGGCCCTGGAGCCGCCGTGTCGGGCGGCCTGCAAGCACCAGGCCGAGGGAACAGCTCGTGCAAAGGTGCGGGGTGGAGAGGACCTCAGGGGCCGTGAGAACCCGCCGCCGACCTTCCCCTCACCGCTGCTCCCGGGGGAGAGCCCTGCAGGACGGCTCGGCCGGAGACCGCAACGGCTGCCCCGGACCCGGGCTGCGGCACGGAGCGGGCAAGAGCGGGAGCCGCCCGGGCGCCTGCGCTGGCCCGTCGGGCGGGCGGGGTGGGGCGAGGGCGCGTGCAGTTCCCAGAGTGGCCACTGGGTGGCGCCATGACCCTGCCAATCACTTCTCAGGCTTAGACTCTGGGAGCATTTGTATAAGGATAGGGAAGCTTTTATATATACATGTATATAATATAATTTATATATTTATATATAATTTATATATTATATAAATTATATTATATATTTATATAATATATAATACATATTTATATATATTATATATATATATATATATATTGCCGGTCTTGGAGCTCTACCATTTGAGCTACAGCTATACTTCTGGCTTTTTTGTGGTTAATTACAGTCTCATGGACTTTTCTGCCCCTTTTCTGGCTTTGAACTGCGATCCTCAGAATTCAACTTCCTGAATAGCTAGGATTACAGGCGTGAGACACTGGCATCAGTCGCTGAGCTGGGCACTTGGCTTTTAAAATCTACTTCTTAAGTCCGCTTTAATTTTCATGGTGCCCACTCTCAAGGTCAGTAGTGTCACCATCTCTAAGATGAAGAGGCTGGGAGTCACAATTTTTGAGTGCCAATCCCATTCTTGGGGGTGGAGTAGGATATTTAACTTCTCTGTGTCTCGGTCTTCCCAGTAAAAAGGGGATTCATGACTCAAGAAGCCAGCCATGGGTTATTTCCTTCTGTCCTCCACAGCAGGTGACTGTTCATTCTCTGTTTTATTACAGTTGAGCGAGCCATAGCTCAGAGAAGTGTAAGAGCCTCATCAGAGCTAAACCACAGCTCAGGTCTTCTGGCAGAAGGCAGGACCTGAAAAAAGTGCTGGCCTTGCTCTGTCCTTATGGAACCCCTCATGCTGCTCTGGCCTGTTTCCCCATTAGTACTTCATGGGTGGATGGATGGATGGATGGATGGATGGATGGATGGATGGATGGATGGATGGATGTCACCCCTCTGGGGGGAAGGGTTTGGTGTTTTAGCCAACAGGCTACACCCTAGGCATTCCTGGGGCTGGGCCTTGCAGTAAAAGGAGTCCCACCCCAACCTTACATCTGTCAAAGTCACACAGATATTTTCTCAGCTTCCTTTTATCAGGACTGTCTTCATGAACAACCCCAGAGCCCACGCAGACCTGAGGGAGAGACATGGAGCTGTGTGAAGACGAGAGAGAAGAAGTAGCTGGGTTCACCCCCAAAGTCTCCCAAGAGCCCAAGAATAGAGGCTCAGGTGGAGGAGGCGGCCTGGGGGCACCCAGGAATCCCAGGGGGAGGACCCAGGAAACACCTCTCCTAAAACAAGTATGTTCATGCTTTGAGCCAGCAAGTCAGGCCAGGTCACACTCCATGGGCATTCATGGCCTTTCACGCTATGAGCAGAGCACTAAGTGAAACAGACCCGTCCCCCCTGTTCTCCAGTGCTAAGAGGAAGAATGAAGGATTTGCCTTGATCATTGGCCCTTCACTCCACTCCTCTCTTCTCCCCTTCAACACAGAGCCTCCAACTGCCTGGGCTCTTGTTAAACTCAGATTGAGGCCCCCGGAACTGAGCAGGGAAGAAGCTGGTGTCTCCCACTCCTCGGTGTGCTTCTTGGAGATGTGTCCACCCTTCTGCCTGTCTGGTGTCCGCTGTCACTCCACCTGGCCAGCCTCAGCAGGTCCTCAGTGTCCGCATGTGGAGAAACAGTGGGTCCTGGTCTGGCTCATCTGTCCTGGCCAGAGAGATCATGGACACCATCCCTGCCAGCATTTGTCTTCTGTGTGCCCTGCCCCTACCCTGTATTATACAGTTTTCTCCTTAAGAACCCAAGTTCTCAGTTCGGTCTAATTCCGGGCGTAAGAAGGGCCTGCATCCCGACTGGGCCCCATGCCAGAGGCAGCAGCTGGAGTAGCGAGAGGATGTCTGGTCGTTCCTCTGAGGCTGTTAGCGTGCAGCACATCTTCTGCTCTGGGGTGTAGGGCACTGTGTGGGGCCCAGAAGAGAAGCTCCATAGTTGGGTGAATGAGGGGGTGTTAGCAGGAGGGGTCTGGGAGGGGCTCTTCTTGCTGGATTCTGGGTTGCAGCTCTGCATTCAGCTAGGCAGCCAGCCCATCGTCCTGCTGATCAACTTGCTCTTGTCATTTTTAATTCAATTTAGTGTTGTTTGGGACCCACCAGGCAGCCCCAGGCAGGCTTGCTGGTATCCGCAGCAAAGGGTAGAATCATGACTCCTGACCTTAAAAGAGCACCAGGATAGCATAGCTGAACACATAGCTCTTCAACCAACTACTTTTTCCCTTTAGTTACTTTTCAGATTAGGGTCTTACTAGTTTTTGCCTGGGGCTGGATGCAGACCTCAATCCTCCTATCCTCCTATTCATATCTCCCATGTGGCTTGGGTTATAGGCAAGGTACTACCAACACCCAGCTTGTGATTGAGATGGCATCTCTCTTAACTTCCCCCCTCCCACAAGCTGGCCTTGAACTCCCATTTTCCCTATCCATGCCTCTTAAGCAGCTGGGATTACAAGTGTGAGCCACTCCTCCCAGCCTCCAGTGACATTTTCTTAAGGAAATAAAATGTATAGTGGATATTTACATATACAATATGGCATTGTGGGTAAAAGTGTTACCATGGTGATAAGAATTAATATACTCAGTCATCTCACATGGATGAGGACACAGGAGGCTGGGATCTAGGAGCCAGGACCTCAGACACACATGCTGTATTCACAAATAATCTGATTCAGAGCACACAGGCACTCATTTCTTTGTTTTAAGCCTCACACCTCAATTAGCTGCAACATTTAGTGGGTAGGGCAGAGAAAAAATGGCATTTCTCTTCCTCCGACCTTATCCACATGCCCAAATAATTAGTGTGCTCTGGGAACTGAACTAGGATATCTTCATGAAAGACACTTATTCTTGGAGGGAAAGAAAAAGTAAAACTCTTGCAAAAAATGACTCCTCTGAAATGGTTATCATTCTGGACAGCACCTTAGTAATAACAATAAAACTATATATATATATATATATATATACACACACACATATATATATATATATACACACACACACATATATATATATATATATATATATATATATATATATATATATATATATGTTTTGTTCATCGTGGGGCTTGAACTCTGGGCCTGGGCACTGTCCCTCAGCTCTTCAGTTCAAGGCTAACACTCTTATCACTTGAGCCACACTGCTACTTCTGGTTTTCTGGTGGTTAATTGGAGACAAGAGTCTCAAGGACTTTCCTGCCCAGGTTGGCTTTGAACCTTGACCCTCAGATCTCAGCCTCCTGAGTAGCTAGGATTACAGGTGTGAGCCACCGGCACCCAGAAAAATAATATTTTTTTAAAAAAAGATTCCTCTGGGCACAAAAAAATGCTTGCAAAGGAAAATTCATAATCTCAAGAATGGATTTCATCTTGGGGACTGGGAAGGTGTAGTGGTAGAGCACTTGCCTTGCATGCATGAGGCCCTGGGTTTGATTCCTCAGTACCACATAAGCAGAAAAAGCCAGAAGTGGGGCTGTGGCTCAAGTGGTAGAGTGCTAACCTTGAGCTGAAGAGCTGAGGGACAGCGCCCAGGCCCAGAGTTCAGGCCCCACGACCGACAAAAAAAAAAAAAAAGAATGGATTTCATGTTGATGGGGACCTGTGGCAGAATCCATCCAGTGTTTGAGGGGACACCCAGAGAGCTGTGCCCCAGGGTCCTTAAGCAGGCCAGTCTTGAAGTCTCAGAGCCTGGCTGACAAAATGGTGTTGCAGCAAGAACAGTGAACATGGGAGAGAGCAAGGAAGGGGTGATATGGTCCCAAAAGAAACGCACTCTTTACCTGACTTATGTATCTGAAGCCCCTCTGTACGTTAGCTTTCTAACACCAATAAAAAGAATTCAAAAAGAATGATGAATGCACCAGCCATCAGAACAAAGGGGAGCACTTCTGAGATGAGTTGGAGCCACACCCCCTGTTCTCCTGATAAATCCCTATGATGGTGCCTGTCATCAGGTGTGCCCGCTCCCTGGGCTGGCTTGGCTCTGCTTTGCTCTACTGATGAACTTCCTGGATCTCTACCTGGATGTGGCCTCAAGTTCTTTCTGCAGGAATGTGAAGACCTTGAGGCAGCCTGTTCCCCTTTGCCATCTTGTAGTTCCCATAACAGCTTCTCATTGGTGTTTGTGATGAAGCAGCTAGAATGTACTTACTTCCCACAACGCCCCTGCCCCAGGACCCTGTCACCTCACACATCCCTTCTCTACCTGTCCTGCTCACCTGCTACTTCCCCACCTCTGTCCTCCATGCCCAGTGTCCTGCCCTGTCCTGCTCCCCCCTGGTACCCCCCAAGCTTTGTTCTCTGTGTGTTTGGGATTTTTTGTTTGTTTTTGCCAGTCCTAGGGCTTGAACTCAGGGCCTAGATACTGTCCCTGAGCTACTTTTGCTCAATGCTAACACTCTACCACTTGAGCCACAGCACCACTTCCAGCTTCTTCTGTATATGTGGTACTGAGGAAGGAAACCCGGGGCTTCATACATGCTAGACAAGCACTCTACCACTAAGCCACATTCCCAGCCTCATTTTCTTTTTTGTAGATTTCACACATATGTGAGATCACTCATTAGTTGTCTTTGCGTGTCTGGCTTTGTGTGAGGTAGCACAAGTTTTGCTTTTGCAGTGCCGCAGTTTCCTCATCTATAAAGTGAGAATGAAGGCACCTGGCCCTATTGTGGGGAGTGTGTGATGAGACTGTGCTTTTCTCAAAGCCACAAGCTGACCACCCTGGAGGTTGGGACAAGAACCAACTGGGCTGGGCCTCAGTGTGGGATCAAAGGAACAGATACCAGATAATTTGTTAAAGGAAAAACAAGGGGCCAGGAAGGTGGCTCAGTGGTAGAGTGCTTGCACTGCATGCATGAGGCCCTGGGTTTGATTCCTCAGAACCACATAAAGCAGAAAAAGCTGGAAATGGCACTGTGGCTCAAGTGGTAGAGTGCTAGCCTTGAGTAAAAAAAAAAAAAAGCAGCTCAGAGACAGTGCCCAGGCCCTGAGTTCAAGCCCCAAGACTGGCAAAAATAAACAAAACAAAACCCAACAAGGTTTCCTCCGGGAGGCACTGGGCCCACAGAAAAGTCCATCTGTACATCCCGTTTCCTTTGAAAATTTTGGAGAAAATGCTTGGTGAGCCATCTGAGGGACAGGAGGAAGGAAGCCCTGTCTACCAGTTAGCTTGTGGGAAGGGGCGCCCTAACTCCTGAAGGGAGCCACGTAACTCCATGGTGGCTCCAGCAGAGCCCAGGGCCTAGGGAAAGGTTTGAGGAACCAAAATAAATGAAATAGCATCACCTTCAAAATAAGAAAAGAAGCCATCAATGTGTAAGCTGCTCAAGGGGCAATCAAAGGTCTTCAGACTAACTGTGACGATTTCGTTACTGTTACAGATAGCTGTTCTAAAAAAAAAAAAGGAAAAAAGGCAATATTTGAATGCAGTTTATCGCCTTCTTTGTGTTATACACAAAGAATTCCTCCATAGACGTTTCCAGCTTGAGAAACCAGGGCCTGTGTGAATTCTTCACACCTGACTGATTTCAAAAAGAAAGCGATGATTACTCACAAAAGGAAGAAAGTTCATTGGGTGGGTGAGCTGGGGGCACCTGACTACGTCTGTCATCCTGAGGGAAGGGCTGGGAGCTGCCTCTGTCCTGGGGGAGAAGGGTACCTGGGTGGGTGGGGTGCAGAGCCCTAGAACTACCGTCAGCAGCCAGACCTGGTTCCAGCGACCTCCCCAACCTCCCCCAACAACACACACACACTAGCCTTCTCTGATCTCAGTCGCCTGATGACTTTGCACCCAAAGAGCTGACTGCTATCTGGAGAAAGACAGCAGCTCAAGGTCCCTTAGGGTTGCTGAAGGGCCAGGCCAGTAGGAGCAGGAAGCTGCATGGCGGAGGATTAGTGGTCACACCGGGATGTCTTAGCTGGGACAGCTAATCCTTAATGCCTCACTGGAGATTCTCAATGAGAAATTCATCCCACAACCCCTTGAGGGCCAAAGCCTTTGTCCCCAAGAGACAGGTACCTTTCTGTTGGGGGAGACTTCCTGGAAGGTAAGAGGTGGTGGCTGTCATGGCTTCTTTCCGGAACATCTCAGATCTGCTTGCCTGGGCCTCCCATGACCTGGGACAATAACCAGCTTCACCAGAGTCCTTTCTGTCTGTTACATAATCTCACTGCCACTGTAGCTCCGGGGGTTTTCTCCTCCCCAGGATCTTAGAGTCTGCTCTCACATGCTGCTTCACCTCACCCCCACCGCATACAGCAGGAAATCGAGGCTCCACCAGGCAAAGCCCTGGTGCAGGTCCCACTGCCCAGCAACACAGAGTGAGGGTTTGAACCCAGGCCTCTGCTGATGTCCCCGACTTGCCTGCCACTGAGACCCAGAGACAAGGTGTTCACCTCATTTTACAGATGGGGCAACTGAGGCCTGGGGCCAGCTGACAGGTCAGAGGTTACCACATGCTGCTCAGCCACCCTCCCCAAAGCTGTGTTCTTGGGGTGCAGAATACCCTTGTCAAAAGATTTCATCCACCCTACCCACCCCCAGCACTGAGCCCCACTGCCAGGGAAGGGGGTATCATGGGTTTTTGGAGCTTGATGGCAGGCAACTAAGAGTCAACTGAGGACTGGTTGAAGCCACGGCCACAGCCAGGCTCTGACAGGGGCCTGGCTGCCACCTTACTCTGTGCTCTAGTCCTAGGCTGTGTTCCCAGAAGCACAGAGCTGCCCTCCCTTGTCACACTCCCTGGTCACACTCACATGGAGGAGAGGCCCAAGGGTCCTGGCTAAGTTGCAGAGGGAGAGCAGAAGGGGCCCAGACCACTCTGCCCCAGCCCAAGGCCTTGGGGACTCCCACCTGAGTCTCTGTGCTGTTCTGGATGGACACAGGCCCCGAACACCCAGAATTAGAATCAGCTCAGACAACACGGCCAAAGGAAGCACGACATGCAAACCCGAGGCCACCACTGCTCTGCCAACTGGCCGCAGCCCACTGTGGGTGCCAGGCTCTTCTCCAGGGGCCAGACTGGTAAGTCATTCCTGCACCTCTTTTCCTCAACTGGAAAATGGCTCTCCAAATCTGTGTGCTGGAATCAATAGGAGGCCTGCACTAGCAGGCATGTGTATCTGAAGCACCATGCCCATCTCTAAGGCACCAAGCAGCTACCAGCCCTTTCCCCCTCACCCCCTCACCTCCCCCTGGGGTGGGGGTGGGAGTGGGGAGAAGAATATGACTCACTACTGCCCCCAAGAGGCTGCACCCTGGAACTGCTGTGCTCACATTTGGGGCACCAACACATATCCCAGCCTTTCCCTTCTTGTCTGTGAGGCCTAGAGTGAGCAGTCCTCTCCTCCTTCAGCCTCACTCTGAAAAGGGGGGAGCAAAACTACTGCTCCTATGAAGCTGATGGGGGATGCAATGGAGTGAGGTAGAAAACGGCCCTGGTTAATTTTTTAAAAAATGGCAGCTATCATCAGCTGAGGGCTCTTTGCGTATCTACCAAGTGCTGTGCCCTGGCCATGTAGGGGTGGCAAGGTGGTGTGGAGGATGAGCTGGCTCTGGAGGTCTGGGTGGGGATGAGCCCCTTGGACTCAAGGGGAAAGACACCTGTGAGTCCTGAGGTCCAATCAGCCCGTCCCTGGTTCATCACTAGCTAGAGCCCCTGAGCTAGATGACCAAGGGACCAGACTTAGGCGCCCGTATTTCAAGCCAGCCTCCTGAGTGGTTTCAACTAATCTTGATCTTGTCTTGATCTTCGTGGGACAGGATCACACCGCGTGGCAGCATGGGCACAGGCAGCTCTGCTGTGCACTTGAGAGGAGGAAGCCAACTCATGTTGATTTAGAGGAAGAAAAAAAAGCCAGGCATGGTGGTGTACACCTGTAGTCTTAATACTTGGGAGGCTTAGAAGTTCAAGGCCAGCCTGAGCTACAGAGCAAGACCTTGTCAACAACAACAACAACAACAACAACAAATAGCAGTAGCAACAATAAAGGAGGAGCAAGGGACACGTTTTATTTGAGCTGAAAACTCCAGGGGCATCTCTTCGGGTATTTCTGGATCCAGGCCTCAAATGATATACATTCTGTCATTTTCTGTGTTTTGACAGATAAATTATATAACAGACCCAGGCGTTCTGGGAAGTCTACAATCCCCCTGGCATGAACAGTCATTTTATTTCCCTCAGGGAAGAACCAACTAGATTCTGTGAAATGAACTCCTCAGTGCAGGCCAAGAAGTGTGTGTTTTCTTCATGTGAGTCCAGTCTTATTCGTGTATGTGTGTGTGTGTGTGTGTGTGTGTGTGTGTGTGTGTGTGTGTGTGTGTGTGTGTGTGTGTAGTGAAAGAGAGTTATACAAGTATATAAGTCCAGAATGTGCTTATTCAAGAATTCTTCACAGGACCAAGCATGGTAGCAGATACTTATAATACCAAGTACTCTGGAGGTAAAGATAGAAGGATTATAGTTTAAGGCCAGATCAAGCAAAAAAAAATCTCTGAAACCTTATCTCAAAAACAAACCATGTTGCTGGGTGCTGGTGGCTCATACCTGTAATCCTAGCTACTCAGGAGGCTGAGATCTAAGGATTGCAGTTCAAAACCAGCCCAGGCAGGAAAGTCTATGAGATTCTTAGATCCAATTAACCACCAGAAAACCCGAAGTGGCACTGTGGCTCAAGTGATAAGAGTGTTAGCCTTGAGCTGAAGAGCTCAGGGACAGCACCCAGGCCCAGAGTTCAAACCCTACAACTGACCAAAAAAACAAAGTATAACAAACCAAGCATGGTGGGCTCATGGGTGTCATCCCAGCGCAGAGGGAGGTGGAGGTAAGAGAATAGTTCTCTGCAACTGGCCTGAGCAAAATTTCAACACCCTATCAAAAATAAATGAAACAAAGACTGGGACTCTGGCTCAAGAGCGCTTGCCCAGCAAACGAGGGCCTGAGTTCAAGTCCCAGAATCACCAAAACCAAACAAAATAACAACAACAACAAAAATTCCCTACACTGTCTGTGGAGTAAACCCAGAGCCTCTCAAGAAGAAAGGGGTGTAGTTTCTCTCCACAAAGGTGAGCTTCACCTAGGAGAGGCCAGACTGGGAGCTCTCAAAGGGGTACAGCCAAGGCCTGTCTCCACGCAAGCTGGGGGCAGAAGGGCTAGTGACCTTGAGAGCCCGTCTCTGTAGAAATCAGGTCATAGATGCTGTTTACAACCAGCCCCAGGGGGACTAGAGCTCTTCATTCTCTGAAGTCAGCTGGGAGGGTGTGCCAGGGGGAAAAGCTTACTTTGTTCTGGGTGGGTGAGAAGGGAGTGGAGGAATGGCCATGCTGGGGTCTGGGAAAGGGGAGGAGAAGAGAGGAGTCTGGGTGCCCAGGAGGAGGAAAGAGGAAACAGGAGGTACAATAGGATCTCTGAACTCTCAGAAGCATGGCTCGCTGTCACGTGGAATACCCCCCTTCCCTCCCCCCAATCTTTGTAGCCTCCTGTCCAGTTTCTGAGATTGCTGCTGATCGGGCCTCACTGCCTCCTCAGGTAGAGGCTGGCTTTAATCAGACTTCCCGGAGGGAGAGGGTGTGTCTCTGTGGGACCCTAGGGCACAGGATCTGCCCCCCTCACCTCTAAGGAGAAACAAGTCCAGATGTGAGGAAGCTGAGGCTGGAGCAGTGGGAGGTGCCAGCTCAGATGGGCACCTGGGAAGGGCATGAGGTGACCCAGACCACTGGGAAGGAGAGTTCCACCCCAGAGGAAGTGGGATCGGCTTGTGTGAAGGCCAGAGGAGAAGAGGCCGGCGTCTTCCAGGAAAGGAGGCTAGCAGGGGCTCAAGGGTGGAGACTAGGTTAGGATTAATCGGGGAAAGGACAAGGTCCTGAAGGACATGGAGGTCTTTGAAGCTGGAGGGATGGGAGTTGGGGGCGGGGGTAAGTCTCAGAGGGATACCCTGGCTTGGAAGTAGGTTATCTCCTGATGCTGGCCACACAGCATCAAACAAGATGCCACCTTTCTGGACTTTTCTGTGGGCTACAAGTGAGACTAATGCAGAAACTTACCATGCTCATTCTCACATTCTACCCACAAGATGGAAAGGGAAGCTTTTGGGGTTCCTGGTCTTCCCATCATCACAGATATCACACTGAGGCCCTGGAGAGAGGGAGGATGGGATATAGGGACTTGTGAGCTACTGTTCTATTTCCATCTTGCCAGGTGACCTCAGCTGGCAGCTTTCCTCTTGGAGCCTTGGTTTCCACACCAAGGTTTCCAGGTCCTCTCATCAGAACCTTCTCCAGTTCAACCTGTCCTGCATGTTCCCCTTACTTTCACCCCTGACCTCCTCCTGGGCAGCTACGAGCTCTGTGCGACCCAGTCTTAGTCTTGGCAGAAGGCTCCCCCCAACATCCATCACTGTAACTCCCATGTCTGGGGTGACCTTTACATTGGGTGTCTCTTGGCCCAACCTAGGCTATTTTCTTTGGAGTCTCCTTGGATGGGACGGTCCGGAAGCAGGAATCGCCTCTCATCCCATCACCAGCATATAAGGGCCACCAGCATCGTCAGAAACCCAGAAGAAGGTGTGGGGGAACAAGCACCTGCGAGCACCGACTTCTACACCTGTGAGTGCTGGGCTCTCCCCTCATGGCTGCCCACATTGGTAGAGAGGGGTGTCTTCACAAGACTTCGAGGGCTGTTCGGATCAGAGTAGACCAATTTAGAGAAAGATAGATTCTGAGACGTATCAGATCAATGAGCAATGCAATGGTGTCATGTGGAATCCATTGATTAAACCTACACTTTGTTCAAGATAGTTTGCCTACTTGCTTATAGGCTTTTATTGGGATCTTGGGGTCCAAGAGGGATGTCTCAGTTCTTGTTCTAAGGAGAGAGCTTACAGTCTGGTAGCAAAGGCAATAGGTAATTGATATGCACTAGTCAGGGAATGAAGGCAGTCGGGTGGTAGGTTAAAGATGCTGGGGAAGGGCTCAGGTGGGCCATAGTGGAGAATTGGAAGGTGAGAGTGAGCAAGGAGAAAGCCACTTCAGGCCGAGAAGTCAGCATGGGTAAAGTTCCTATGTCATCCCAGGCTGACCACAGTGAATCCCAGCCCCTCCCTCGCTGGCTAGATGGCTCTAGGGCAGAGGCTCTGGACTTTCTGACCTGGGCTGTCCATCTGTCAACCAGATAGCCACATGTGCTTTACAGGAAGGTTAAGCTGGGAATGACAGGTTTTCACTGACCATTCTTTTTCCTCTTGTTTCTCCAATGACTATCCTGGTGTCAAGACTGAAGATGTTTCAGCTTTGGAAACTTGTTCTCTTGTGCGGCCTGCTCAATGGGGCCTCAGCGTCTGTTCTTGGAGATTTCAGTGGCACTCTGAGTAAAACTGTGGACAATCTGAAACCTATTATTGAAGGTGATAATCTGAAATCTGTTGTTCAAGGTGATAACAGTGTGCTTCAAGGTGAGTCAGTGAGAATGTGACCATCAAGTACCACTCAGACCTTAATACTGTGCCTGCAATACTAGAGGCTACCACCAGGAGATGCCCTTCACAGCTGATTTACTTAGATGGTTCTTCCGTTTTTCATTTTATTATAATAAATAAGGGTAAAATAAATATCCTCTTACATATTTTATCCTGATAAACTTTTGACAATATGGGCATAGGATAAGTTCCTAAAAGTGAGATTTCAAAAATTCAAAAAGCATGTACATTTTTCAATTAAATACTGGCAAATAATTCCTATATTAACATTTTCTCCAGCTGAGAGAGTTTCTTTTCTCCATCTTTCTTCCCCCTTCTCTCCTCCCTGGTCTGGACAGCTTTAAATCTTTTGCTAGTCTTGTAGATGAATTGAAAGTTACTTCTCTTTGCATGTCTTTAAATATGAGAACTTTCTTGTTTTTTGTTTTTTGGGTTTTTTTTTGGTCCGGTCGTGGGGCCCGAACTCTGGGCCTGGGCGCTGTCCCTCAGCTCTTCAGCTCAAGGCTAGCGCTCTACCACTTGAGCCACAGCGCCACTTCCGGCTTTTTTCTTTCTGCTTATGTGGTGCTAAGGAATCGAACCCAGGGCCTCGAGCATGCAAGGCAAGCGCTCTACCACTGAGCCACCTTCCCAGCCCCACTTTCTTGTTTTTTTAAAAAAATGTATTTATTGTGCCTTCACATACTTTAACGAAAACATTTTGTCTGTGTTCTTAGAATATTCTCCGGTTGGTGATTGACTCTATCCTGCTGATCTGTATTAATTTGTGAGAATTAAAGGAGTCCTATTTCTCTATAAACTTACCCACTTACCTTTAATTATTCTTCCATTTTATGTTTTGTAAAAGAACTTGGCTTTTTCTTCATTTTTCTGGAAATTCTTACAGGACACTGAAAATCAGTTCTGGTAGGAGGAGGCAACTTCTGCAAATGGCTGCCTTTCAAACCTTGTCAAGGATTAAGCAACCTTCAAAAAATAAAGACAGGACTTGTTCTGGAATTTCACAGCTGAAAACTGAAGCCTAGCCTCTTTCTTTTTTTTTTTTTTGGTGGGGGGGTCCAGTTGTGGGGCCTGAACACTGGGCCTGGGCGCTGTCCCTCAGCTCTTCAGCTCAAGGCTAACACTCTACCACTTGAGCCACAGTGCCACTTCCGGCTTTTTTTTACTTACGTGGTGCTGAGGAATCGAACCCAGGGCCTCGAGCATGCAAGGCAAGCGCTCTACCACTGAGCCACCTTCCCAGCCCAAGGGTAGCCTCTTTCTTTCTCTGCTCTCTCCTTCCCTCTCCAATGCTTTGTTTCACCTTGAATTAGTAATGCTTTGTTGTTTCTCACTTGAATTTTCTACACATCTTTAACTCTTTCACAGGCAATCGCCAACATCTGTGGTGACTTTTTTTTTTCTTCATTTTGTCCCTGGGTTTCCAGGGCCTCACAGGTTTGTTTTTTTTTCTCAAACTGATGTATCTCCTTTAAAGCCATAGACCTCAGTCACCATAGACAGACATACACACAATATCAATGGCTAATGGATCGATTGCTTTATTGGTAAATGATGTGTGTTAGTATGAGGGCAGCATGGGGAGGAAGAAAGGCTCCCTTGCTCTGGGACTAGACACAATGTTTAACCTTTGGACCTTTATTTCTTCATCTGTCAAATGAAAGTAATACCAACATCTGTCTCCTTGGGTTGTCATAGAAATGACTGTCTTCCCTGGTAAGCCTGTCTGTTTTCTGAGTGAGTGGTATATGACACTGCATGATGACTTGTCTTGGCAGGTGACATCCTGAAAATCAATGACAAACTACAAGAGATCCAGCAATCCCAGTCTTTCCTACAGATCAAAAATCAGCTTCTGGATACCACAAACTTGTTGCAAAGTCCCTTGTCTTTGCTGACAGCAAATGGAATTCAGTACGTTGGTACTTTACATTGTTTCGCCCACAAAAGAGGGACATTACTTTTTAAAATATGTCTTTAAAGAAGTCAGAGTAAGATCAAGCCATATTTTCCCCAGCTCCACCACAGTGGTCTGAGGCCAGCCCTCCCCCCATCCCTCACCCCCACCCCCACCCCAGCATGAGTAGATTAGGTCAGCACTCAAGAACCTGTCTGAGCATCTCATGGGGTTGAGTTTTTCAGGATGAATCATTTTGTTCATCCTCAACTCCACCTGTTTTCTGGTTCCTATAGATTTTCCCAAAGAATAAGGCTATTCTCTAAATACAGCTAAAGACAAAAGTTTGAAACCCACTGGGGAAAGAAACAGGAAATCCATACCTCTTCCGAGTAGCTGGCGCCATGCGTGCATGGACTTTTGGAGACATGAAGTTCTGGGTTCACATTCTGGCTTTGGCACTTATTCTCGGGGCACCATCCTATCAGTCTGTACTGGGAGGCAGACAGTAGCCTTTCTGAGCAGGCACAGTGAGGCCTGGGAGGAGGGGGCAGAGGTTGGTGAGGCCCAAATTCTTGGCAAATCACAGGCCAGAGAGTGTTCCCGCAAATGGCTGCCCCAGGAGATAATAAACCATCAATATTGTGGGTTTTGATCAGGCTGAAAATCACCGACATTGCCATGCTGGGTATTAAACCTGAGTTGTCTGCCAACGGCAAAGACCTTCAGCTGCGAGTCCCACTTACTGCCAAAGTATCTGTGGTCCTGTAAGTACTGATGACTTAGACCTGGGTTGGGCTCCTGTTGGGGACTTGGGGCTGAGATGTGGCCGTTAACCTGTTTTCCAATCTGTAAATAAGGGGAACTTTCTCAGATTCAAACTCCCGATCTTTAAAAATAGTCTAGTAAGCTTTGACAAATCTCTCTGAATACTCCATCTAATATACTTTTGAAATTATGACACTTTCATTGGGCTGGGTGCTAATTACAGCTCATACCTGAAACCTAACTACTTAGGAAGCTGAGGTTGAGGTTCAAAACTAGCCTGGGAAGAAAAGTCTGTGAGACTCTTTTTTTTTTCCCCTGATAAATATTATTCTTTTTTTGGGGGGGAGGGGGTCTGGTCGTGGGGCCTGAACTCTGGGCCTGGGCACGGTCCCTCAGCTCTTCAGCTCAAGGCTAGCGCTCTACCACTTGAGCCACAGTGCCACTTCCGGCTTTTTTCTTTTTGCTTATGTGGTGCTGAGGAATGGAACCCAGGGCCTCAGGCATGCAAGGCAAGTGCTCTAGCACTGAGCCACCTTCCCAGCCCTGATAAATATTATTCTATATGATCAGATGCACATAGGCATTGTGCCTTTGTGTTCCTCTCTTAAGGGATCTGTGAGACTTTTTTTTTTAATTGTGAAAATACCATACAGAGGGGTTACAATTACATGGGCAAGATAACGAGTACATTTCTTATCAAGCATTGTTGCCTCCTCCTTTGTTTCCCCTTCCCATCCCTTCCCATACTGTCCCCCCTTCCCCCCCCACCTGATCCTCCACCCCCCCACCAAAGTTGTAAATTTCATTTTTTGACATAACCACTTGTATATCTCATTGTTGTCTGTGAAACTCTTATCTCCAATTAATCAGCAGAAAGCTGTGGCTTGGGTGGTAGAATACCAGCTTAGAGAAAAACAAAAAATCCAACCAGCAGCATCTTTACAATAATTTTTTTAAATCCAATCAAGGGCATGAGGACTGACTCAAAAAAAAAAAAAAAAGAAGGGAGGAAGGGAGGAAGGGAGGGAGGGAGGAAGGAAGGGAGGAAGGAAGGAAGGAAGGAAGGAATACCTAATTGGAAAACTTGAGAACATTCTTTGGCAAAATTTCTCCCAGCATTATTTTATACCTCCATAGTCTCTAAATAGCAGGGAGTATTACAAATAAATGCACATTATAATGTGCACTATATCCTAAACTGCCTACATATAAAATGTAATTTTAATTTTAAAAGAGCTACACAGGGAAATCATTAGTGAGACACTGAATAAAAATTTCCTATGCGCTAAACCCTCATGGCCTTGATTGTGTAACATGGTCCATGTAGACATCACCCACCCAGGCAGAGGAAGGCAGGGAACGAGGTGGAAACAGTCTCCATAGCTGATCACTGTGATTCTCATTTCCTTCAGGCCTCTCCTTAAGCAGGTGTTGGACTTGTCAACCACTGTGGATCTTGTGGGCGGACTCGCAATTGAAAAGGATCCCCAGACCCAACAGCTGAAGGTAGCCTTGTCAAAATGCTCCATTGACTTAGACAAACTCTCCATCTCCTTACTGAACAGGTAAGACCGCCTTCTGTCTCTGCAAAGATGAGGCTCATGGACTTGGGGATCCCCTAATTCCACTCCTGTCCTAATACTTGAGAGGTCAGCTCTCCCAATAACTTAGAACTATATAACTAGCTGAATCTTTTGAAGTCTCAGTTTTCACATAGGTAATGTGGGGACAATAATGGTGCTTACTCATAGCCTTCTAAAAATGGAAGGCCAGAAAATAAACCTTTAACAAGAGCCTGAGCTATCTCAAACTCTCAGCAATCATCCTAGCCAAGCTGACTCAAAGAAGGGTTCAACTCCATCACTGAGGCAAGAGATGTTAACCATGATCATGAATCTCAATTCTATCAATGTCCATGTTACTTTATGCCTTTGAACCTCTCTTGTTAGGTGCATGCATGCATAAGAGGCTGTTACATCTTCCTGGAGAATTAAAATCTATCTATCCTTACAGAATGATGGATATGTAACGTGATATTTAAATTGCATCTGCTTTCTTGCCTTGCTTGAGTGGGGGGTGGGGGGAGCAGCTGGGAAGTAAATGCCCATCAGGAGCTCTCATTTCACATTGGTCTCCACCCACTAGCAAATAATTGCAATAAGAGTTTGAGATCCTAATCTGTCTCCATTGAAATCATTCATCCCTGTTAATCCACAAAATCTACATCTTAAACTATGTGTTTGAAAAGCAGGTTTGGCTCAGAAAAGAAGGTGGAGGGAGAGGGGGTGGCTCTGGCCCTGACTGGGAGAATAAAATTTGTCTAGCCAAGGCCTAGCGCGGGTGGTCAACCCCGGTGACCATGGCCAGAGGCTCCAGCCCCTCCCAACCACAGCGTGTGATCACAGTTGGCCCAGAAACCTTCTAAAAACAGAAAGAATGGATCCTGCCTCCTGCCATGTTGGATCCGTGTCTCTATCTGTAGAAGGGGCTGCCGCTCCACATTCTCTCTGAGCTTCTTTTCTCACTTTGGGTCCAGTCCGGAGCCCTCTCCCTAGTCGTGTAGCCCACCCTCGTTCTGCTCCTGACACACTGGGCTTTTGCTCTATAATTCGGACAAGTTTTATTCCTACCACAGGACCTTTGCAAGCCATGGTCTAGATACCTGGAACACCTTTCTCCTCACTCCAACTCAATGTATCTCATCATCCTCTTAGCAAAGTTTGTCTATTCTGACTCTTAATAGTCTACTCTGGCCCTTCAGAGTTCACATCATAGCTTTTTATTTGTTTGGTTGCATATTTACTTTGCTCATTCTTTTAGCCCAAAATGTGTGTCATATCGGCTATATGTAACTTAATCACTACCCTAAACTTTGGAGAATTCAGGACCAACAGAGTCCATCCTGAAGTTCCTCCTAAGGGCAAGACAAGCAGATAGGCATCCAGACCAACAAGGAAAGGGGTGAACCCTGCACTGGGCATTACACTTAACAGGACATGGTGAGAGTCAGGCCCTGCCTTAAATGATCAGCCCGTGAGGGCTGCCTGGAGGGAGTGACAGTTGTACTGAAAGTTGAAGATGGACAACATGGCATTGGCCAGGTTCACTTCATTTTGCCCAGTTGGATGCCTGGCATACATACATGGCTGACAGCATGGGTTGAAGGGAGGAATGAATGATGAGGTCTCAGAGTTGTGAGGAGACTCTCCAGACGCCCTGAGTAAGGAGCTGTCGGGGTGGGTGATAGGTGACGGCCCCTCTGCATGAGGGTGCCCTCTGTGGCTGGGAGGGCAATTCAGAGTCCAGGGCACATCTGTCTTCAAGGTGTTCTGCCCACTTGACCAGGTTTTGTTGGCTCTTCATCTTTTTCAGAAGAATCTGGCTGCTCAACAACTTACTGGATGTGACCTCTGGTGTCCTGAGGACAGGAGTGTCCTTCCTGCTGCAAAATCTTGTGAGTCTCTCCCCTCCCCCACTCACCTCCCACCACTCCTTATACCCAGAGCTAGGTCAGAAGTGGCATTCACTGGCCTGATCTGGCTCCGGTGGGCTCCTCCTCCTCAGTATCTCAGCCTAGGAGCACAGGGGCCTGGCATTGCTGAGATCATAGGACCCATATCTTGCGTGTTGCCCATTGCCTTTGGGTTTTGTTTTGTTTTGTGAGCCTGTCCTGGCCCTTGAACTCAGCCCTGACTTTGAACTTTTATCCTAAAAGCTAGTGCTCTACCACTTAAGCCACATGTCTGCTTCTGGCTTTTTGGTGGCAGATTGGAGAAAAGAGTCTCACAGAGGCTGGGCACCTGTAATCCTAGCTACTAGCTGTAATCCTGAGCTCTGAGGATCTCGGTTCAAAGCCAGCCCAGGCAAGGAAAGTCCTTGCGACTCATCTCCAATGAACCACCAGAAAATTGGAAGTGGCTCTGTGGCTCAATTGGTGGAGTGCTCACCTTTAGCTGAAGAGCTGAGGGACAGTGCCCAGGTCCAGAGTTCAACCTTCATAACTGACCAAAAAAAAAAGAGTTCCAAGGACTTTTCTGCTTGGGCTGGCCTCCAACCACAATCTTCAAATCTCAGCCTCCTGAGTAGCTAGGATTACAAGGATGAGCCACCAGCACTCAGGTT
The DNA here is from genome assembly GCF_019054845.1 of Dipodomys spectabilis. NCBI lineage: Eukaryota > Metazoa > Chordata > Mammalia > Rodentia > Heteromyidae > Dipodomys > Dipodomys spectabilis. The sequence continues at coordinate 10,920,199 of NW_024870852.1, forward strand.
GTCTTTATAGATAGGTTGATGAAGAGAGAGAGAGAGAGAGAGAAAGAGAGAGAGAGAGAGAGAGAGCAGGAAAAGAGGAGGAAAGTTCACTCTCAGGCCCTGCCCCAGTTTTCTCATAGGCCTCCGCAGGTGATAGGATGAAGGCATGCCCTAAGAACAGCGCCGATAGTACCTAGGAAATACGGGAACCTTCAAAGATCCCTGCGTTTCCAAGTTGAAAGTTTCTGAGAATCTGCTTCTGGACTCTTGAGATTCTAGACTTCTAGTAGTTTGAGGTTTTAGACTTGGAGCGCCTGAGGTGGGGGGTTCCATTGTTCACAGATCCTGAGGTCAAAGTTTCTCAGATGAGGAAGCCAGCCTCGGTGGGGTGGCAGGCATGCATTTCCTGTTGAGAACCATCTTTCTTTCCTCCCCCCCCACCCCCCCCCTGCCCCTCTTCCCTTCCTGTCTGTTAGGTGTGCCCACTGATCCAGACCCTGGTCAACAGTCTGAACTTGTCTCTCGGTTCTGACATTCTGAGTGGTAAGTCACAGCCCGGGGAAGGGTGCATGCGAACACACAGCCCTGCACCTGGCCTGGTCAGGCTTGGTTAGGAAGTCCAGCATGCAGGGCAAGAAGGGGATGGGGTTGTCTTTCTGCTACTCAGGGAAGCTCTATGGCCTTTAGGTGACCAGGTATCATAGGGCTGGGGGCACTGTGAGGAAATAGGAGGGGGACACTGAAGGCACCAGGGCCCTGGAGGTAGCTGTATGAAAACGGCCTTAGGCAGTCACCTTGGGTCCTGTCAGCAGCCCTGCCCTGCGCAGTAGGGACTGTCATTATAGCCATTTCACAAGAGGGGAGCTAGGACACCCCTGAGGTCCCACAGCTGCCACTGGCCCCTGGAGGGTAGTAGCTAGTGGTCTCTGGTCTGTGCCGTTTTCCATGGCAGAGACTGAGGCCTGCTCCTGATTTTGTCCTTCAGCTGTCCCTGCTGACCTGCAAGCCATCCTCTGAAGAGGAAGCACAAGGAGGACTGCTGTGGTGCCACCTGCTGGTAAGGGCCGGCTCTGCACCACCGTGCACAGAACCTGTGGGGAAGCAAGCAAGAACCAGGCTGGGCTTTGCTTCTTTTTCCAGCAAAGACTGAGCCCTAATCTGAGTTCCAATCTAAGTCCCCATCCTGGCCCCAGACTGAGCCCTGATTCTGGCTACCATCAACTATGAGCCTTGATCACACACCTAGACTGAGCCCAGATCCTAGGCACAGACTGAACTTAATGCCTGCTATTGGCTAAGCCCCAAGCTTTGGTTACAGACTGAACCTTGACCTTGATCTCAGACTGATCTACAGTCCTGATCATATTTCACCTTGATTGTGGCTCAAGTTCTGGCTGCTTTCCAGTCTGTTTCCATCTCCCATTATTCTAGAGAAGGGGAGAGGAATGAGGAAGAATGGGGACTAGGTGTCAGAAAAAGACCTCAGATTCCAGGTGCCAAGGGGTGCTGTGGGAGGGCTGGGACAGATCAGGGTCCCACAAGGGGTCCCGAGAATGGCAGCCCCCACTGTATTATGACTCCCAACATCCAGACACCCTGTGATCTCATTCCAGGACAATGACCCCGGGGTCCACTTGAATCCTGTGTCATCTCCCTCTGGAAAGTCCCAGGAGAGAGGAAGGCCCAAATCCAGCTCCACAGACCTCCCAGACAAACTCTTCACAGTAGGACAGTGGCATGGATACCATTATCCCCTGCTCCCTCCACCCCCTCCCCACAATAAAACTGCATTTCTGTACCCGTGTGGCTTTCCTCTGTCCTTCCGTGGGATTTCCTGGTGGAGGAATAGGGCTGGGACATCCTCATGTCCTCATACAAATGGTGGCACTGAATCAGAGAGAGGGCACGAAACTGGTTTTCTGTGGCTGTGGCAGAACCCGAATCCATCCAGCCACTCATCTAACAAGTATTTAGTGAGCACCTGCTTTGAGCCAGGAAGACAGTGGAAACAGGACAAGAGGCACTGAGTTCAGGTCCATTACTAGTCCATGCTCTCCTCTCTCTCTCTCTCTCTCTCTCTCTCTCTCTCTCTCTCTCTCTCTCTCTCACACACACACACACACACACACACACATCTATGCAATGATGGTGTGACAGTGTTATCGTAAGTAGAAGCAGTTCCAATCCTTACCTTACTATATGACGTTGGGCCCAAGGTCAGGGCTCCCTTGAGCCTTAGTTTCCTCTTCTGGAAAGTCAGATTTGCATGGAAGTTCTGAAAGCATCTGTTCCAGCAGTGTGCCAAGGGTAGCTACTGTTACTATGGATGGAGAAGCTGAGACACCCAAAAGGTTACAAGGTGTGCAGTGTTACACAGCACAGAATGCGCAGAGCCAGTTAAAACTCAAGGTTCCAGGGTCACGGGCCCCAGCAACCTCTCCATGAGGCAGAGCAAATGGCCTCACCCACACACAGATCCCCTCCCTTGAGCTCACAGGACAAAGCTTGCTGGAAGCAGGACCCCTACCAGCCCCTCACGAGGTCTTCCCCCTCCACACCTCTCTAGGACACAACACCTCTGACATTCAGATTCGCATCATCTCTAGTGTTAACTCTGCCTGACCCTTGGCCTCACAGCATTTGTCTTGGAGGTTGGGCTTAGGATGGGATGGGGGAGAGCTCCACCCTCTTCATCTCCCCCAAGAAAGTTCGCCTTGGAGGACTTTGAAGGATGTGAGAAGATGCAGGATGTCCTACCATCTCCTGGCTGTCCATTACCCAGGACCATGACACAGAGCCCATTGTAAATCAACCCACAGGACCAGTTGGCCAATAAAAGCCAGGTGACCTAGCCAGGACTCTCCTCATCTACCTTCTTATGAGATGCCACACCAGAGGAAAATGTTGCCTAAACCTGATGCAGTCATAACTAGCCTACGACATGAATCCTGGCTTCAGCTAGGAGAGGTCCACACATAGCAAAAGGACCCTGCCAGCTTTTCCTTTGCTAGCCCTACCTGCATCAATGACTTTCACCTTCCTGGTGATAAAATAACTGCTGAGAGAAAATCTTCATGTATATAGTCAGTCAAAAATAAGACAGAAAAACAGGGGGGGAAACCCCACTTCCCAGCTAGATCAACTACTCTAAGAAACTTTCTGAGAAATCCCAACCCACTCTTTCCATTTATAGCTCCTGGATGCAAAGGAGGTTGGGAAAAATCGTTTTTTTTTTCTCCGGTTCATCTCAAAACACAAGGAATCAGTGAAGCAGGAGAGAAGTGGGCCCATGCCTTTCTCTCCACGCTGGCATGTGCTCCTCTTGAAAACAACGCCATCAGTATTTGTCTCCTAATGAGGCAAAGAAACAAGGCTTGGAAACGGGGGCCAGGAACTCATGAATGTCTTGATTCAAAGTACATAGGTATGACTAACTTTGTTTTAAGCCTTATATCCCATCAACAAGCTGCAACCTTTAGTAAAAAAAAACAAAATAAGAGTAGAACTGCAAGTAATTAGTGCTCTCTGGGAATGGAGCAAAGCTATCTTTTCCCCCCTTTTCTTTTCTTGTGAGTGTGCATGCACACTTGCAGTGGGGTTTGAACTCAAGGTCTAGACCCTCAGCTCTTTTACTCAAGGCTGGTGCTCTACCACTTGAGCCACAGCTCCACTTCTATCTTTGTTGCTGGTTAATTGGAGATAAAGAGTTTCAGAGACTTTCCTGCCTGGGCTGGCTTCAAATCACACTCCTCAGAGCTCAGCCTCCTGAGTATCTAGGATTACAGTCATGAGTGGCCATGCAAGGATATCTTAAAGATACTTATTATGGGAAGAGAAAGAAAAAGAAAACCTTGGGGAAACAATTGCTACATGTTTGCAAAGGAAAACAAATGTCAAGGATAGACAGCTGTCCTGATGGGAGCATGTGGCAGAGCCCACACTTTGTTTAAACTAAAAAATGCTCTTTGTGGCCACATCCCAAACCTAGTAAGTGGGTCAACCTTGAAACCTCTGGGCCTAAGTGATATCACAGTGCAGCAGTGAGAACAGTGGAGGGCCCCAGGTGTCCATCAAGGGGAATACTCACTCAAAGGTGGATTGGAGCCAAAGATCCATGATGTTACAGCGCTCATAGCACCTGCTACCAAGGGTGCCTATACCCAGGTCTGATTTGTGTACTAATAAACTTTCCTGGTCTCCATCTCAACAATGTGTCCTCAGATTCTGTGTGTGTGTGTATATGTGTGTGTGTGTGTGTGTGTGTGTGTGTGTGTGTGTGTGTGTGAGAGAGAGAGAGAGAGAGAGAGAGAGAGAGAGAGAGAGAGAGATCACAAATTCAGTACCTGAGGGCAAGGCAGAGCTCTCCTCCCTTTGGTGACCTCCCTCTCCCAAGAGATCACAGCTTTGGGTAACAGGTGTTTACATTGTCAGGCAGGACAGGACTGTGGTTGGGACTTCTGTCATCTCATAGCACTCTGTTCCCAGATGTCCCCCATGGGAACCCTAGAACCCTGCAGGATGCAGGAATGGAGCCCCTATAACCCTGACAGAGTGCAGGAAGTTGGAATGGACTGTATTCATGAAGTGAAAAACTGCTGATTGTGTGACTGTGTGTCCTACATCTTAGTAAGGACTCGGGATGGTGGGTATTGACAGTCTGCAGTGATCCTGTCAAAAGACAAGATGATGGCTGAGTGGATGTGTCCTCCTGCTCCTGGTGTCCTGTTCACTGCCTCTTGGAATGTCCTGTTTGATCTGTTGCCAAAACTGCCTGAAGCAAACCCATCCAGTCTAATCCCTTAACTATGAGGACAGGCAAGTCTCCTTCCATTGTATGGTGTCTGTCTCTCAAACTTGTTCCTTGCTGTCATTGGCAAAAGCAGTGTGGCACCAGCAGTTTTTTTCACACATGGCCACAGCATCCGCTGTGGAACCAGCAGTCCCTGATGCCTCTCTCCTTCCAGTCTCCAAGAAGCTACGCGTCACACCTAAGGCCAGCGGTCATCCCAGGAGTCCCAAATTTGCTCCTTTCCACCAGAGTGTTTGGTTTAGTCAAGAAAGTATTTTGTAAAGATAAGTGACTTGCCACTATTAAGAGTAAGAAATATGTCCTGGCTTGGTAACACACCTTTAATTCCAACTCTTGGAAAAGTAGTGCAGGGTCTCAAATTTAAGGCCAGCTTGGACCACATAGCAAGAACTCATCTGAAAAAAAGCAAGAGGAAAAGAAAATTGAGAAAGGTCTCTTGACTAATAGAGGATCTGGAGACATTTGCCTCCTTGTGTCATTTACGAGGTCAAGGTGGGTGAGAGAGAGTCCAGGGAATGGTAACAAAAACAAGGAATGGGTGGTGGGTGGTGTCTAGGTAGGAGCATGGTTCAGCACCATGGACAGTGGACAGTGGCACCAACACACTGGGCAGAATAGAGACTGGGTTGAGGCTCACATCCTGCCTAAAACAGGCAGAAGACAGTGGCTCATACTTGCAATCCTCGCTCCTCAGGAGGATCTGAGGATTGTGGTTTGAAGCCAGCCTAGGCAGGAAAGTCCATAGATTGTTATCTCCAATTAGCCACCATTAAACCAGAAGTAGCACTACTTGGCTCAAAGTAATAGAGCTCTAGCGTTGAGCAAAAAGCTCAGGGATGGAGCCCAGGCCCTGAGTTCAAGCCTTAAGGCCAACAAAAAAAAGCGGGGGGGGGGGGAGCTCAACACTTGGTCTGCCCCACTGCAAAGCAGGTCCCACTGCTGGTATCCTCTCTGGAATGTCATTCGCCTGGTCACCACCTAGGCAGTTTGGGTTTGCCATTCCCCATGCTCTTCCCACCATGGCTCAGAGCTGCCAGTGGACCTGCCTCCATACTGCCACCTGGGGGAAGTGGGGCAGAAGGCAGAGGCAGAACTGGAAAGTGAGGGACAGCCTGGCTTGTTTCTTCCTGGGTCTCAGAAGTAGCTGTTGCATTCTGATGTGCAGCTCCTCCAGACCAGGAACAGAGCCTCCTGTCTTGTCTGCAATGTTCTCTGACCTGAATCCATGGCTCTGGGGAGTTCCAGCTTCCCAGACACCTTCTCCTCATCCAGCCTTGAGGGCTGGACCACAGCCTCCTCTGAGAATCTACAATGTCTTATTAGCTAAAGCTTATCGGGGCTCTGAAAGCTCTAATTTTTTTGTCACCAAAATATGTTTCTATGTTCCTCATCATCATCTGCTTCTCGAGGCCTCCATAAACTGATTTCTTCCTCCAACTCCTTAAAATAACTCACTCTACATCATCTATGACTGCTCCTGCACAGTGCCAGGGAACTCTGATTCAGTGCTCATGTTCCCCCAAACTGATAACACTTGCCACCTTTAATGATGATGGCACAGCCCTCCCCACCTGCTCTTCCTCTTCCTCGCCACCTGGAAAAACGTCTCCATCCACATCTGGCATGCATCTATGCACTTTATATACCTCAGAGCGCTCACTCATGCCAATATTCCTCTCAATAGCATCTCCCTGTGTAGTCCAGGCTGGCCTCAAACTCATCCCTCTAGTTTTTCTCCCTGATCATGCTGCAAGGTCTGAGGCTGCACCCTCCACCACCTCAGGCTGAGAGTCTGCAGCCCTAGGAAGCACAAAGGAGAGCAGGCCGGGCCAGAAGTGTCCCCACCCCAACCCCCGTGACTCGGACACCAGGTTTGCTGCCATCAGTGGTGTCTGTGATTTTCCAGTTCTTTTCACAAGAATAACAAAATCCTGACTGGTTACACAAGACACGGAAAACTAGAAAAGTACACTCGGAAGTAACTGATATTCTACAAACAGCTCCAAGGGGAGTGTAAACGCTGAGAAAGGGCCTCACATACTGGAAAGCCAACACCAGAACGAAGCTCTCAGTGTGGTCCTCTTACAAAATCAAGGGGTGACCCAAGGGTGGGTCCAGGGCTTTAGGGAGATTTGCCAAGGCCAGGTTTCCCTCTCTTATCTGTGTGGCATCTTGCCCTTCCCCTAGATATGAAGGGAGAACACAAGGTCAGTGGCAAGTGCTTTTGTTTTGGTGCTCATGGCTGTGGAATTGTAAGCCTTAGGGCTGTGGGGCTGGGGAGAAGAGGGATGAATCAGAGAGGGTGCAGGGATTCTATTGGGTCTGGGAGGCCATGCATGGAGTGTGGTACTCTGAGTACAACAGGAAGCCATGAAGAGTTTTGAGCAGAGGACCAGCATGGTCTCAGCTATGTGTTCAGATGGTTGCTGAGGCACCAATATAGGAAAGAGACTCTAGGCAGACAAGGGAAAAATCTGAGAGCCATGTAGGACTCTTTGCAGGAGTCAGGCCATGGAGGTGCTAGATAAGGAGGGATTATTAGATGGAGTCAGGTTCTGGATGTGTGAACAGCATCGTCTGACAAATGAGTGGTAGGAGACAAGTCCAGGGCACCTCCAGGGGCTGGAACTGGAACATCTGCATGGATGGATTGTGGTGACATTTCCTGGCTTGGGGACAGGAGATTTGGACAGAATTCCCTGCTCAACTCCTAGCCCAGGGCTCCAAAGAAAACTTGATAGTTTGGCTTCAAGACTGTGGTTCCTCCTGTAGCTTATCTGAAAAGATGAGATCCAGCTGTCTACCCACCCACCCATCCATTTAGCCATCCAATCACATATTCACTCAGTTATATCATTTAATAAGCACATGTTAGTATTACCATGAGGTGAGCATAGGAGTTGCCATAGATACCAGAATTACATACACACACACTCTCTCAACATACCTGCAGTTTGGTGATTCAAAGAGGATTCAAAGCCATTATTATAGTTTGGATCTTCCATGTCTCCTGAAACCTCCTAGGCTGAAGGAACAGTCTTCAATGCTGTGACATGATTGGGAGGTAACTGTGTCAATTCTCAATGCTGTAATGTAATTGGGAGGTGACAGGGTCACAAGAGCTTTGAGCTCATCAATGGATTAAGCCTTTTATGGAGTCATAATTATTGGCTTTCAGGAAAGAGATTTTATTATTATTTTTTAAAGTGATCCTACTTCCTGGCTGCCATGAGATGAGCAGCTCTTTCTTATCAACGCTTTGCCATGATAGATGGATTCACCAAAGACCTCCAAAGGAACCGGGCCGAGCAACCTCAGAAACTATGAGCCAAGATAAATAAACCTTTTCTCCTTTTAATGTGTTTGTTTCTGGTGTTTTGTCACAGCACTGCAAAGCTGACTCACACAGTCATCTTCCTTCATTTTGTTCAGTAATTTAGTCACAAAAACATTCATTAGGCTGGGTGCCAGTGGCTCACTCCTGTAATCCTAGATACTCAGGAGGCTGAGATCTGAGAATCATGGTTCAAAGCCAGTCAGAAAAGTCCATAAGACTCTTCTCTCAAATTAACCACCAGAAAACTGGAAGTGGTGCTGTGGCTCAAGTGGTAGAGTGCTTACCTTGAGCTGAAGAGCTGAGGGACAGTGCCCAGGCCCAGAGTTCAAGCCCCATGGCCAAAAAAAAGAAAAATCATTAGTTCTTAATTTCATCTATGCATTATTTTTTGCAAACAAACAAAACACCCCATAACCCTCTCTCTAGTAATATTGGGCAGAATAAGGTTTAGCCATCCTCATTACTTCATTTACTCATTCACTCATTCACTAAAGAGTCCCCCACCTGCTGCCTGTGCCAGGGCCTGGGAGAGGACTCCTGCTGGATGACCCAATAGTGGGCTTTGGTGAATGTCTCTAAGCAACCAGGCCTCTCTCCTGAGCCTGGCCTCCCCCTAGGAGCAGCTGCCAGAGTTCACTGCACCACCTCCCACGGCATGCTGGGGAAAGCTCCGGTGACTCTTGCTTGTAGAAAACCATGAGCCCATCTGTCCAGGTGGCCACCCTGACAGTCAGCTCTCTAGGCCCCATCTACTCTTCTTGACATCTGCAGGTCCCAAAACCTGACATGCATCTACTCTGGAGTTTCCTTTTCCTCTTTGGATTTCTGGCCTTGCCTTTGGCATTGCACAAGCAGCCTTGGCCTGGCCTGGTCACAGCTCACCCAGGCAGCAAGTCCATCCTGGCAAGAAGTAAGCTCAGCCCCACTGCTTGGCCTGATGTCTACAGGGTTGAGGGAAGGCACAGCCTGGGATCCCCCACTACGAGCTGAGTGACCTCTGCTCAGTCTTTTACTTTCTTGACCTTTTTTTTCTAAGACCTTCTTAGAACCTTCTTCCAGGAGATCGAGAGTGAGTTGGTTATATGCAAATTCATAGTAGATCATAACTCTCATAAATCCCTTAAAGTCCTACCTTTCCTTTTTTTAAAAAAGATTTTTCCTCTCCCTTATCTTCACTCTCTTGCCTCCACAGTTATTGCAGACACTGTCCTGGGCTAAGTATATGTATCTGACTATGCCTATACCCATTACAGGAAGTCATGGAACTTATGCAAATGTACTGATGTATGTCACTCATTCTGGTTTTCACTTCTCTCCTCATGTCATTGACATCATATTGCTTTTGTTGGTACAGAGAGACCCATGGGTTTATCTGTCTTTGCTTACTTGACCATCACTCTAGGGATGGACTCCTATTTGGTCCCACTACTGTAGCCTGCACCAAAATGAGCATGCCTGGATATAGCCTTGTTTTATATGGGAGAATCACTCTGGGATGTACCGGATGGAGGACAGCTACCAAAGCTGTCTTTCCAGAGGAGATGCAGGCTCAATTTGACCCAAACTGCTGGAACCTTCTCCAGAATGGCTGTGGTCTACATCCATGCCAGAAATACATGAGCACTCCTGCCTCTTCAGCTTCCTGCCCCTAGGGGACATCTATGTGTATCCTTCTACTTCGACTGCCTTATAATAAGACCCCAAACAGGAAGGGCAGGGGGTATAAACAAGTCGTCATCTTGCTGTTCTGGAGGCCAGAAGTTCAAGGTGCTGTCAGGGTTGATTTCTGGTGAAGCTTGTGTTGCCCGTGTGTAGATAGTCACCTTTGCTATGCATTCTCATATGGCTTTGAAAGAAAGTCATCTCTGGTGTCTTTTCCTCTTCTCACAAGGTCACACATCCTAGCAGATTAGGACTGAGACCCTATGATCACACTTGACCTTATTTACTATTCTGAAGGACTGTCTCCAACTACAATTGGAGAGAGAGAGAGAGAGTTCCATTATACCATTGTCTTTCTCATTTTTGGCGAGGCTGGTGTGTAGTTGAGTGCCTGTTTTAATGTCTTTATCTGATGGGTGGGAAATTCAAGCATGTCATCTTAATTTTGTTAACTGTCTTGACTTCTTTGAATTACAAGTTCTTATTTTTGGTTCCTTTCTCAGTTTGCATTCTCATTTTTCAAATGTTCTTTGGCTTTGAAGAATGTTAATTTATTCCTTGGGGTATATTATATTGCATATAGTAAGGAGTTTCATTACTGTATTTCATACATGCACAGAATCAGCCTCTCTATTACTTTCTCTCCCCCTCTTCTTCACCCCTTTTTCCTTCCTCTTCTACCTCCCCAGTATAACTTTATCTTCCTTTCATACTTCCTCATGCTCCCATAGGCTTTCTGTGCCTTTCTTATCTTGAATTATAGCTAGGACACTCTACAGGAATGGAAATGTATCAAGAATTCTCTTCTAAATAGGCTATTTTTAGGTTTTTAGAATATAGTTTTTGTTGCATAAGGAAGTTTAGGGGTTTTTGTTATTGTCTTCCTATTTGTTTAGTTTTAGAGAGGGCCTCATTATGTGTAGCCTATGTTCTTGAACTCGTTATGTTCCTCAGGCTAACCTTGAATTAAAAATCATTCTGTCTCAGCCTCCCAAGTGCTGTGATTACAGGCATGAGTCACTATGCCTGGATCAAGACAGCTCTTTATATTCCTACCTTCATATATTTTTCTTAATCATAAATCAGTATTGGCCTTTGACAATTTTTTTTGCACTTAAGAGTTAGTCAATACTTTTTTCCTAATATTTTAAATGATAAATTGTGTTGATGGAATTTCTGCTATTGAACCATCCATGCATTTCTGGATTAAATGACAATGTATTAGATATTTGTAAGCTAATAAATTATTTAGAGTATTAGCAAATTTTTCTTTGTCCTTTTCTTAAGCATTGAAAGCCATTGACTAAAATAATGTTTCATGTTATTATTCTTGTTAAGACAGATTATTTGTGCATATGTATGGGGTATAGTGCAAGAGTTTGATATATGTATACAATAAGTATATTAAATCAGTAAGCTAGCATATCTGTCTCCTCAAACATTAATAATTTCTGTGTAGGGGGAAATTTTATACTTTTCTAGTTATTTTAAAATACATTATAGATTGTTGTAACCAATAATTCTCCTAGTGTGCTATAGGGAAGCAGACCTAATTCCTTTAACTGTATTTTTATACTCCTTTAACTTCTTTCTATCCCCCACACCCATACCCCTCTCTAGTTAGAATTCAGCATATTTTTTGGGTCAGTTGTGAGGCTTGAACTCAGGGTCTAGGTGCTGTCCCTGAGCCTCTTGGTGCTCAAGGCAAGCACTCTGTCACTACAGCTACAGCTCCACTCCTGGTTTTTATGTAATTAATTGGAGATGAGTCTCATGGAGACTTTTATCCCTAGGCTGGCTTCAAACTACATTTTTTAATATATATAAAACTAATTCATGAGTTGAGCATGGTGGCTGAAACCCTAGCAACTCAAGAGGCTGAGATCTGAGGATCCCAGTTCAAAGCCAGCTTCAGCAGACAAATCCAAGAGACTTATTCCCAATTAACCAGCAAAAAGCTGGAACTGGAGGTATGGCTCAAGTGGTAGAGCACCATCCCTGAATGAAAAACCCAAGCAAGAGTACAAAACATGCACATGTGCACATGCATGCACTTGCATGCACATGCGTGCATATGCACACACACACACACACACACACACACACACACAAACTTTCTTCTTTTGTCTTTGAAGCCAAGCAATTTATATAAGCCTCAAAGGATGGACCTAACATATCTTTTTTCTATTTTCTTTCCAATTCTTCTTTATAGTAATTTTAAAAAAAAACTCACAAGGGGCTGGGAAGGTGGCTCAGTGGTAGTGTGCTTGCCTCGCATGCATGAGGCTCTACATAAGCAGAAAAAGCCAGAAGTCAACGCTGTGGCTCAAGTGGTAGAGCGGTAGCCTTGAGTTAAAGAGCTGAGGGACAGCGCTCAGGCCCACAACTGACAAAAAACAAAACAAAACAAAACAAAAAAAACCCACAAAACTTCCATGTGTCTGTCCAGGTAAGAAGCTTTAGTTATTTCTACAGAAACTAAGACACTTCTCAATTTCTTACATTACAGATGTTTTCTATTTTTCCTTGCCAAAACTCAACATTTTAAATTTACTGTCATCTATTACATCTATTTTTCCTGGATTATCAGACATGTCGGTGTGTGGCTGTAGCCCACACAGCCTCCACTGTACAATGGTGCAGTTGGAGTGTCCGTGGATGGGTTTTCAGGAGGATTAAATAAAGAGAAACAGGTGCACAGTGCTGTGTGAGCTGTGAATGTTTATACACTATCATCATCTTTCATGTCAGCTACAGTGTTTGCAGCAAGTCCCAGAAACCCCAGTTAACCCAGCTTGAACAATGAAAAAGTGAACATTTCAAAAACCAAAAGCCATAAATAGAACATATTCCAGGTCTGCTTCAGCCCAGAAGGAAGCTCAGAGCTTCCATCTGGCCTGGATGTTGTTCATTTCTCAGCTCTGCCAGGATCAGCTTTGTCATCTTCAGGATGATAATGAATGTTAGGAAAGTGATAGTCAGTGGCCATAGTAACTACAAGTTGTCCTGTTCCTATCCAATAGGAGAAAGAGAAAGAACCTTCCCCCTCCAACATGGAACACAAAAATCTTCTGTTTAGTCTGATTGGGTCACGTGACAATGTTGAACCTCAAGGGTTTCCCAACAGTGAACCACACAATAATGGCTTAAATAATCAACAGCCTTATCTGGATCAGGAATCAGGAGAGCATTTAAGCCAAGTCAGCATCAGATTGGAATGAGGGAAGAATAGGTGCATGCATTCATGGAAAACATGGAAGGAAAGGAAAGAAGGAGGAAAAGGAAAGGAAAAAGGGTAAAGAAAAGGAAAAGGAAAAAGAGTAAAGCAAAGAACAGGAATTAAGGAGCTCAGAGAGTTAGGAGTTAGTGTATTCATCGCTTTGAAAATTCCCTTCTTTTTGAGACTTAGTCTTTTTTATTGCAAATTCTAATCAATTAGTCCTACAATTTTTCCCAAGCATGAGATGGGGTAATTTGTATTCTCTTCATATATACCAACCTTTTTCTGTCCTCAATTAACCTCTCTTGCAACCGCTGTCTTGTATGTTAACCCTGTGCTCTGGACTTAAGTGTACAGTGCGGGGTGGACTTCCTCGCAGGCCTGGTACACAGATTCGTGGGGGTGGGAGACATGGTGACTTGACCAATCTTAGCAAGAAAGGAGTGCACTGGTCTGTACCCCAGGCCTCCTTCCCCTCCCACCCCCCTGGCCTTTTCCACAATGATACACAAATCATTGTCCCTTCTCCATCTCCAGTCATTGCCCAAGGCCTCCTGGAGCACAACGCAGAAGGCCGAATCCAGAGCATCCACCATGTGGACAGTGTGAACATCTCAGGGCAGGTAGTCCCCGGGATGGTGGGCTGGCTAATTGGTAGCATGAACTTCCGGCAGCAAGAGATCAGGTGAGACCCTAAGCCCTTTCCTTGGCCCCAGGCTCTCAGTAGAGCTCTGGGTCAGAGGACAAATCTGAGAGGAAGCGAGCAAAAGGCTGGTGAAGAGGGAAGAAAGGGAAATTGGAAGGAGATAAAGCAGAAGGCCCAGAAGATGGGGCTTTGAGGGGTGTGTGTGTGTGTGTGTGTGTGTGAGAGAGAGAGAGAGGGAGAGAGAGAGAGAGAGAGAGAGAGAGAGAGAGAGAGAAAGGCAAGCCTGCTGTGCAGACAGGACGGCTTGGTTTCTCAGCACAAGGTCTTGCCTGTATTCAGCCCGTCACCCCAACAGCCTCTGTTTTCTCCCTGTGTAGTGTCAACATTAGCAATGTGCAGCTGGATTGTGGGGGAATCCAGATGTCTGACCAGAAGGAATGGATCTTGGCAAACATCTCCCTTGATTTTGACATGGAATTGAGACTGTGAGTTCCACTGAAGTAGTGTCTGCACGACACAGTTCCTTCTTGCTGGAGGCCTGGGAGCTAAGGGAAAATTGGGAAATCCAGATCTTTCCAACCCCCATCTATATTCAAATTTTGGTTTCTGAACTCACTGGCTGTGTGACCTTGGGAAACTTACTTCACACCTCTGAGCTTTCATTTTCTTTCAGAGAGAGAGAGAGAGAGAGGAGAGGGAGAGAAGAGGGGGAGAGAGGGAGAGAGTGCCCGTGGAAATGGCTAGTGAAGATGAATCATGGGAAATACCATCCTGAGCTCTATGAGTAAAAAAGATGGGGAAAGATTTGAAAGTAGAGATAATTTCCAAAGGCTGCTGGCCTACTTAAAGGGTTTTCATGTCACTCTGGGGCTGGTGAGGTCAGTGCCAAAGTTCTGGGTTTGGGCTGGAAATGTGGCTTAATGCCTAACATGCATGAAGCCCTGGGTTCCTCAGTACCACATAAACGGAAAAGGTTGGAAGTGGCGCCGTAGCTCATGTTATAGAGTGCTAGCTCTAAGCAAAAGAAGCTCAGAGACAGTGCCCAGGCCCTGAGTTCAAGCCCCAGGAATGGCAAAAAAGAAAAAAAAAAAAAAAGGTTCTGGGTTCACACCCAGCACCAAAAAAGGAAGAAAAGAAAAGAAAAAAAGAAGACAGACATCTTTGTCTCTAGCCGCCTGTGGGTGTGGGCTTGGGTGCTCCTGCCCCCACCTTGTCTCCCCATTTCCTGCCTCTTCCTCTCTGTCCCCTCCCCCAGGCCCTTCAACGTAGACATCTTCAAGACACATGCGCACATGGACCTCTCCGTGGAGTTCTGGCTGGAGAAAGATCAGTTTGGCAGGAGAGATCTGGTGCTGGGCAGGTGCCGCATGGAGCCAGGCAGCGTGAGCACAACCAGTCTCACTGAGTAAGCCTCCCCTGTCCTGCCAGCCCGGGCTCAGGCTGCAGCCTCGCATCCCTGCCTCCTCCTGACAGGTCCAAAGCAGACCCCACCCTCCACACCCTCTTCCTGTGCCTCCCAAGGTGGAGCCAGCAGCGCTGCCACCTCCCAAGCTCTTCCTTCCCGCGGTCCCTGCTCAGACCTCACTCCATTCTCCCACCTGCTCTCTAACTCCCTTGGCATGAAGAGAAACCTCCAGAATGTCACCGGAGCCCCCCAGTTGTCCTCCCCACTGCCTCATTCTGCAGCTCCTCACCCTCCGGGATCTTAGAACACAAACTCCTTCATAATATGCCATGTATTTTTACACTCCTAGGGCCTTTGCACATGCCCAATGCCCTTTCATTGGGCAGGGACAGGAATGTCCTTCCTGTCTTATCTACAGTGTTTCTCTTTGTGGTGTGACTTTGGGCAGGCCACAGGACCTCTCTGAGCTCCCCTTTGACTGTGGCTGGCTGTAAAGCCTCTTGTACAGGGCCAGGTGGATTGGAAGAGTGTGAAAGTGCACTCGGCACCCACCGGGCCTGAGCACTGCATGGAGTCAACCCCTCTGTCCCGTGTGCCTGCCTCCCTTTCTAGGACCATCCCATCTAAGATGAAACAAACTCTTCACAGCCTCAAAGAGAACCTGGGGAAAATCATCCCAAATCTGGTGGAAAATCAGGTACATTTGAGAAAAAGTACACAAAACTAGCCTGTGGGCATCCTTGGGTCTGCGGGTCAGGACGTACACACAGACCACTTAGCAGAGGATTTCAACCCTCAGCGCTCTACAACCCCGAAAGGCTCGATTACGGTTTTGTTTTGCCATTAGATGCATTTCCTTGAGGGAAACTGCCCCGAGCCTCCATTTCCCCATCTGTAGCTCAGGAACCATGGCAGTCCCTGTCAAATAGAGCATGGGGATTCAGGGAGACAACACAGGACCTGGTGCCTAGTGTGTAGATGGGCTCAGTATGGAGCCCTTCTTGCCAGGGATCCTTCTGGAAACCCAGTGGCTTGGGCGTCCCCAGTTTCACCCACACCTGGGCTCCCAGCCCAGCCCCTGGGCTGACCCTTGTGTCTTGGCTGATGGCCTAGGTGTGCCCTCTGATTGGTGAGATCCTCGGACAGTTGGATGTGAAGTTGTTGCAAGGACTCATGGGTGAGTACCTGAGCCAGCCAGGGCAAACTCCTAGGGATTGGCAAGTGCTGGAATTAGGATACCCTATCTCCTGGCAAAGCCAGCACCCCCTGGTCTCTGAGAGGCCAGCTGCGGGAGGGGGGGGCTGCTATGCATGTCATGAGGACCTGTGAGAAGTGTCCTTGCCATAGAGACCTTGATTGAGCTGAGACAGTAAAGGGACTCTGCCAAGCAGGCTGGAATCTGCCAAGCCACCAAGCCAGGGGACCCGGCTTCTCCAAGAGTTCTACTCAATTCCAGGAAGGGGGGGGGGGGTCCAGCCCTGCCCCAGGGACTGGCTGGGGGAGGGGCTGGCAGTCACAGACCCAGCCCTCATGCCTTGGAGGCTGGAAGGAGGAAAGTACCTCTCCCTCCCCTCAGCGTGTGCCTGGGGCTGAAGGGTCAGCTGGGGACTGAAGCTTCCCCTGCTTTCAGAACAGGTTGCTGCTGGTGAACTTGAACAACCTTGAGTCCAGACAAGCCCCAGGCCTCAGGGTCCTCCGCAGTGTGCTGTGAAGCAGGGAAGACTTCACCTTGTCATGTCTCCCCAGCCAGAGGCTTCTGCCCTGCACCCGTGAACACCTGCCCTGTGAACAACCTCTCCTCTTCTATCATAAATGCATTTGAAGAGTGCACAGTCTCCCTCCCGCTGCCTGGGCCCTGAGAACGAACACCTCTGTGTTTTCACTAGCCATCTGATACCAGAGCAAGCTCTCCTGGCGTGGGGCTGGGCTCATGGCCGCTGAGAAGGGACTGAGCTCTCACCCTTACTGAGCATTTACTAGGTGCTCACACTTAATGAGCTCCCAGGAGGGTAGAGAAAGAGCAGCAGAGCCGAAATGCAAGAACACGCCTGAGTTCAAATTAGATTCCACCCGAGGAGAAGGGAGGGCACGGACCCTGTGCCACACAGGTACGCGTGGGCTCCCAGCCCCCTGCCTCCACAGAACTGGCACCAATGGTGGGCTCCGCAAAACATATTGCAGTGAAATCAGGGCGAATTGTCATCTATAAAATGGATGTAAAAATCTCACAGGGGAAGTGATGCTGTGGCTCAAAGTGGTAGAGCACTAGCCTTGAGTAAAAGAGCTCAGGGACAGCACCCAGATCCTGAGTTCAAGCCCCACAGCTCACACACACACACACACACACACACACACACACACAAGAGCTCTTAGCCTGTCATCAGTGGCTCATACCTGTAATCCTAGCTATTCAAGAGGCTTGATCTGAGGATCAATGTTCGAAGCCAGCCTGGTCAGGAAAATCTGTGAGATTCTTTATCTCCAAATAAGCACTAGAAAACCAGAAGGGGTGTTGTGGCTCAAATGGTAAAGTGCTAGCCTTGAGCGCAAAAGCTCAGGGAGGCACGCAGGCCCTGAATTCAAGCCCCACAACCAACAAAAAGAAGAAAAATTCTTTCACGATACAGAACCCCCAGAATGGGAAAGAAATCAGACCATCACTTCAGGAAACTGAAGGCAGTGACCAAAGCTGAGCCCCAAGCCTGTCATGACTAGCAGGTGCACCACACGCTGTGTACACAGCAGAAATACACACGCAGGGGCACAGGGGCACCCCAGACAGGACATGCATGACAACAGTGATTGCAAGGCCCCGAATGCTCCAAATGGCTTTCAAAAGAATAGCTCAGGGAGCTGGAGGCTCACACCTGTAATCTGAGCTACTCAGGAGCCTGAGAGCTAAAGATTGCCAGTTCACATAATAGTACATGAGAGTTGGTGGTTCACACCTATAATCAGGAGTTCAAAGGTAGCCTGGGCAGGAAAGTTCCATGAGACTTTTATCTCCAATTAACCACCAAACAAAACTAATCCCAGAAGTGGAGCTGTGGCTCAAAGTGGTAGAGTAGTAGCCTTGAGCAAAAAGAAGCTCAGGGACAGCACCCAGGCCTTGAGTTCAAGCCTCACAACTGACCCCCTCCCTCAAAAAGAGTTCGTGAGACTCTTATTTCCAAATAACCAGCAAAAAGCTGAAAATCAAATTGAGTCTCAAGGGGTAGGGTGCCAGCCTTGAACAAAAAAGCTAAGAGCAGCTGGGCACCGGTGGCTCACACCTGTAATCCTAGCTACTCAGGAGGCTGAGATCTGAGGATCATGGTTCAAAGCCAGCCCAGGCAGAAAAGTCCATGAGACTCCAATAAGCCACTAGAAAACCGGAAGTGGTGCTGTGGCTCAAGAGGTAGAGCACTTGCCTTGAGCTGAAGAGCACAGGGACAGCACCCAGGCCCAGAGTTCAAGCCCCATGACCGACACACAAAAAAAAAAGCTAAGATCTGTGAATTTAAGCCCCAGTAGAGGTGTGTCACATACACACACACACAAATAGACAGATTTGCACAGAACATCACTCACTGGTATACAGGACAGTAATGAAAATGACCTTCAAGTTCATCTGGCCACAAGGATACATCCCCAGAATGTAAAGTTATGTAGAAGAAGTCAAGCATACAGATCCCATGTTCCTCTACCAGCAATGTCAAGCTCAAACAAGCAAAACTGGTGTATGCCATTACAGGTCAGGATGGTGGTGAGCTCAGGATGGGGTTTTGCCACTAGGAAGGGGTTGTTTCTAAAGAGCTGGTCACTTTTTCTTTTCCAATATTGAGGTTTGAACTCAGGGCCTCACATTTGCTAGGCAAGCACTCTACTGTTTAAGCCATACCATGGACCCCTTTTACTTTTGTTACATTTCAGATAAAACATCACACTTTTACCTGAGCTAACCTCAGACTGTGATCTTCCTACCAATGCCTCCTGATTAGCTGGGACTGTAGGTGTGCACCATCACATCTGAGCCTAGAGTCTGGTTTTTTGTTTTTTGTTTTTACTTTGGGGGGGGGGGGTGTTCAGTTTGCGAAAACTCATTGAACTACTCATGTTTATGCATTTTTCTGGCCCTGAGTTCAAACACCAATACTGGAAAAGGAAATGTAACCAACTATAAGGGGTACATGCCAAGAAACCATTTACAAGATGTTTGGCCTGTACTTTGTAAGCAGCAAGTATTTATGAAATATCCTTTGAGTCACTTAATGAGATAGTTCTTGGCCATCTGAATGTAACTCTTGATTGCTGTCTCCTCCATCAAGAATTGAGAAATCCCACAGCCATGTCAATAATAGCAGCACATCTATATTAAATGCTTGGTAGATGCTAAGCTTAGGGCTCAGAGTTTACATCAGCATCGTGCGTAACCCTCAAATACCTTTGTAACAGCTCTGTTCCTCACGGAGGTCGTTTCGTCCCCTGAGAATGTAGAGAGAGTCACCTGTCTTAGGTCACATAGCCAGGGCAGCATAAAATGCACACTCTTAAGTACTCCCATATTACCTTCCCCAGGCCACCCAGGGGAGACTGTGAAACCCAAGCTCAGCTGGGTTGCATGCTCAAAGAAGGGAGTGTCAACTGCTCAGAGGTGAGACCAGGGCCAGCAGCTCCATCTGTCCATTCAAACTCCCTAATCCGAAATGCCTCACAGAGGATCTGCAACCCTAAACGCCCGCCGGCCGTCCCCCGTCAGGCCACAGGACAGCTCTGGCCTGGCCAGCAGCCCTCTTCCTGCTCATGAGTCAAAGAACAAACATGGGAGGGCTGGGCCAGTGGGGTGGGTCTGGTCCCTGCTGAAGGAAGACAGCTTTTGTCTGCATTCCCTCGGCGCCCCCTCCCCTCATTCCCCCCCAACCCTCCTGGGCCTGTGCTCCCGGCATCCTGGAGGCACCTCCTCGGATTTCTCGAATTTTGTTTTCATGTAAAGGTTCACAGGACCACAGATCCATCGCACTTTCTCCTGGAAGTGTTTTGCCAACAATGGACCCCTTGTGAGGTTGGGGTGGTCTGAGCAGAAATTCAGCCCCAAATGTTCAGGATCTTTGTCCAAGCCCTGTGTCTTGTACCTTCCACACCCTGCTGTTACAGGGAACCATGCTCAGCCGGGTATGGAGCTGGGGTTTCATTAGTGGCTTCAAATCTAACTCCTGCCCTCCCCCACCCCAACATACACAGTCCTCCAGGCAGTGGTAGTCACTGCTGGACTGAAGGAAGACAGGTTCACCAAGGGGAACATTGTGCAAATTCTAGAGAGTCAGTGCTGGTTACCCTGTGCACCAAAAATCTGCTAATGGGGTACCTCTCATGTTCAGTGGTCTCACCACAATGAAAGAAAGAAAGAAAAAGAAGGAAAGAAAGAAAGAAAAGAAAGAAAGAGAGAGAAAGAAAGAAAAGAAAGAAGGAAGGAAGGAAAGAGAAAGAAAGAAAGAAAGAAACAAGAGCAGGAAGAAAGAAAAAGAAGAAGAGGAAGGAGAAGGGGAGGGACTTTCCCAGAGTCGCACAGCTGGCAATGGGATCCACAGTTTTGGAACTCAGAGGCATCTGACTGACCTCGTGGCCAGCAGGCAGGCTCCAGAGAGCAGCAGCAGGTGTTTTCTGAACTGAAGACTGACTGCAAACATGCCAATGGACCACTGAAGCTGGACCATGTCCCAAATGGGGAAATGACTTTACCCCTTCCCCGCTGAGAGGACCCCAGGCAGGTCACTGAACTCACTGAGCCTCAATATCTCCAAAAGATTAGTGCAGACAGTACAAAGCTTTAGCATCTCAGAAAAGATGATTATTATTACTAGTATTATTTTATATTTACTCTAAAGTTCAATCTCCAAAGCAAGGAAAGCTTGCCTGAAATAAAGTTGGTTTAAGAACATGTGTTTTTTTTGTTGTTGTTGTTGCTTTGTCTTGTTTTTTGCTGGTCATAAGGTTTGAACTCAGGACCTGGGCGCTGTCCCTGAGCTCTTTCACTTGAGGCAAGTGCTCTACCATTTTGAGCCACAGCACTACTTCCAGTTTTCTGGAGGTTCATTGAAGATAAGAGTCTCATGGACTTTCCTGCCTGGGCTGGCTTTGAACCCTAGCTAGGATTGCATGCATGAGCCACCAGCATCCAGCAGCACCTGAGTCTTTGAAGGAAGCTTTGTTGCAGCTCCTCCAGCATGACCCTGACCCCATATCCTTGACAGATAGGACCTCTGAGCCTCAGGATCTGCAGCAATGAGCAGAGGACCACAGGATTTGAACTAGTGCCTGATTCCTGTTTCCTGCCAGGGCACATGTGCAGCCTTCTGACTTCTAGTCAGACAGTGGGAGCTTTCTGTTGCCTGACCACACAAGTCCAGACCGGTTCCTTGCCTTACCTGCCTCAGTTTCCTCATGTGGATAGTAGCAACTTACCCCAATCATCAGAGTTGTTGGAAGATGATACAATGTGGGATGACTTTGAGGATGACTGACAGAAGCGTGGGAGGAGTCCAGCCAGGGCCGTGAGTGGAATGTTGAGAAGGCATCCTCAGCCCTGGCTCCCTGGAGGCACTAGCTGGGCTCTCACAGGCCGTGGAGCCGGCCCGGTGAAGGCCTGGCATAAGCAGAACACTGATCCTTAGGGCGTCAGACAGACATGGGGGTAGAAACTGAATTGACTCACTCGCTGTGTGTCCCTGGGAAGAAGTCACTCTCTCTGATCATGATATAGAAGCAAAAATCCCATTCACTTTTTTTTGTTGTTGTTGGTTGTGGGGCCTGAACTCTGGGCCTGGGCGCTGTCTCTGATCTCTTCAGCTCAAGGCTAGCACTCTACCACTTGAGCCACAGTGCCACTTCTGCTTTTTCTGCTTAGGTGGTGCTGAGGAATCGAAGCCAGGGCCTCATGCATGCAAGGCAAACACTCTACCACTGAGCCACCTTCCCCCATTCACTCTTGATGAAGGTCTGTTCTCCCAGGGACAGCACCAAGTACATTGTAAGTGCTGTGTAAGTATACATGCCTCCTCTCTCTCTCATTTTGCTTGTAAGATGTAGAAAGACCTTGATCTCTTCACGCTTCATTTTCTCATCTATAAGATAATATCCAGAGGCTCACGTGGGGCCCAGGCCTCACGACTTCATCTGGGGGAAGAAAAAGTAGGAGAGAACCAAGAGGCCTCAGGATCCCTCAGGCCTGCAAAACTCGAGAGACTGTTCCAGAACCTGAAAGTGGGAAGCATGAGAGCATGAACTGGATGCAGGAAATCATAAATGGCGAGCAAAGGTGGGGAAGGCACCTCCATCTCTCAGCCCAGCGACTAAGAGAAAAGACTGAGTGTCTTGAGTGCGCGTCCTGCCCCATGCCAGCTGTCCAACTCTGGATGTGCCACCTCACACTCAGAGCCCGCCATCCCCATGTAAAAACTCACTTCCTGCCTTACAGGGCTGTGAGAATCCAGGGTATGGCAAGAGCCTGGCAGGTGCTGGGCTCTCTCCCTCTCTGGGTCCCTTGTCCTCACTGGGCCTCAGTGACCCCTGTAAGGAGACTGCTTTCTGCTGGCATTCTTGTGAGGTGTGTACTTCCATGATTGTCACGTCAAAGGGCAATGGAAGACCCCTACCTTGGAACTGAACACCCCAGAAATGCAGGCATCTCTTGCAGTTTGACTCAACACTGAAAACAAGAGCTCTCCAGCTGGAGAGAAAGAATTGGACCAGGAAAAACCAAAGCCAAGAAAGAAGATAGGCCTGGGGCCAGTGGCTCACGCTTGTCATCCTAGCTACTCAGGAGGCTGAGATCCGAGGATCATGGTTCAAAGCCAGCCCAGGCAGGAAAGTCCATGAGACTCTTATCTCCAATTAACCACCAGAAAACTGGAAGTGGTGCTGTGGCTCAAATGGTAGAACACTAGCCTTTAGCTGAAGAGCTGAGGGAACAGGCCCAGGTCCAGAGTTCAAGCCCCATGACCAACAACAACAACAAAAAAGAAATAAGACATGTCCCTTACTGGGCTCCCCCCTGCCTGCTCTTCCAATCCCCATACCGGATCACCTGAGCGTGGATCCCCAACCCCAGCCTTCTATGGGAAACCATGAAGTCTTGAGTAACATCCCATCTCAAGTTTTTTTCTCTGTTTAACTTGGGGACCAAATCGCTTAACTGACTCACCTGCTAATATGATTGGCAATTATTTACTTTGGAGAGGCCTGAAAGACACCACCAGATCGCAGATTTCTGAATTATCTAAAAACCCATCGCCCCATCTCATGTTTCCTGATCCTCATGCTATAAAAGAGCCCTCTGCCTTGGGCAGAAGCAAGGAGGAGAGCCGAGCAGAGGGAGCAGGGCAGCCTTGAACACCTTGAGAAACCAGGTGAGACCCGCCCCCTCCACAGCTCGGCAGCTCCTTGCCCTGGGCAGACTTTAACCAATGTACTAGTCAAAGAAACAAAGACTAGTTACAGTCAGGAGCAAGGGGATGGCCACTCCCTCAACTTCCTTCAGCCATCTACACCACCAACAGAGAAACCAGTGCTAGTCCTGCCTCAAGTTCAGGGTCTCCGAGGAATTTGTATAGTGAGTTGCCATCCTGAATTGTGATGACGGCTGTCACTCTGTCTCCTCTGATTCAGTGGGACTCAGGAGGGCATCCACAAGCCAGCTGGGCCTGAAGAACCAGCCCTGGGGCAGGGATAGTGGCAGAGCAGTGCAGGACTTCCACCACTGGCTTGTTTAAGCTTCTCTATCCACTTTGAAGAGGGAGCAAGAAGGAGAAGCAATTTGTCTCCACCCAGAGAGAAGAGCTGATAGTCACTCAATTACCCAGAGTCCTCTAGGTCAGACAGGTGTGCTTCCAAATTTCCTCACCACCTGTGTGCTTATGAACTAGGGAAAGGTACCTCCAAGTCACTAGGTCCTTGTGCCCCTCCCCATCACCTCCTGTGCAGGGCAAGTAGGCAGTGCCCACCTCTTGGGATGTGGTGAAGATCAAGTCACTCACTGAGGAGAAAGCCATCAGCCTATTGCCTAGCAAGGTCCAGGAGTGTTAGCTCTGATTACTAGTCTCTCCCGGGTGTTCTGAGAAGGAACACTCATAGAAGATAGGGGCAGGCAATGAATAGATTCCTCTGATACTTCTGTCCACAGATGCCAGGAGGGAGAATGTTTCAAATTGGGAGCCTCACCATCTTCTGTGGGCTGCTGGCCCAGACCTCAGCCCAGCTTCAAGGCCTGCCCTTACCCATAGGCCAGGGCCTGCCCTTGCCTGGGGCTCCAGCCCTGCCATCAAATCCCACAAACCTGGTTGCACACTTCAAGAGTGGTAAGTCCGTGACAACCTCTCTCACATGTGTGTGAGCGTGTGTGCTCCACATGCGCATGCACGCCTCTCTGTGTGTAGAGCCGCCCAGGAAGAGGAGGGGCAAGGATGAAGGGGAGAGAGGATCTGGAGTGGTCAGATGTGGACTCGGGACCTTTCTACTCATTCTTAGGTCTCAGCAATGGCTTGCTCTCCGGGGGTCTGCTGGACATTCTGGGAAACCTCCCACTTCTAGACACCCTGAAGTCTGGAGATGGCAATTCTGGGGGCCTGCTGGGGGGCCTGCTTGGAAAACTGACCTCATCCATCCCTCTACTGAATAGCATCATTGAGTAAGTTTGCCTGAAACAGGGCCTTGGTCCTCACCAGTTATAAGACCCACCTGCCCCAGACAGCAGCCACATAGAGGGAGGGGTGTAACCTGAGCATGGAGTTAGAACCCTGTCCTGAGACCTTCCCCAGTCTGGGAAGGAATGCCAGTCCTCGTGTATTAGTAATCACCTCTTTTCCCCCAAGTCCTGCCCAGCAGCTCTTATAATCCTCATATACAACTTTCAAGATCAACTTCATAATCCCCAATTCACAGACGAATAAACTGAGGCACAGGCATGTGCCTTGTCCTCACGCAACTAGACTGTTACTGAAGAAAGGTTCTTGGCGAAGTCCAGAGATAAAACCTTTTTCCAGTACACTGAGATCATTCTGTCTGTCCACTTGGAGAATCCCTTTGTACACAGCTGGCTTCAGTATAAGCAAGAACATGTTAGGTGCCCTCAAATTACATCATCAGTGTAGCTCATGTCCATGGAAAGACCAGAGAGGGTGATTTCTATGAGACACATGACAGCACAAATAAGCAGGGAGAAGCTTGGTGCCGGTGAGCTGCCTCAGCCTCAGTAAGGCTGGATCAGAGCCACCTCTGTGATTTCCATCCACCCAGGGGCTTACTTCCTGACCTGGAAACAGAAAGACAGACTCAAGTTTGATTTCCACATGTACCCTCCTGGAGGAATACAGGAGAGACACAAGACACCCAGTCTCTTTGGTTTCTCCTGCACAATAGAGTTCAGCGCTACAGAGAAAGGTCGTTGGGAGGACCAGGGCTTTCCTCTGCCCTTTCTGCATTCATCCTGCTCCTCAGCCCCAGTGTCACTGATTTGTGGACCGATATGTCATTGAAGGACGTGGCAGAATGAGTGACTTACACCCATAATTGTCTGTGCAGGACATGCCCACAGTCACCCATACATCATTCATTCACTCTTCATGCATTCCTTCAATCCATTCATGATCCTTTCCACTCTGTCTTCCATCAACCACTCTCTCTTTCTTTCTCTCTCTCTCTCTCTCTCTCTCTCTCTCTCTCTCTCTCTCTCACACACACACACACACACACACACACACACACACACACACACACACACACAGACCCACCTTCCCAGCAACCCTCAAGCCAACCACTCTCTTTGTAAGTCTTTTACCGGGCATGCACACAACCCAGACACAGTCTCTTCTAGACCTTCAGGATCTCATCCAGGCACTCACATGTGTGGCTCAAAACCCAGATGGCTCTGGTACAAGACTTTCTTTTTTCCTTCTTCATGCCAGGTGACCTCTGAAATTGATCAATTTGGATTAAAAGTGGTTTCCGGGTTTGAGGCTCAAGAAGCTAATGCTTCTCCCTCTGATGTTGTCCTCTGAACAGCATTGAAATCACGGATCCCCAACTGCTGGAACTTGGCTATGTGAAGAGCCCTAATGGCCACCGTCTCTATGTCACCATCCCTTTGGGCTTGAGGCTCCAAGTGAATACGTGAGTACCTCCCAAGGGAGATGAACAGATGGCTCTACAAGGGAGACCTTGATGCCAGGGGCAGCCAAGCAGGAAGTGTTGGAGTGCAACAGACCCAGGCTTCCAACCTTAGATCATTTGCTTTAGCTGAACAAGCTGGGGGGGGGGGGGGGCGGGTCACATAGGAAGGTCATTTGACTTCCCTGAGCCTTGGTTTCCCCTGCTGGAGATGGAGACGAGTAGAATGGCTCATAAGATGGAAGAAGGTAAGGCTGACATTCTTGGCAAGGAGAAAAATTCCTCCACCTTGGAATGTGGTAATGCCAGTTAGGTTGTCTCCTCTACAGACTCACAGTTGGCAATGTGTTGGAGCTGGATGTGAAGCTGAACATCACCGTAGAAATCCTAGCTGTGAGAGACAATCAGGGGAAAGTCCACCTGGTCCTTGGTGATTGCACCCACTCACCTGGCAGCTTGCATATCACCCTGCAAAATGGGTAAGGCTAGAGACTGGCCCCTCACATGCAGAGATAACAGGATAGGATGGTGGACAGATCGATAATGGATGAATATGTGGATGGATGGATGATATGAACGGTCATATGGGTGGAAAGAACATGGATAGATAGATGTATGGACAGATGGGTAAATAAATAAGTGGGTAAATATTCACTTATGCTTTGTGTTAGGCTAGGATGACCAATTTTATGTTGGATAAACAATGAGAAATCTGATTTTGAGCCCACCTAGTCTAGCAGGGATGAGGAGAGATGGTGAACTTGAATATTATTTCTCTAATTTGGGTCTCAGCATTTTTATCTGTAATGTATAATATGTTGGGTGACTAAAACATTCCATCCAGGTAATAGTCATGAATGTGCTTTGTCCAGTGAAGAGTATGCTCCAGACAGAGCCTAGCTGGATTGATTTTTTCAGTTACTTGTCCCCTGAGGAGACCAAGACACACATCACACATAGAAGTTGCCTATACCTTGGCTAATGTCGACTGAACTTCATGTGTATCATGTCACTGAATCCTTGTGGCAACTAGGATATTCTGTTGATGGGTTAACACAGTCTTGTGGGACACCTGCTGTGTCTCAGAACTGATTGTGTATACCCTTAGGATTCTTGCTGTTCACCTGCCCATATAGAGGTAGATAGGCCCAGTTTGGGTTACTAAGTGTTGAGACTAAGGGTGATAAGTGGTCCCTGAAGACTTATCTAACTCAATTCTAGGCATCCACATCACCCTTGTGGCTTTTCTCCTCTAGGGTTGCTCCCCTCCCACTTCAAGGCCTTCTGGACGCCCTCACAGGGGTCTTGAATGAAGTCCTTCCTGAGCTGGTGCAGGAAAAGGTAAGAGAGCAAATGTGGCCGTCCCCTGACCCATCAACCCTATAACATCTGAAAGCAAGTCTGAGCCCCCTCATTTGAGTAGTAAACTCAGTCCATCAGTCTGTCTGTCCTTGGATCCATCTGTCCATGTTCTTTCTTTCCGTCACACTAAATGCACTGGTTGGCTTTGTCTGTGGGCCAGGCCCTGGGTATGTCCACACTAGAGCCAAGGGAATGGCAGGATGACTTGGGTCTCTTCACCAAACCCTTCATGTCTTCAGTGTCTCCTTCTGCCTAATATAGCTGTGCGACTATTTGCCCTTGTGATGGCTTAGAGCCATCATCAGGCACAGAACAATGAGAGGAAATCTCCCCCAGAGAACTCTTCCTGGGCCTGTTGTTCCCAGCCTCCTGGCAGGTACCCATTTGCCTAACTGCCCTTTCTGCCCTGTGTCAGGTATGCCCTCTGGTCAACGAGGTTCTCAGCCACTTGGATGTCACCCTTGTGCATGACATCGCTGGTAAGGCCTGCTTCCAAGCCCTCTCCACCACCAGAGAAACAAAGATTTCTTCCCCCACCCCCACCCAAGATTCTTATTCTTGCACACCATAGGAAAACTAGGGCTGACCTCCAACTTGGTCCCATTTGGGGTTTCTTTGCTTTCTTGACTTAG
Organism: Dipodomys spectabilis; assembly: GCF_019054845.1. Lineage (NCBI taxonomy): Eukaryota > Metazoa > Chordata > Mammalia > Rodentia > Heteromyidae > Dipodomys > Dipodomys spectabilis. Next base: position 10,948,391 of record NW_024870852.1, read on the forward strand.
CCAGGTAACTTTGAGGTAAAGAGCCTACCTTGCCCTCAGCCCTAACACTGGGAGGGGGAGATCTAGCCCATGACTACCTGAGGTGGCTGGGCTCCAAAGCTGCCATTCACTGTTCCCAGTAGGGGAGGAGGAATGTGGGCTTTCCCTAGACCCTTTCACCTCCAGATCATAACTCTACTCTGGCCTTTCATTTCCCAGAAATGCTGCTTGGTCAACAAGAGTTTGTTATCAAGTTGTAGGGAAGGCATCAGGCTTCTGCTGAGCTGGTAAGTGGCACTCCCTCATCCCATGATTCAGAATGGCTGGCTTCCTTGGGAAATGACATCTGTGGTAGTCAGCTTTCCATCCCTATAATGAGATAGCTGAGATAAAAGCAAAAGGGTTATTTAGTTCCCATTCTGGGGGACCCCAGTCCATGACCCCACTACTTTAGGGCTGTGGGGAGGTAGCACATTATGGTAGGAGTATGTGGTAGCAAGGTAGGGGTGAGGGCAAAGCTGCTTACCTCATTCTCCATGGAGCAAGAAAGAAAGTGGAAGAGGCCAGGTCCCATGATTTCCTAGAAAGGCAGAGCCCAATGATCTAAAGGCCTCCCGCCTCCCCAGAGCTCCCGCCCCCCCAGGGCTCCCACCTCCCCAACGGTCCCCCCCCAGCGCTCCCGCCCCCCCCCAGCAACTCCCGCCTCCCCAGGGCTCCCACCTCCCCAGAGCTCCCGCCCCCGCCCCAGCGCTCCCGCCTCCCCAACGGTCCCCCCCCCAGTGCTCCCGCCCCCCCCAGCAACTCCCGCCTCCCCAGCGCTCCCGCCCCCCCCCCCGGCGCTCCCGCCCCCCCCCAGCGCTCCCGCCCCCCCCCCCCCCCGCGCTCCCGCCTCCCCAGCGCTCCCACTTCCCCAGCGTTCCCGCCCCCCCAGCGCTCCCGCCCCCCCAGCGCTCCCGCCCCGCCCCAGCGCTCCCGCCTCCCCAACGGTCCCCCCCCCAGTGCTCCCGCCCCCCCCAGCAACTCCCGCCTCCCCAGCGCTCCCGCCCCCCCCCCCGGCGCTCCCGCCCCCCCAGCGCTCCCGCCCCCCCCCCCCCGCGCTCCCGCCTCCCCAGCGCTCCCACTTCCCCAGCGTTCCCGCCCCCCCAGCGCTCCCGCCCCCCCAGCGCTCCCGCCCCGCCCCCAGCGCTCCCACCTCCCCAGCGCTCCCACTTCCCCAGCGTTCCCGCCCCCCCCAGCGCTCCCCCCCAGCACTCCCGTCCCCCTCAACGCTTCCCCCCAGCGCTCCCGCTCCCCCCCCCCCCCCCGCGCTCCCGCCTCCCCAGGGCTCCCGCCTCCCCAGGGCTCCCACCTCCCCAGCGCTCCCACTTCCCCAGCGTTCCCGCCCCCCCCAGCGCTCCCCCCCAGCACTCCCGTCCCCCTCAACGCTTCCCCCCAGCACTCCTGCCCCCCCCGCGCTCCCGCCCCCCCCCGCGCTCCCGCCCCCCCCAGCGCTCTCCCCCCCCCGCGCTCCCGCCCCCCCCCCGCGCTCCCGCCCCCCCCAGCGCTCTCCCCCCCCCGCGCTCCCGCCCCCCCCCAGCGCTCCCGCCCCCCCCCAGCGCTCCCCCCCAGCACTCCCGTCCCCAACGCTTCCCCCCCCAGCGCTCCCGCCCCCCCCCGCGCTCCCGCCCCCCCAGCGCTCCCCCCCAGCACTCCCGTCCCCCCTCAACGCTTCCCCCCCCAGCGCTCCCGCCCCCCCAGCGCTCCCGCCCCCCCCAGCGCTCCCCCCCAGCACTCCCGTCCCCCTCAACGCTTCCCCCCCCAGCGCTCCCGCCCCCCCAGCGCTCCCGCCCCCCCCAGCGCTCCCCCCCAGCACTCCCGTCCCCCGCAACGCTTCCCCCCCCAGCGCTCCCGCCCCCCCCGCGCTCCCGCCCCCCCAGCGCTCCCCCCCAGCACTCCCGTCCCCCTCAACGCTTCCTCCCCCAGCGCTCCCGCCCCCCCAGCGCTCCCGCCCCCCCCCCCCGCGATCCCGCCCCCCCCCCCGCGCTCCCGCCCCCCCCCAGCGCTCCCGCCTCCCCAGGGCTCCCACTTCCCAAAACTCCCATTTCCCCAGAGCTCCTGCCTCTCAAAGCTCACACCACCCAAAGCTCATACCATCTCCCAATAGCACCAACCTGGAGACTGAGCAAGTAACTCATTTACTATCTAGACTGTAGCCAAAAAAAAAAGACAAAACATCCAGGTAGACACACAGGGATGCAGACACGTCCATAGAGTAGTTGACTGAGGTGGAGAGACACAGGTACCATGGCAACAAAGGGAAATACATGGGTCAAACACACACACACACACACACACACACACACCATATACACGTACACGTACACAAACAATACCATATACACGCATACACACACACCAGACACACCTGAATGCACACTCACACACATGCACACACCTATGTGGACTTGCCCTACAAGTCCACAAGGAGACACAGATACACACTAGGCCCGTTCTGTTAAGAGCCAGTGACCTTGAGTTGACCTTGATTCAACTTTCTGACTGGGTTCTTCTCCCAACAGAATTGTTCCTTGCCTCCCAGGGTTCACAGAAGGCTGGCCCATGTACAGAAACTGTCAAGCCTCCTCCCCAGGAACCTGCTCCCTACTCCCTCCCCCTCCCCAGACACCCAGCACCCAGTGATTCTCACTAAATAAAATTACTCTTCCTCTGCACAGGGGGTCTTGCTGCTCTTCACACTCCCTTGAGGGCTCCATCTCTAGAAAGAGCCCTGCAGCGTGGTCACTGCTACCATACCAGAGCCTATATGGTCTATGGTTGATCTTTGAGGGCTTGAGCAGTTAAGGGAGGAAGTGTTCGGGTGTGTAGGGATTTCAGGTGAATGTCCAGCTCTCCTTAGGAAGGATGCATGAGGAGGTTAGGGCACAGGTTGTCATGGAGAAAGGGAGCTGTTGATATGAGGGCTGTGCTGGAAGTGGGTCTGGAAGGTGTGGGTAGGGAGCAGGTGAGGCCCCATCCACACTAGGGAGAGAGGGGTAACCAGGAAGGTGAGAGAATGAGTGGATCCTAGCAGGAAGGACATCCTGAGTTGTGGCTTTAATACACCTGAGAGGCCCTGAAGGAAGCTCAAGTTCATTTGCTTACTTCAGTCCTCCAAGCAAAGAAAGACAGAAATGATCTGGATACTGGTAGCTCATGCCTGTATCCTAGTGACTCAGGAGGCTGAAATCCGAGGATCTAAGTTCAAAGCCAGCAGCAGTCTATGTATCTCCAATTAATTAGTAAAAAGGCAGAAGTGGCACTGTAGCTACAGAAGAGCACTAGCCTTGGACAAAATAGCTCAGAGACAGTGCTCAGGCCCTGAGTTCAAGCCCCAGGACTGTCTCTCACACACACACACACACACACATCTATTGAATCATAGACAGGGAGACAATGCAGAGAAATAGTAAGTAAATAAGGGTAAGGGTGAGTGGTGTGTGGCACAAGCCACGAGGGTGATCCATGAACGACTAGAAGCCAGTGAGCTTGGGAGCCAGATCAGCGTGGCTACTAAACTTCTGAAAGGCAACATCTCCATCCCTTCTTGGCACTAGTGTGCACAGCTTTCCTGTAACCATTAGAGGGTGACCACTAGAGGATGTGGTACAAATGTCCTTCCCAGATGCCATCCTGAGGGTGTAACTGTAAAGGCTGGGATGGATCTCAGCAACCTAGACATGCAAACTCGGAGTCAAATTGCTCCTAGGTGGTGGAACCAGCATCCAAAACCCAGCAGTCAACCTCCAGAGCGCAGGCTGTTTATTCCAAGTTGAAGACTCCTGAGCTCCAAGTGTGATGCTTTTTTGAAAATTTTACTTTGGAAAGAAGCATTCTCCCCTGGGGCCCTAAGTATACTCATCATTTTCCCATGTAGTCCGTTAAGTTATCTCACACTAACTGCTTAGTTCTGAAAGTAAGGTTGTAGACTTATCAACAAAAATACAAAGCAATGCTGGGGGAGCCACCGCTCTCACCTATAACCCTAGCTACACAGGAGGCTCAGATCTGAGAGTTACAGTTCAAAGCCAGCCTGAGCAGGAAAATCTGTGAGACTCTTATCTTCAATTAAATACCAAAAAAAATGTAGAAGTGAGGCTGTGGCTTAATCAGTAGAATACTAGCCTTGGGGGAAAAAAAAGACCCTCAAGGATGGCACCCAGGCCCTAAGTTCAAGCACCAAGACCAGCACAGCAAAATATATCTGTTAGTGCTGGGTGCTAGTGGCTCACACCTGTAATCCTGGCTACTAAGGAGGCTGAGATCTGAGGATCATGGTTCAAAGCCAGCCTGGACAGGAAAGTTCATGAGACTCTTATCTCCAATAAACCACTAGAAAACCAGAAGTGGTGCTGTGGTTCAAGCAGTAGCGTGCTTGCTTTGAGCTGAAGAGCTGAGGGACAGCGTCCAGGCCCAGAGTTCAAGCCCCACGACTGACAAAAAAAAAAAAAAAATATATATATATATATATATATATATATATATAATATTAACTTAAGGTTTCTTTGGAGTAGAAATTTGTGAGCAGTTGGTCTAGGTGGTTCTTACTCAGAGTTCCTCATAGGATGGTGGTCAAGTTATCAATTGAAGGCTCAGCAGGTGGGCCTGCTACCACGTTCACTCACACAACCTTAGTGGTCCTCTTTCCTCAATGCTGTCAGGCAGAAGTGCCGGAGCCTGCCAGCAATGAAAGGGAATCCTGAATTAGGGGGCGAGGATGAGGAAAAATAAAGACATAAGACAAAGGATGGGGTCGGGAGGTCTGCAGCTCAAGATTGCAGCCCTGTTTATTTTTAACTTTCCCTATTATATACAATTAGAAGTCAAGAGGTAACATAAGGTTACCATAGTGCAGAAAAACAAGGAAAATTTTAATAAAAACAAAGTGCAGTAAAAACAAGACAAGGTCAACTGGTAAAAAGTAAAACAAATTCTGCAGACATAGCAAAGCAATCCGGGCCCCTGGTGTTTTTCATAAAAGCCAGTTCCTTGTACGTACCTTCAAGTGAGCACCAGGGTCAAGATAACCTTAGAGCGTTACTGTCGGCTCCCAACACAGAAGCCCAGGATCCTCACAGTGAGGGCCTCCACAGGGCTGTTGTCCCAGTATATCATATCTGGCTTCCCCTAAAGACAACATCTAAGACAGCAGGAGCGTAAGACCAAAGGGTAGTTTAATATCTCATCACACAAACCAACTCTGGTACAGTGTGAGAGGCAGCTGGAAAGAAGAGTGTGGCTCTGAGGCAGTCAGAAACCTGAGGTCAACTGGAAGGCTGCCTGCCATGGGCCTGGGCTGGGTCTTGAGCCATTTGCCACTTCAGAGGACTGGTCTATAGATGCAATGGTTTAGAGATCAAGCAGCAGTGGTCCCATTCCCAGGACCCTATGTGAAGAATTTTCCAACTTTCAGCCCCAGCACCTCTCTTCCCAGAGAAGAGACACTTTCTCTGGGTCAGAGTAAGGACCTTGCTAAACTCAAATTACAGCAATCCCAGGGTGCTTTTTGGCTTTTCATGACAGTATACCGACAAGAGGAGCTTCTTATCTTCTCCTTGAGACTCATTGGGAGCTGGAGACATGAGTTGTGGGCAAGTGGCATTGACCCACCCACAGCCATTTCCTCGCTGCTCCTGGCTTCTTCCACACAGTGCAATGTGTTTGCAAAACTTTCTGGAAATTTCTTCCAAAACCAATCAGTAGTTTTACCCAAAGGGAGACAAAAATATATTAAAAAAAAAAAAAAAAAAAAAAAACTTCTACTCAGGCGGCAGAGATCTGAGGATCGTGGTTCAAAGCCAGACCAGGCAGGAAAGTTTGCAAGACTCTTATCTCCAATTAAACACCAGAAAACCAGAAGTGGTCCTGTGGCTCAAGTGGTAGAGTGCTAGCCTTGAGCTGAAGAGCTCAGGGACAGCACCCAGGCCAGAGTTCAAGCCCCACGACTAACAAAAAAACCTGTAGGCCAGGTACTGATGGTTCATGACTATAATCCTAGCTACTCAGGAGGCTGAGATCTGAAAATCTCAGTTCAAAGCTAGCCTGGGCAGGAAAGCCCATGAGACTCTTACCTCCAATTAACCACCAGAGAACTGGAAGTGGTGCTGTGGCTAAAATGGTAGAGTGCTCACCTTGAGCAAAAGAGCTCCAGAAAAGCACCCAGGCTCTGAGCTCAAATCCCATGACTGACCAAAAACAAAAAAAAAAAAAAAAGAGAGAGATCTTGCACAGGAAAGAAAGCAAATGAGCACTAGGTACATTTGTGCAAAGGACCCTGTTCCTGTACAAATGCATGATCATTCCAAACACATTGTGCCTAGAGAAAAATCCAGGCTCAGGCAGGAGATGGCCTTGAGGGACCAGTGCCACCATCTAACAAAGCATGTCTCCCGATCCCTATGGCTCTGGAGAAAGAAACTGGAAGCCATTCTCTGAAGGGGGCCAGGGCAAAGGAAATTAGCTGGGAAGGACCTGGATTTCTTCAATGTCTCCACAAGGTTCTCTGTCAAAGATCAGTGTCCTCTCTGGCAGGCAATGTCATCAAGCTCATCCAAAGTAGTGCCATCCCTCCCCCCGCCCCATGCTTTCTGGGTTTCTGCTTCTTTATGTCCCCAGGTTGTCCCATGATGGGTTTGCTGATCAGGACTAAAGCAGAGGACATCTTCCTTTTTCACCCCTTAGACTTCCCCGTCCCTGAAAGCTGTCTTAGGAGTCCAGGTGGGGTGTTACCTCTGTAGGTACATGACTTTGGTTTCCTTGGAGTTGAACTTGGACAGTCTGGCGGTGTGCCTGATGAACCTGGGTGTTGTTCATGCAAGGAAAATTGTTCCTTGTCTTCCTCCAAATGCACAGCTGAGCTGAAAACAAATACTGAACTCCAGCACCGGTGTGGATGCTGGGGTCCCGAGGAAACAGGCTCAGGGGCCTGCAATGCCCTTAAAAATGCATGAGAGCAGGAAGGTAGACGGCGTACAGACAGGGACGAAGCTGGTACAGTGGGGAGGTACTGGGGAGGCATACAACGAAGTTTCTAGAAGAAAGTCATGAGGGAGCTGCTGGGAGGCCCCTACCTGCCAGCCGTATCCTTGCTGGATTCCGCATTTCCTCCTGGATGACCTGGTGGCCAGGTGAGTAAATGTTAGCACAGAACCAAACCCAACCCCAAGGAGGTGCCCTGTGCTTCCCCTGGGCCCCATCCTGGTCCCCAGGTCAGGACGAGCAAAGAGCAGGAGTTCACAGCCCCAGGAGGACACGGACTCCACAGGCACAGGAGGCTACAGAGTGAGCTGCACGTGGATCTGGAGGCTCTGCTGGTGGACACAGCTATACCCACGGTAAGAGGCCTCCACCCTGGCTTTTCTGCTCAGGACAACCCCAGAGCACTGCTTGTGTCACCCTGGATAGCAGGGAACAGGGTTTTCTAGAACCTTCGCTGGCTATGGCATCATACGCTGAGGTAAGCAAGCAATCTCCCTTCCTACCGTCTCTCAGTCCTTCTGGTAATTGCACTGGTACTCCATCACTCTCCAGCCATTTGCTAATACCCACACTGCCCCTTTAAAAGGAGCATGCAGCTGGGCACTGGGGGCTCATGTCTGTAATCCTAGCTACTCAAGAGGCTGAGATCTGAGGGTTGTGGTTCAAAGCCAGCCTGGGCAGGAAAGTCCGTGAGACTCTTATCTCCAATAAACCACCAGAAAACTGGAGGTGGAGCTGTGGCTGAAAGTGGTAGAGAGCTAACCTTGAGTACAAAAGCTCAGGGACAGCGCACAGCCCCTGAGATCAAGCCCCACAAAAGACCGATTAAAAACAAATAAGTTAAAATAAAATAAATGAAAGGAGCAGGCAAGGGTTGGGGGACAGCTTGGGAGCAGCATGCATGGCATGAGGCCCCGGCGCAACCCCAGCACCACGGAAAATACCAAGAGGGCAGCAGTACCTGCTAGCCTCAGCTCCACACATGGAGCCAGTTGCTTCCCCAGAGATTTGGAAATGACCTCTCACCTCTCTCTGCCTGGGGCTCCCCTAGATCTCCTCTGAGCCTACATTGCACCCACAGCCAGGCACTACCAACCAGTACACAAACAACCCCCAGTACACTTGGGGGGTAGGTGTTTACTAAGCTCCATGGTCCCCATGATTGTCATAGCTATGGTCCTGCGGCCCTTTCTGTGCACGGAGCTCGGGACACAGTTCCTTTCCATTACTGAATGCTTCCTGAGTGGATGCCGTTGTGTAGCTGGGAGAATGTAGATGGGAGAAGTCGGGAGAGGTGGCAGCTGGTAAGGGAGGAATCGAAGGAGCTGGGTTCCCAAAACACCATTGCAAGGGAAGAGACAGAACCACGTTCAAATCCTAGCTTCTCGTCCAGTGCCTGTGACCCTGAGCCAGTCCAAGGTGGAACAGTGACCTTGCAGTCAGGCCATTCAGCATGGTAGAACCAGTCGGCTCTGTCCTGCGGCAGCCCCTTCCATCATTCTCAGCACCCCAAATGGTGCACAAAGCCACATGCATGGGAGTTGAATAGGAAGACTCACGTGAAAGGATGTGTGTGCGTGTGTGTGTGTGTGTGATTAAATCCTCAGAGGGGAACTCTCTCTCTCTGGAAGATGTGAGCCCAGAGGACAGAAGCCACTCTGTTTGTTCCTACTATGCCCCAGGCATCCAAAACAGTGTCCACACAGTGGCCCTCATTGGTGGACTGACTACTTGACCTGCTGGCTGACTCTAAATCTGTCCTAACCAAACAGTGAAGGGGTTCAGGGTGGACCCCAAAGACTCTGCTTGGCCTGGGACGCTGAGAAAAATTTGGGGACCAGAATCCCACCCCTGCTGCAGAACTCAGTTCCCATCCTTAGCCTGCCTTCCCTGTCACCCCCTGTCACAAGGCCCAGAGACGCTGCCAGGCTCATTCCCCAGCCCTTCCTCCCTCACCCCTGCAAGGCCTGCGCCAAAAGCCCTCCCCTCCTCGCCCTCTCTAGTCACCCTGGTCTCCACGGCCCTCCCTGGAACCCAGGGCAATGTCACCTCTCCATGGAGCCTTTTCTGAACCAGCCTGCTCCCCTAAATCTGGCCAGAGGCCCACCCAGAGCAAGTGCAGACCTCCCCCCACCTTGGTGCTGACCCCCATCAGAGTGCTGGCCTCTGCACTACCATCTGACATGCTCGCCTGTGGTCTCCAACTGGGGTTGGCGTCCATCGCCATGCTAGCCTGCCTCCTACTTGGTCAGAGCTTGTGGAGACAGACACGTGTCACTCTGTCCAGGCTCCTGAGCACCCCGCTGGCCTCCTGGTCACAGGTGGCAAGGGCAGCCCTGGCCCCTGCCTGCACTGCTCCTCGGTCCCCACACACTTAGCTACAGTTTGTTTGCTCTGAATTTAATCTATTCCTGTCCCACAAAAGAAGGATTATGTCTGGGACGTTCCAGAACCCATTTCTTTACTTCTTTCCCAGCTGTTCCGGGATGCTGACGTGACTGTGCTTTTGTGACTGTTATCAGCAAAGTCACCCCAGTGTTTCCCTGGAATGGTGGGGGGGGAGTGTGGAGGGGAAGGCTGCAGGCCAGGTGCTGGGAGAGCATGGAGCAGCCTCCACTCTCCTGGCCTCCACCTGCCTGGCCTCTGTGTGTTACTTCTCAAGCAGGAACTGAGGTTGTTGGCCAACCAAAAAAAAAGAAGAAGAAGAAGCTGTTTGATGTAAGATTTTCTTTTTTTTTTTTAATTTTTAAAAACTCCAAGAAGGTGGGCTGGAATGTGGCTTAGTGATAGAGTACTTGCCTAACGTGCATGAAGTCCTGGGTTTGATTCCTCAGTTCCACACAAACAGAAAAAGCCAGAAGTGGCACTGTGGCACAAGTGGTAGAGTGGTAGCCTTAAGCAAAAGAAGCTCAGAGACAGTGCCCAGGCCCTGAGTTCAAGCCCCAGGACTGGCAAAAAAAAAGAGTCTCATAGACTTTTCCTGGCTAGGCCATGATCCTCAAGATGTCACCCTCCTGAGTAGCTAGGATGGCAGGTAGGAGCCAGGATTTATTGAGGAAACCTCCCTGCTGCAGGCTGTGCTTTAGGATCATCAGAAGTAAAGCTGCAGAGAATGTTCTAGCAGCCATCTGCCGGTCCTGGGCAGAGCCCATGCATGTGAAGTGGATGGAGCTGAGCCTCTGAAGAGCCATCCTCGATTGGCTGAGCTCTCTCCACCATAAGCCAAATCTTTTCCAGCCAGCTTGATTTCAGCATGAGGGAATCCTCCATCCCTATTTTATGATTAGGAAAACAGAGGCCAGAGAATAAGGCAGTGGAAAACTCTGTGTCCCCCTACTCTTCTCTTAGTTTGTTGCCCTTTTAGGGTTTTAGAAGAGAAGACTCCATCTTTAACAAGGAGGGAGAAGGGTGGTAGGGTGGTGAGGCACCTATGTTGCTCAGAGCAGACATTGCTAATCAATCCCCATACTGTCTCCTGCTGAGCCCCATATTCTTGAGGGCTTCAACACCCATTGCCAGAGGATTGGAAGCGGTCCAAGCATAAAATGTTCCTGCTGTGTCGTGCAGCATGTTTGGTACGAAGGAAAACCATGATGCCATGAGGTCTTGAGCCTGCTGAGAGGTGGCTTGAATTCTCCCTCTTTTCTTCTCATCAGGAAAAGGTGGCCCATGCCCAGCCCCGCCCTCCTTATGTCCCTGTGTGGCTATCATCTTCCCAGGAGAGGCTGGGCAGAGAAGCAGAGCCTACCTGGAAGTCACGTTCTGACCCCTGCTCCAGGAAGTCTCTGCCCTCTCCAGGACCCCAACTCATCTGGGAAGTGGGGGAGGAGTGATGATCCCCTACTTCCTCCTCTCTGGGATGCAGTTTGGTGATCTACAAAATGGGGTGGCTCCGCTCTGTCCCAGGCTTTGACCTCACAATGACACTGTCTGCACCCCTACCTGGCTTCCTGGCACAGCATGGGCTCCCTCACCTCTCTCTGGATACCTCTCCATCCTCCTCCCTCTCTCTCCCCTGCTTCTCCCTCTCCATCCTAGGCAGGAGGAGGAAGGGAGCAGGGGAATTTCCCAGCTCTCTGGAGGCCAGGAAACTCTCTGTGCTCTAAGCTGAGCCAAATTGACTCATGGAAGCATTCTCCAACTTCCACACCGAGTTTTCTGCGCTGCACTCCTCACCGGGCAGGCAGAACCCCCACGCTGCCTGGGCCTGGCGGCTCACGCCTGTAATCCCAGCACTAGGAAGGTTGAGGCAGAAGGAGTGTGACTTTAAGGTCAGCATAGGCTACAAAGTGAAACCCTAGCTCAAAAATGCGTTTATAGCTCTTTCCTTCCCCTCAACCCCCTTATCATCTCCAGCTGGATCGGCGTCTCCCCTCCTCCCCCAACTCCTCCTGCCCCATCCTGCTAAAGGGAGCCACACTGTGCATCTGATCTTGACCCCTTACCTACACTGACCGTCCAAGCTGTGTCAGTGGCCAGCTTCTGCAGAGTCCTGCGCCCAGAATACACATGCGTTTTCAGGCCGCTTCCAGCTCATGCTAGCAGGATGCCATACCTGTGCTGTGAAGGGAGCTGCTATAGTCAGGTTAGGAAAGGCCAAGAAAGGACCTGAAGCTGAGACTAGGCAAGTGAGAAGCAGTCAGTGTGGGGGAAGAAGGCAGCTCAGCATGTGCAAAGGCCCTGAAGTGGGAATGAAAGCAGCTGGCCAGACCGGGTCTTGTACAACTAACTTCATACATGAGCAGTGAAGGGTTTTAATAAGCTGGAGAGAGGCATAATCTGGATAATTGTGTGTGTGTGTGTGTGTGTGTGTGTGTGTGTGTGTGTGTGCAGCTGGAACTGGGGCTTGAACTTAAGGCCTCGTGTTATTTGGCATTTTTGCCACACCTTGAGCCACACCTCTATGTCTGGTTGTGTGGTGGTTAAGTGGAGCTGTGGCTCAAGTGGGAGAGCACTAGCCTTGAGCACAAAAGCTCAGGGACAGTGTCCAGGCCCTCAGTTCAAGCCTCTGGGCTGGCACAAAAAGAAACAAAGAGAAAGGAATACAGGGAGGGAGGGAAGAAGGAGGGAAAAGAAAGGAGGGAGAGGGGGAAGGAGGGAGGGAGAGGAAGGAATTATTCAGCGTGGTAGCAGTTCTCTGCTGGTCCTGCGTTGCAGGGGGGGGGGGGGGGGCAGGGCCTCAGAGAGATGCCTGAGCTGTGTCTTTGGACACAGGGGCCTCGTCTGGCCTCTTCTGTCCTCAGTGAGCTTGGGGGAGGGCTCGGGAAGGGGTCAGGCAGGACACAGGGGCTGACACGGGCCCCTGGCACAGGCTCTGGCACTCCACAGAGAGGCATTGTACATGGGCAGCGGGCATGGCGGGCAGGGAAGCCTGGTGGGGGCGTGTGCCTCTCAGGACGTGTGCCCAGGGTGCTGGCCACTGGCAGGGTCCTTCCCAGAGTCCATCTGGCTCCGATCATCTCCCTCAGGGGCTGAGGCAGCTGCAGACATGGCAGAGTGGTCAGCACCCTTCCCTGTGCCCACCACCACCACCACACCAGGAAGAGGAGGCTGGGGCCCGTGTGATCTTCGGGCTCTAGCTGCCCCTCCCCTGTGCCCCTGTGGGGACAGGACTCCCCAGTGGCTACCCCAGCCCTAAAGCACAGTTCTTGGCTGGCAGACTGAAGTCGCACAGGGTTTGGGTCCCTGCCAGCCCCAGCACTAACCTGGGGGTCCCTGGAGATTGACAGGTGAGTGCCCTGCACTAGCCGGGGTTCAAGCCCTCTCCCCCCATACCCCATGATCTTGACCTGATGCTGTCCTCACTGAGCATCAGATGCCTGGTAAAGCCGGGCTGCGTGTGTGGCTAACTGAGCCTGGGCCTGTGCCAAGGCAGCGGTGGGGGCTGAGGCTGGGCTCACGATCAGGTTCATTACTCTTTCACCCTACAAATACCCACGACATCCGTTCCGGGGGGACGAGGTAGAGAGGCACATGGTGGCATGGTGCCATGTAATGAGGGAATGGAAGGCGCGCCCCGTGAGGGCCTGCGTCCCCAGGCAGGCGCTCAGTGGCCTGGGAGGAGTTGCTGCCATCATCCCATTCAGCAGAGAAGCTCAGAGAGGCAAAGCCCGTGGCCCAGAGATACACAGCAAAGTGGCAGAAAGGAAATTCAAACCAGTTCTGTAAAGGGAATTAACTAATGGAGGTGAGTGGAGGGAAAGGGGGTGAGCAAGGCCATGCCTTCTTTTTCCCAAGTTAATTAAAGAGACTAAAAAGTGAGGGCCAGGGGCTGGGAATGTGACTTAGTGGTAGAGTGCTCAAGCATGTAAGAAGCCCTGGGTTCAATTCCTCAGTACCACATAAATAGAAGAAGCCGGAAGTGGTCCTGTGGCTCAAGTGGTAGAATGCTAGCCTTGAGCAGAAGAAGCTGAGGGACAGTGCCCAGGCCCTGAGTTCAAGCCCCAGCACTGGCAAAAAAAAAAAAAAAGTTAGGGCCAAGCACTGGTCCTAGCTACTTAGGAGGCTGAGATCTGAAGATCACAGTTCACAGCTGACCCAGGCAGGAAAGTCCAGAGTCTCTGATCTCCAATTAATCACCAGAAAACCAGCAGTGGAGTTGTGGCTCAAAGTGGTAGAGTGCTAGCCTTGAGTAACACACACACACACACACACACACACACACACACACACACACACACACACACACACACACACACACTCAAGGCAGCACCCAAGCCCTATGTTGGAGCCCCATGACCAAGAAAAAAGAAAACAAAAAAAAGGTTAATGTGGCCTCTCCCCAAGGCTTGTCCCACCACCAGCAGTAACCATGACAACAGCAGAGCCACACCCAGCTACTGATCCACCTTCTGCATGCAAGGTACTCAGCTCAGCCCTGTAGGAGAAAGGCCAGCAATGCACGCATTTCACAGATGGGAACGCTGAGGCTCAGGGAGCTTATATTCCAAGCCCAGAGTCACACGTGTGAGAACGGTGGAGCCAGGACTTGAACTCAGTTTGTCCTGGGCCACTCTGTGTCCTTCAAGCTGGGGAGATGGCCCCATAGGGGTTTTGCAGTCAGATTTCTGCTCCAGATACTGGCTCGACCCTTGACTGACTGTGGAGGGTGGTCCCTCTCTGGTACAGACAGAAGGACTGACCCTGAATGGGAATGAGACCACACCAATGCTCTAAATGCAAACCTGGCATGGTTTCTGCACTATCAAGATGGAGCCCGTGCAAGGCCGCCTGGGCCAGCTCCCTGCCATGATGCCCGAGTACCTCCCCCCTCTCGTGCCAGCCTGGACCCTCCTTTCTCTAAGCCTCAGGAAGCTAGCGTCTCACTGCCTCCCGGAAGGGCTCTGGATCACCAACAGCTGCAAATATTTACCTTGGAGACCTAGGCCCGGCCTCAGGCCTCAGCCCCCACCCACACGACGCCCGCCGGGCTAGGGTGCACAGGATATAAGGCTCAGGCTGCAGACCCATTGGCCAGGAGAGGACTCAAGTGGGCCCAGGGCTCCAGGGTGTCCAGGTAAAAGCAGGGGGGAGGGGTGCCTAGAACATGGGCTGGCAGGAAGGCCCAGCCAGGGCTCAGCCCCAGTCATGTCCCTTGGGTAGCTGGAACCTCTCAGTGTCAGCCCCTTCCTCACCTGGAAGAGCGGTGATGAGGATGGGGGCGGCTGGGCTTTTCTAGACTTATCCCAGGATCCTCAGCTCACTCTGTGGACACAGACTGCAGACGGCAGGGGTGCTTAACAAAGTCTGGGGCTGGGGGGCGGCAGGGGAAGGGCTCCATGTGCGCTTGCTGTGCTGAAGAAGGCTCAGGACTGGAAGGGGAAGGGCAGTCAGAGGCAGCTTAGAGGAGGTGACCTAGAAGCTGCAAAGCTGAGTAGAAGGGGCTGAGAATGTGGCTTTGTGGTAGAGTGCTTGACTAGCATGCATAGGGCCCTGGGTTCGATTCCTTGATACCACATACACAAACAAGAACAGTAATATGAGAGAGGGGGGAGGGAGAGGGAGAGAGGAGACAATGAGGAGGAAGAGGAGGAGGAAGAAGAGGAAGAGAGAAATATGTCAGTGATTAAAGCATTTTTAAATTTTAAAAAAACAAAAGCTGAGTAGAAGATGCTGGGCAAGGAGGAAGGAAAGCGTCGGATGCCAGAGGACAGGAGGTGGATGCCATGTTGCAGGTGGCCAGGCCCAGGTTTGAGGGATGGTTAGAGACCCTGAGGCACAGGCTTGTCTGGAAGACAGAATGACACGAGGCTTTTGTAGCCTTGATGACAAGAAACCAACAGGCGAGGGCTCCCGTGTCTGGGTCAGGGTCTTCCTTCCCTTCCCTGGGGCAGAAGCTCTCTGTGGGGGTAGAAGGCAGAGCGGGTATAAGCTGGATAGCTCAGGAATAGACGGGGGGGGGCCCAGAACATGGAAGGCCAGGACCCCCTCTCCTTCAATCCCCTCTCCTCCCTTCCTCTCCCTTCCCCTCTTCTTTGGTCTTCCTCCTCCTCTTCCTCCTCCTTCTTCCTCCTCTTCCTCCTCCTTCTTCCTCCTCTTCCTCTTCCTCCTCCTCCTCCTCCTCCTCCCCCTCTCCCTCCTCTTCCTCCTCCTCCTCTTCCTCCTCCTCCTCCTCCTTCCTTATCATAGTCTTCTCTCTCCCTCTCCCTCCCCCTCTCTCATTCTCTGTGCCCTGGTTCCAAAGCCACTGTTCCCTCCCCAGACCCCTGACTATTGCCGATCAGGTGAACAATCCACACTGTTGATTCTCACTGAAATTCTACCTCCCCTAATTCCAACCTTCCTGCCCAAGGCCCAGGGCAGCATGCCTCCAAGTGAGCTTCCAGGGCTGGCTGCAGGAGAGGAGTAGCTTTAGAGGATGTGAAAATGTGGGTGGGGTTCTGAAGGCCAGATAGGAGCTCCATAGCACTGCAGGAAGGAGGAAGCAGGGAGGGCCCAGGCAAAGGCCTGGACTTGGGAGAAAACAGAATTGTTCAGGCAGCTGAGACTGGCTAGAACAGAAAGGGACAAAGAGGGAGAAAGGGTCTGAGGCTGGAAAGGAGATGCTTTTGTTTTGTTTGTTTGATGTAGCTACTAGGGCATGAACTCAGGCCCTGGGCACTGTCCCATAGCTTTATCACTCAAGACTGGCACTCTACCATTTCAGCCACATCTCTAGCTTTTTGATGGTTAATTGGAGATAAGAGTCTCATGGATTTTCCTGCCTGGGGTGGCTTTGAACCTTACTCCTCCGATCTCAGCCTCCGGAGTAGCCAGGATTACAGGCCTGGCAGAAGAGGCTTTCAAGTCTAGTGCAGAGGTATACGTAAAAGGCACCATGCTAAATGCTTTCTAGATTCCAACTCCCTGTCAACATCAGTCTATGACATGATAGTAATTACTCTTCCCAGCAGTCAGAGAACATGGAGGCATAGAGAGGCTAAGCTTGGGGTCTGGGACCACAGCACCAGGTCCTGCCCCCGGGCCCTGCATGAAATGACCCCTGCCGGATGCCAAGCCCAGGCAGCAGGCATGGTAGGCCTGCCCTGAGTCTCCACGCCCCGCTAGCCAAACCCTCTGTGTTCACTCTAGGCTCTGCCACCGGCCACCAGCTGCTCACCAGCACCCAGAAGATGACCAGCCTGTGGGTCTTCACCTGCCTCAGTGCCTTTCTGGGAGCCAAATTGGTCCCAGTCACCTCTGCCCCGCCTGCGGTGCTCACCCTGGGCCCAGAGGTCATCAATGAGAGTAAGCCTGGGCCCCAGGTATCACCACCATCACGCATCCCTCAGAGAGACGGGGACTCACTGATGCTGGGGGACTTGGGTGGGACATGAGGAGACAACCTCAGAGCCCACAATGCCACAACCCCTTCTAAATTCCCTAAGCCCCCAAACTCTCCCTGGGGTCCGTGGCCTGCGACATTGCCCTACACACACACACACACACACACACACACACACACACACACCAGGCCATCCTCCCTGCCTTCCCCCTGGCCCCTAATTCCTGGATCTGCATCCAGTGCTGACTGAGCAACTGAAGGACCAGGGTGCCACGACCATCCTCCATAAGCTGCCCCTGCTGAGCGCCATGAGGCAGGAGCCCAGCGGAGGCATTCCCCTCCTGGGCAGCCTGGTCAGCTCCGTCCTGAAGCACATCATCTGGTGAGTAGCGTGGACTCGGGCCTCCGCCATGTGACCACCCCTCTGTCCAGGCCCAGTGCGTGTGATTGGTGGTCAGTCAGCACACACCAGTCACTGATCACCATGAAGAACAGATGGACTAAGCCCCTCCCCTGAGAAGCTCAGATGATGACCACAGACACCAGAGCCCTAGGAGGGAAGCCACAGAGGAAGGTGGCCTGGGCTCAGCCAAACAGAGAGGAAGAAAACGTACTCTAGGCAGAGAGGCCCACCTGGGAGAGGGAGGGTCTCAAGAGTCAGCCCAGGAGCTCAGTTCACCTCCATAAAAGCCAAGGAACCAACGTAGTTTGTCAGCTGGGGGTGGAGGGGAGGGACAGGGCAGGGCCACGCTCAAAGGGGGTCAATGGCCAGCAGGCCCCTAAGGAAGGGGACAGGAAGGACAGAATGAGAACAGGCTGAGCCTGGTGTCTGATTCTCATCTTCCCCAAATCCCACCCAGGCTGAGGGTGACCTCTGCGAGCATCCTCCAGCTGCAAGTGCAGCCCACTGTCAAAGACCAGGAACTGGTGGTCAGGATCCCCCTGGACATGGTGGCGGGATTCAACACGTAAGTCCTCCCAGTCAGGCACAGAGGGTCTGGCAGCGCACCCACTCACTCCCTTCCCTCCATGTAAGTATCTGGGGGTGGTGGTGGGGTTCCTAAGCAGAGAGATGAGCAAGTGTAAAGGCACTGGGGCAGGGGTACACTTGCCAAGCTTAAAGAATGACAAAAAAGTAGGGAGGAGATAGAGTGATAGGAGAGGAAGTCAGCAAGCTAAGGCCTTGCAGGCCGGGTGGGAGTTGGCCTTTACAAAGTCAGGTGTGAGTCTGAGTGGGAGGAGAGCAGGATGTGGATCAGCCTTTTCAAAGCCTCCTATTAGTTGCTGAGGGGAGCAATGGTGGAGGCAGGGAGGCCATCAAGCCTTTAAGGTTGAAGATGTTTAGCTTGGGAAAGATGATGGCCTAGATACGAGGGTTTGAGGGTTTGAAGAAAAGTGACTAGTCTAGATGTATTTTGGAAGCAGATAGGGATCACTGGAGTGTGTGTGTGTGTGTGTGTGTGAGAGAGAGAGAGAGAGAGACAGACAGACAGACAGACAGACGGACAGAGACAGAGAGAGACAGAGAGACAGACAAAGAGAGACAGAGAGAGAGAGGGAGAAGAGAATCAAGGATAGTTTTAAGGCTTGTGCCTGCACCTATCCAGAAAAACCAGCAAGCAAGGCCATGAGAACCCCAAGTTTGGAGACTTGGGGGAGGCAGTGGGGTCAAGTTCAGAAGCTGTCAGTGTATGGAAAGGAGTTAAATGGGGAGAGGGGCTGAGGGGAGGCAGGATGGAGTCTGTGAGATGGGGAGGAGCAGGAGGACCTGTGCCCCGCGGGTTGGCTCCGACCTGGGCGTGACGATGCCCTTGCCGCCGCCCGCAGGCCGCTGGTGAAGACCATCGTGGAGTTCCACATGGAGACCGAGGCCCAAGCCTTCATCGGGGTGCAGAGCAGCCCTGACGGCCCCCACCGCCTGGTCCTCAGAGACTGCCTCAGCAGTCAGAGCAGCCTGCGCATCAGCCTGCTGAACAAGTGAGTCCGGCCACGCCCTCCTCCGGCCTTTGCCCTCGCAGGTGCAAACGACCCTCAGGAGGTCCTGGGCAGGCAGGTGGCCAAGGTAAAAACAAAGACTCCAAAAGCAAATGGACTCTTTACCTGACTTCCGTAACTGTCACCCCTTTGTACATCACCTTCGTAATAACAGCAGATTTAAAATTTAAAAACCAAAGGCTTTAGAGCTCAGCAAACACAGTCTCTTCACCCAGCCCCTGCTCCCCAGAACCCCAACACTGTATCTATCCCTTGTTTACGGTCTAACAGCCTGTGTGACCTGGATAAGATCTTTCCACCTCCGCAAAGCCGGTGTGGGGTGATCTTCTCTGACCCTGCCTGTCTCCCCCATTCTCCTCTCCTACAGGCTGTCCTTCCTGGTCAACTCCTTAGCAGACAAGGTCATAAACCTCCTGGTACCAGCCCTGCCCCAGATGGTGAAAGAGGAGGTGAGTGGAATCCAGCCTCTGGCCTGTGGAGTATGCGCCCCCTGCTGGGTGGCAGTGAAACTACAAGCAGATGCTAAGGGATGGGATGGGATATTGGGGCTAATTCCGGCCACCTAGCCAAGAGCCATGGATTGCACCGTTGATTTCAAGGGGATGAAACTGCCAAAAGCCAGCAGGAAGGCCTGATAAATTCTCAACGATTGTCTCTGCAGGGGCTGAGAGGGAGGAAGGCCACCATGGTGCGGGCACACCAACAGATATAATAGTAAAATACAGCAAAATAATGTTAGCCATGAGTGTTCAAGGTTTACTAAATTCATCTATACTGTGAGCTCTTTCAAATGTAAACTTATCTATAAATCATACTATAAATTTAATTTCTAGTAACATCTAGGTTTAGCAGCCAGCTCAGAAATTCCTTTTAAAACGTTTGGTTTTGTTTTTAAACAATTTATCCCTACAAATGGGCTCAACAAACTAGCATCAACAAGCCACTGTCTTTCACCAATCTGGGTGTGGGTTCTAGGCCCGCCAACTCTCCAAGTCCTACTGCAGTTATTTTTTAAAGGGCAAGCTCTTTATAGTTTGTGTTCAGCGGGAGGATGGAGGCCACGCATTCCACCGTCATCATGGTCTGGTCATGGATCTCTGGACTGGGTTCGTGGTCACAGGAATATTTTGTTTGGCAGGAAGGGAACCGCAGGGCGCAGTGTAAGGGTGAAGCTGGCATCTGGCAGGAACTCGATTGGAAAATGCAGATGTTCTTTTCTGTGGAAAGCATTGGGTCAACCCTGAGACCCCTCAGAATACGTTGACCATTCTGTCTGGCGGATGGAAAGGGGCTGGTGGGACCTGGGTGTCTGGGGTGGGCAGGGGAGGGGCAGCTCCTGTGGGAGTCAGTTAGAGATAAAGAATGGAGAGTTGTGGGAGGGGGGAGTAGGTGGTCCCCCAGCAGTGCATGCTGGGAGTCCCTGATCCTCCAGCCTCCCTGGGTTCTGGGTTGGGACAGCAGGTAGGAGCAGGGACTGTTTCCTTACAGAAAAAGTTCCTTGGAAATGCATCATGGTGCCTAAGGAGCATCATGGTCCCCTGGAGATCCTTCCACTAAAGCCCAATGACCTCAACAATCTGGGCACTGGGCCCTGGGCCAGCAGACTGCCTTGGAGGAGAGAATGAGGCTTTTTCAGGGTCCCCCTGATAAAGCAAGGCAAATGTTCACTCTCTTCCTCCTCAGAGTGGGTGAGGCCACGGTTTCTCTGCCAGGTACTGCTAACGTGGTATGGGGTGTTTAACAGCACCCCTGCCCTCTCTCTACTAGGCTCCACCCCCACACACATTGTTATAACTAAAAATGTCTCCAAACATCTGCTGAGATGCAGCAGCAATACTGGGGAGAGGAAGTGCAAGGGACCAGGAGGCAGGAGGAATCCTGGGGCTAGACTCTCACCCAGGACACAAACAGCCAGTCCGGAGCCTGGGGGAGGGGTCAGGCTGCTTGCCTACTGTTCCAGCAGACTCATGGCATGAAGAGGTGGGGTCTCCGCTTCCTATATGGAAAACATGGGCTCTGTGAGCAAGACAAGGGGCATGATGGCCAGGGCAGCTGGCAGGCCAGGCACACCCTAGGCATGGGGCAAGGGACAAACTCTTGCATAAGGTCCCAGCGGCACTAGGAGCTGTGGTGCTGGCTGGGGGGAGGGGGGGTTAGGTGGAAAGTGAACATACTCAGCCCCCATGGAGGGACACCTGGCTGGCCCTGGGCAGAGGTGGCCAGGCACAGGTTGGTGTGAAGCTGGGGCTGACACATCACTCATGGAGCCCTGGGTTTGTGCATTGCAGCTGTGCCCTGTGATCCAGACTGCATTCGATGGCATGTATGCAGACTTCCTGAAGCTGGTGAAGGGTAAGTGCACTGCCCCACCCCCACCCCAGCACACACCCTTACCCCTTTTCCTTAACTGCAGTTAGGCCCTGCCTCCAACTGGAGGCTCCCACTCAAGCCCAAGCAACTAACTCTGCAGCAGGTGCATGAGCATGGGCTGATCCCTTCCCAGAACAGGACAGCCGCCATGACTGTGGCTTCATGCAAGGTTTTAGATGAGGCCAGCAGCTCTGTTGCTACATTGCTCCGTTAAGAAGGTCACCTCCTAGTCTCAGTTTCCTCAGTTGTAAAAGGGGGCTTATGCATTCCTAACCCAAAGGGTTGTTAAAGAGGAGTAAAAGTTTAGGGGAAAGTTCCAGACACATAGCAGGTATCCTGCCAGGCTGAGGAAAGTTTACTCATGAGGCAGGCTGGATGGATGGATGGATGGATGGATGGATGGATGGATGGATGGATGGATGGATGGATGGGTGGATGGGTGGATGGATGAATGGATGGATAGATGGGTGGATGGATGGATGGATGGATAGATGGGTGGATGACATGGTGGGCAATCTCTGTGCACTATGAGAGAAGAGAGGAAAGGACAGAGATGGGACCTGTGTCCAGGAAGGAAGTCACCAGAGACAGGAGGACACCAGCTTCTGCTCCTACCTGGTCAATCATCCATGCCTGGTGCCTTTAGCGTGGGAATGGACAGGGAAGGAGAAAATTCTACCATTTGCTGATTGAGGCACTGAAGAGGCCACTCAAAGGGCAGTCAGAGAGTGGAAGAGGAAGGTGGATGAACGATCACCAAGCCCCAGAGCGGGTGCAGAGGCCGAGGTCTTGGGCTGAGGCAATATGGCCTGTATCTCACTGACTCCTCTGTCCATGTGTTGTGGTCACTGTCCAGCCTCACATACACAAGGCAGCTGGGGCTCAGAACAGTGAAGTCCTCTGTCTGCACTCATAGAGGAAGTTCATGGTTGGGAAGGTGGGAAATCATTTCTTCCAGTTCAAGGGGCTGTGATTCCAATTTGGCCATTGCTAGCAAGAGTGCTCAGCCTGGGCCAGGACTGGCGATTACACCCGTGTTTAGCTAAGAAATCTGGGGCTGAGGGTGGAGCTCATTTGTCCGGCATACATAAGCATCTAACACAGAAAGAAAACAGAGAAGCAGGCTCCGGTGGCTCACACCTGTAATCTTAGCTACTCAGGAGGCTGAGATCTGAGAATCTCCATTCAAAGCCAGCCTGGGCAGGAATATCCGTGAGAATCTTATCTCCAACAAACCACTCAGAAAACTAGAAGAGGCCTTGTGGCTCAAGGGGTAGAGCATGTCCTTGAGCTGAAGAGCTGAGGGACAGTGCCCAGGCCCAGAGTTCAAGCCCCACAACCAACAAAAAAAAAAAAAAAGAAAGAAAGAAAATGAAAACAGAGAGAGAAAGAGAGGCAGGTGGAGGGAGGGAAAGAATTGCATTTGAAGGCAGGACGAGACCAGCCAATGTCACTGGGACTCTAACCAGTGCCAAGTTCTATTAGCTCTGTTCCCAGAGTCAGGGTCAGGGTTAAAGCAGCCCACCCTGCTCATCCATTGACAGGCAGATGGAGAGCCATCGCCACCTGGTGGCCAAGTGGGGAATTGCCAGGCCAACACAAGTGTGTGCACTAAGTAGGTGTTCAAGCCTATGCCTGCCTACTTGGGGCAGCAGGTGACAGTGAAGTGGGGGAGAGACAGTAACAAATGACAGTCCAGTTTTGACGTGGGATAGTTCAAATTTCACATTAAGACCTTGGACAGGTCCTTTCCCATGAACAGAGAGTCAGAGTGAAAGGCTTAGTGCCTGGTGCTTGGTACATTCACCACCAGACCAATCACCATCAGCACCAACCTCCCTGCCCCCCAATACCACACCCCCAGCACTAGCTGCCCACCTCATAGACATTTCTCTCCCCCCCCCCCCCCGCCCAACAGCACCCATTTTCCTCAGCCCTGGATTGCTGAGATTTGACCTACTGTCTCCTGCCATCACGGGCAGTAGCATCCAGCTCAACCTGCAGGTGAGTGTCCCAGAACCTCCAGACAAAGTGGAGGAATGATTGCTTTCCTCCACCCTCCTAGACCCAGACACCGTGCAGAAAACCATGCCCCCTTCCCGCAAAATCAGAGCATACATGGGCTGAGCATACCCCATGCATCTGGAGAGAGAAAAGCCAGCAGGTGCAACCTGAGATTCAAGTGGAGTTGTTCTGAATCCCAGGCTAAGCTTCCTGACAATTAATGCAAAAAGGGGGGCGGGGAAACAGGTTGTACCACTACACCAAAGTACCTGAGGCTGAATAGCATACAAACAACAGATGCTTACCAGTGCATAGAGTTTTCTTGCTGCCCCCCATGGTAGAAGATGGAAGAACAAGAACAGGCAAAAGCAGGACAACAGAGGCCTGAACTCTTTTGAGAGCCTGCTAAGCAAGCCCTCTGACGGCCGAGCCCTGCCTACAGGTGTTTTCTGCTGGTTATTTAGAGTCTAGTGAAATGCCCACCCATGCAGAACAGTGATCCTCTCAACCTCAGCTTCCTAAGTAGGATTATAGGTGTCAGCCACCTAAAACCCACTCCAGCAGTAATTCATTGCTCCTACTATAACAATCTTCATCGACAGCATCAGTGAATTGCCTCTTGAAGGTCCTGACTCTCAACTCATCACAGGAGCTCCCGGGGACACAGTCGCACCTCTGTGCTGCGGGTCCCTGCTAGGGAGCTGCTGGGCAAACTGTGGAGGTAATATTTCCCCAGCCACACCCTGCTCTGTCTTCTCAGGCTAAGTTGCTGGACTCAAAGGCCAAGGTGACCAAGTGGTTCAATAACTCTGATACCTCCCTGGCACTGCCCACCCAGCACAGAGCTCCTTTCAGCCTCATCATTAGGGAGGATGTGGTGAGCGAAGTAGTGGCTGCCATACTCTTTCCAGAAGAGCTGGTGGTCCTGCTGGACTTCGTGGTAAGCCTTACCAAGGGATGGAGGGTGGAGGCTGGAAAGATGGAGGATGGAGGGATGGAGGCTGCATCCAGGGGGAGTCCAGGGGGAAACCCAAGGTTGCCAGGCCTCTGGCAGAAACTTCCTGCTTTCCTCAATTGACACACCTGCCCCTTATTCCCCCAAAAGCCCTTGTACCTATATTGCACTGGCAAGCTGAAAACAGCCCTGTGACCTCCAGCTCTGGCCTGGTTCTGTCCTGCAGAACCTACCATTTCCTTATGAAAGAGCCCAGGGAGCCGAGGGCCTCTATCCTAGCTCCAGAGTGAGTGATCCAGGTGGGATGGTGAGTCTCTGCTCGCCACACTGACACCCCAGGCAGACATCACTAGCCGATCAGTCTCCTTCCTTCAAGCTGGAGGCCATGAGAGGGAAAGTCTGGCTGGAAGTTACTGGAGGTGGTAGCGCTTCAGGGGCTAGGTCCTTGAGGATTTGAGCTCTGGCTCAGGGACTGGGATGTGACCAGCGCAGCCACAGTCCTGACTGCAGTCCCTGCTAGATGTTCTCTGGGAACAGAGTAGCTGCAGACCCATCATCGACAGCAGAAGCCCACTGTGGGCCCCAGGCCACAAGACTGTCCTAGGAGCTGTTTCACCACCCATGACACAGATAGCCTGGACCCTAGAGTCCGTCAGTGCTTCTGGAGTCCTCGTGATGAGGCTAGGAGACGACCCTCCGTGTCCCGCCCAGCTGACCAGCTCTGGCTTCTTCCCGCCCTCAGCTTCCTGAACTGGCCCGTGAGCTGAAGATGAGCATTGAGACCTTCAACAAAACGGTGGGCAAGTGCCCAGCGCTGGGCGGGACATGGGCAGGACGTGGGGTGGGCCAGGGGTGTGTGGGGGTTGGTGTGGGTGGGGCAGGGCATGGGCAGGGTATGGTGTGTGGGCAGGGCTGTGTGGGCGGGGCATGTGGACAGGGCGGGACAGACAGGGCTGGGCATGGATGGCCAAGGCACACTGGACTGGGCACAAGCTGAGCTATGCACCTAGGGCTCTGGGGGGCGGGAGGGGGCAGAGCTGGCACAGGGATGATAGACCAGGTCCCTGGCCACTTGGGAATTTCAAGCAGAGGTATTCGAAGGGAACCATCACAAGCACAGTGTTTTATTACAAGTATGGTGACAGAGGACAGGAGCTGGGGGTGAGCAGGGCTTCCCTGGCAGCCTACCCTTGGTGCAGTGGCCAGAGAGGCACATCTGTGAAGGGGAGGGTACTCCAGACAGAAAGCGGGGAGCGGTGGGAGGCCACGGCTACTCTGTGTGTGTGTGTGTGTGTGTGTGTGTGTGTGATGTACACAAGGGAGGATCTTCAAAGAAGAAGCCAGGCTCAGGGGGCCACAGTGAGCATGCCCAGTCCCTTGTCTTTCTCCAGGCCGCAAGTTTGCTGGGCCCTACCCAGATCATGAAGATCGTTTTGAAGAACAGCCCCCAGGTCTTTCTGAGCCAGACTGGAGCCAAGATGGCCCAACTGGTCACGCTGGAAGTGTTTGCCAGCAACAAAGACGTCCGGCCCTTCTTCACCCTAGGCATCGTGAGTTCCATGGCCTATGACCTGGGAGCGACCTTGAGGCCTCCTGCGCAGGGGAGAGGGGAGGCCCAGAGAGTCTGGAGCTTTGGGGGCCCATCTCGGACCTGGTGACTTGATTGGTCTGGAGTAGGAGCCTGCACTACAGTATAAGTCAGTTCACTGCCACCAAGAGACCCCAAGGAGCAGGAGAACAACCCCCTCACGGCAGGACCATTCCATCCCAGAGAAGGGTGGCTGTGAACTGTTGGTCCCAACACAAAGTACCTCCAAGGGGACTAAGCAGGGTACCAAAGCATCCACTACAAAGGGTGAAAATTGACTGGAGATGAGGCAGGACACTCAGAGGGCACCAAGTAAGCCATCCAGGATTTACCACAGAGTCTGGGCAGGATCTGGTGGTGAGTAGGAGGCTCAGGTAGCTACTGCCTTACAGCTGGCTCTCTGTGTACAGCAGTGCAGGTTGCCCGCTGCACATTTCCACTGCATACCTTTCTCAGTCAGATGCAATGGAACCCCTTGGAGGGCCTCTTCCTTGGCCTCCTTCCATAAAGGCTAGGCTGTTTCTAGCCCTCAGGGAAAGGACTGTCAGGGTGGCCCCTCCATGGCCAGTGGGAGGCACTGTAATACAAGTTGTCCGCAGGATCTGGAGCCTGGTGCACACTGCCCAGAAGTCAGGTTGATGCATGGATTCATGGGGCACCTGGCTTTCGCTTTTGGACTTCCTGTAACACCCACCATGGCTTCTGTCCAGCAGAGGCCTGCCAGGCCTGCCCTCCTTCCTCCCAGACAGTAGGGCGATGACAGGACCCGCAGTTGTGCCATGAACACTGGCTGCACCGGCCCCTCAGCATGTCTTCTGTTTCAATCGAGTAGGAGTCGGATCCACTTACGAAAGGCTGAAAGTGAAGCCCAGAAAAGACAAAAGTGTCCCCAAGATCACAGAACTAGTAGATGAGGTCACACCAGGTGCCCCTGACCCCTGAATCTCTTTGCACGACCCTCACCCCACATCCAATGCCTTCTCTCCAAAGAAATGGAACCCAGCTTCTCGTTGCAGGAAGCCAGTTCAGAAGCTCAGTTTTATGCTGAAGATGACCGACTTATACTCAACTTTAATGACCTCAGGTAACATGTGAATCACTGTACAAATCTCCAAGCAAGAGAATGCTGGCCTGGGAGTATGGGTTTTGGTAAACACCTAGTAAGTGGACATCAGGTAAGGGTTGATCCAGGATGGTCAGAAGGCTGCCTTGCCTGGACTGTCCCACCAGTGAGGAATGCAAGAGACAGGGAAGGAGAGTCTCAGGGGAGGCCAACCCCAGCCACAGGAACGGCCTACTTACCACCATTGCTAGGGCTTTGGGCAGCCCATTCTAGATACTTCCAAGACAGCAGCAACCCCAGACACCAGACCCATAGATGCCAGCACAGAAGTGCTGTCTGTAGTTAAGATATAAATTACTTGTAAACCTAAAACTCAGACTGACTGTCCTGGGCTAATATTCCTACAAAAAAAAATTGATCTGTGCATCAAAGCTCCCCCCTTCCTACCCCCCCTTAGAAGGGGTCTGGCTCAGACAGATGTGATGGCTCATATATATAATCTCAGCTACACAGGAGCAGACACCAGGAGGATCAAAGTTGAAGGCTAGCCTGGTCAAAAAAAAAAAGTTAAGAGCCATCTCCATAAACAAACCAGGCACTGGTAGCACACAGCTGGAATCCCAACTACATGGGAGGCGTAGGTAGGAAGGTTGCAGTCCCAGGCTATTCCATGCAATAAGGCAGGACTCTACACGAAAAATAACTAAAGCAAAAAGTGTTGGGAACGGGCTTAAGAGGTAAAGTGTAAACCCCTGAGTGCAAACGCTAGTATTGCTCAAAGGGGCCAGGGACTTGACTCTCTAGCTCACCTGTCATTACTCCCAGGGAAGACTTGTCTGTTCTTTAAGCCACTATCCCAACTTGAAGATAAGCTCGGGGAGGCAAGGGCATGGGCTTGTGCTGTGCCTGGTATACAGTAGATGCTCAACAGTGGTCAGAAAAAGGACCGGACTCCAAGTGGCCATTCTCATGGTATCTTCTGTTACAGTTGCAATCGGATACACCTGATGATCTCTGATATCAATTTGTTCAATGTAAGTGTTAACAAACATGGGGAGGGGGGGTGCAGCTGGCATGGCCCCTTCGGCATAGAGCTACAGGCCAAGATCTGCTTCCATCCCACAAAGTCCAGCCTCCTATAAAAAGGCAAAGGCAGACCGGACACTAGTGGCTCATGCCTGTAATCCTAGCTACTCAGGAGGCTGAGATCTGAGGATCCAGGTTCAAAGTCAGCCCAGGCTGAAACGTCCCCATAAGACTCTTATCTCCTCCAATTAACCACCAAAAAACTGGAAATAGAGCTGTGACTCAAAGTGGTAAAGTAATAGCCTTGAGCAAAAGAGCTCAGGGGCAGCGCCCAGACCCTGAGCTCAAGCCCCAGGACCAGCATAATAATAATAATAATAAAATAATAATAATAATAAGGCAAAGGCTCCATTCACCATGCATTTGCTCATGTGAGGCTTCCTCTGTGAGCCTGAACAGCCAGCCTTGACCCCTGATCCTCAGTTTTCCCCAGCCCCCAGACTGAACTAGATATTGCCTCCAGCCCGAGTGCCATCTTCAGCCAGGTTTCCTTTGGTCTTTCTGGGGTTTGGTAAATGCATATAGGAAAACGAGATGGTTTCCAAAACCAGGACCCCTGGCTTCTACTGGGTGTGAGCAACTCAGGGGTGGCAGGCACAGGGCAGATCCCCTCTGGGCAGGCACACCAGAGGGCTGGAACAGAGGGCAGCCCCTTAGAGTGGGGTGACCTGCAGGGTACCCCCCCAGGGCACCTGAGTCCCTGCCTCTCCCCAGGTGTCTGGTCCCCAGGACCCCTGGTAGCTCTAGGCCAGGCCCATGATGGCTGGGTGGCCCTGGAACTCAGCTAGACAATGATCTTCTTCCACACAGACGGACATCCTGAAGAGTGTCCTCACCAAGGTCCTCAGCGCTACGCTGCTGTCCAATGAGAATGGTGGGTACCAGTGTCCCTCCCCCTGCGCTGCCTCTTCTGCCTGCAGCTCATCATTCTTTCCTTCCCACTTCCCCACCCAGGGAAGATCACCATCAAGAAGTGCCCTCCCCACGCAGCTCCACACTTATAGCATGTAGGGCAGCAGGGGCCCCAGCCAAGCAGGGCCAGGTGCAAACAGACCCTAGAAGAGCCTCAGGCAGACTGAGTTCCCAGCCCCAGCCCCTCTTGCCTGGCCTTGGACAAGCTGCCCTCTCCTCCTGAGCCTTAGTTTCTCCATCTGGGATGTGGAGAATTAAGTCCTTCAGACATGTGACAGGCTACATGTGCAAGGGGATGGGAAGGGGGGAATCTATGCCAGCAGCACTTTTTTTGTCAGTTGTCGGGCTTGAATTCAGGACCTGGGCACTGTCCCTGGGCTCTTTTGCTCAAGACTAGCACCCTACCACTTTGAGCCACAGTTCTACTTCCAGATTTTGAGTGGTTAATTGGAGATAAGAGTCTCATGGAGTCTCATGGAGATTTTTCTGCCCAGGCTGGTTTTAAACCACCATCCTCAGACCTCAGCCTCCTGAGTAGCTAGGATTATAGGCCTGAGCCACCAGTACCAGCTTTAGCAGCACTTTTTTTTTTTTTTTTTTGCAGGGCGGGGGAGGGAGGTCCGGTTGTGGGGCCTGAACTCTGGGCCTGGGCGCTGTCCCTCAGCTCTTCAGCTCAACACTAGCACTCTACCACTTGAGCCACAGCGCCACTGGGCCAGCCTGCCTGCTCCCGCCCAGCCTCCTCTCCCCAGGCCCTCCCATCTCTCACCATATTTGCTATTTCAGGAAAATTAAGACATGGGATCCCAATGCCAATAGTGAAGACCTTGGGATACGACATGGCCTCGTGGTCCGTGTTCCAGGTGAGTTGGGGGGAGTGGGCTTGAACAGTTAGCCTGCCTCGGCTGAGACGTGTGCCCTGAGTTCCAGTCCTTGAGCAAGTCCCAAGTCTCTCCCCTTCTCACCTGCAATGGAGGCTCCATCCCACGGTCCCCATCATTCATTGATGCTCTTCATTCAGTAAGGCTTTGCTGAAGGCTTGGCTCATGAGCCAAGCACGGCTCCAGGTGCTTGAGACCCCAGAAATGAACAACAGAAGACACTCTTTAGAGCCTAAATTCTAGCAGATATGTAAGCCCATGAATGTATAGCATGACAAGGAAAGTAAAGCAAGCTCAGAAGAGTGACTGATGGTGAAGAAGGGTGGTCAGGGAAGGCTTCTATGAAGAGCTGATATCTGGCTGACACCTGAGGTGGCAGGGGAATAAGCCCTGCGGGTAGCTAGAAGTGTCCAGAAAGGGGCATCAAGTGCAAAGGCCCTGAGGCATGGTTGTTTACTATTCCAAGATCTGAGCCTCCAAGGCATATGCAGATCTCAGGCTCCACTCCCACCTCTCCTACCTTGCCCGCCTGCCTGCCACCCTCTGTGACCAGGTCAGCCTGGGACCACAGAAGCACCTCTGCATCCTGATTTGCTCAGAACCCCACATTTCTGAGCCATTTCATCCTGGAGAAAGCCACAGATTGAAATCCACTTTCTGCATCTCTTTCCAGATCAATTTCCAAATCAATTTCTGAGTTTGCTCTATTTGTCTGATTTTAGCTAGCAGTACACTAATCTTCTCTCCCTCCCTCCCCCCCCCCCGCCTCTTTTTTCCTTTCTCTCTTTTTCTTTGCCAGTCCTAGGGCTTGAACTCAGGGCCTGGGTGCTATCCTTGAGCTTTTATGCTCAAGACTTGAGCCACAGCTCCACTTCCATCTCTTTGTGGTTAATTGGAGATTAAGTCTCCGGGACTTTCCTGCCCAGGCTGGCTTTGAGCCATGATCCTCGGACCTCAGCCTCCTGAGAAGCTAGGATTACAAGCATGAGCCACCAGACCCAACTTGATCTCCTTTCTGTAGCTTTATAATATCTAGTGTTTGGGAACTGGGGGTGATGAAGGACGGACTATAGCAGTAGCCAGTATGGGCAGGAGAAAAGCTGAGGCAGAATCTGGGTGATGAGAAGACAGGAATTCACTACACAGTTCTTTTCCTTTGCTGAATCTTTTTTTTTTTTTTTCCTTCTTATGTCAGTCCTGAAGCTTGAACTCAGGTCCTGGGCACTGAGCTTTTTTTTTTTTGGAGTCCGGTCATGGGACCTGAACTCTGGGCCTGGGCGTTGTCCCTCAGCTCTTCAGCTCAAGGCTAGCGCTCTACCACTTGAGCCACAGCGCCACTTCTGGCCTCAGGCATGCAAGGCAAGCGCTCTACCACTAAGCCACCTTCCCAGCCCGGCACTGAGCTTTTTTGTTCAAGGCTAATGCTCTACCACTTGAACCACAGCTTCATTTCCAGCTTTCTGGTGGTTAATAGGAGATAAGAGTCACCAATTTACCTGCCTAGACTGGCTTCAAACCACAATCCTCAGATCTCAACTTCCTGAGAAGATAGAATGGCAGGTGTGAGCCTTTGACACTCAGCAGCCTTTGCCAGATGTTGATAACACTCATAATAAAAATCCTGAGGAATCTAACAAATTCCTCCTATTGTACTTAGTTCCAAAAATGAAACCAGCCAGCCAGTGAGTCTGCTTACCTAAACATACATATATATATATACATATACATATATATATATATATATATATATATATGCAGAGAGAGAGAGAGATTTAGAAAAAGCTGACAATAGTAGTGCCATGAGATGAGCCTTAAGGACAATCAAAGTCATTAAGGCCCCTGAGAATGGCTACAACAAATTTAAATATTTGTAAGACATCAGTATTATAAACAGTGTTAAGAATTGAAATGAGCTGGACGCTGGTGCCTCACTCCTGTAATCCTAGATACTTTGGAGGCTGAGATCTGAGGATCGTGATTCAAAGCCAGCTGCAGGAAAGTCCATGAAACTCTTATCTCGAATAAACAACGAGAAAACTGGAAGTGGCGCTGTGGCTCAAGTGGTAGAGTGCTAGCCTTGTGCTGAAGAACTGAAGAACAGCGCCCAGGCTCAGAGTTCAAGCCCCACAACCAACAAAGATAAGAGAATTGAAACTTCAAAACAGTAATAAATCACATGTGACCTTTTCATTAAAAAAAGAAAAGAAATAAAAGAAAATCCCAGAACCTTGTTGAAATATCAGCCCCCTGCTCCCATGGGGGCAGCCAGGAAATCTGTATTTTTATTTATTTATTTATTTATTTTTGTCATGGTAGGGCTTGAACTCGGCCTGGGTACTGTCCCTGAGCTCCTCAGCTGAAGGCTAGCACTCTACCACTTGAGCTACAGATTACTTCTGGTTTTCTGGTAATTCATTGGAGATAAGAGTCTCACGGACTTACATGCCCAGGCTGGCTTTGAACTGTGATCCTCAGATCTCAGTCTCCTGAGTAGTTAGGATTACAAGCGTGAGCCACCAGTGCCCAGCTAGGAAATCTGTGTTTTATAAAACTTCTTTTCTAAAACTTCTTGGTGTGGACTGAGCTTGAGGACAGCAGGCTTTCTCGCCCGGTCCACTGCAGCAGATGCTTCTGTACAACAGACCAGGCGCCCTGTGTTCCACCCTCCACCCTGCCCCTTCTGAGATTTTTTTCCTGAGTGATCACCAGTGGCAGTGGTCACCTTGTAGAGGACAAATGAACATAAAACATGGCAGGACTCAGGGCTGGGAAGGTGGCTCAGTGGTAGAGCGCTTGCCTTGCATGCCTGAGGCCCTGGGTTTGATTCCTCAGCACCACATAAGCAAAAAGAAGAAAGCTGGAAGTGGTGCTGTGGCTCAAGTGGTAGAGCGCTAGCCTTGAGCTGAAGAGCTGAGGGACAGCGCCCAGGCCCAGAGTTCAGGCCCCACGACTGGACCCAAAAAAGAAAAAAAAACAAGGCAGGACTCTTCTTCTGTTCCAGGGCGTCCTTGTGCTCACCCCAGCCTTTTTCTAAGATCTTCTCTCACAGTGAAGACGGAACGGTGGCCACCCAGGGTCGTCTGGGTCCCAGCAGGGAGTGTGGGAGCCAGCTCGGCTGACCATCCCTCCATGTAGTCAATAAACAGTTGTCTTTGGTTCTGCCTTGTCTGAGTATGGCTTTGTCCCGCAAGGGAGTCACGCTGCCATTGCAGGCTTGGGGACTGGACTCAGAGTCCTCTGAATCTGTGGTGTTTGGGCACATCAGAGCCAACATGAGCTACCTCTGAGCTGTGTGTGGCTGGGCCAGGTCCCACCCTTGAAGCCTCCCTGGGCCTCAGGCATGAAGGCCACAGCATCAGGACCAGCTGTAGGCGGGGCGCAGGCTCTGAGGCGCACTGTTATCTCTGACCGGCTGGCCTGGGAAGCAGGTGAGCCAGGCCTTGCGTTCGAGGCTGTCACCTAAGGCCCATCCTTCAGCATGGCCTCCCCTCCGGGAGCCTCAGTTTCCTTCTCTGTAAAGTGGGCAGTCATAGCTCCACTGAGATGGCTGTCCTGATGAAATGCAGGTCCTCAGCCAGCGTCTGAGTGTCCTCTGTGGGGAGTGCCAGGTCACTTGTCACCTGGCTGTCTTGGGGGTGCTGGCCTTATCACCAAAGGCCCTTCCCACTCAGACAGTGCATTGTCTCCCTAGCCTCCCTGAGGCCAGGAGGTGGGGAGCAGACAATGGGCCCCTGTTCTCAGGACCCAGGCCCCCCCCCCCCATCACCCTCCAACAGAAGGGCCCCTGCAGGAAGAGAGGGGGTGGTCATTTCTGGAAAAGGCCCTACTCAACTTCAGAGCACAAGCAGGTGCGGGAACAGCTGGCAGCCGGCAGAGGAAGGAGGCAGAGAAGGAGCCTCTCCAATCCCCTAGAAGACAGGCCTGGCCAGCAGCCAGGGAGCGCCTGTTCCAAGTGCTTTTCCAGGCACTGCTGACCTGCTAAGCAGCCGCCACCGAGGCCCCGGCCTGTGCAACCCGCCTCCAGTCTCCCCTGGCGGTCTGACCACGGGGTTGGAATTCCCCCTCCCCACACATGGCGCCCAATTCTTTTTCCGCATCCTATGAACCCAGGATTTGAAGCCCACGGTCTCTATCCTGTCATGATCGTCTCTGCAGGCTGCCTGAGGTCTTCCGAGCATGCGGGATAGGGGTTCCCTGGGTCTGGGGGACAGGGCAGATCTCTGGTCCTGACACCTTGTGGTCTCAGTGGAGTCTCTGTTTCTGCTCGGAGGCCAGCAGCCCATCACCCCAGCCAAGCAGGGACATGGGGACCCTTCTCCAAATAGCCCTGGCCATGGCTCTCCAGGACCTCATTCCATGAGGTTCATTCCCTGAACCCCAGGGAACGGGGGCCGGGGGACAAGATGAATGACCTCAGGCAATACAATGATTCCCAGTGGCCCCACCAAGGCAGCCCCGTGGCCCTCCAAGCCCACCTCCCCTTCTTCCCCAGTGTCTCCCAGGATAGGCCCCAAGATCATCCACACTCAAGGCCTTGTCTCACAGTCTGCCACAGGCCACAACACCCTTTTGCTCTGCGCAGGTAATGCTTGCAGGTCCTTCCAGACGGACAGACAGACCCTCCTCATCCCATTTCCCCAAGGTTCTGCTCTCACTCCCACTCAACAGAGAAACTGAGGCTCAGCAACTCACACCACTGCCAAGCATCCCCAGGCAGTATCCATCTGTCACCCCCAACACACACACACACACACACACACACACACACACACACACACAAAGAGAGGAATTCTCTTCCACACTGGCCTACTTCTGATGGGGCTTCTTTCTGGACAAGGGGAGAAAGCCCTCACTTCTCTTCTTAGGCGCAGCAGCAACAGCACAGAGAATCATCATTGGTGTCTCATCCTGTATGCCATCCTCCCTCCCAGAAATCGTGATGGCCTTGGTCTCCAGAAGAGACCTGGGATATGATGGGCACCCAGGCCTCACCTATCTGGTCCTGAGCCAGCCTCCAGTCCATCCAGAATGGGACAATTGAGGAGGATTGACCATGCCCAGCCTAGGGCTCTAGGCTCCTTGTGTGATTATCATTCCCACTGTACAGATCAACAAACTGACACTCATCAGCAGTTGGTGTCTCAGGAAATGTGTGCCCTTGTTACTCAGTGAGGTAGCAGAATGCTCCACACAGCTCCAGCCAAACCTTTCCCTCTCTTCATTTAGAGGCCAAAATTCAGAAGGGAAGGGAGGCTTTACACTCTCCCTCATATCCTGTTTGCTGCCCAGGGATTCAGGTGGCTACTCCAACCCAGAGCCTTTGTGCCACACAGAGAAATACGACATGGTTAAGACACAGCCAGCAGAAGTCAGATGAACCCACAACCTTTAACCTATAGTCCAACCCAAGACATCCAGGCTTTCATGACTCTGAGATAGTAAACTGCCTCACCAGCTAGTCATGGTAGTTTACACCTGTAATCCCAGCCAACAAACAAACACAGGGCATGGAAAGAGTGGTCAGTCCCTCTCCTCTGCCTTGCTCTTCTCCACCTCAATCCCTTCACCCTTACTCTTTGAGGTCCCACAACTGCCACTCCAGTATTACCAGCCTCCTCTTCCACCCAGAGGCCCCAGGCAATATAGCTATGGTGTACAAAGGAGAAAGGACCTGCCCTTAAAGCCACAGGCCCAGCCTACTTCCTCCTTGGGGTCTTGGCCAGGGACCCAGAGCCAGTGCCCCCAGGCCTCAACACTGGGTCCTGCCTGTTCTGGCACAATGTCCCTGGCCATCCAGTGCCAGGAGACCCCGCCTCTTTCCTCTGAAGACTCCCGTGGTTAGCAGACCCTGGCAAGGGGGTGGACTTCCTGCCCCCGTGGCCACCCTGTACTAAAGAACTCTTGGTATAAAAGTTGTCCTTCTGGGCCACTGAGACAGAGGCCTGCAGAAGTTTTGGACAGCCCTGCTCAGGAAGAGGTAAGGATGAGGAGGCCCATTTGGGCATTTCTCAGCTACTTTTTGAGCAGCCACAATGATATGTGGGTCTGCTTGCCTAGATTCTTAGCATCAGCCATCCTAGGTTCAAATCCCAGGGCTGCCACTTACTATATCACTTACTATTGCACTTTGCCTGTCTGAGCTCAGTTTCCTCATCTGCCAAGTGGGGCTCAGACGCCATGGAACCCACAGCAGTGAGGACTTAATGATGTGGCCATCGGGTGTGTGACATGTAATAGGGACTTTGGAACTACAGAAGTCAGGGGAATGTGCGCCCCTCAAGGATAGAAATGGGGAAGGCTTCAAACTAGGGTTGAATTGCCTAGGG
This sequence comes from Dipodomys spectabilis, assembly GCF_019054845.1. Taxonomy (NCBI): domain Eukaryota; kingdom Metazoa; phylum Chordata; class Mammalia; order Rodentia; family Heteromyidae; genus Dipodomys; species Dipodomys spectabilis. The sequence goes on from NW_024870852.1 coordinate 10,984,327, forward strand.
CATAGGCCCAGAGTTCAGGCCTCAGGACTGGCATAATCCTACCAGACAAGCAGCAAAGGTCAAAAGCTATGTACATATGACCATAAAGATGATGCGAGGTGAAATGAACCTTAAGATAGGGACACAGAGGTTTGTTCTTTGTGGCTGTTTGTTTTAAATGTACTATGTGATTTTTTGTTTCTTTTGTATGTTCTTCCCCCATGGTATAACCCCTGCTGTCACTGTATTTGATTCCAGTGCCCTGCATCTGGTATATACATTTTTCTAATTTGGGGAGGGGAAGGGAAATAACAAAATGCTGAAATAAGGATACAGGTTGACCCATTATAATAATGAGATGTACAAGACACGATGTTGAAAATGAACTTTACAACTGGGGGGGGCGGGGCAGGGACGGAGGGGTTGGGGAGGTGGGGAGGGAAGGGATGGTAGGGGAAAAACAAAGGAGAGGGTAACAATGCTCCATAGGAAATGTACTCGTTACCTTACTCATGTAACTGTAACCCCTCTGTACAGTATCTTTACAATTAAAAAATTAAAAAAAGAATTGCCTAGGGCAGACACAGAGAGGGACCTGACTTGGGTCAGGATTGTTTTGTTTTTTTTTTTTTTCAAAAAATAATAATAATAGGGGCTGGGAATGTGGCTTAATGGTAGAGTGCTTGAGTAGCATGCATAAAGCCCTGGGTTCTATTCATCAGTACTACATAAACAGAAAAGGCCGGAAGTGGCACTGTGGCTCAAGTGGTAGAATGCTAGCTTTAAGTACAGAGAAGTTCAGAGACAGGGCCCAGGCCCTGAGTTAGAGCCCCAGGACTGGCCAAAATAAATAATTAGTAATAATAATAATGATGATAGGGCAGAATCCAACCTAGGCTAGGAGTAGGACTAGAGGTGGAATGCAAGAGCAGTCCAGAAATTAGAAATTACACAGTCCCAGGGCTGGGAAGGTGGCTCAGTGGTAGAGCGCTTGCCTTGCATGCATGAGGCCCTGGCTTCGATTCCTTAGCACCACATAAGCAAAAAAAAAAAAAAAAAAGCCGGAAGTGGCGCTGTGGCTCAAGTGGTAGAGCATTAGCCTTGAGCTGAAGAGCTGAGGAACAGCGCCCAGGCCCAGAGTTCAGGCCCCACGACCGGATTTTAAAAAAAAGAAATTTCACAGTCCCAAATTTGCATATGCAAAAGCAAATGAAGAAACAAAGTTGTCTTTTATTTCCTAATTTAATCACTGTTGGAGTCCCTTGTTTTTTGAATGGGCTGGAGGTGGCACCCTGGACCCCGTGCAAGCTAAGCAAGCACTGTCCCATCAAGGTGGCTCCCCAGCCCTTGATCCTTATTGGGTGGACCCATACGCCACCAGGTCCTGGAATTGGGACATTCCTTCCTCACTCTACAGCAGGCCCAGAGCCCTGCTGCAGCCCGTAGGGGGCCAACTGTGCCTTTTCAGCCATCAGGCAGGGTTGAGGGTCTGCTGGTAGGAGCCTGTACTGACCGGGCTGGTTGAAATACTTCCCTGCTACTCGGGAAAGACCCCTGCTTTGGGGGGAGAAGGGGAGTGGCCTGCCACCCCAGCTACCATGCATGCCCTTTTGACATCCCCCCCACCCCAAGGATAGCCACGTGGGCTTGCTTAGTAATGAGTCCTTTGCATGCCACACCCTGCGATGGTCCCTGCCCCACAGAGGGGAAAAGCCACACCGGAAGTGGCAGAGCCCAGAGGATGGGGAGGGAGGGAGTTTCCAGCCAGCCCAGAAAGACACAAGCACCCACACGTGTGGTACAGAGACAGGGAAGCTGAGATAGGGCACCGGGCAGGGCTGAACAGAGAACATGGCTATCCAAGCTCTTACCTCTGTGTCCCAGATCCTGAGTCCTAACCAAAAGGATGCTGCTGTTGTGGGGGCCGCTGCTATGCTGGGCGCTGCTGCCCCAAGCCCAGGGGGAAGCCCACAGTATCCTCTTCCTGAGGATCAGCACCACTAAGCTGCAGACAAGTAAGAGACTTTTTTCCTTTCGTGCACTTTGTATTGTTATTATAAAGGTGATGTACAGAGGGGTTACAGTTATATAAGTCAGGTAAAGAGTCCATTTCTTTTTGGACTATGTCTCCCCTTCCCTCTCTCTCTCCCAGTTTTTCCCTCCCATCCCCACCCACAAGTTGTATAGCTCATTTTTAATACAGTGTCCAGTGAGGACCACTGCTGCATTTGTTCACCCTTTGACCCTCCATTTCCGAGCCTCCTCCTATCCTCCCAAAGACAGGTAAACAAATAAACAATTCAAAAGGAGAAGAAAACAAAAACAGCCATGAAGAATCAACCTCTCATTTCCATTTCCTGGAGATCATTTTGATAAATATTCTTTTTTTTGGTCGGCCTGGGCGCTGTCCCTCAGCTCTTCAGCTCAAGGCGAGCGCTCTACCACTTGAGCCACAGCACCACTTCTGGTTTTCTGGTAGTTAATTGGAGATAAGAGTCTCATGGACCTACCTGCCTGGGCTGACTTTGAACCATGACCCTCAGATCTCAGCCTCCTGGGTAGCTAGGATTACAGGCATGAGCCACCAGTGCCTGGCTTGATAAATATTCTTTTATCTGATCAGATGCACATAGGCATGATGCCTTTGTATTCTTCTCCTAAGGGTCTCCTCCTTTGGTCTCACTGTGTATGAATGCCTAGAGTCCTCAGTGTATTTTTTTTTTAGCCATCCAGTGTGTTTACTTGAAGAGTTAGAGGCACATGCTAGCTAAAGGGCAAGCTGTGAGAAGCAGGAACTGGAGAAGGTCAGAAGAGACAGCACGGCCTCCCGCTCATTCAAGGCCTTGCCTCCTCCGACCTGGGCCTCACCAGCCACAGAATACATCTGCCCACACCCACAGCTGGCCCTGTTCTTTCCCTGATTATGTGAACCTGTGGCTCAGCTTGTAAGCCTAGCTACTCAGGAGGCTGAGATCTGAGGATCAAACTTCAAAGCCAGCACAGGCAAGAAAGTCTCTGAGACTCTCATCTCCACTTGCCACCAAAAGCCAGAAGTGGAGTTGTGGCTCAAGTGGTAGAGCACCAGCCTTGAGTGAAAAAGTTAAGGGACAGTACTATGAGTTCAAGCCCCTGGACCAGCGCATGCCTATGTGCATGCACGTGTGTGTGTGCGCGCACACACACACACACACATTTGTGAGGTGTCCTCAGGAGCACCTCCAAGGTCTTTTTCCTGACTCCCAAAGCCAGCATCTCTGATCTCTTCCCTGTCCTAGCTCTTCATCTCTCCCCCTCCCCCAAAGACTTCCCAGCTTGCTCCTCAGCTCAGGCTGTTCCTTCTGCAGAACAGACTCCTCAGTGTGGTGTGACCTGTCTGGGATGGCAAAGTCCAAATGTCCCTCATCCGGAAGTCCCTGACCTTCCCCGGCAGCAGGACTTCCACAGCCTTCAAGTGAAGCCTATTCTAGAGGGCCCATCCAAGCACAATGTACCTGTTGTCCTGTCTGATTGTCTGTCTGCTGCTTTCCCTCACTTAGGGTTATGAGTCGTCTACCACACTCCAGCCCCCATATCTTTCCATGTTGTAAACTCACCAAGCCTATAACTACCTCAGGACCTTTGCATGTGCTACTGCTGCCTCCGCCTACGGGGTTCCCCACCACCAGGTCATTTAGGAATGGATTCTCTCACTTCCTTCAGCTCTCCGTTCAGAAGCCTTCTAAAAGAAACCCTTCCTGACTCCTTGACTAAAACAGCCTCTCCTTACCTGGTGTGCTGGGGCTCAGCTGCATTTTACATTCACTGATCATTGCCAAAAATTGCTTTGCTCGCTGACCTGGGCGCTAGGCTATCTTTCTGACTAGAAGGTAGACGCTGTGAGGAGTGTGAGGTTAGGAGCCACACTGCTTGAGTTCCCCAAGCCCAAGAGAATAAGCACTTAAGAACCACCTGGGAGGTGGAGAGTGGGGGATCAGGGTTTGGGGCCAGCCCAAACAAAAAATATTGGCCAATGGCTTAGCATAGTGGCCGGTGCCTGTCATCCCATTGACAGAAAGAAACACAAGTAGGAGGATGGCAGTCTAGGCCAAAACAGGCATAAAGCATGAATAACTAACACACATAGGACTGAAGGTGTGGCCTGCCTAACAAGTATGAGGCTATGAGTTTAAACCCCATTACTACAAAACAGTGTGTGTGAGAGAAAGCGTGGGAGGGAAGGAGGAGGGGGAGTAAGTGAGCCAGAGAGAGGGGGGGAAGGGGAGAGAGGGAGGGAGAGAGAAGCACTCAGCAGGTTCTGGCAGGTGGTCAGGCAGGAGATTGAGACGTTGCTCTCAAATTAATAGCGAAGGCCAGGTGCCAGGGGTTCACACCTGTCATCCTAGCTACTTGGGAAGCTGAAATCTGAGGATCGCAGTTCAAATCCAGCCCAGGCAGGAAAGTCCATGAGACTCTTTATCTCCAATTAACTACCAGAAAACCAAAAGTGGAGCTGTAGCTCAAAGTGGTAGAGCACTAGTCTTGTGCAAAAGAGCTCAGGGACAGTACTCAGGCCCTAACCGACAAAGTAATAGTAATAATAATAATAATAACTAAGGACTTCTTGCTGAATGGCTGTCTTAATTGCCCGCTGGGAGCCAGCATTAGTGGGTGTTTGCTGAATGACTGAATGAAGGCTAACAGCCCACACTGAGGAAGGCTTGTGTCCTCAGACATTTCAGACCTGTTAGAGAAGCATGAGGTCCTGGGCGGCATGGTGAGGATGCCGGTGCTGGGGGCCGCAGGCAAGGGCGTGCCTGTGCTGCACCGCCTGCCCTTCGTCAGTGAAGACCTCTCCAACAAGAAAGGGGGACTGGACCTGTCACTGGTCAGTGATCTGCTCTCCGGGAGGAAGTTCCCAGTGCTGGAGGAGCTGCTCCAGGCTGGCGGGTGAGTGACCAGCCAGGCTGCCCCCCAAACTCTGTTCTCCCTCAGGAGACAGTTGTGTCCTTGAGCCCTGGTTCTCCTCCCATCCCATGAAACAGCCAATGTCTCCGGAGCATGTCCAAGGCCTCAAGTGCACAAGTGTCTCCTTACCATCCTCCTCCCCTCTCCAGTTAGCCCGGCACCCCCCCCCCCCACCCCGCTACACCTGGGTTTGCTAACTTGAATCATGTTCCTAAAACTATGTTTAGTGAATTGAATTAAACGGGGCAGGGTCCTGTGTGCAGCCCACAGATGGCCTGGGGTCCATCCCAGGCTAGAGCAGGGACAGCCCGGTCCCACCCATGTCAGCAGACTGCAGGGGATGAAAAGTCAGGCTGCTGGGCTGAGGGGGTGCTGCCCAGAGAAGCTTAAGGGGAGCCCCAGCCATGCCATCACCTCAAACTGATCACAAGCACTCAGGCCTAGGCAGTCATGTCCCAGCTCCTCCTGCAAGCCAACTCCAGCTCAAGGTGTCGTTTGGAAAGACAAAAGGAAGCCCTATGTAGTCTCTCCTGGTCATTCTTAAAACTTCCTCCAGTCTGCTGAGGTGGAACCTTCCTGAAAGTTCCATGCTGGGGAGGGACAGGATTTCCTCCATATTAAGAGTGTGTGCCTTGCTGGGCGCTGGTGGCTCACACCTATAATCCTCTCTACTCAGGAGGCTGAGATCTGAGAATTGTGGTTCAAAGCCTGCACAGGCAGGAAAGTCCATGAGACTCTTATCTCTGATTAACCACCATAAAATCAGTTCTGTGGCTCAAGTAGTAGAGCACTTGCCTTGAGCTGAAGAGCTCAGGGACAGTGCCCAGACCCAGAGTTCAAGCCCACAACCAACAACAACAATAACAACAAAAGAGTTTTGCCACCTGCACCAGATGAATGGCCAACTTTATACTGAACACCCTCAAAGCACAACCTCCGGGTTCTTGGGAGCTCAGGGAGATGCAGGAGCTGAGACCACAGAAGAAGGTTCCAGATGCTCAGCAGAACCCACGGGTCCTGCCAGGAAAGCAGAAGGACCACCAGCCACCTTGCTCCCTTCCTTATTTGTGTTCTTTGTGGGTTTTGGTTTTGTTTGGTTGTGTTGGCTTTCTGGAGTTTCTGTGTTTGGTTTTGGTGTTGGTCTTTTTGCTTATTTTTTGCAGTGCTTGCTGGAGCCTTGGCCAAGCAAGCATTCTACCACTGAGCCACATTCTCAACCACAGTGGTGTGGCCTTGAACTCACATGCCTGAGATGTGGAGACCACTCCTCTTCCATTTCCTGTCTTAGACAGGACAACCCCAGAGAACACAGAAGGGAAGGGACTGTCTGGGTCTTCCAGGCTTGAAAACTGGCCCAACGATCCACAGCTGGATTGGGGGCCATGCTGTCCCACAGCCATTCTTACCTCCTCTCCTGGAATCTCCTGCCACACCAAAACACCCCATGCTTCTTACAGGCTTGTCATAGAAGATGCCCAAGGACCTGAGATCACCCTGGACATCCTCAGTGACAGCCTGCTGCAGGTCACCTTGCGCTGCAAACTGTACCTGTCACTCCAGGAGTAAGTACACTGGGGGTCAGGCACCATGCCCTGGGGTCCCAGACACCCCAGCTTCTCACTGCCAAGCAACCAGAAGCAGCCAAACAAGGCCATCAAAATCCATGAGAATGCTCGGCGCCAGTGGTCTCACGCCTGTAATCCTAGCTATTCAGGATACTGAGATCTGAGGATCCTGGTTCAAAGCCAGCCCAGGCAAGAAAGTCTATGACTCTTCTCCAATTAAGCACAAATAGGCCAGAAGTAAAGCTGTGGCTCAGGTGGTAGTACAAAAGCTCAGGGACAGTGCCCAGGCCCAGAGTTCAAGCCCCAGATCCAACACCACCACCACCAACAAATCTACAAGGATGACAATAATCCTCCACTTGGGCATGTTTCTGAGCTATTTTACTTCTGGGGAAGCTGAGGCATGGAATGGGACTGAGCCTGGCCCACGATCACTCAATGAATGAATAGCAAAGCTGGGATAAGACCTTCTGTTGCTTATACTGGGTAGGGCACTCACATGCCAAGCAGGCAGAGGGTACCTGGGCACTGCCAGGATGGCCTGAGCCAGGGCTGGGTGAGCTCCCCATGCATCCTGGCTCTTTCTGGGCTGGGCCACCCTGGGCCTCAGTTTCTCATATGTCTTATGTCTTTGATGGAGACCTGAACTAGAAATGTCTCTGCTCTCTACTGTAATTGTGACAGTTCACATGTGGCCTCCTGGGGCCTGTAGCACTTGCCTGTCTCACCCTTAGCCCCAAGCAATCGCCACCCTGTAGGATGGTGGCCCAGTGCTCTCACATCTCCCCACGTTCTCATTCCATGGTTTAATGAGCTTTCCTTGAAAGCCAGCCCTGCAGGAAACAGCCACTAGCAGTGGCTTCTGGCAGCAAGCGGGAGCCCTGGCTTGGAGCCCATGACCCTTCTGTCCCCCACAGGATCCTGTGGCTCAAAATCATCAAGAACATCCGCATTGGGATACGGCTAGAACAGGTAGGGAACAAGACCCAAGTGGCCCTTGAGGAATGCCATGCACCCCCTGGATACCTGGATATTGAGATTCTCCAACAGTGAGTTACCCGAACCCCCACCCCCACTGGCCAGGGCAGACACTGGGCCTCCCTCATTGACCTGCTCAGGGCAGGCGCTGGGGTGGCCTTGCCCCAGCCCAGCCCAGGTGTCCACAGTGACCAGGGCTCCTCCATGCATGCTGCTCCACAGAGCAAGTGATGCTGCAGCCATCACTGACCCACACCCCAGCCTCTGCTCGGCCACCTCCTACCACGGGGTCCTGGCCAGGTCATTTGTGCCTCCATTTCCTCACCAGTAAAATGAGATGGCACTCAGCACCCAGGCGGCCTGGGATAGCACAGGGAAGAAATGAGCTGACCTCTGTGTGTGTGTGAAAGAGAGAGAGAGAGAGAGAGGGCCATCTAAAGGAACCACTGTCAACCATTCTTATATTCACCTAGCATAGAACCTCTTCTGTAAGCTCCCCATGCTGGGTCTCTTCCTGATTTAAAGGCCTAAAAACTTTTCAAAGAGAAATGAAGAGGCAGAGTTATCAAAAGAATCAGGAAGAAATGTTCAGGATAGAAAAAGGAAAGAGGGAAGAAGAGAAGAAGTAGAAAGGGGAAGAAGGAAAGAAGGAAAGAAGGAAGAAGGAAGGAAGGAAGGAAGGGAGGGAGGGAGGGAGGGAGGAAGGAAGGAAGGAAGGAAGGAAGGAAGGAAGGAAGGAAGGAAGGAAGGAAGGAAGGAAGGAAGGAACAAGAGAGAGAGGAAGGGAAGGAAGGAAGCAAGCAAGCGAGTGAGTGAGTGACACCCTCCCCCCCCCCCCCCCCCCCCCCCCCCCCCCCCCCCCCCGTCTCCCTTACCAGGCCCAGGGCAGGCTTTCCTTGGCCCTGCCCCTCCTCTGCTTTCTGACCTAGACCTCATGTGTGTGCGCCCCTCCCTCCTGTGCCTGCGAGGTGCAAGGTGTGTCAGACTCTACCGATTGCCCCTCCCCAGGACAGACTCCCTGCTGCTGAACAAACTGCTGCAGTTGCTGTCCAACGTCCTGGACAAGTTCCTGCCCTACCTTCTCCAGAAATTGGTGAGCTGCCTGCCCTTGCTGCGCCCCACCCCCACCCAGGGAAGAGGCATGGCACCCCTCCACCCCCAGAGAATACTGCTCAAGCTCCCCCGACACCAGCAGGACACCCTATCTTCCTCCAGGTGTGCCCCACAGTCACAACCCTGATCAAGTTGCTGCTGGAAGACCTGCTACATATCTCTCTGCGTATGTTGTTGCTGCAGCTGGGGTGGGGGCTCGTCTGCCCTGCCGCGGCTGCATGTCAGGTGACATTTCAGGGTCCAGGATTAGGACAGGGGAATAAGACTACTTTGGCCCACAAGGAGCCTGTTTTCTGATAAAGGAGGAAAAGGGGTGACATAGCTTGGGACTCCTCTGAGCCTCAGTTTCCCTGTCTGTGAAGTTGGAATTCATCACAGGCACTCCCGCAGCTGTCCTTTGCCCTGGCTGCACCCCAAATTCATTTCTACATTGTAGCACCCATCATTGAGGGCCCCAACGACTTCCAGTACTATGTGACCAGCACAGAGTTCACAGAGGAGGCCATCCTGATGAGAGTCCTGGTGAGCTGGCTATGCACAGTCCGGGATGGCTGCTGGGCTGGAGGAGGACAGGCAGGGAGAAAACAAAATGGCGCATCTAGAGACAGGAGGAGGAGGAGGAGCAGGTCAAGGAGGTGGCAGATAAAGGAAGACTGAGAATGGGGAGACCCCTGGGTCAGGTCCAGAGCTCTCATGCTGAGCTGCCTGTCCATCCTGGGCCGGCAAGGGAGGGTCTGGACAAGAGGACAAGGCAGGTCACTCAGGAACAGCTAGGCCATCTAACAATAACAACAAAAAAGAAGCTTCCAGATGGGGAGACAGAGGTCTGTCCATGCTCCCTGCCATTCTGTAGAAGGACAGGGGGTGGGGATGGTGGGAGGCAAGTTCAGTGGGCTCCTGAGTGACTGGCTCTGTCTCCCTGGGCCTCGGTGTCCTCCCCTGTCCAGGGGTGACGGTGCTGGCTCGCATCTTGGCGTGCTGCTAGGAGGTGGCATCCATGGCGCTCAGCCAGGCCCAGGGCGTGATGAGCCCCGGCTATAGTGACTATCACCTCTTCCCTCATTTCTCTGAAGCTGGTGACACCCTGTGGCCCAGACCAGCCAGCTCCACGGGCTGAACCTGCTCCGTCCGTGTCGCTCCCACAACTCTCCCAGGGCAGCATGGCAGACCTGGTGTTCGGGCTGGAAGTCTATAATAACCTCCTGCGCTGCCTCTGCACCCGGACCCACGTGGCCCCCGTAGACTCTCTGAATGAAATAGTGAGTGCTTGGGGGCAGGGGGGAGAGCCCCCCCCAACACACACACACACACACACACACACACACACACACACTCACACACACACACACACACACACACACACACACACACACACACACAGCCCTCCTGCTTCTGCTTGTCACAGCAGGAAGCCAAGGCCCAGCAGGTGCTTTTGCTCACTAGACCCACATTAGCCCCTCCCCCGCCCCTCCAGCCCTCTCTATAACCCTCATCCCCCTCTGCTTGCTTGCTTGCTTGTTTCTTCCTTCCTTCACCTATGTATTTATAGTTGTCCTACTAGAGTTTGAATTCAGAGTCTGGCACTAGCTTGATCGCTGCTCTACCATATGAGTCATACCTGCAACCCTGTTTTTACTGGTTATTTTATGGATATCTTAATGGGTTTTATGGATTTTTTTTTTTCCTGCCTAGACTGGCTTTGAACCAGGATCCTCCAGATCTCAGCCTCCTGAGTAGCTAGGGTTACAGGTGTGAGCCATTGGCACTAGCTAGTTTGTTTTGTTTTGTTTTGCTGGGGAGCAAACCCAGAGCTTTAGGCATGCTAGGCAAATGTTCCACCATTGAGCTACATCTCCAATACTCCTCCCTTTGTTGTTGTTGGTTGTTGAACTTAGAGCCTGGGCACTGTCCCTGAGCCTTTGTGCTCAAGGCTAGCATTCTGCCACTTGGAGCCACAGCGCCACTTCCCGTTCTCTGGTAGTTGATTAGAGATAAGAGTCTCACTGACTTTCCTGCCTGGGCAATTCTCAAATCCCAGCCTCCTGAGTAGGATAACAGGTGTGATCCATCAGTACCTGGCCATTAAAAAAAAATAGAGACATGAGGTGTGTAAGCACTGGGCCCACCTTTGGTCCTCAGCTCCACCCAAAACTGTTGGCCCCTCCCTCTCTCCACCCAGACCCACCTGAACTCCCATCTACCTCACTTCCTACCCTCAAACCCTGCTGCTACCTAGATAGTGAAGGTCCCCATGTACTTTCTCTCTCTCTGGAGCAAATATGGCTCCTCTAATAAACCTTGTACTAATCTTTCTCCTGTGCCTGCCTGCCTCCGTGTGGTCCCCTGGGATGGATGTGATGGATCCTTTCAAGGTGGACTTTGCTTTTTACTTCATAATTTTTCTGTAATTATTTGTGCTTTTCAAAACTCAATGGGGGGGCTGGGAAGGTGGCTCAGTGGTAGAGCACTTGCCTTGCATGTTCGAGGCCCTGGGTTCGATTCCTCAGCACCACATAAGAAAAAAGCCGAAAGTGGCGCTGTGTGGCTCAAGTGGTAGAGCGCTAGCCTTGAGCTGAAGAGCTGAGGGACAGCGCCCAGGCCCAGAGTTCAGGCCCCACGACCGGACCCAAAAAAAAAAAAAAAAAATCTCAAAACTCAATGGGAACCTGTAGGTCATGTCTATAATCCTAGCTAATTAGGAGGCTGAGATCTGAATATCAAGGTTCAAAGACTAGACCATGAAGGAAAGTCAGCGAGACTCTTATCTCCAATTAACTACCAAAAAAGCTGAAAGTGAAGGCAGCTGGGGAAGGAAGATCTGTGTGACTCTTATTTCCAATAAACTATTTTAAAAGCCAGAAGTGGAGCAGTGGCTCAAGTGGTATAGTGCCAGCCTTGAACAAAAAAGCTCAAGGACAGCACCCAGGCACTGAGTCCAAGCTCCAGTACCAGAAAAAACTCAATGAAGTTTGGCACAGGTGGCTCACATCTGTAGTCCAACTTGGGAGGCTGAGATCTGCAGAATGGTGGATCAAAGCCATCCCAGACACAAAAGTCAATGAGGCTCTGTCTCCAATTAACCAGTAAATGACAGAGTGGAGGCATAGCTCAAGTTGTAGAATACCAGCTGTCTACAAGCAAAGGTACAAGGCCCTGAATTCAAGCCCTGGAACCAGCACGGCGCACACACACATGCACAAAACCAATGGAATGAAGCTGAGGGGAGAGCTCAGTGGTGTAAAGCCTGAACTTAGCATGTGAGGGGGAGGCCCTGGGTTCCAGCCCAGCACCAAAATAATAATAATAATAATAATAATCCACAGATCACAAGTAGATGAAAAAAATTATACCTGTAATCCTAGCTACTTGGGAGACTGAGATCTAAGGATTGTGGTTCAAAGCCAGCCCAGGCATGAAAATCCATGAGACTCTTATCTCCAATAAACTCAGAAAAAGCCAAAAGTGGCACTGTGGCTCAAGTGGTAGAGCACTAGCCTTGAGCAAAAGAAGCTCAGGGACAGCACCCTGGACCCTGAGTTCAAGCCCCACTATCAACAAAAACAAATTCAATAAAATAAACAGGGGAAATTATTCATAAAAGAATCTAGGTGATGAACATGTAACCATTCTCTTATTCCATTTTTGCACTAAAATAGTGGGAGATGACCATCAGGTGATCATCATTATCATTATTCAATAATGATGATAATTTAATAACAATGATCATCATCATCATTAAATCATGATCGTCATCATTAAATTAACCTTTGCACACAAATCATGATGATGGGAGACAGTTCCACTACTGTGTCCCAGCCCACCTGCCCAAAATACACCTGAGGCCTCTCAAGGACGTATCTCCCCTTCTTCCAGGCTGCCAACCTCATGAAGCTGCTGTCAGTGAGGGAGCCTGGGCTCAAGGTGAGTGTGAAGCCAGCCCCTTCCCCAACCCGGAGCCCATCAGCTCAGCCTGGGAGTGTGGGGGAGGCTCCACGTCCGTGCTCTGCTTTCCTTCTGTGGACTGCGGAAACCGCTGCATCCGAGTGGCAGCGTGGTGAAGCACCTAAGGCACTGAGCATGCTGCCCATGACTGTCACCGTGACGGTGGCTCACCATTGAACAAGACCCTCACCTGCCAAGGATACCTAGCCAACAGGGGGCAGGGCAGGGCAGGTGTGCCGCCGGCCCCCTCCCATAACCAGCACTGTCACCCCCTTTTCATAGGGTGAGCCCTAAGGCTCAACCGAATGACATGGTTTACCCAAGCTCACATTAAGTGACGGGAAGTGTCAGGATTTGAACCCAGGACCTGACTCCAAAGTCAGAGCTCAATGCCTGCTCCAATGGCTCTTAGAATACAACACTGCTGGACAATGACAATAGTATACCAGTTAATATGTATATAGCATCACTGGGTGCTGGGTTTGTTCCTAAGTGCTGTTGACTCACTTTATCCTCATAATGCATATCCTCTTCTCCCTGTAAACCAGGGGAAATTAAGGCATAGAGAGGTTAAGAAACTTATTGCAGGCCATACAACTTGCAAGTGGTAAAGCTGGGACTTAGTTCCAAACACCTACGTTCTTACCTCCCACACGTGCCCAGGACAAGGAGCCTAGGGTCTCTCTTTGAAGCAGTTCAGGGAGGGTAAGCATCCTCCCCAGAGTCACATAGGGAGTGGCTGCCGAGCTGGAAGGAGACGCAGCTGCCCTCCTCATGGGGGCTGAGGGAAAGCCACCTTCCATCTCTTCCCCTCCTCTTCTGCTTCCACCGCAAGCAGGCTTCTAATCAGTCCACAGAGAACTTGGACCTGGTCATCCGTACCCAGGATCCACCTACAGTCCACCTTGATGGCCACAGGGCCACCGTGACCCAACAGGGCTCACTGCTTCTGCTGGGGCCCAACGCCACCTCCTCCAACTCAGTTTCCTGGGTGAGTGACACTGGGAGGCCTCTGTTCCACAGGGGTCAAAGGGCCCTCCTGCTGGGAGGGTCCCTCTGGGTCTGCTGGGGATGAGCACGGGGGAGGGGCAGTGTCACCTTCGTGCCATCTGCTAACCTGTTGAGACACCCAAGAAACCCTGGGGGTCCCCCAAGGACTCCCCAGCAGCCACAGTGTCTCACCTGAAGACCTCATGCTATTGCTGTTGGTGCCTAGGGCTGTGCACTGTATGCCCTGGGACACCTCAAAATTCAGGAAGTGGAGCTGTGGCTCAAAGTATAGAGAGCAAGCATTGGGCAAAAGAGCTCAGGGACAGCACCCAGGCCCTGAGTTCAAGCTCCATTACTGGCAATAATAATAATAATAGTTATTATCACTATTATTATCCAAATAATATTTATAGCTGGGCACTAGTGGCTCAGAGGCTACTAATCCTAGCTACTCAGGAGGATGAGATCTGAGGATCACAGTTTGAAGCCAACCCAGGCAGGAAAGTCCATGAGACTCTTACCTCCGATTAACCACCAAAAAATAAAAAACTAGAATAGAGCTGTGGCTCAAGTGGTGGAGTGCCAGCCTTGAGTCAAAAAGCAAAGAAACAGTACCCAGGCCCTGAGTTCAAGCCCCAACACTGGCACCAGAGAGAGAGAGAGAGCAAGGGGTTCTATGGCTGGTAGTCATGATCCCAGCACCAAGTGGCTTGCCAAAGGCAATGACTCCTCCAAGCTGAGCCTGCTCTCGTGCCCAGCCTTCTCAGCTGCTAGGCCCAATGCCCCCTCCCATGGCAAGGCCTGATCTGCACATGGTGAAGCAGCAGCCACCACGGAGTTGGAGTAGAGGGGCCAGCGCTGAGCACCTGCTTATGAGGACTGAAAGTCAGGGCCTCTCCAGCCCAGCTCTGAGTTCATTTCAACCCCTCACAGCAACTCCTTTCGAAAGCTGTATTTTCCTCCAAAGATCAGAAGCTGGAGCTCCAGTTTAATCCACACAGGTGATGATGGGTTTTGATTTGGGATGTTCAGAAAAAGTAAAGGGGAGGGGGAAGATTCCATGGGGGCTGTCCTCAGGATGGACAGCTGTTAGGTAAGAGGGAGGGTTAGGGCTCTGACCTGCAGCTCCCTGAGCCCTCACCCCCCCCCCCCAACTGCTGTCCTGATTTATATATGACCTCTGTCCTCTGGCAGGGCCAAGGTCACCCTGGGAGCTTACCCGGCTGGCCTCAAGGAGCAGGTGAGTCTCTCAGCTTTGGTCTCCAATGTGTCCAGAAGGGCTCAGGCCACTGATGTAGCCAAATCTTAAGTAGCATGTACTTTGCCTAGACGTGGGACAGAGAGAACAAGGCACAAAGTTTCAGCCTTTGGGGACCTCCTGTGCTCACAGGGTGAGGGTCAGACATAGGAAAAGGAAAAGAAAGTAGGCTGTAGGGCAGGTACTGAGTGGCACTAGTCAAGGCAGAAGTGGGTGAAGCAGACTATGAACCAAGAAGTGCCGGGGTGGTGGGAGGTATGGAGCCCAGGGCATCATGCATGCTAGACAAGCGCTCCATCAGTGAGCCACACCCCCAGCCCAGCACTACCAAACTTTACCTTCCCTGTTACCTGAGACCTTCCTCCATCACAGCCACACACCATACAAGCCACCCACCTCAGGGACAGTGCCCAGAAGATGGGCAAGAACAGCAATCTGTCCAAATCAAGGGTGAGGATGATCCCAGTCAAGGCCTGCCTGACCCCCTCACCCCCCACACACACACCCTGATTACTCCAGGCTTGCTACCTTCATGTGCCTGCCCTCCAGTTGGCAGCTCTCAGCACTAGGTGCCACCTGGGCCATGGTGACTCTATTTCAGGCCCCCTAGTTTTTCCCTTTGCTAATCTGAGCAGTTGGTTCTGGTAGCCTTTCAAAGTGGCCTTCCCTGTCGTTGGCCCCTGTGGGCACTGTGGTCCTCCACTGCCACAGTCTGACTTGGCCTGCCCAGAGGAAGTGACCTTCTTTCTCCCTCCCATGCAGGAAGAAAGCCTGAAGGGCTTGCTCTTGGCCTTGCTGAAGAGGAGCTTCCTGCCCCAGCACAACAGTGAGCCTCCTCCCCTCATCCTGGCCTCGTGGCCTGTAGCTCAGAGCAGTGCCCCACCAGGCCCTCAGAGTCTCTACACACAGCTGCCCTCTGCCAGGGTGGAGGAAGCCTCCAGCAGGAAGCCTGGGGCATGACTGCAAGGGGGCAGGAAAGGGCTCGAGAGAGGTGCAAGTTAGTGTTGTGCAGAATGCCAAGGGAAAGAGCGTCAGGTGAGGGGCCTCCACCTACCTCGCCCCACCTGCAGGTAAGGGAGCTGATGGAGTGCCCAGGTGGGCCTATGGCAAACGTGACCACCCAACATGGGCCGCTCATACTCGGCTCAGGTGGAGGTCACCAGCAGGGCAGTTGTGTGCGTGGTTGAGAGACATTAGAAGGCTGAATATTGAGAGGCATCACCCCATCTCTAGATAGCAAGTCCCCTCCCCCTCTTACTCTGGGCTTCCTTGGGGGCTGACCAGGATGGGAGGAAGCCACAGCAGTTTGGGAAGTGATCCTAGGAAAATGAAGGGACTCTCTCTCTCTCCCTCTCTCTCTCTCTCTCTCTCTCTCTCTCTCACACACACACACACACACACACACACACACACACATACAGCTGGAAATGAAGGTATGGCTCAAGTGGTAAAGCACCATCCTTGAGCAAAAGAGCTAAGAGACAGTGCGCCCAGGCCCTGAGTTCAAGCCCAGGACCTGCAGGAGAGGAGAGGAGACAAGAGGAGACGAGAGGAGAACCAAGTGAGACTTCAAGGCTTGGAGTCCAGCCCCAGTAATCTCTCTCTTGCTCTCTGTCTCTGTCTCTGTCTCTCTCTCTCTCTCTCTCTCTCTCTCACACACACACACACATATGCATGCACGCATACACACACAGACACACACACACACAGTGCTAAAATGTTGGTAGAAACAAAATGTCTCAAAAAAAAGGACTATAAAAAAGAGACTGAAGCTGGGTACTGGTGGCTCATGCCAGTAATCCTAGCTACTCAGGAGGCTGAAATCCGAGGATCATGGTTCAAAGCCACCCAGACAGGAAAGTCCATGAGACTTTCATCTCCAATCAACCACTCAGAAAACTGGAAGTGGCTCTGTGGCTCAAGTGTTAGAGTGCTCACCTTGAGCAGAAGAGCTCAGGAACATTGGCCAGGCCCAGAGTTCTGACAAAAAAGAGAGAAAGAGAGAGAGAGGCTGAAAGTAACCTTAAGAACCTTAGAAATTTGCCTCTATCCATGACTAGATCAAAGAAATATTCATAAAACACTTACCTACCAAATACATGAAAATTAGTCCTTTAAAACAAGATTTTGGTAACAAATGTATGTGCCAGTATTGTGGCTTGAACTTGAGGCATGGGTCCCTTAGCTTTTTTGCCCAAGGCTGGCTCTCAGCCACTTGAGCCACAGCTCCAGTTCTAGCTTTTTGGTGGTTTATTGGAGAGAAGAGTCTCACAGACTTTCTTGCCTAGGCTGGCTTTGAACCACAGTCTTCAGATCTCAGCCTCCTGAGTAGCTCCAGGGTTACAGGCGTGAGCTGTACTCAGCTTTCTTGCTCAGTGCTGGCACTCTACCACTTGAGCCATTCCTCCAGTTCCAGATTTTTTTTCTAATTAATCGGAGATAAGCATCTCTCAGATTCATCTTCCTGGGTTGGCTTTGAACCACAATCTTCAGACCTGAGCCTTGGATTATAGGCATGAGCCACCAGCACTCGGCCATTTTACCCTTTTTCAGGAGCACTTTTCAGACACTTCTCACCATTAAAGGAGAATGTATTTCAGCAAGGAAATTCAAGCCATGGAACAGTCTCTCCACTGCTGCTGCTGAGAGCGTGCTCACAGTTCTTGAATATAATGGAGAACATTCTTCGATAGGGCTTGGGGAGGGGTGGGGAGGCCATAGTGAGAAACTGGCTTTTGGCCAGGGCTGTCTTGCGGGGAGAGGGAAGCCTACCCAGGCCCCTCCTGTTCAGGGCAGTGGAATACCAAGACTCCCCTGGCTTGGCCCTGGCAGATCGCCCTGCCCACCAGGACTCTGAGCTCCTCTCCCCCACCCCCTTTTGCAGAATGGCTCAGAGAATGTGGCCTCCCGCTGCCGCACATCAAGGGAGTCTCTTTTAGTCAAGCCCAGATGGAGTTCTCCCAGGTAGGTGCCAGGAGGTGGGAGCGAGGGTCCCGTGCCTGTGGAGGGAAAGCAGGCATGGGAGGCAGAGGCCTCTGCTCCCCCACCTTCTTCCCCCTCACAACTGTGCTGGGCCAGCACCCCACTTTCAGGTGAGGAGACTGGGGTTCCAAGGGCCAGCAGGGATCTCTCAGGGAACCCGACTACAGGGCTCACGGGAAGCATCCGGGCCCTTACACACATGATGTCAGTGCTGTTGTCTTCCTCGCCCTTTTTTATAGCTAAGGGAACTAAGGTTCACAGAGGTGAAGAAACCTTCCCGGTACCCAGAACTGGGTCCTCTGACCTCAAAACCCTAGAACTCAGATGTCCTGATCCCCCAAACAGGGCTGTTGCCTCTGCTGCCTATGATCTGCAAGTAGCCCGGATGGAGGAGCCAGGGCTAGTCCTGGGTCATCAGCGAAACCCTGGGATGAGGTGGGGGGGGGGGGCAGCCATCACCATAGATCAGAGCACTGAAGTGCTGCCGGTGGCTCGCTGGCCTTTCCACCTTACAGCTGCCTTGCCTCTCCACTTCCCTCCCTTTCCTGAGGGAACACGACCCTCAGGGTGAGGGGACGAGAGCAAGGCTTAGACCCTTCTTTATCTTCCATCTTCAAAAGATCCCCAGCTAGCCAGGCTGGTGACACACCAGCCATAATGCCAGCACTTAGGCTGAGACTGGAGGATGACAAGTTGAAGCTGGCCTGGTCACACTGAGGCCCTTTTGAAGCAAGGAAAGGGAGAGAGGGAGGGAAGAGGAGAAAGAAGGAAAGGGAAGGAGGGGGAAGAGAAGGAAAGAGAAGGGGAGAAAGAGAGGGAGGGATAGAGGAAGGAAGGGAGGGAAGAAGGGAAGCAGGAATCAAGGGAAGGAAGGAGGGAGGAGGAAAGAGGGAGGGAGGAAGGAAAGAAAGAAGGAAGGAAAGCAGGAAGGAAGGAATGCAGGAAGGGAGAGGGGGAGGGAGGGTAGGAAGGAATGAAAGAAGGAAGGAGGGAAGGAAGGGAAGAAAGGGAGGAAGGAAGGAAAGGAGGAAAAGAGGGAAGGAGGGAGGGAGGAAGGAAAGAAGGCAGGGAGGGAGGGAGGGAGGGAATGAAAGAAGGGCTTCAGGACCCCAAAGGTAGACCTTTGACCCCCTTCCCATCGCCAACCCTAACCTCAGTAGACATGAGAAGCCTGCTTTCTAGGACAGAAGAAGAGGCACAGCCCGAGTTGCACATTGAACCCACTTCTGGCATCAGTAACCCCACCACAGCATATACCCACCCTGTGGATTCCTATAAATCCAGCCCCAGGGGATAGAGGGAAGGGAAGACCCAGGCATAGATGGGGCTTAGGGCACCCCTACAGGTAGTACAGAGGCTGGGGCTGCTCTAAATGGATGCCACCGGTGCTGGCAGCTCAGGTGCTGCCCAGGACAGGTAGGGGCCCCTAAGAGCTCTGCAAGACAAAAAGGAGCAGAGGCAGAGCAAGAGCTTGAACCGAGCGCAGCACCATCTCAGGACACACAGTTCACCGGCTTCACCCCCAGGCTGCCTTGTACTGTTGTGTGCATCACATACTGGACAACCGCAGGGTGCCACTGCAACTGTCATTAGCCCAAATAACACCACGGGAAGTGAGCAGTGCACACAGCCTTATGTGCTGCCCTGACTGCAGATCATTCATCCCCTGTCATCCAGCCACTCAGCCACTCTGTCTCAGGAAGAGCCCCCACAGTCTGCTCACATACTTTCCCCTCGGCTCTGGACTCTTCCTTCTTTGGGGCACAGGCATGGTCCGTCAGGAGAAGTCCTGGGAGAGCAGGCTCTGCAGGCAAGGAGGATGGGTGGGGAGTGGGGCGCAGCCTCTGCCTCTGCCTCTGTCCTCAGGTGTACATGCTGCTGACTGTCCCCGAGTAGCTGGCTCCGACCAACGGCTCATCCCTGGCCTCCAACACGCATGCTCAGAACCCCAAGTCCAAAATGGCTGTGGTCCTGATGGAATTCTCAGCTATAATAAACGTGTTTTCTGCTCTAGATGGAGTCTGGTTCTGAGTTTGTGAAGGAGTCCAGTGGGGTAGTCAGGTTGTCTTGAAGAACTTTTTTTTTTTCTTTTGGCAGTACTGGAACTTGAACTCTGGGTCTCACACTGGGTAGGCAGGTGCTCTACCACTTGGGTTATGTTCCCAGCCCTTTTGTTGCTTTGGTTTGTTGTTTTCTTTTTTTTCAGTCAGTTTGCCTAGGGCCAGCCTCATACCACAACTCTCCTGCCTGTGCCTCCTGCTGGCCTAATGACAGATCCATCTTATCAGACCTGGCTTATAGGTTGAGATGGGGATCTCACTCACTTTTTTGCCTTGGCTGACCTTGAACCATGATCCCACTGATCTCCACCTCCAGAATAGCTGAGATATCAGCATTGAGCCACCACACTAGGTTCTGTCTTGAAGGATTGAAATACAAGATTCTACCACCTTTGCATAGTTCTGGTTAACTCTGGGCCACATAGTAGCCACCAGAACCAAAGTGAGCTGAAAAAAGTCCCCAGAGGAAGAAGACTTCAACGTGGGCACCACATTTGTGACATTGTCATAGAAAAAGAATTTCAGGACCTGCTGAGGTAAAAGCCCAGTGCATTTTATTAGTAAAGGAGAGGACATGTCATATTCCAGCTAAATGTAGGCACATCTGCAAAGGGTTATGCCAAGCAGAGTCATATCGGGGTATTTATACGGGGAAAGTAGGGCAGGAGAGTTAGCTTTAAAAAATCACTTAATATCTTTTTGTTCTAGACCCCTGGTATGTTTTGATCATTCTTGATGTTACAATGGTTTCTTGTTTGTTTTTATCGGTCATGGGGCTTGAACTCTGGGCCTGGGTTTGGTCCCTGAGCTCTTCAGGGACTTGAGTCATAGCGCCACTTCCAGCTTTTTCTGTTTATGTGGTGCTGAGGAATCGAACCCAGGGCCTCATGTATGTGAGGCAAGCACTCTACCACTGAGCCACCTTCCCAGCCCTGTTACAATGTTTTAACATTACTGACTTGGTTCTTAGGGATAATGTCTTAGTCAATCTTTCTATATCAGAATCCAGGCAACACACATGTGTGTGTGTGTTGTGATTTTATTTTCAGAACTGGGGATTAAACTCAGGGCCTTGTGCTTGCAAAGCAGGTGTTCTACCACTGAGCCCTATTTCCAGCCCTGGTTGTGTGTGTGTGTGTGTGTGTGTGTGTGTGTGTGTGTGTGTGTGTGTGTGTGTGTGTGTGTGTGTGTGTGTGTGTGTGCGCCAGTCCTAGGGCTTGAACTCAGGATCTGGGTGCTGTCCCTAAGCTTCTTTTATATAAAGTTGGAGCTCTACCACTTGAGCCACAGCTCCATTTCCAGCTTTTTGGTGGTTTGTTGGAGATAAAATTCTCACAGCTTTTCCTGCCTGGGCTGGCTTCAAACTGCGATCCTCACAAGCAGCTAGGATTATAGGCATGAGCCCCTAGTGCCCAGAAATCCTGGTTATTTTTGAAATAGGGTCTCCCTTTCTGGGTGCTCATGTGAGCCAGCCTAGCTAGGATAACAGGCTCATGCCACATGCCTAACTCTCCATTGAGAATGTCTTAATGAATGTTTCTGCTCAGGCTGGCTCCAAACTACAATTCTGCCCATCTCAGCCTCCCAACTTGCTAGGAGAACCACATGAGCCACCACATCTGATTGCTTTCTATAATTATTGATGGGCAGTCAGTGTGCAGATCAAAGGAGGAACTGTCCAGGCACTTTCCTCCTCAGACAAGCTTGCTGAGTCCTAGGGCCAAGGGTACATGTCAGCAAGCCAGGAAGGGGAGAAGGTTTTCCTGTATGTGTCACAGATCAGAGAAGGAATATGATACTTAGAGCAAAGAACATATTGCGTATGTGCTTTTATTGTCTGGCCAATGTGTTTAATGAGCCTGCCACCAGTGGCTCATGCCTCTAATCCTAGCTATTTAGGAGGTGCAGATGCAAGGGGTGAAGGCAGGTGACAGAGGAACAGACACCCCTGAGAGTTCTGGACCTCTAGATGTGGGGCTGTGGACCCATGAGCATGCTCCCAAGGGTAGTGCCATGGTAGGGGAGGGTCCCAAATGTCCTTGTCCCATTCTGACTAGCTTACATAGTCCACACACAACAGGGTGATATGCAGACAAAGGTGAACACCAGAGAAGCGTTGCACCAGAGCTGTGGTGGTGACAGGGTTGTCAGATTCCAGATGACAAAGTGAATGGATGGTGAGACCACCTGATTTAGAAGGCCTCAGAGGAAAAGATAGTTGAGCTAAGACCTGCAGGATGAGTGAAGTCAGTTAACACCTGACAGGTGAAAGTAGGTGCGAAGATACTGAGTTTGATGCTGAGGGATCAAACTGGGACCAAGTTCAGTTTATGTGAGAAACTAATGGGAAAACAACTCAAATAATTCACAACAAATGAAGGAAAACTAGTTTCAAGAGGCAGGGATCAAATCACCCAGGGGAAACTGGGCCTGGCAGCACATACCTATAATCCCAGCTGCTCAGGAAAGAGAAGTAAGGGATTGAGAGAGATTCAAGGCCAGTCTGACCAGAAGTCAGAGACCCTATTTGAAACACAAACTAAAAGCAAAAGGACTGAAGATGTGGCTCATATCATAAAACCCTGGCCTAGCAAGTGTGAGGCCTTAAAGTCTCGTACCACAAAAACAAAACAAAACAAACAAAAGCAACAACAACAAAATCCCACAGAGATCAGGGTTGAAATACAGATATGTTTTCAATGGTGAGCCATTGTTCTAAGAAGACTAATGGGACCATGAGTATAAAACCAGAATCTCAGAGCTTCAGATGGGACCAGGGGCAGCAGCACCTGTTTCATTGGGAGATAGCATGGAATTCACCCCGAGCTGTCCAAACTGGACACTGAGGAAATCCAAATTGCTGCCCAGCACCATTCTGAAGGAAAATAGAAGACAGAGACAGCAGGAAAGGAGCGAGCAACCACACAGCTGTCACTATGTTTCATCTGAGTCCCCTGAGCCCCATGAATGAGAAGCAGGCAGGGAGGTGGCAGCCTGAGTAACAGAGAGAGAAGTGGAGAGAAATTCAGAGACTTGAGCATTCATTCATTCATTCACCCCATAGTAGGTGAGTACATGGATGTACAAGGTGAGTGAGATGTTTCTAGCCCTGGAGAATTTCAAAAACTAGGCAGGGCTCTATTGCTCACCAATTAGGGGAACAGTGCCAGTGACCCCAAGTAGGCCTACTTTCTAATATTCAGGAGTATCTTGTATATGCGTAGCATTCATTTACATAAGACAAACAGACATAGGCCAGGTTTTAAATAGCCGAACTGTCCCCATGGCAGATTTTATTGGCATCTGAATGAGACTGGTCAGAAATAGTAGAAATGTCAAAAATCTTACAAATTTTTTTTTCATGTCAGTCCTGGGGCTTGAACTCAGGCCTGGGCCCTGTCCCTGAGCTTCTTTGTGCTTAAGGTTAGTGCTCTACCATGTGAGCCTCGGGATCATTTCCAGCTTTTCTGAGTGGTTTATTGAAGACAACAGTCTCATGGACTTTCCTATCTGGGCCGGCTTTGAACTGCAATCCTCAGATCTCAGCCTCCTGAGTAGATAGGATTATAAGCATGAGCTACCAGCACCTGGCTATCACAGCCTTTTTTAATTTTATTCTTATTTTTATTTTTGCCAGTCCTGGGGCTTGAACTCAGGGCCTGGGAACTATCCCTGAGCTTCTTTTGCTCAAGGCTAGCACTCTGCTACTAGAGCCATGGGGCCATTTCCAGCTTTTTCTGTTTATGTGGAACTAAGGAATGAAACCCAGGGCTTCATGCATGCTAGGCAAGCACTCTACCACTGAGCCACCTTCCCAGCTCCACAGTCCATTTTTATATGGAAGAAGTTTAGATGTGATATATTCTTGGATAAAAAAGAATTTTAGCTGGCCATTTTATATGCACAAACGCACTTTTAACTCCGTCAACATTTGCACAACCTTTAGATACATCTACATACCTTTTTTTTTTTTTTTGGCATACATGTATAGAACTCTAGATGTGTTCGAATCACTTAAAAAGCTTAAACATTCGTTTTACCAGTGATAAGCTGCTCCTCTGAAAGACTCTGACATAAACAGATATCCTTAACCGTGGGTTCTCTGGGAGCTTCATATTCCTGCTGATTGCCAAGACAAAGGCAAATCCCCGGTTCCCCAACAGCCCCTGGCAAAAATGCAAATCAGTTTAACTGAACCCAAAAGGGGCTCCGGAGAGCCTTCAAACCGTAGAGAACTCAGAAGCTTTCCTGCCAGACAAACAACAGAAACTCAGATAGCTTGGCTGGATCCCAAATGGTGCAGAGCATAGGAAAAGGAACAACAAGGCGTGGCTGGGGGGAACCGCACCAAGGGTCAGGGCCCGTAGACTCCAAATATTCATTTTTCTCACCAAATAAGGGCCAAAAAAAAAAAGCCCAAGCGGAAGGATATAAAGTTGCTGGCATAACAGGAATTCCAGGCACCGTGGGAACCAATTCCATCTTTTCTCTTCATCCAGGATCAGCTAGCTATCAGTGGCTAATGCATGGAAAGGGTGCATTTTGTCCATTTTTATGTGGTCATTAACTCTAGTACAGGAGATTTTAGCTCCCAAGCTCCAGCTCCTGGGTTTCCTAGGTCAGGTCTGGCCACTTAGCCCAATATACCATATAAAAAGACACGAGGTGGGAAGGGTAGAGAAAGAGGGTTTATTATGTGGCCTGTACCAGTGGAAGAGAAAAGGGGACATTTTAGCCCATTTCTCCAGACATTTGCTTTAGGTTTAAATTAGAGGAAGAACAAGGGACAGAAGGAGAGGTGTGCATACTTGGTAAAGGGTCCCAGTTGCAGATGTGTTCTGGTGGTCTGGAGATGCGTCAGGAGTGGTTTTTTTATGATTAGGGTCATCACTCTCCAGCAAGTAGCCTTTGTCTCTTATCCTCCATCCCAGAGTAGTGGGTGCAAGAGAGAAAGACTCAAACCAAAGACAGATACCAAGTAGAGGTTGGGATGCTTAGCTTCCGTCTTATCTTTAGTTCATTTGAGAGCACAAGTAGAGTTGGTCCTTTTCAGCAAAAGCAACTTTTAAGCACTGTTAAAGGAAAATGATGTAAAATTTGAGAAGGAAGAAAAAATAAGACACTACTAATGCAATGGCAATATGAGGATGATGCTGATGGTGATCATGATGATAATAATGGTGATGCTGGTGATGATGATGGTGATGATAATGGTGATGATGATGGTGATGATGATGGTGATGGTGGTGATAGTGATGATGATGGCAATGGTAATAGTATGGTGATGGTGGTGATGATGATGATGGTGATACTGATGGTGATAGTGATGATAATGGTGATAATAAGATAATGATGGTAGTGGTGGTGGTAGCAGTGATGTTAATAGTCAAGATGGTGACAGAAAATCACAGAACAAAGAAGGGCACCAGTGGCTCACACCTGTAATCCTAGCTACTCAGAGTCTGAGATCTGAGGGTTTTGGATCCAAGTCATCCCAGGCAGGAAAGTCTGTGAGACTCTTATCTCCAATTAACCACCAGAAAATGAGAAGTGGCACGGTGACTTGAAATGGTAGAGTGCTTGCCATGAGCAAAACAAGCTCAGAGAGCACCCAGGCTCTGAGTTTAAGCCCCACAACTGAGAAAAAGGAAGGGAAGGGAAGGGAAGGGAACCACAGAACACACACATTGAGAATGGTGCTGCTTCTTTGCCACAGTTCATCTCATGGAAATCCTCCCATAGGGCTACCTCCCTGTTTTACAGCTGAGAAACTAAGGCATAGGAAAGTTGAAAAAATGTCCAGGGTTCAAACAGCCAGTGGGCAGCTGAATCAAGATTCACCTAGGACCATCTGGCCCCCAAACCCATGAACAGAAGCTTCTTCCTCCTAAATCACCTTTACCATTATCACGTCATCAGAACCATCAAGACTCTACTTACACAGATGTGTCTAGAAGGGAATGTTAACATTAAACTCTGCATGTAACTTCAGTGAAGTCACAAAATGCCTGAGAGAAGCCTCAGTGGATGGATCTGAGACTATTCACTACAAGACTGAGCCAGACGTACCGACATGACCCCTGATCAGGAAACTAGACCCAGACAACACATAATTAATATCAGACATACAAACACGTCTATAGGTGTATGCTGGGGGGGGGGGGAGGGGAGTGGGGGGAGTGAGTACATGCAACTAAAGACACACCTATGAAAGGTCAAAATTTTGATGCTTCTGCCAGCAAGGCATCTTGGCTCAACCTGGCCCATTGTGATCTCTTCCCACAAGGCCATTAAGAATTGGCACCTGTGTTATCTCTGACATTTGTGATGCCAGCCTTGGCCATATTGAAAGGGCACTTAGCTCAAAGAATCAATAGGTCAAATCACTTAGTGTTTGGTATCCACAGGCTGACCTTTGTCAGAGCTTTGTTCCCAGCCTGGTAATCTACCTGCATGACACCTGCCATGGCATCCTGGATTAGCAGAATTCAATGGCTGCCCCACTCCCAAAGGTTGGAAGGTGAGAAACACAAAGGACCAGTCAGCCCCCAGGGCCATCAGAGGCTGCCACCTGGATTATGTGCCTTTCCCCACCTCTAGAGTTAGACTCATTCTTTGGCACCTGAGAAGCACTATAGACATCAAATCAAGAAGGGGACCCACCTACAGGTGGCACAAATTTCACCTACAAGATGATTCAGTTTCTTTCAAATATCCAAGAAAAATAAGACTCAGGACAGTTGGGTTCTGTCTTCTGCTTATCGTGTGTCCAACTAAGCTCTGCCCTCTGAGAAAAAGTCAGCTGTCATTTATCTTTTGCATGTGACATTGCAGCAAGGCCTACAGAGAGGACTTTTGGAAATGGAACTATAGTTGACAGTATGAGGGGCACAGCGGGGGGGGGGGGGGGGGGTTGGGGAGGACCCTGCAACCAGCATGCTGAGCTTGAAAGGGAAAGGGGAAACAAGTAGCCAGCTCCACTCCCAGCATGCAGCACTGGCCATGGTCACTGGTCATTCTCACGGCCCTGGTCTAGTGCTGTGGCTGTGCCAAACACCATGACAGCATGTACAGGACAAAATGGCAAGCTGTCCAGTTTTAGGAATCTCATAGTCTTCTCTAGAAGCAAAAGAAAAACCTGAGGCCCAGACAACAGGCTACAGAAGCTTGGGAACCATAGAATGAGAACCATAGAATGAGGGCAGGAATCTGGCCTGCAGATGGGAAATTTTTAGTACAAATGAGGAACTCAATTGGCCCCATGATGTGATGGTTAGCACTTTAGACTTTGAATCCAGTGTTCTGAGTCCAAATTTCAGTGGGACCTCTCTAGTTTTTATTTCATTCTTGAGTGGTAATGACTCATGCCTGTCATCCTAATTACCCAGGAGGCTGAGTCTGAGGATTATGGGACGAAGCTAGCCTGGGCAGGAAAGGCCTTGAAACTCCTATCTCCAATTACCTACCAGAAGAAGAAGAAGGAGGAGGAGGAGGAGGAGGAGGAGGAGGGAAGAAGAAGAAGGAGGAGGAGGAGGACGAGGAGGACGAGGAGGAGGAGGAGGAGGTGGTGAAGCTGAGCTCACGTGATAGAGTACCAGCCCTTGAGTAAAAAAGCTCAGGGATAGCACCCAGGCCCTGACTTCAACTCCCAGTCCCCACCCCCCCAACACACATAACTCACACACACCTCAGCAGGCTACTGACCCCATTCAGTCTCCTTCCAGAAGAACTAGGAGAAGCAAGGGGCTGAGCCCATTATCTAACTCCCCTGGTTAACAATCATTTCTAGGGCTGGGAAGGTAGCTCAGTGGTGGCGTGCTTGCCTCGCATGCATAAGGCCCTGGATTTGATTCCTCAGCACCACATAAGCAGAAAAAGCCAAAAGTGGTGCTGTGGCTCAAGTGGTAGGGTGCTAGCCTTGAGCTAAAGAGCTGAGGGACAGCGCCCAGGCCCAGAGTTCAGGCCCCACGACCGACAAACAAACAAAAAAACAGTCATTTCTAGAGCCAGGTGACAGTGGCTCATGCCTGCAATCCTAGCTACTCAGGAAGCTGAGATTTGAGAATCACTGTTCAAAGCCAGTTTGGGAAGAAATATACATAAGGCTCTTATCTTCAATTAAGCCAAAAAAGCCAGAAGAAGAGCTGTGACTTAAATAGTAAAGCTCTAGCCTTGCATAAAAAAAGTTCAGGGACAGCACTCAGGCCCTGCGCACGCACACACACACACACACACACACACACACACACACACACACACACACACACACAGACAGACAACAATCTCTAGACCTCCATTCTTACTCTGTCCAACTCAGGTTGTCTGTACAATTGAATCCCCCTCATCTATTGCTCATCCCTTCTCTTAGTCCTGGCTGAATCTTTCATTTCACATGCATGCCTGACATAGGTGTACTTGCTAGTAGGCCGCCTCAGATACCCTGTGCAAAAGGTCCCACAGATTCCTGCCCTGAGGTTGCTCACTCGGGGTTGAGTCCAGCAAGCCCAGTTCATCAGGTTCTCAGAGGATTGGTACTGGGGGCCAGACAGCACCTTCTGTTCTGCCAGCACCTCCATGGATCCAAGACCACAAGCTATGAAGATGTAAAATAAGAAGGGGAGAGATAAGCCACCCAGTGAGGCAAACACCCTGGCATCCAAGATTAGGACATTTCAATGGCTGCTCCACCCCCTGAGGTTAAAGGCGGGAAACACAAAGAACCAGGAGGCCCCCAGGGCATCGGACATGCCCACTCCTCCTGTCACAAGATCTTCCAAGCCCTCTGTCCATCCTTCAGGAAGACACAGACAAAGGTTGGAACAATGAGCAGGTGCTGATTTTGGAAGGCTCCCCGAGTCACGCCCCCCTTCGCAGAACACTTACCTCAAGTCCCTCCTCTTACACGTTTTTTCTGAAACACATCAGACTATAAAACTGGGGCACAGCTCCGTCACCAACAGTTCGGAAGCAGGAGGAGAGGCAGCTTCTGAACCCTTCGACCCATCAGCAAGGGACAAGGTAAGAACTTGCTCCTGAAACACTTGGGGAATGTGGAATTGTGAGCTAGGAAGAAGAGAGTTCACCCACGAAGCTGTATCTAAGATTTAGATTCAGCATCTAGACCCTTTCCTCCATCCTGAACTATGTAGCGTGCTGCCAGCACATGGGGGATGGTACAAGTTCCTACTTTGTAATTTTTGTTTTAAAGAAAATGGAGAATTGATTACTATGATCCGCAAATGGCTCCTCTCAGAGCAAAATCTAACAATAGGATCATGGATTCAATCATGAGCATAGCACTTCTTCCCTTTTAAAGTGTGCTTAGATGTAAGAGAAAAACTCGGGGGTAGGAGGCATGGCTCAGTTGGTAGAGCACCAGCCAAAGAGCAAAAGCATCAGGTACTGAGTGCAAGTCCTAGACTTGGACCCCCCCACCCCAAAAAAGAGAAAAATAACAATTCAAATTTCTCACAGATGGGAGAGCCAAATGAAAATGGACGGAAATGTGATAAGGTTGCCCCCGCCAAAAAAAAAAAAAAAGGTTAAGTTATTCCAAGGGAAGAATTGTCATTGGTGCAGATTCTGCCATAGCTACCCTTTCTTGGGAGTTAGACTAGAAGCCTTGCCTTTCTTAGCGCCTGTGCATGTCATCCAAGATTTACTGACTTGCTGGTCACTGGTGCTTCATACCTGTCCCTGTAATCCTAGCTACTCAGGAGGCTAAGATGTGAGGATTGCAGTTTGAAGCCAGCCTGGGCAGAAAAAGTTCATGATACTCTTATCTCCAATTAGCCAGCAAAAAGCTGCAAGTAGAAGTATGGTTCAAGTGGTAGAGTATCAAGGGTATTTGAATGAGGAAGATGGAGGGAGGGCAAACCAAGTGGTCAAGCCATAGGCAGGGTTTGTCCTGCATTCCTTCAAAGCTGAACTACGAGTAGAAAAGGGCATTTCCCATGAATGCAGAATGCAGGTTGGTATGCCTACGTTGTGGAGAGTGAGCTCCTACAAGAGCTACTAAGCCATTCTACATGAATACACACGATGGCTGTGTGATCTATCGGGAATGTGCTGTTTAACCAAGTTCTGCTTTGCAGGTTGACACCACCAAGATGTGGACTCTCTGGTCCTTGGCCATCACGGTGGCTTTCCACATGGGTGTGTTGGCCCAGCTGGAAACACCTCCAGTGATAGGCAGCCTTCCTGTCGATCTACCCGCTGTGCCCAATCTTGCAGCCCAAGGCAGTCCCTCGACCCAGCAAAGCGCTCCCCCAAAACCTTCAGCTGGGTTCACCAAAGGCAGGTGTGCACCTGCAGCCAAGTACTTTCTGTCTAGCAGCAAAATTGATGAGTGTAAGTAAAAATTGATTCACCTGCACCTTTTATCCTGTCCAGACCTTGTACAGGCTTTTACTTTTCTCCCCTTCCTTCCTTCCTTCCTTCCTTCCTTCCTTCCTTCCTTCCTTCCTGCCTGCCTGCCTTCCTTCCCCCTTTCCTCCCTCCCTTCCTCCCTCCCTTCCTCCCTCCCTTCCTCCCTCCCTCCCTCCCTCCCTTCCTTCCTTCCTCCCTCCCTTCCCTCCCTCCCTCCCTTCCTCCCTCCCCCCTCCCTCTCCTCCCTCCCTCCCTTCCCTCCCTCCCTCCCTCCCTTCCTCCCTTCCTTCCTTCCTTTCCTTCTTTTTTTTGGAAGTACTGGGGCTTGATCTCAGGGCCTCACACTGGGCACTCTCCCACTTTATCCAGCCCCCCCAATCCTTTTTAGTGTAGTTATTTTTCAATGGGGTCTCACACTTTTGCCCAGGGCGGATCTTGAACTGCAATCCTCCTACCTCACAAATGTGTGTCACATTCAAGTTTCTCACTTCCAAACCAAGAGAGCTACTTCTATCTTCTGAACAAGTTGTTCCCAATCCTAAGAAGGCTACAACATCTGCTCAGATCTTGTAGAGAGAAGGGATGCCTGGAGCACTCGTAGACATTCTAGTGCAGCATGGCTGCAGGGACACCCGGTGCCTGGCTATCCAATCAGCTCAGCATTTCTCAGCCTCCTTGTTACAGAATGTAAGAAAAGTTCAAAGGTGAAAACCTGGGTACCTATCATGCAGTCACTTGGCAGTGGTAGCTATGAATTTACTTTACTCACCACTGCAGTAAAGGAATAAACCCTGCCAAAGGGCCAGAGATCCTGGGTTACTCCCAGATTTCAGTCCTTCATCTATAATCTTCCATCACATACAAGCCTCTAGCTTGATTACTTTTCCCTGGCAATCTTTCATGGTCTAACAAAAAAATTGGTTCTCAATCTCTTATCAATAGAAGAGACTGAACTACATGTTACGAAGTCTGCAAAATAGGTGACCTGCTTACACTGTCTCTCAAACTGTGTGTCTGGATAGGGTTCATCCACACTGTCATTCCTTTGCAATGCTATCTTCGACTGGATGAATCCTCCAGTTTAGGCATCTATTGGGATTGGGGTTTTCTCCCTTGTCTGCTATTTCTAGCAGCACTGCCTTGAATCTAGCACCCATTCTCTTGAAGGCCCCTAAGTTAACTTGTAAAAGGGACTCCCTAGGACATAAGCCTGGGGTTGAGACATGGCCACATCTCCTGACACAGCTGACTCTCCATAGCTCGGAGCTCTGACAAGGGAAGCATCAGTGAGGAGCCAAAGTGTGGGGCCCACTGGCTCCCTGGGGGCTGCTTTTGGGCTAGGACTGGGGGAAGGGAGGGGGAAGCTTGCTCTAACTACCACCCTGCTGGGCCATATTTACTTCAGCCCTAGTGAATATATAAATATATAAAACCAGCAAACTTTTCCCACCATCCAGATTTCACAGCTGTTTATTTCCCACTTCCTGCTAAGACCACTGAGAACAGCACAATAGGACAGGATCCTGGTGACCTGGCCACTCTCCAGGGGGAGGACTTACCTTCCCACCCTCTCCACAGGCCCCTGGGCATGCATCTCTCTTGGCCCAGATATGGGGGGACACTAATAGTTACCTGCCCAGCCTGAAGTGCAAAAAGTCATGATGGAGGAAAATGCCAGCCCACAGAAAAGGGGTGGAGCCAGGGGAAACCTGGAAAAGGGGAAGGGCCTTGAGCAGAATTGCAGGGATAGAGAAGGGAAGAATCAAGATCTGCCAGCCTATGCCTCCCCACCACCACCTCACTCAGCACTTAGAACCTACTGTCCTGATCTGTCCTCCACCCCAATCCATGCAGTAGCCCCTGGAATAATACAAGCACAGAGCCTGGGGCCCAGGTCAGCCAAGCCCCTGGCTTAGACCTCTCACTCCATCTAAAGGCCAGCATTGACTCTGTACCCTGGACCGCAGAGCTCAGACATCAAACTAAGTTTCTTTACTCTGTAAGCAGATCTCTGTGGGTATAACATCCTGGACACCAGTGGCCTCAGCTCAGGTGTGACAGTGAGCTCTTCACAAGGGGACAGACAGATTCCTCCAACGCCAAGCTGCCCCTGGATCAGCAGGGACAAGGGTTGATGTTTCTGGGAGGCACAGTACACAGTCCCTATGCATCCCCCAATTTGAAGGTGCCCCTCTTTTGCTGGGAAAAAAAAAATCCTCTTTCTGGGCTCAGTAAGTGGTCTTAATCAGGGCTGTGTCTCTTGGTCTTTTGCAGATCTGCAGGCCGTCCTGCCCCCACAAATCGAGGCTTTGGTGAAATGTGCTGATCTCGACTTAGCGGGCTTGCTCGGGACCCTTTTGTCTACTTTGGGAAACGCTGACCTGCTATCAACATTAGATGTCCCTTCCCTCCTAGATTTGGGAGGTGGCCTTGGCGTTAGCGGCCTCCTAGGCCAAGGAGGTGATAGTGAATCTTCCGGTCTTCCATTGCTGTCCCAGGCCACCAGTGCAGTGGATGACACATTACCGAAAAGTAAGAAAGCACTGAGCAGCCTCCTCGGTGGCCACAAGAGTCCTGTTGGAGGAGCCATCGAGGATATCAGTCTTCCCAGCCTCCAGGAGCCCTTGGGTGAGGTGACTGAGAAAGTTGATGCCATCAAAGAAACCACCCAGGATGCAATCAAAGGTGCCCTGCCTCCCGATATCAGCAGTATGCTCTCAGGTGTGGACATAAACGAACTTCTGCTGGGGTAAGTGCTTCCTTGACTCACAGAATGCGGGCCCCCCAAAATCTGTTTGTTGGGAACACTCTAGTTGAACCTCTAACTCTTCCAGTGAAAGTGACCACTACTCTTGCACAAAGTAATACACAAGTACCCTGTCTGGAAACTATGGTGGAAATTTCTTTTTAAGCTTAAACAACCTGGAAAGGGGCTGCCTTAGCAGGTTGTGAACTGGCTGCTTTAAAAATGATTCTTCTAGCCGCATGCCAGTGGATCACACCTGTAATCCTAGCTACTAAGGAGGCTGAGATCTGAGGATCACAGTTCAAAGCCAGCCAGGACAGGAAAGCCTGTGAGACTCTTATCTCCAATAAAACACCAGAAAACCAGAAGTAGTGCTGTGGCTCAAGTGGTCTAGAGCACTTGCCTTGAGCTGAAGAACTGAGGGGCACTGCCCATGCCCAGAGTTCAAGCCCAATGACTGACACACACACAAAAATATAATTTTCCTGGGTTGGGAATGTGGCTTAGTGGCAGTCTTGCCTAGCATGCCTGAAGCCTTGGGTTCGATTCCTCAGTACCACATACACAGAAAAAGCCAGAAGTGGCACTGTGGCTCAAGAAGTAGAGTGCTACCCTTAAGCAAAAGAAGCTCAGGGACTGAGTTCAAGCCCCAGGGCAGCCAAAAAAAGAAAGGAAGGAAGGAAGGAAGGAAGGAAGGAAGGAAGGAAGGAAGGAAGGAAGGAAGGAAGGAAGGAAGGAAGGAAGGAAGAAGGAAGATTCTCCTGCAATCCAGACTGGTTCCTTGAACTAGAACTGAACTGATTCTTCACGTTGTCAATTTGCAGCTTGGAGGTCCAAGGAGTAACTGTGGACAACATGGAATCATCTATGATGGGCAACATGATCCAAGTCCACGCTGCAACCTCCGCTACCATAGGCGGGAAAGGGTAAGCCTGTTTCCATGAGAATCCCTTGGGTCCCCCACCCCCAAGGACTGTGGCTCAAAGTTCAAGGGCTAGGGTAAGAACACATAGACTACAACCTCAGGAAGAGGCATTTGTCACCATAGTGGGGGTCCAAGCCTATAATCCCAGCATTCAGAGGGTAGGAGAATGGCCAGTTCAATGCCAGCCTGGACTAACTAGTGAGCCCTTGACTCAAGGAAGAACCATTTGCATTGGCCACAACTTCTCACTTTAATAAACCCACTTGAGCCAGGTACCATTGGCTCACACCTGTAATCCTAGCTACTCAGGAGGCTGAGATCTGAGGATCTTGATTCAAAGCCAGCCCTGGCAGATAAGCCAGGAGAGTTGCTGTGGCTCAAGTGGTAGAGTGCTAGCCTTGAGCACAAAGAGGCCCAGGGACAATGCCCAGACCTTGAATTCAAGTCCCCCACCCTACCTCCCAAGAAAAACAACACCTGTGTACATGGTGGACTTTTCTTACAGTGTAGCCTACAACAAGCAGGGCTAGAGTGCTGGGTACCACCACCTATATCAGACTTTCTCAGGCAGGTTAGGGTAGTGGTTGTTGTAAATGTTAATTAACAACCTGTGTAGTCAGTGGCCAGAGTACACAAGTGCTGGAGCACTAACCATTCCTTTCCCCTGTTAACTTTGATAACTATAATAAGGCCAATTCTCAAAATGCCTACAGCACAGCCTTAGTCTTATCTTGGTGCCAGACCTGGTTTCACCTGTACTTTGCTCTCCACAGCATAGCTGGACCCGTGATCAGCATATTGGGATTTAAATTGAATGTGGATGTGACTTTGCACATTGGTGTTTCCACAAACAACACCCAATGCGTCAACCTCGAGATCCAGGAAACAAAAATGGAAGGCAAAAAAATGATGATAGAGTTAGCGAATACGTACGTATGACCATCTTTCTCATTTTCTGGGTCAGCTGTGCCTGGCCATCCCCACTGCTCTCAGCTTTCACCCCTAGAGCCCCTGAGCTGTCCCAAGGCAATCAGGTGAACTACTAGTGAAGAAGTCCAAAGAATGTCTCTGCATAGAGATGACCCACTGCGTTTGAGAAGACCCTTCTGTGACTCCCCTTCCTTCTGCCTGTCAGCCGTACTTCAATCATTTGCTTTCAATACATTCACTTGGGTCAGATCTAAAAGACTACAGAAAGTCCATAGAGCGAAAGCTGTCTCTGCCAGCTGTGCCTGCCTGCTGGCTAATTTCTCCTTCTTAGAAACAACTACCAGACCCAAGCTCTTCCGTTTGTTTTCACAAACACACATTGGCATCTGTCCATGCACATGTAGAAAGCGGCAGGACACAAATCTCTCTGGACTTTAATTGTTTCGCATCTAAAAAGAGTTGGAAAGCTGGGTGTTGGAGGCTCATGTCTGTAATCCTAGCTACACAGGAAGCTGAGATCTGAAGATCATGGTTTGAAGTCAGCCCAAGCAGGGAAGTCCGTGAGACTTCTATCTCCAATTAGCCACCAGAAAACCAAAAGTGGTGCTGTGACTCCAAGTGGTAGCACACTAGCCTTGAGTGAAATTTCTCAGGGACAGTGTCCAGGCCCTGAGTTCAAGCCCCATGACCACCACAACCAGAGAGGGACAGAGAGAGAGAGAGAGACAGAGACAGAGACAGAGACAGAGAGACAGAGAAAGACAGAGACAGAGAGAGAAACAGAGACAGAAGAGAGAGACAGAGACAGAAGAGAGAGACAGAGAGAGATGTTTCATCCATATTACCAATCAGCTTCCTTATCTTTTACGATTCTAAATATTCCCTTAGGAAGACTCATTATAATTTCTTTAATCCAGTCCCCACTGTTGGTTATTAACTTTTATATTAACGATGAAAAAATTCACAGACAGGTCTGCCCAGCATGCCTTCAGGTATCTAAAAGGATGAACTCCTTCAGGTAGACTTCTAGGCCAGATGTCCTGTGCTTTGATCATGTTGCCATGTACCTCCCTTAAGGACAGAAAGCCAAGGTGAAGGGCTCAGGCGCACACCCATAATAAGCAGCAGGACCTGGCTGTGGCTGTTTCATCAGTGGTGGGTTTGTTTAATGTTTGGGCAAGTTCAGGAACACAGGAATCACATGGTTCTCCTTTCACAGGCTCACGGACACTCTGCCTTTGCCTCTGCCTGTGCCTATGGATAATATTATCCCTAAAGTGTTGACAATACATTTGCAGGAGAATGTAAGTTTTTGGAAAGAGGCGGGTACCCCTCGAAGGCTTGCATCCCTGGGGAGGAGTTCTGGCCCCAGAAAGGGCCTAATGCCAGTAGAGACTCAGGTGGGAACCCACAATCCCTCTGGTCCAAATAGCCACCCAGCAGAACTAACAATACCTCAGGCTATGGAGAGGGACTATGGCTTCTGCATAGAGAGGAGCCAAGAAAAGAGGCCAGGGAAAGGGAAGGAAGGGGAAAGAAGCAACAGCAGAGCTGGGTTAAGGCCAGGCTAGCAGGGTGGGGGCCATGGGAAGGCTTCCATAGCAAAACTAATTGGAGATAATTTTTCAGTTGGAGAAAGCAGATTCCTGTAAGATTGTTCTCAGTGACTTCAGCGACTGCAAGAACTGTGAGTATAAAATTTCACCCTCAAACCAGGCACTAGTGGCTCACGCCTGTAATCCTACTAACTTAGGAAGCTGAGATTGGAGGATCTGGATTCCAAGCCAGCCTAGGCAGGAAAGTCCAAGAGACTCTTGTCTCCAATTAATCACCAGAAAACTGGAAGTAACAAAATGGCTGAAAGTGGTAGAATGCTAGGCTTGAGCAAAAAAGCTCAGGGACAGCACCCAGACCCTGAGTTCAAGCCCCACGACTGACAAAAAAAATTTTTTTCACCCTCTTGGGACACTCATTTCAGTGAACAGCAATGGCCCAGACACCTTAGTAATTCCACTGAGTGTAGACCAGCAAGAATAGACTGCAAGATGCAACACCTTACACCTGCAAGCACGCAGACATCCCTCCTCAATACCCTCAGAATGGAGGTGACCTTTCTCTTGAGGCTACTTTGGCATCCCCTAGGAAGGAAAGAGGACAAAGAGCTTCTCCAGAGTCTCCTCAGAGCTCTCCAGTCCCAAATGGTTTACAAAGGGCAAAGGTGCCCTGGGTCCTCAGCCCCATCTCCCAACAGACTGAGAACCAGGAAATCTCTTAGGTCTCCATACACAAGCCAGAGTGGGGATGGGTACAACATGGTGGGTTGGCAGTGGTATAGACAGCTAATGCCAAATAGTGACATTTGCCAAGTCCTCAAACACAGACAAAACACAGGACTGGCTACGCCTATATTTTCCTCCCTATGGAGGCTTTGGCACATCATTGAAAGGGAGGATCCTGATGGGTTCATCCTCACCACATCCAGACAGCACTCCAGCTTTCTGCCAGGGACCCCAGCAGGAGCTGTTCATACTGATCCTTGTGGGGACGGCAGTGCTGGGCAGAAAGTATAGGACTTTGCCAAACAGAAGAGAGCTGTGCTCTCTCCATTCCTCCTTTTCCTCTCTCTCTCTTGCAGCCACTGGCACATTCAAGTACCAAATTAAGAATGCCAAGATTTCCCCCGAAGGTCTTTATGTCCTCTACTGTGTAAGTATTCTTTGACCTTTGGCTGGCTCTGGTCAGAGGCTGGAGACATACCTGAACTCACAAGAGAGATCAGGAAGCCAAAACAGAGCAACTCCTGCTCAGTTCCCCACACCTTTCATTTCAATTTCCTAGACTGGCATTACCATACCTTGGGCCTACCCTTAGGATAGGCTGTGTTCTTTTCCATTCAAGTCTAATACAAGGCAACCCAACAAAGATAACTATAACCACCATTACTCAGTCCAAATCTTGATGTCCAATGGACAAACATAACCAAATGACAAGTGCCAGCTCTTCCTACTCTCCCTCTCTTTCCTACTCAAAGGAGAGCAGAAATAGGCCAGGAGAACTGCTAAAAGGGACATTTAAGAACCAGTTAGCAAGCTGGGTGCTGGTGGCCCACACCTGTAATCCTAGCTACTCAAGAGGCTGAGATCTGAGGATCGCAGTTCAAAGCCAGCCCGGGCAGGAAAGACCGTGAGACTCCTATCTCCAATAAACCACCAGAAAACCGGAAGTGGCGCTGTAGCTCAAGTGGTAAAGCGCTCACCTTGAGCTGAAGAGCTGAGGGACAGCGCCCAGGCCCACAGTTCAAGCCCCATGACCAAAAAAAAAAAAAAAAGAACCAGTTAGCTTCACTTCTGAAATCCATTTAAAAAAAAAACAAACAAAAAACTACAGATCTAATGAAGTGTAAAGCCGCATGATGAGATTAGAAAAATAACCTGGAATCAACTTAAAGGAAATAGCTAAACCAATGATAAGATCAAGCTAAACATTACAAGGTATTGAATCAGTGGTCTTATGCAGGAAGTTCCCCTTTTCTTTCCTACCTCTCCAAATTTTCTAATGTTCTGGCCAAATGGAGTCTGAGCTTTATAAGCAGGGGGAGAATACACTCAAGAAAAAAAACTCCTAGACAGGTGCTAGGGGCTCACACTTGTAATCCTAGCTACTCAGAAGGCAGAGATCTGAGGATCAAGGTTCAAAGCCATCCAGAACATAAAAGTCCTGAGGCTGGGAATATGGCTTAGTGGTAGAGTGTTTGCCTACCATGTATGAAGCCTTGGGTTCAATTCCTCAGTACCACATACACAGAAAAGGCCAGACAGTGGCACTATGTGGCTCAAGTGGTAGAGTGCTAACCTTTGAGCAAAAGAAGCTCAGGGATAGTGCCCAGGCCCTAAGTTAAAGCCCCGGGACTGGCAAAAAAAAAAAAAAGTCTTGAGACTCTTACCTCCAATTAACCACCCAAAAGCTGCATCTGTGGTATGTAGCAGAATGCTAGCCTTGAGCAAAAAAGCTCAGGGACAGTGCCCATGCTCTGAGTTCAAGCTTGGCACCCCTCACCCTCACCCCCCCAAAAAAAATTCCTTAACAGAGGGCAGAATATATATGCAATAATTTCAGAACAAGAGGGGCTTTGAAGGGTGAGAAGGAAGAAAGGAGCCTGGGCATTCTAGTTTGGGAGGACATGTTAGAAAAAGATAAAACTCTGGTGAATAGACGTGCCTTCCAGGAACCAGAGGATTTTTCTGAGAAATAGGCACTATAGCTTCTCTTAGAAAATCAGAGATCTGTTTGCCCCAAGCCATACTACACACATCAGCTACGATCATCTGGAGCTGGGACAGCGGCTCTGCCCTCACCATAAACTCACCACTACCTGTGGTCACCCAAACTGGAGGCCTTGCTCACTCTCAGGCAATGCTCACCAGGCCTCCTCTGTCACCTTGACAACCACCCACAAAGACCTTGACATTAAGGGGCAGTCTCCATCACTCAGAGATTTTTCTGTTTTTCTCACTCCAGGTTGAAGCTATCTTGGGCAAAACCACAAAGCTTGTGCTTGGAATTTCTCTGCCTCCAAATCCTAAAGATGCCAACAGTTCCCTAACATTGTCCCGTACATGGATGAAGACACTGGTTGATTATACTGCCAAGGAGAGCTCAGTCAAAGTAAGTGTCATCTGCTGGCCTCTGCATGGCCACTCAGAGTCCACATCTACATCAGTGGAAAACAAAGAGCAAAGTCATAGAAGGACATTTTCTGAGTGCCATCTATCTGTTTGCCAGGTACCCAGACAGGTGACTTTACAGAATTAATGTCCTTGCACCACACAACGCTTGGATGGAGATATTCTCCCCATTTTACAGATGACCTGAGAGAGTTAATTAATTTACCAACAGGTTTATCTACCCATAAGGTATTCATTTACTCTTGTGCTAAAAGTAGGAGAAGGAGGTGTGAGAGAATATCCAGAGTGACACTGTTGGTCTATCAGGCTCAGTCTGAAACAATAAACTATATATTCCTAAATGACCGATTGGGAGCTAGCCTGCCATTAGGGCTGAGAAAGAACTAGGCTTCAAGAAGTGGCGCTGTGGCTCAAGTGGTAGAGCACTAGCCTTGAACTGAAGAGCTGAGGGACAGTGTCCAGGCCCAGAGTTCAGGTGCCATGACCAACAAAAAAAAAAGGACTAGGCTTCAAATCGGATAAGTGTAATAGAAAAGCACAATTTCACATGGTTTCTGTTCTTCTCCTTCCATGAAAGCAAAAAGATACAGAAAATTGTTTGTAAGTAGGCCTCAATATTGTGGGTACCATGGCCATGGCCACACCAGCACCTAGCTAGGTGACCAGCTTGTATTAGAGGAACAATAAAGATTGAAATGAATAATTTGACCAGTACGTGAATGGCTCACAATGCAACAAAAGTGCCACCCTTCATCCTCTCTACATGCTAACTGATGACTTCTTTCCAACAGAAAGACGGCCTGGTTGTAAACATCACCAAAGTAACCTATGCCTTGCAGAAAAATAATACCATTCAAGCCACTTACAGTGTTCAGATACAAAAGAATGGTGAGAGCTTTGCTAAAGGGAAAACGGTGAGTGTTAAGAACAAATTGGAGCCAGGCCCTGGTGGCTCACACTTATAATCCTAGCTACTCAGGAGGCTCAGACTTGAGGATCACTGTTCAAAGCCAGCCCAGGCAGGAAAGTCCATGAGACTCTTATCTCCAATTAACTGCCCAAAAAGCTGGAAGGAGAGCTGTGGTTCAAATGGCAGAACACTAGCCTTGAGCAAAAGAGCTCAGGGACAGCACCCAAGCCCTGAGTTCAAGCCCAAGACCCCTATACCTCATCCTCCCTCTCCTGGTGCACACGTGCACACGCGTGCGAGCATGTACACACATGCACAAGAATAAACTGTAACTGAGTTATGGGAAGAAATTACAAGGACTGATGCTCAGTGGGAAGAATTGTTACTAAACCCCAACCCTCAGCCAAATTGAGGGTTCAGCTCCCAGGGCAAGAAAAACAAATGAGTGGTTAGGCCTGGAAAGATAAAGACTAGGCAGGCTCTCCTCTGGTCCTAGCCCGGGACCCTACTGGTCATGTCACATTGTGATATGTGTTTTTTTAACTTATGCTCATTTTTTTGTGTTATTTCAGAATGTAACCATCACATCTACAGGCAAGATTTTCAAAAACAAACTGAAAGTAGACATCAAAGTGACCAGGTAATGCCAGTGACTACATTATTCTCCATGGGACCCTTCGAACCCCAACACAATTCATTGCAAGCACACTAAGTCCTAAGGCTCTCAAAAATTACTTGGATAATTAAAGGGAAATCAGAATGGGGTTTTAAACTCACGTGCTCTTATTCATCTTGTCCTTTCTGAAGAGTAGTTTTCTAGTTGATTGATAACTGCTTTCATTAAGAATCACTGAGAGGGCTGGGAAGGTGGCTCAGTGGTAAAGTGCTTGCCTTGCATACATGAGGCCCTGGGTTCGATTCCTCAGCACCACATAAGCAGAAAAAGCCGGAAGTGGTGCTGTGGCTCCAGTGGTAGAGCGCTCACCTTGAGCTGAAGAGCTGATAGACAGTGCTCAGGCCCAGAGTGTAAGCCCCACAACTGACAAAAAAAAAAGAATCACTGAGAAAGATGGGTGCTGGTGGTTCACACCTGTAATCCTAGCTACTCAGGAGGCTGAGATCTGAGGACCACGGTTTGAAGTCGGCCCAGGCAGAAAAGTCTGTGAGACTCTGATCTCTAATAAGCTACTCAGAAAAAGCTGTGGCTTAAGTGGTAGAACACTAGCTTTGAGCAAAAAGAAGCTCAGGAACAGCGCCCTGGCCCTGAGGTCAAGCCCCAGGACTGGCACAAAAAAAGGAAAAAGCAGCAACTGAGATCATTATAAGCTAAGCCTGAATGGTTGTCTTCATAATGAATCTAAAACTTCTCTGCACTTTGTTTCTTGGCAGAACTGAGCACCATGTAGAGCCCTCAGAGGTGGTAAGTTGATGTGTTTTTCACTATTTACCTATGACATGTGGGAAGTTATTTTAATGCCAGATGCCCAGTCTCACAGGGAAGGAGGCGATCACAAAGACTAGGTGACAGATGGATTGTGGAGTAGGACTACCAGCTCCCAGCCTAGAACTTAGGACCCTCCTTCCTTTGCCTACCACATGCTAGGATTACACGTGTACACTACCATGTCTGGCTTCTGGCAAGCTCTTAAAACACGCTACCCACATCTCCTGTAAAGTACACTGCCCAGTCTGTGGCCTGAAGCCCCTATTTCTTGAGTGTCCTGGATGTTGCAATAGGCCAGCAAGCCTGGAGCATTTCCTAAGCAGATCTGGCTTGTTGTGTGACCTCAGCTCTTGTCAGTGCTTTCTGACCTGGTGCTATAACCACGTATAGTGATCATGTGCTTCCAGGCAAGCCCAGGGAAGCCCAAAAGGGAGTCTAAGAAGAAGAGGAGAGAGGAGAAGAGGGCAAAGCCCAGGAGCCAGGCTCCAGCAATAGAGAGGAAACAGACACCTGCTCTTGAGCATATTTATTCCTTAATTCAATAGATGTTTGCAGCTGGCCCTGCAAATGCATCATAAAGTGGTGATGAGCTGGCACTCCAGGTTGGAGGCTAGATGGACACAGGCAAACACCTAAGAAATGGGAAAAGTTAAAAGCCTGGTGGCCACATGAGAGATGGAGGCCCACAGTGGGCACCCACAGCTGAGCAGCCTTATGACTGAGTTCAGGATCTGGGTCTCCTATGTCAGCACTGAGTCAGCTGCAAGACAGATTCTGGGAGTCATCACAGCTCACATTCTCTCCATCTCAGATTTGCTAGGCAGCTACAGTCTGTGTGGGCTCTGGACTTAAGGGACACAGACATTTATACACAGAATTGTCACCTGGGCATCAAGAATATAGTGCAGAAAGAAGCAGCATCAAATGGAAGGCAGTACTAGAGCTCCGTGAAGGAAGGGCAGTACTTTGTCACACGCAGAGTGTGGAGCAGGGAGAGGGAGCCAAATGTGTAAGGGAGGCAGCACAGCCTCACAGGGCTACAGGGAGAACCTGACCAGGCTGGCCTCGAATCTGAAGACAAGGCAGGAACAGCAATGATCATTAACAACCATTCCTCTGTCCATTGATCTCTGTTGCTCCTGAAAGCTCAGATCTATCCCTTGTGCCTGCAGCCATGTGGCACAGAAGCCAGCAAAACCATACTGGGGGGCCTCAGAGTCTCCCAAAGAAGCCGGGTGCCAGTGGCTTATACCTGTAATCCTAGCTACTCAGGAGGCTGATCTGAGGATCATGGTTCAAAGCCAGCCTGGGCACAAAAGTCCGTGAGACTCTTATCTCCAATTAACCACCAGAAAACCGGAAGTGGCGCTGTGGCTCAAGTGATAGAGCACTTGCCTTGAGCTTCAGCCTAAGGAATGGATTGGCGTTCCCCTCCCCCTCCCACCTCCACAGCCTTGTATAGTAAGAGAGTTGGCACTAGAAATCCCCTTCAGGTACATCATCTGAAGACTGCTCTTCCTGGCTGCCACTTCAAGCCCAGAGGTAGGGGAAGCGGGGTGAAATTAAAAGATATTGGTGAAAATATTCCCTTCCTATTTCTTGCAGAAAGAAGAGGTTATAGCTGTGATGGAAGAACTTTTCAAGATATTCTTAGCTAAAATTAACGGTATGTGAAATCAATAACCCAGATGCCTAGGAGAGTGAGAGACACAGGAGAGGGGCACGCATCACCCTGCAGGGCTGCAGCACAATGCACGGGGTCCCAGCCTCACCTGGATCCCAAGCCCTTCCTCTCAAGATAGACGAGGCAACATCGGGAAATGGTCAAAATGAAAACCAGATCAAAATTGTCCCTCTATAGCTCCCCCCCAAACAAACAGATCCACAGGTGTCTAAGAATCAATGCTGTCAGGCCACTGAGTAGAACATGGCCCTATCTCACCTCGTGTAATATCACACAGAGATTAAGGGTTTGATAACTCTAAATGGTGGGGTCATAGCCCTTGTGACAGTGATGCTGAAGGAGCGACATGGAATCTGCACAGACTTCAGGTGAATCCTCAAGTTCAAAGTAGTGCAGTGACCACCACAAACAGCAGGGCCTAAGGCCCAGTGTTATAAGGTAGTGAGTCAGACCTGCCAGTGTGTCACATGGCGTCAATATTAGGCTACCATCAGGTTTTCATCTGCTTCTGGAATCTCTCTTTCTACTGCACTCTCACCCCGCCCCAGACCCCATCTCAACACACTGGGTAAGACTATGCAGGTCTGTATGCAGTCACACTGATGAGTGGGTAGGGCAGTGATTGCTCTTAGAGCCCAGAGGACCCTCCATGTGACTAGGACTAAAACAAGCCACCCCGGAGTGTGTTTGTCTTCCTTCAACC
Source organism: Dipodomys spectabilis (assembly GCF_019054845.1). Lineage (NCBI taxonomy): Eukaryota > Metazoa > Chordata > Mammalia > Rodentia > Heteromyidae > Dipodomys > Dipodomys spectabilis. The sequence continues at coordinate 11,028,533 of NW_024870852.1, forward strand.
TCTATCACAACCTATTATTTCAGAGCTATTGAATCAAGCCAACATGCCAGAAACAGTGACCATCGGCTCCCTAGAGGACACCAATATCAAGCTGACCAAGACGGTAAGGGAAATATTTTTCTGGGGCTGGGAAGGTAGTTCAGTGGTAGAGCGCTTGCCTTGCATGTATGAGGCCCTGGGTTTGATTCCTCAGCACCACAGAAGCAGAAAAAGCCAGAAGTGGTGCTGTGGCTCAAGCGGTAGAACACTAGCCTTGAGCTGAAGAGATGAGGGACAGCGTCCAGGCCCACAATGCAGGCCACAAGACAAAAAAAAAAAGAAAGAAATATTTTTCTTTTTGTCTGTTCAGTTGGTTTAGTTGGTTTTGTTTTATTCTTGGCCATACTGAGGACCAAACCCAGGGCCGTGTGTATACAAGGCATGCATTCTGCAAACATTTCTCTTTTACACTACAACCCACACTGTGCCTTCCCTCAAGGGGTCAGATCAGATGACACTGCTATTGCTAAAAGTGGCAGAAAGCCAAGCCCAGGCTACTTTTAAGCAACAATTAAAATATTGGTATTGAACAGCCAGCATGGTGACAGCTACCACAATGGCTTCACTGATCGAATAACACCACAACCAGTGTTGTGAATCTATTGTTTCTGGATGGGCTGTTTTGGGGTTACATGGAGGCCCCCCACCTACCAAACATCACCCTCTGCTTCTGTCCCTGATATGTGCAAACAACCATCACCAGAAATAACCTCTGGGACTCACACTGATGTGATCTGTTTACTTCCCACCCCTGAAGCAAGAACCTGGCAGGGAATGGAGTGCCCTGAACTGTCTGATAAATTGTCTCTTATCTCCTCACAGAATGACCTACAGGCAGCAAAGTGAACCCTGCACACCTGAAGCTAGGCAAGGATCCCTCAACAAAAGCAAAACCCTCTGTACAACTTTGCCTATGAAATATGGAATTGACATCCTTATGATTTAAGTAGCGTTAGTCTTAAGATGTCAGGAACCCTTTGGAATTTCACCAATTGCCGCAGGGATTTCTGGCACTGTTGTAATCAGTTCTTTAATAAACAATCTTTCTTCAAGCAAAAAAAGGATTCACTGGTCTTCATTACTTGTACATAAGAATCTTTGTTTACAACTAGTCAGAGAAATTCTTAACACAGGATTGAAAAAAACAGCATGAATGGAAGAAAAAAATGACACAAGTAACAAAATCCACTGTTACCTTGTATACAAAGGGACAAGCACAATAATGATTAACACATTTCTTCCTGTGAGTCTGCCTGGACCTCTCTAGGGTAGGTTGGATCTGCAATGTCTTCCAAAGGCCCATGTGTTTAAGGCTTTGTCTCCAGCTGGGTGCTACTGGGTGTGGTGAAGCCTTACGGATTGGTGCCTAGACAGAGGTCTTTAGATCACTGGGGTGTGCTCTTGAAGGGGACGGTAGGGCCTTGTTCTTTTTTCTTTTTTCCTCTTGGTAATGAGGTGAGTGCTTTGATCCCTACACACTCCCCACCAAGGGCAGCCTCACCAGGCCCAAAAGAAACAAGACCAATAGTTCATGGACTGGGGCCTCTAAATTTGCAAACCAAAATAAACTTTTATTTTAGTTGACTCTTGTTTTAACAGCAGAAAGCTAACACTCAAATCTAAATGCTTTGTTTTGCATGTTGATCCAATATGAGAGTCATACAGGGGCTAGAATCCCACTCCTCCACATTAAGCACTGAAGGGAACAATCAAATACAAAACACGGGAGATAAAGAGCAGGTAAGAGGGCTGGGAAGGTGGCTCAGTGGTAGAGCGCTTGCCTTGCATGCATGAGGCCCTGCATTCAATTCCTCAGCACCCCACAAGCAGAAAAAAACGGAAGTGGTGCTGTGGATCAAGTGGTAGAGCGCTAGCCTTGAACTGAAGAGCTGAGGGACAGCGCCCAGGCCCAGAGTTCAGGCCCCATGACTGGACCCCCCCCTCCCCAAAAAAAGAGCAGGTAAGATCCTGGTAACACCACAAAGCAGGCAAGCAAGGGCTATAAGTCTCCACAATATACCCACAAAGGATCTGGGAACACAGCTGCTGCCTGTAGGTCAGGCACAGACTCTCGGCCTTGCACCCAGTGTTAGCCAGAGGTGACTACTCCAGCACCACAAACGCTCACCATAAACACAAAGACTACACGGGGGCCTGTCTCACAGTGAGGAACAGTACACTACTGCCTTTAGCTTCTGCCCAGATTTAACGTTTCAATTTTTCCCCACGTCAGACTTCCCCACCAATCACACCCAGGTAAATAGCCATCTACTCTACTCCACTTTTCTAACCAGACACTTGACACACTATTTTTCCTTTTTTGACTGTGTGTGCTTACACAAGTGCTTGTATTTGTTTTTTGAGACAGTCTCACTATATAGACTTGACCTCATATTCCTCCTGCTTCAGTCTCCCAAAGGCTGAGATTACAGTTATGCACTACAACACCCAACTCATTCTTAATTTCTTCCTCTTACCAATACACCAAGCCCTGTGGATTCTACCTCTCCTATCTGTGCTTCCCTCCTTCCCCTTCCTAGTACAAGTCACCCTCATTAGCCCTCAGAGCAGCTGGGCTCCCAGCTTCTGCTCTTTTACATATTAGGATGCAGTGCCTGGAATTGAACCCAGCACCATACATATGCTAGGCAAGTGCTCTTGCATTAAGCTATCCCTCTACCTTCATATGACTCTTAAGCAATAGTGGTGACTTCAACCATAGTATCTCCAGGTTATAGCTTAACAGTTGTTTTCATGAAGCGCAGAGCTAAAAGTAACTGCAGTAGTAAACAGGCCAAGGACTACCACTAGGAACCTATTCCTGAGACATGGGATTCTCCAAGCACTCCCAGACCTGCACACGGTGAATGAGCTGACAGGCTACACAAGAAGTCCACAGGCAAAATGGGTAGACTACCGTGCAACAACCGGCAGCTGGACCATTGGCAGCAAATAAAAATGTCAAATGGCTCCCACCATCCCCTCCTTCAGTCTCTACTACACAGAGTCCAGGGGGAAACCCACAGGCTGGCAGTGTCTGCAATAGAAACTGGGCTGGCAAACACTTAAGACTGTAGAGAAAATGGCAACACTTCGTTGGAAACACTAATCTTGGCAAAAAAAAAAAAAATGAAGTGGAAGTAGAGAGGCAAAGGGGCTGATGGTTTAAGTAAATTTAATGATTGTACAGTTGTTCATGAGGCAGCAGAGATGCATTTTTCCACTCACTGCAGTTGCTTCACCACTTGCAGCCTGTCTTCCAAGCTTTGTTGCTTCTTTCTTTAGTGACCGGTCAAGTCTCTCTCCTGTTGGGAAGGACTGGTCAAGTCCACTGAGGCCAGCTGCTAAGGTCAGCGATGTGCTGAGGAGTCCTTCAGAGTGGTCCTACAGAGGCTGTGTCCCCTGAGGGTCTGGGAGCTGGCAGAGGTGATCTGAAAGGAAACCAGTCAGAAGAAGGTGAGGTGAGCAGGACTGCAATACGCTGACTGACCATCGAGCCTCTACAGAAGTCACCAAAAGGAATCTGGCAGAGGTGACAGGCCAACAGAGAATGTCACTCCTGTGTCTCCAGCCCTGGGGGAATGTCCCACGGAATGGCAATACATCTAATGTGAAAGCCAATTCCAGGTCCAGGTCCTTCTCAAGATGTGCTTTTTGCTTTTCTCTTGGGCGATGGCTCCTCTCCAGCTCCAACCACAAGATTTAGATATTTATAAGATTATGTCTTTGTTGCCTTGTATGTCCCTCCCCCATGGTACAACCTCTGCTTTCACTATATATGATGTTGGTATATGTGGAGGGGAAGGGAAAAACAAATTGTTAAAACAGGGATACAGGAGGACCCATTGTAACAATGAGATGTACAAGTCATTATGTTGAAAACCAAACTTTACAACTTTGGTGGGGAGGGGATGGGGGGGGGGGGGGGAGGGAGGATACCAAGGGACGGGAAGGGGAAACAAAGCAGGAGGCTACAATGCTTGATAAGAAATGTGCTCAGGGCTGGGAAGGTGGCTCAGTGGTAGAGCGCTTGCTTTGCATGCATGAGGTCCTGGGTTCGATTCCTCAGCACCACATAAGCAAAAAGAAAAAAGCCGGAAGTGGTGCTGTAGCTCAAGTGGTAGAGCGCTAGCCTTGAGCTGAAGAGCTGAGGGACAGCACCCAGGCCCAGAGTTCAGGCCCCATGACTGGACCCAAAAAAAAAAAAAGAAATGTGCTCATTATCTTACCCATGTAATTGCAACCCCTCTGTACAGTATTTTCACAATAAAAAAATATTAAAAAAAAAAAAAAATCCAGCTGGGTGTTAATGGCTTGACCTGAAATCCTAGATATTTAAAGAGCGTAAAATCCAGAGAACTGTGATTCAAGGCCAGTTCAGGCCAAAAAAAATCATGACACTCCATCTCCAAAATAACCAGCCAAGGCTAGGCTGGAGGTGTGGGACAAGTGGTAAAGCATCAGCTGACCAAGTTCAAAGCAAGACCCTGAATTCAAACCCTAATGCTAGGGTTGGGAGGGGGAGGAATAAAACTCTAGGAAAAAAACTTTATTCACCTACATATTCCACACCAACACTTATTCCACCATATAAAAAGTCTAAAACAGGGCTGGGAAGGTGGCTCAGTGGTAGAGTGCTTGCCTTGCATGCCTGAGGCCCTGGGTTCGATTCCTCATAAGCAAAAAGAAAAAAGCCAGAAGTGGCACTGTGGCTCAAGTGGTAGAGTGCTAGCCTTGAGCTGAAGAGCTGAGGGACAGCGCCCAGGCCCAGAGTTCAGGCCCCACGACCGGAACCAAAAAAGAAAAAAAGCCCAAAGCATATCTTACTTTCACCAGAACATAGTCCCCAGGCTGGGCTCTGCCTGTGAGCTCAGGATTAGTGACATCTTCCATTTCTACATCAGGGAAGACCACCTTAAGGTTCCCATCATTCCGGCCACACAACTCAGTGGAAGAGCGCTTGCTCAGCTGCAGAAAAGAACAAGAGTTTATAAATAGTCCTAAGTTCTAGGAGAGTCCCAGTATCAGCACATACATGTGCACATACATATATACAACACACAATTCAATTGCATTTCTATACAATAGCAATTAAATACATCAGTATGGATAAAACAAAACATGTAGGGAGCCGGGCACCAGTGGCTCATGCCTGAATCCTAGCTACTTAGGGGGCTGAGATCTGAGGGTCATGCTTCAAAGCTGGTCTGGGCAGGAAAGTCCATGAGACTCTTATCTCCAATTAACCACCAGAAAACCAGAAAGTGGCACTATAGCTCAAGTGGTAGAGCGTTCACTTTGAGCTGAAGAGCCAGGGACAGCACCCAGAGTTCGAGCCCCACAACTGACAAAAAAAATAGATAGATAGATATGACTTGGATGGGTACCAGTGACTCACACCTATAATCCTAGCAACTTCAGTGGGATGAGATCTGAGTATATGGTTCAAAAGCAGTAGGAGCAGGAAAAGTCTGTGAGACTCTTATCTCCAATTAACACCAAAAAAGCCAGAAGTGAAGCTGTGGCTCAAGTGGTGGAACATTAGCTTTGTGCACAAAAACTCAGACCCTGAGTTCAAGCCCCAGGACCCACACCAAAAAAATAAATAAGCCAGATGCCAGTGGCTCATGCTACCCAGAAGGCTGAGATCTAAGGATTGCAGTTCAAAGCCAGCCCAGGCAGAAAAGTCCGTGAGACTCTTATCTCCAATAAACCACCAGAAAACTGGAAGTGGCTCAAAGTGGCAGAATTCTAGGCTTGAGGAAAAAAGCTAAGGGACAGTGCCCAGGCTCCAAATTCAAGCCCCATGACAAAAAAACAGAAACAAAAAAACTATCTAAATGAAGGAGAGACACACTGTGTTGTTTGGTTTTTTTGTTATTTGCTGGTCATGGGCCTGAACTCTGGGCCTAGGCATTGTGCCTCAACTCTTCAGCTCAAGGCTAGAGCTCTACTACTTGAACCACAGTGCCACTTCCAGCTTTTTCTTTTTTGGATCCAGTCGTGGGGCCTGAACTCTGGGCCTGGGCGCTGTCCCTCAGCTCTTCAGCTCAAGGCTAGTGCTCTACCACTTGAGCCACAGCACCACTTCTGGCTTTTTTTTTTCTTTTTGGCTTATGTGGTGCTGAGGAATCGAACCCAGGGCCTCATGCATGCAAGGCAAGCGCTCTACCACTGAGCCACCTTCCCCGCCCACTTCCAGCTTTTTCTGCTTATGTGGTGCTGAGGATTCGAACCCAGGGCCTCGAGCATGCAAGGCAAGTGCTCTACCGCTGAGCCACCTTCCCACCCCCTGACACACTGTGTTGTGAAAACAAAAACAAAATATATGCATATCCAGGTGGCCTCACCCCCTCCACCAGCACCAGCTGGGTACAACCCACAAAAGTCTTATTGGTTTTTGAAGCTTCTTCTCGGAAGACATTAATAAGTTCTTCCAAACGCCTTAATTTTACTTCTTCTGGGACGTCATCTTTTAGTCTGTGGTAGGCCCGAGTCTTCTATTAATTGAAAAAGAGAAAATAAAGGTCATTAAGGACTTGGAGAATCCATTCATAGTCCTCTGAATAGGAATATGTCCAGTCTATCTGCAAGTTACAGACATATGTGCACCCAAGTGTGAACCTAGAGGTTTATTTCTCTGTTCTGGGAGCATTCTATAAGAAAAAGGTAACTAGTAGAATCTGTTTTGCAGGAGTCAAATTCTAAACTTATCTCATTATAATCACTTAAAGTTGCTCTTGAGAAACATCCTAGGGTTACTAAAGGACATACACTACATGATTTGTATACAAGCTTATCACCAACACTTCTAAGCAGCCTAAATGCTTATCAAGAGGTACCTAGTAAATTATGATATATCTACACAATGGAATATTATAAAAATGTCAAGAAGGGTTGGGAAGGTGGCTCAGTAGTAGAGCGCTTGCCTCGCATGCCTGAGGCCCTGGGTTCGATTCCCCAGCACCACATAAGCAAAAAGAAAAAAGCCGGAAGTGGCACTGTGGCTCAAGTGGTAGAGCGCTAGCCTTGAGCTGAAGAGCTGAGGGACAGTGCCCAGGCCCAGAGTTTAGGCCACACGACTGGATCCAAAAAAAAAGTCAAGAAGAATGATAGTTCTAACTGGGCTTCCTAACTACTCAGGAGGCTAAGATCTGAGTATCTTAGCTTAAAGCCAGTCTAGGCAGAAAAGTCCAAGAAATTTCATTTTCTATTAGTCAGCATAAAAACTGTACTGGAGCATAAAAACTGTACCACTCAAGTGGTAGAATATCAGTTACGGAAAAGCCAAGTGAGAGCATGAGGCCCTGAGTTCAAGCCCTGGCACCAGCATACACATACATACATACACACAGAGGAAAGAATGGTAGCTCTAAAGCTAAAGCTAGTCATGGTGCGCATATAACTGTAACTCCAGCACTTAAGATGCTGTAACAAGATTTTGAGTTAGAGATCAGCCTGGCCTACATAGTGAGACTTATCTCGAACAAAAGAAAAGAAAAGCTAAGTGTAATATATAGTAGACAAGAGTTTAACAGAAGGAAGGTGCCAGTGGCTAATGTCTATAACACTAACTACTCAGGAGGCTGAGATCTGAGGACTGTAGTTTAAAGCCAGTCCAGGCAAGACTCTAGTCTGTGAGACTCTTATCTCCAATAAACTATTCAGAAAAAGCTGGAAGTAGCACTGTAGAGCACTAGCCAAGAGAGTTTAACAGAAAAAAGAAAAAGGAATGTCCCCTCAGCCCAACCCAAGTTGATGAGAATACCTGGCAGCCCTCCATCCCAGGCTCACCTGTCTCATGCTATAGGCAAAGAGAAAGCCCACATTGTACTGAACATCCCGAAGCAGAGACACTGTCTGCAGGTGATCTTCCTCTGTCTCCCCACAAAAGCCAGCAATGAAGTCGCTGCTGAGGCTCACGCCTGTCATACACAACAAAGGGTAAAGGACAGTAGCTTTCTTTGTAGAAGTGCTGAGGGTAATTATGAACTACAGGGAGCCAGCCTACTAGACAGAAAAGTCTGTTAAACTTATCTCCAGTTAACCAACAAAAAGCCAGAAGTGGAGTATGGCTGTAGTGGTAGAGTATCAGCTTTAAGCAAAAAAGCTAATGATTGGTTAATTGGTGGCCACGCCCTGCTGGAGGCTCTTCTACTGGATCCCTTCTACCTCGGAACCCCGAATCAGCAAATTCCCTTCTGATCAGACCCCTCCCACCTCAGAGCTCAGTATTTCTTAATGTACCTGGAATAATGTCTCTGATATGGTGAACAAGCTCCAAATAAGCTTCTCTTGAATATCTGAAACAAAGAACAGAATGAAAAAACTTAAGACATACCAATCTTCAGACAAATGTTATAAAGACACCACACATGTAATCACTTCTCTTCCACCCAGCACAGCATAGGAACATGTTAAAGTAGTTAAAGAGCCCTTCCAGCCAGTTACTATCTAATCCAGAGCATTACTTTGAGTAGTTGCCTTATTATTTTCTAAACTAAGACAAATTAAACATTTTTTAAATGGCTCTCTAAAACTCTGCCACTTTAGAAAACAGGACCAAGTAGTAGTGCTATAATATCTACCTTGGGTCCTATCACTCCTTCTTTCCTCGGCAAATATTTACAGTCCTCAAAGTAAAGAAATCCACTACATACTCAAGAGCTGAGAGATTTTACTATTCTTCAAAGTTCAAGGATTAAAATTTCAGAGTATGCCACAGAGTGGCATGAAAGTGGCCCATCCTTCCTGTTTACGAGCAAGTTAGAATGCCATACGTTTAATCACATGATAAACATTTACTGAGCACAGACCATGTACTATATGTATTATGTTATATTCTCTATTTTTTTTTTGCTAGTACTGAGACTTGAACTCAGGCCCTGAGTGATGTCCCTTAGCTTTTTCACTCAAGACTGGTGCTCTACCATGTGAGCCATAGCTCCACTTCTGGCTTTCTGATGGTTAATGGAGCCTTTTCTAAGTCTCATAGACTTTCCTTCCCTGGCTTGCTTTGAACCTCAATTCTCAGATCTCAGCTTCCTGAGTATCTAGGATTATAGGCATGAGCCACAAGTACCCAGCTCTATGCTAGGTTCTTAGCTACATAGACACTGTTTGGCCATTAAAAATATATGAAAAGATGTGAACTGTCTCTTCCTCAAATAAATCTCACCCTCTCCTCATGGCGGCCAGCACACGGCTGCTTCCACTCTGGGCTGGTAGGTGAATCTGCTTACAAATATTGTCTCTCTCACGGATCAGCTGCAGAACCTGATTAAACACAACATACTCCTAGTCAACCAGTTCTCACCACAGCATCCTGCAGAAAGAAATATCATAATTATTTCTGTCCCCATCCCCAACGAGGTCAGTCTTCAAGTAATTATAAGGAGAGTCCAATCAAATTGATTACATGGTGTACAGGTGTACTCTCAACATGTGAGAGATGGAGGCAGAAGTGGATCAAAAGTGCAACACCAGACTGGGCTATAAACCAAGAGTCTGTCTTTAAAAGATACAGAAAGAGAAGGGAAGAAGGAACAGGAGAAGGAAAGAAGTAGAGAGTCGACAAATGGTAGAGCACTTGCCTTGAGCTGAAGAGCTGAGGGACAGCACCCAGGCCCAGAGTTCAAGGGTCCCCCCCAAAAAAAAAAAACTACAGCCAAAAGGGGCTGGGAAGGTGGCTCAGTGGTAGAGCACTTGCCTTGCATGCATGAAGCCCTGGGTTCGATTCCTCAGCACCACATAAGCAGAAAAAATAAAAAAGCCGGAAGTGGCGCTGTGGCTCAAGTGGTAGAGCACTAGCCTTGAGCTGAAGAGTTGAGGGACAGCGTCCAGGCCCAGAGTTCAGGTCCCATGACCGGACCCCCTCCTCCCCCCCAAAAAGAAATTATGAGTGAAAAACTACAGCCAAGTGTCAATAGCCCATACCTATAATCCTAACTACTCAGGGAGCTGAGATCTGAGGATCATAGTTCCATGTCAACCTAGTGAGACTGTTATCTTCAATTAACCACCAAAAAACTGGAAGTGGTGCTGTGGCCCAATATGGTAGAGCACTAGCCTTGAGCAAAAGAGCTCACTGACAGCACCCAGGCTCCAAGTTCAAGCCCCACAACCACCACCACCACCAACAACAACAAAAACCAACAAGAAAGAACTTGAAAGTATGTTGACAAATAATTTGTATCAAGAATACATAAAAGGGGGCTGGGAAGGTGGCTCAGTGGTAGAGCACTTACCCTGCAGGCATGAGGCCCTGGGTTCCATTCCTCAGTACCACATAAGCAGAAAAAAAAAAACCGGAAGTGGCGCTGTGGCTCAAGTGGTAGAGCACTAGCCTTGAGCTGAAGAGCTGAGGGACAGTACCCAGGCCCAGAGTTCAGGCCCACGACCGGACCCAAAAAAAAAAAAAGAATACATAAAAAGAAGCAGGGCACCAGTGGCTCACACCTGTAATCCTAGCTACTTAAGAGGCTGAGATCTGAAGATCACAGTTCAGAGCCAGTCCGGGCAGGGGTATGTGAGACTCTTCTCTCCAATTAACCACCAAAAAGACAGAAGTGAAGCTATGGCTCAAAGAGGTAGAGAGCCAGCTTTGGGCACAAAAGCTCAGAAACAGCACCCAGGCCCTGAGTCCAAGCCCCAAGACTAGAAAAAAAAGAAAGAAAGAAAAGAAAAGAAAGAAAGAAAGAAAGAAAGAAAGAATTAGTGCACTGGTGGCTCACAGCCTGTAATCCTAACTACTCAGAAGGCTGAGAGCTGAGGATCGCAGTTCAAAACCAGGTCAAGAAAATCAGTGAGACTTTTATCTCCAATAAACTACTCAGAAAATGCAGGAAGTATCTATGTGGCTCCTGTGATAGAGCACTAGCCTTGAGTCAAAGAAGCTCAGGGATAGTACCCAGGCCTAGAATTCAAGCTGCAGGACCTGCACACAAAAACAACATAAATAGCTTTTACAACTCAACAAGCAGACAAGTAATGCAGGAAAGAAAAGGTGTGGTAGGGCCAAAAAAATAGGCATTTCACCAAAACAAAAACCTTATCCAGTCCAGGCACCAGTGGCTGACAACTATAATCCCAGCCACTCAGGAGGCTGAGATCTGAGATCAAGGTTCAAAGCCAGCCAGGGCAGGAGAGTCCATGAGACTCTTTTCTCCAATAAACTACTCAGAAAAAGCCAGAAATGGTGCTGTAGCTGAAGCAGAAGAGCACTAGTCTTGAGCAAAAGAAGCTCAGGGACATTACCCAGGCCCAGAGTTTAAGCCCCAGGACCCACAAAAAAATAAAAATAAAAATAAAATCCAAAAACATGTTTAAATGTGGCTACCTATTCAATGCTTGCTAAGTCTGACATATTGATTTTACCACAATCCAAATAGAAGACAATTTTTTTTTCCTTTTGGTAGTACTGGGGTTTGAACTCAAGGCCTGTGTTTGAACTATACTCCCAGACCTTTTTGTTTTAAGATATTTTTCAGATAGAGTCTTGTGGGGGCTTTTTCCCCTACAAGACTAGATTCAGACCACCATCCTCCAACATATGCCTCCCACATAGCTAGAATATGCACCACCCTATCCAGCTTGTTGATTAAGACAAGGTCTCACTAGCTTTTTTCCAGGGCTCAAACTTTCATCCTCCCAAGTAGGTGGACTCCAGGCACCTGTCACCACACCTAGTCCTCAGAAGGTAACTGTTAGTCAAGCTCTACACATGAAGATGGCAAGTTGAAAAGCATTTCTATACCTCTTCTACTAACATGGTTCCTTCTCTTTTTTTTTTTTTTTGTTGGTCATGGGGCCTGAACTCTGGGCCTGGACACTGTCTTCAGTTCAAGGCTAGCACCCTACCATTAGAGCCACAGTGCCATTTCCGGCTTTTTCTGCTTATGTGGTGTTGAGGAATAGAACCCAGGGCCTCATGCATACAAGGCAAGCACTCTACCACTGAGCCACCTTCCTAGCCTCCCCTCCTCACCTTTTTTTAAGATGTTTAGGTCTTAGACTGGGACTCAAACTCAGTACCTGCCGCTTTTGCTCATTGGTTAGTTCTCTACCAACTAAGCCATGCCTTAAACCCCTAGGATGTTTTTTATTAGCAGGTGTTAGTTGTACAAGGTGGGGATTTCATTGTGACATTTCCATGTATATATTCAATGTACCCTGACCAAACTCACCCTCTCCATCTCTTTCCCTTCCCCCAACTTCTCTTTCTCTCTCTTTCTTTGAGAGAGCATATCACTATTTCACCCAAGCTAGCCTGGAATTTACAATCCTCTTGCGCAGCCCTCCCCGCTCCAAGTGCTAGAATTACAAACATGCACCACCATATCTGGCAAGACCAGGGATTTGAAACAGGTCTGTTTGAGATTAAAGTCTTGTCTCCTTGCTTTCCCTTAAATACTGCTACCCTCGCTATCACACAGCTGCCCATGCTGCAGTGAAACACAGCCCTCATCTCCCACGGATCTCAGTATTAGTCTTATCTGCACTTCAACCTTGGTACACGTTACATCTTTCTGAAGGGCCATTAGTTCCACAGGATCCTCCAAGCAAGGTACCAGGTCTGCTGCATCTGCTGGGTCCAGCCTAAGGCACCCCCTCAGCACATCTAATACCAGCTTGTCATGTGGCTATTGAGGACACTCACCTCATCAGGAAAATCCTTGGGGTGGGGAGAAGTGAAACGTATCCGCATTTCAGGATCTATTCTGGAAACCTGATCCAGAAGGTGAGAGAAACGAAGCCCTCCTTGTTTGCTTTTGGAGTTGGCAGAGAAGCCACGACTGAGGTTAGTAGATGCTGCACTGTTGAACTGAACCTCTGAATTGTCCCGAAAACTATTAACATTCTGACCAAGAAGTGTGACTTCTTTCAGCCCCTAAGAAAGGCAGAATATGTGGGAAGCAAGTTAAAAACATGTTGAGTAGCTTTATGCCAAATTACTCATTGAAAATTAGTTGAACCTGCCTGGGAATGTGGCTCAGTGATAGAGTACTTGCCTAGCATGCATGAAGCCCTGGGATCGAATCCTCAGTACCACATAAACAGAAAAGGCCGGAAGTGGTGCTGTGGTTCAAATGGTAGATAGCTAGCCTTGAGCAAAAGAAACTCAGGGACAGTGCCTAGGCCCTGAGTTTAAGCCCCAGAACTGGCCAAAAAAAAAAACAAAAAAAATCTATAAATGTGTTCTATTTTAACACAATAAAAAATTTCAGGGGCTGGGAAGGTGGCTCAGTGGTAGAGTGCTTGTCTTGCATGCATGAGGCCCTGGGTTTGATTCCTCAGCACCACATAAGCAGAAAAAGCCAGAAGTGGTGCTGTAGCTCAAGTGGTAAAGCGCTAGCCTTGAGCTGAAGAACTGAGGGACAGTGCTCAGGCCCAGAGTTCAGGCCCCACGACTGGCAAAAAAAAAAAAATTCATGCTTAGGCATCTTATCGAAGTATTAAAAAATACTAAGAATAAAAATTAAGAGGTCTGGGTGCTGGTGGCTTACACGTATAATCCTAGCTACTCAGGAAGATAAGATCAAGGTTCAAAACCAACCTAGACAGACAAGTATGTGAGACTTTTATCTCCAATTAACCACTAAAAAGCTGGCTCAAGTGGTAGAGTATTAGACTTGCCAAAAAAAAAAGCCCAGGGACAGTGTCTAGCCCTGAGTTCAAGCTCCAGGACAGGCACAGAGAGAGAAAGAAAAAGAGAGAGAGGGAGATTGTTAATAATAAAGTAAAAGTCCTCAAAATATTCAGAATGTGAAAATAAAAGAAACTGGGGGTGCAGGGGCTGGAGGAGGCATGTCTCAGGTGGTAGAGTGCTAGCCAATGAGTAAAATTGTCAGGTACTGAGTTCAAGTCCTGGTCTCAGACAAAAAACAAAACAAAACTGGGAATAAGCTCAATCAACGCATAATAATAATGATCTATTTCTGTAGAGCAGGAAGATATGTTAAAGGTAGGAGATTCTGTTCTGTAGAACAGTCTGTATTTTTCTTTAGAATGTAGTCTAAACTACTGTACATTTACACTCTAGTCTAAATATATGATAGAAATAGATGAGATAGGGCTGGGAAGGTGGCTCAGTGGTAGAGCGCTTGTCTTGCATGCATGAGGCCCTGGGTTCGATTCCTCAGCACCACATAAGAAAAAAAGAAAAAAAGCTGGAAGTGGCGCTATGGCTCAAGTGGTAGAGTGCTAGCCTTGAGCTGAAGAGGTAAGGGACAGTGCCCAGGCCCAGAGTTCAGGCCCCACGACCGGACCCAAAATAAATAAAGTAGTTACATTACTACTAGCAAAATCAAGGACTACCAAATATTTTAACACACAAGCAGAATCTTAACTTCCCACAGGTCTCAACTTGAGACTGGACTTTACCAAGTTTTGATTTAGTGTGAAGTTCCTCCTTCATATGTAAATAATCCACACTGGTTAAGGAGTTTTTGTCACCATCTCAATCTATTTAAACAAAATGTCTCCCCTGAAGAAGTGAGCTCTGTATGGTGGGAAGCTGAAGAAGGGGCAACTTTAAGAAGGGAAGCATGGGCCGGGCGCTGGTGGCTCACGCCTGTAATCCTAGCTACTCAGGAGGCTGAGATCTGAGGATCGCGGTTCAAAGCCAGCCTGGGCAGGAGAGACCATGAGACTCCTATCTCCAATAAACCACCAGAAAACCGGAAGTGGCGCTGTAGCTCAAGTGGTAGAGCACTCGCCTTGAGCTGAAGAGCTGAGGGACAGCGCCCAGGCCCAGAGTTCAAGCCCCACGACCGACAAAAAAAAAAAAAGAAGGGAAGCATGGGACAAGTGAACTCAGGACAAGCCTCACAGGAAGGTGAGAAGCTAGGATCCAAATCAGGGCAGAATCATGTCAGGAGATGAACACAGGGCAAGAGAAGAGAGTATTGCTGACATGTGAGCACAGGGAACCCCTGGCTTGCAATGGCAGGGGCAGACATCCGAACCCACATAGCTCCTGAGCTAAACAAGGAAGGAAACATGGAGAGCTCATTGGGACAGAAGTGTCATTTTCCACCTACAGTCCTCAGCTACAGGTCCAGAAGGTTCAGGCCTGGGGCTAGGGACAGACCTGCCCAAAGGCTGAGGGACTAGCCCCTCAGAAGGCATTACTTTATTTCCTTTTCATTGATGGGAAACAGCAGTCCAAAGAAGATAGTTAGGCTGGGTGTGGCTGGGTGTGGGCCTGGAACAGCACCCAGGCCCTCAGTTCAAGCACCAGTACTATAGTACAAAACAACAATAACAAAAAAAAAAAAAAACCCACAAAAAAACCTAGGTGGGTCCTAGTGGTTCATGCCTATAACTCTAGCTACTCAAGAGGCTAAGATCTGAAGATCCAGGTTCAAAGCCAGACCAGGCAGGAAAATCCATGAGATTCTTAATCTCCAATTAACTACGAGAAAACCAGAAGTGGTACTGTGGTTCGAAGTGGTAGAGTTCTAGGCTTGAGCAAAAAGAGCTCAGGACAACACCTGGTCCCTGAGTTCAAGCCCCACAACTGAATTTACTAAAAATAAATAAAAATAAAAAGCACATACCAAGAAAATAATTAAATGCCTTCTGCCTAGGCACCAAGCCAAAGAACAGTAGAGCCAGAATTTATACTCAGGCCACCAGATTCAGACCACTGCACTCTACTGCATCCTAAGCAAACATCACAATGCATCAGCAAGCCCCAAATGGCCAGCTGGGTATTTCTTTCTGGCCAGACACTGTCCTACAAACTGTACTACTTAGAGAAAGCACAGGCTGCAAAACCAGAAAAGTTGCCTCAACCTCCCCAAACAGGTTCACAGGAAGAGAGCCTGGAGAACTCACCTGGTCAGAGAGCTTCCTCACTTCCTCCAGAATGGAGGCAACAGGCCGACTCCTCTCACGGCCCCGGGTGAAAGGAACGATGCAGTAGCTGCACATGTTGTCACAACCCCTCATGATGGACCTGGATGAGAGTACCAGAACTTAAGTAACAGCAGAGCTCTTGGCATGTGCCCCAAGGAGCTGGTCAAGCTCTATTGGGATTTTTCTCTATGAATTTTTTTTGTCTCTACACTCACCTTGGACCAATCTGAACTCTACAAAGCATTAAGGCAGACAGTTTTTATCTTTAAAGACTACTATCTAGTCACAGAATATAGAGCAAACTATAACTGATGGACACACTGATGGTGAGGGGACACAGAACAGACTTACCACAGGTGGACTTTCTACTGTTTGGGGGTTGTTTGTGCTGGTACTCAGACTTAAACTCAGGGCTTGAGTGCTGCCCCTGAACTTTTTCAAAAGACTAGTACTCTACTACATCTCCACTTGCTGTTAACTCATGATAAGTGTCTCATGGACTTTCCTGTTTGAATCCTCAGATCTCAATCTCCTGAGTAACTATGAA
Source organism: Dipodomys spectabilis (assembly GCF_019054845.1). Taxonomy (NCBI): domain Eukaryota; kingdom Metazoa; phylum Chordata; class Mammalia; order Rodentia; family Heteromyidae; genus Dipodomys; species Dipodomys spectabilis. The sequence goes on from NW_024870852.1 coordinate 11,044,980, forward strand.
CCACAGGTGTCCAGACTTCCTACCATTTTTAGAGATCTAATAATTCAACTTTTCATACCCAGGTAACAAAAATCAATGTTATAGTAATACAGGGATCTGCATTTGTCCTGCACTCCAGATCTAACAGCTAAGTTCAATCACTCTTTCACCTATATTCTGTCTATGCAAGCCTCAGTTTATCTTAAAGAATTTTCCAGGTATACTGTAAAATGTTCACTGAAGAATTATTTAATAAATGTTATTATTTTTACTCTAATAATAGAATGAGACAGTCATTAAAATGAACAGAGGTTAGCCAACTTTTTTTTTTTTTGGTTGGTTGTGGGGCCTGAACTCTGGGCCTGGGTGCTGTCCTTTAGCTCTTCAGCTCAAGGCAAGCACTCTACCACTTGAGCCACAGTGCCACTTCTGGCTTTTAATGCTTATGTGGTGCTGAGGAATTGAACCCAGGGCCTCATGCATGCAAGGCAAGCACTGAGCCACCTTCCCAGTCCCATAGTTTTTTATTATTTAAAAAAAAAAAAAAAGTTCCACAGACTTTCCTGCCTGGGCTGGCTTCAAACCACTATCCTCAGATCTCAGCCTCCTGAATAGCTAGGATTACAGGCATGAACCACCAATACCCCACTTGTTATTTGTGTTTTTTAAAGATCAGAAGGGAGGAAAAAAAGATTTTGCTTATATTTTATTTTCAGACAAGGTTTCACTATGTGGCCAAGGCTGGCCTAAAATTCATGATCCTCTAGCCTTAGCCTCCCAAACAAATGCTGACATTACAGGCATGTACCACCATACTCAGCTGAAAAAGAAGTATTTTTTTTTTTTTTTGTCCATCCTGGGGCCAGAACTCTGAGCCTGTGTGCTGTCCCTCGGCTCTTCAGCTCAAGGCTAGCACTCTACCACTTGAGTCACACTGCCAGTTTTTTCTGCTTATGTGGTGCTGAGGAATCGAACCCAGGGCCTCATGCATGCAAGGCACGCACTCTACCACTGAGCCACCTTCCCAGCCCCAAGAAATCATTTTTAAGTCAGGAAAGTCTGGGATATTTTCGGAAGTGAAGAATAAAGCAATATACTATTATGGTAAAAGAAGGGCAGAAAAAGATTCCTATCCTGTGACTGTTTATCAAGGAACAGTTTTGAAAGGATTATATAGGAAATGACTGACATGGCTGCCTTTGAGAAGAGTCATAGGAGATCGGGCTGATGGGCATGAAGGAGTCTTACTGTCATGTGCATGCAGCACTTTCTTTCTCTCTCTTTTTTTTTTTTTTCTTGGCTAGTCTGGGGCTTGAACTCAGGGCCTGAGCACTGTCCCTGAGCTTCTTTTGCTCAAGGCTAGCACTCTACTACTTGAGCCACAGCACCACTTCTGGTTTTTTCTGTTTATGTGGTAAGTTCCGACTAAGGAATCCAACCCAGGGCTTCATACCTGCTGGACAAGCACTCTACCACTAAGCTACATTCCCAGCCACACTTTTCTTTTTTTAATGTAACAAAGTTAACTTATTGGTTTAACAGTGAGAAGGAAAAGAGAAGTTCAGTGCTAGAGTCCTGGGCAGTGACTCACACGAAGGCAGAAGTGACACTGGGGCTTGTCTGCACCGGCATGACATCTGCATAGGTCTCATCCAAGGAGAGCAGCACATTGGCAGCTTGCTGGCCTGACTCAGCAACAGCCAGCAGCCGAGGAAGGTCCCGATAGGCATCTGGACCAGCCAAGAGATCCACTATTTTCTCCCTGTTGAGGATCTCTTCCTTCAGCCTCTCAGCCATGCAACCTGGGAAGAAGAGAAATTCTAAAATTTATCTGCTCTCTTGGCTTCTCTCAGTCCATCTTGGATTATAGACCAGGGTACTGAAAGCTTTTCTTCAGAGTTTAGTACCCGCCTTCAAATTTGACCCCTAACATTATAACTTCCTATATTAAAAAAAAAGAAAAAGAAAAACTCTCCAGAAAAAGTTTACAGCAATCAAATAGATAGGAGGAGAAAACAGCACTCAAAAGTCTTCTTTTAAAAACATAGCTGGGGGGCTGGGAATCTGGCTTAGTGGTAGAGTGCTTGCCTTATATGCATGAAGCCCTAGGTTCAATTCCTCAGTACCACATAAACAGAAAAAGCTGGAAGTGATGCTGTGACTCAAATGGCAGAGTGCTAGCCTTGAGCAAAATAAGTTCAGGGACAGTGCCCAGGCCCTGAGTTTAAGCCAAGACTGGCAGAAAAAAATAAAAAAATAAAAATAAAAATAGCTAGGAATCGAAGCCAGGGGCTCCTTCATGCTAACACTGAGCTCTATCCCCAACAACCTCCAAAGTCTCTCAAGTGAGGTGCTAGGGACTCGCCTGTAATCCTAGCTACTCAAGAAGCAGAGATCACAGGATCCAATTCTAAGGCAGCCTAGGCAGAATAATCTACAAAACTCCATCTCCAATTAACTAGCAAAAGAGCACCAGCTATGAATATGAAAGCCAAATAAAAGCTGGGCACTACCAGGCACTGGTGGCTCACATCTGTAATCCTACTCAGAGGCTGAGAGCTAAGGATTGCAGTTTGAAGCCAGCCTACGAAGGAAAGTCATGAGACTATATCTCCACCCAAAAACTTCAAGTAGAATGGAGGTTCAAAGTGGTAGAGTGCTAGCCTCGAGCACTAGCTACTAAGGAGGCTGATATCTGAGGATCAAGTTCAAAGCTAGCCCAGGAAGGAAAGTCTGTGACACTTTTTTTGACCAGTCATGGGGCTTGAACTCAGGGCCTGGGCACTGTCCCTGAGCTCTTTCACTCAAGGCTAGCACTCTACCACTTTCAGCCACAGAACCACTTCTCGCTTTTTCTGTACGTGTGGTACTGAGGAATTGAACCCAGGCCTTTATGTGTCATCCTAGAGTAAAATGCTAAGAGACAGACCCAAGCCTTGAGTTCAAGCACCAGTACCAACACCAAAAAATTAATTAAATAATTTTTTTTAAGTTGCTTACACTGTCAACTATGCTGCCCCCTGTCTATTATTCCACACTACCATGACTAGCATGAAACCACAGGGAGAATAAACCACTTTCTGAACATTGATGACTTCCATATACTGTGAAAAGCCCTTTCAATGAATATTGCAGCCACTCATATTAAGGATTTACAAGGCGTAGATAAGGTTTCTTCCCACCCTGGAATCTTAGCCTCTGAAGGAAACTCTACTATATAAAGCCCCTCATCTCAAAACAGACAAACTCTGCAAATTACCAGATACCTAGAATTCCAACCTTCAGAGGCACCCGGGAGCGGGGCCGCTTTGTCTTCAGGGCTTTAAGCTGGTGTAAACGGTTCCAGATGGTCTGCTCAGCCTTCTCCCTGCGGAGAGCAAAAGAGGCAAAAGTGAGCCAAAAATGACAGAGCAGTCAAGCAGTGTAGGACAGTGGGAAGAAAGTAAAAACCACTTGGACCCTGAAAATGACCTTTTGGATTCAAGGCTAAATGAAGAACATCACTTGCTTTAATTCACTTCCCCTCCAATGACATCTGCCTGAACATCTCCAAATCCTGACAAGCTTCAAACCTACATCAAAAACAATCTACATAGCAAAGCCTTTCCTAACTCTGCTATGAGGGACTTTCCTCCTTTAACTGCCTACAATTTTGACTTCAGTTTTCCTGTATTTGGAGTTTTTTCTAATTAATTTGTTTGTTTGTTTGTTTTTACTTAATACTTTCTGACCGTTTTAAAGCTGTTTATAGTCCGTGTTACTCCCCATGGTAGATCAAACTCTGAAGCTAGGCTCCCTAAGGAAGGGTTCTTTCCTTCCTTCCTTCCTTTTCTTTCTTTCCCCACCCCTCTTTTTTTGTGCTGGTCCTGGTGCTTGAACTCAGGGCCTAGCTGTCCCTAAGCTTCTTTGGCTCAAAGCCAGCATTCTACCACTTGAACCACAGCACCACTTCCAGCTTATTCTGAGTAGTTTATTGGAAATAAGAGTTTCAGGAGCTGGGAAGGTGGCTTAGTGGTAGAGTGCTTGCCTTGCATGCATGAGGCCCTGGGTTCGATTCCTCAGCACCACATAAGCAGAAAAAGCTGGAAGTGATGCTGTGGCTCAAGTTGTAGAGCACTAGCCTTGAGCTGAAGAGCTGAGGGACAGTGCTCAGGCTCAGAGTTCAGGCACCATGACTGGCAAAAAAAAAAAAGAGTTTCACAGACTTTTCTGCCCCAGCTTGCTTTGATTGCAAACCTCAGATCTCAGCCTCCTGAATAGCTAGGATTACAGGCATGAGCCAGCAGCATCTGACCAAAGGGTTCTTTTCTAAATCTCCCAAAACCCCAGCTAAATGTCATCAGGCAGCAAAGTCCCACAGAACAAAAATGCTGGATTAATGAACAAGTTAGTGCAGCCAGCTAGGGAAACACTAATGCCTTGGACACAGAAACAAACTAATAAAGAGGACATGCTGAAGGGCTTCCTATGGCTAAATGCTTCCAAACCACCTCTGATGGATGGCACCCACCTGTTTAGAACACCCTCCCCAGCCACTGACTGCCCTCACCCAGTATTATAAACATGTGCTGTTAGTAGCAAGAAAAACCTCGGGAAAAGTTGGGCAACTCAGCACTCTTTTGGTTCAAAGAACCTATATGTAAAATGAGTTTGATTAGTGCCCCTCACTGTGACTGAGTTAGATTCATTATTGCAAGCATAGTGCTCTAGCGGCATCCCACACACAGTCCATGTCAGCAGATGTCAGCCAGCTGTGCCAAGACCATGTCCAATGAGGGAAAACCACAAGTCTCAGTGAATGGACCATTTGCTCATATGCTAGGCAAGTCATCTGGGCATTGTTAGCTGTGACACAGTTATATACCCTACAGCCACTCCCTAGAGAAAGAGCAGATCCATACCTGATAGAACACGTGACAAGAAGGACCACATCAGCCTGAATGAAGAGCAAGGAAAACAGGAAAATTCTTATTATCTTTGCAATTAGCCTTGTGGAATCACTACCTTGCAATCCCCAGCTTTTTAAAAAAAATTATTGTGGCAGCCAGGCGCCAGTGGCTCATGCCTGTAATCCTAGCTACTGAGATCTGAGGATCTCAGGTTCAAAGACAGCCCCGGCATGAAAGTCCGTGAAACTCTTATCTCCAATAAACCACCAGAAAACCAGAAGTGGTGCTGTAGCTCAAGTGGTAGAGCATTAGCCTTGAGCTGAAGAGCTGAGGGACAGCGCTCTGGACCAGAGTTCAAGGCCCACAACCAACAAAAAAAAAAATTATTGTGGCAAATTATATATAACAAAATTTATCACTTTAGTAATATTAGACGGTCATGAAACCACCCTCTCCCTCCAGAACTATTTCATATTCCCCAACTAAACTCCAAACCCACTGTATACTAACTCACCACTACTCATCTCCCCTCCCACAGCCATTTTTTTACAAAGAGCCTCTATGTAGCCCAGGATAGCCTCAAAGGCATGTGCTACCACACCCAGCCCCGTGGGCAGTTTTTAACTTTGTTCTTTGCATAATGGTAAATGTCACCACAAAGTTTTCAAGCGCAGTAAAACAAAAATATATCACAATGCCAGGCGCTGGTGGCTCACACCTGTAATCCTAGCTACTCAGGAGGCTGAGATCTGAGAATAGCAGTTCAAAGCCAGCCTATGCACAAAAGTTCATGAGATTCTTATCTCCAATAAACCACTCAGACAACTGGAATTTGTACTGTGGCTCAAGAGGTAGAGCGCTCACCTTGAGCTGAAGAGCTGAAGGACAATGGCCAAGCCCAGAGTTCAAGCCCCATGACCAACAAAAATAAATAAATAAAATCTAATAGTACATGTCAGTCAATAAAACACCTCAGCAGAGGGAGAACCCTCATTCCTGACACTGCATCTAAGGATCTGTATGAACACCCAGAAATCCCATGTACCTCTTGAAGGTTGCTGGTCCGAAGGTAGCCACTCTTCTGTAAAATGGACCAGGCTATCTCTGTGTCATTTACATTCATCTGGCAGCCATAGGTCTCTAGGTAGACTGCAAAGAGAGACAGATTCCACGGTAGGCAGACAAGGGCACCATAAAACATCTTCCTAAAGCCTCAGAAATACCTAAAGTAACAGGTTATCCATAAAGTAACTCCCTGTTGCCTCCGTTCTAACATCTAATGTAACGGTTGTTCCTGAGCTTCTTTTGCTCAAGGCTAGTGCTCTACCACTTGAGCCAAGTCCACTTACAGCTTTTTTTTTTTTTTTTTGGTAAGTTGTGGGACTTGAACTCTAGACCTGGGTGCTGTCCCTGAGCTCAGCTCAAGGCGAGCCCTCTATCACTTGAGCTACAGTGCCACTTCCGGTTTTCTGGTGGTTCATCGGAGGTAAGAGACTCATGGACTTCCTGCCCAGGCTGGCTTTGAACTGCAATCTTGAGATCTCAGCCTCCTGAGGAGCTAGGATTACAGGTGTGTGCCACTGGCACCCAGCTTTTACACTTTTTTGTACTTCATTGGAAATAAGAGCCTCATGGACTTTCTTGCCCAAGGCTAGCTTTGAACTGCAATCCTCCAATCCTCAGACCTCAGCCTCCAGAGTAGCTAGGATTACAGGCATGAGGCACTGGTACCTAGTTGAGTTTTGTTGTTTTTTTCCTCCCTTTAAAAAAAATTTATTGAGGGCTGGGAAGGTGGCTCAGTGGTAGAGCACTTGCCTTGCATGCATGAGGCCCTGGGTTCGATTCCTCATCACCACATAAGCAAAAAGAAAAAAGCCGGAAGTGGCGCTGTGGCTCAAGTGGTAGAGTGCTAGCCTTGAGCTGAAGGACAGCGTCCAGGCCCAGAGTTCAGGCCCCACAACCGGACCCCCCCCCCAAAAAAAAAAAAATTTATTGAAATATTATTTATGTAAAATGGTTTTGCTGTGCTTTCCCTATACACATATAACAACTTTGATCATATTCACCCCTCCTAGGAATTTCTTTATATTGATGGTCTTGGCTCCATAACTAAGTAAGCTGCCCACACTGTCAGCCTACAAAGCCAATTAAAGAATCAGGCCATAGATGCTGGAAAGAGCAAGACAGGGGCTAGGAAGGTGGCTCAGTGGTAGAGTGCTTGCCTTGCATGCATGAGGCCTTGGGTTCAATTCCTCAGCACCACATAAGCAGAAAAAGACGGAAGTGGCGCTGTGGCTCAAGTGGTAGAGTGCTATCCTTAAACTGAAGAGCTGAGGGACAGTGCCTAGGCCCAGAGTTCAGGCCCCACAACCTGAAAAAAAAAAAAAGAAGAAGAAGCAGCAGCAGCAGCAGCAAGACAGGAGCAAAAGGGACAAAGGTACCAAGGCATACCTTTCCTCTGCCTTCCTAGAAGTTCTTCCACTGTGAGATAGGGAGGTGGGTCCTCCAACTCAGGTAGAGATGGCTTCTCTTGAGGGGCTGAAGTGTTTCTTAAAAAATGCTGAAATGTTGGTCCAGTGGCCAGCCTAGAGCTGAAATCCTTTTGCTCTCCATTTTTCTGCCTCTCTGGACCAGGGCATGCAGCGCTGGGGTAATTGCTGTGTGCCCTGCAGGTTCTGAGCAGCAGCCAGGACACAGAGGCCAAGGGCCCCCACCTTACAGTCCTCTGCACTTGCAGGACACATTGTACAGGATACATGGCACCTCACAGCCCAAAGTCTGCAAAAGAATGAGCAACATCACCAATATTACTAAGCACTATGCACAGGTACTGCTCTGAGCACTTCCAGTATACTAATTCATTTATCACTCACATACACATACACACACACACACACACACACACACACACACACACACACACAATCATGAAAAAAAAGGTACTCCTAACAATACCATCTCAATGCCAGACACAGTAGCTTATACCTATAATCCTAGCACTCAGGAGGCTGAAGTAGAAGGATGGCAAATTTCAGACTACCTTGAGTTACGAAGTAAGCTAATATATGAGGATTACAATTCAAAGCCAGACCATGCTTGGCTCATCACATATTCTTTTTCTTTTCTTTTTTCCCCCCTGGTGACACTGGCATTTGAACTCAGGACTTTACACTTGCTAGGCAGGTTCTACCACTTAAGCCCAGCCCTTACCATGTATTCCTAGTGGACCTTAAGCTAGCCTGACTGTCTCTCGCTAGCCATACCAGGTATTTTTGGCTTCATCGCCACTACCTTCTAGGCTTTTCCACATGTTCTCTCTGCTGGTATATTTCCTCTTAACTGAGCTAGCCAAATTCTATGCCAACAGCAGCTGTCTGCTCCCTCCTGAGGCCTGCCACAGCCACCAACCCTAATCTAGGCTGAGGCCCTCCTCTGAGTTCCCAACGTTTTTTCCTGATTCTCCATCATAAAGGTCACTCACACCACACCTCTGTCAACTATTACTTACACCTCTGCCATCCCTTGCAGCTGAAAGGTGCCTGAAAGCAAGGAATGCATCTCATTCTATACCCACAGCAGCTCCCACTTCTGGAAGCTCTAAGCAATTCTAGAAACTGGCTCCCATCAGGTACTACCCATATAATGAGCAGAAGTAGCCTGTTTCCAACCTCATCACCTTCTGTCTCTGCCACCAACACTTTAGTCCGGAGCAATGCCAACCAAATTTCAAATGTCAGAAAAGAGCATATTTTTTGTATGGACTTTAAAATCACCCATTTCTGTCCCTTAATCACTAAGACCTTTGGCAAGTCAAATAAATGCCTAACTCTAGGTTGCCAATTCTGCATCTTTAAAAATGATAAGAAGTAGTATCCCACCCCCCCAACCCTCCCACCCTCCCCACCCCCCCCACCCCCCCACCCCCACCCCCACATGGAGCCTGTGGCATACACCTTGTAATCCTAGCAACTCAGGAGGCTGAGATCCACAGGATTGCAGCTCAAAGCCAAACTGCTAAAGGCTTTGAGGTTTTATCTCCAATTATCCAGCAAAATTCCAGGCTGGAGATGTGGTTCAAGTGGCACAGTGCTAGCTGAACGAGCAAGCAAGCAAATCTAGTGGGAAGAGCTGAGTTCAAACCCTGGTGCTGGAGGCTGGAGGTGGGGGAGGCAGAACTCGACTTGCCACGAAGACTTGCTAACTGCAGCCCAGACCTCTTTTCCTGGGGGAAACTGGAACATCATGGTTAACAGCAAGCACCACAGAGTCAGAATGTGCACCACTGCGGCCCATCTAGATAACCGCGGACTTCTGTCATGCGTCTCAGAAGCCATGACTGTATATGTAAAAACTGGACCCAAGTCACATACCCTCCCCTTCAACACACACAGCCTCCGTCTGCTGTGAGTGACAGGTAAAATGCTTTGTGTTACACAAGGAAGGCCTCTCTGTGTCTCCAGTTAATTTTGACAGCCGCAATGAGGATGGACCAATCAACACAGCATCCTCAGCGCTTTCGTGGGTGACTGCCACTGGGCGGCACGGTATAAACAAGGCTTTTCCAACAACAGTCCGTTTCACCCTCTCAGCTCCCACCCCGGCCCCGCAGGCGGAGAAATGAGGGCGCGGTGGAAGCGGGGGTCACACGGGTCTGGGAGGCAGGGTCACCGTCGCGACCCGGAAAGCTTGGCTCCAGATCCCAGGGCACAGCCACAGTGACTTCTTCCTCTAGACCCGCGAGTTCTAGGGGAAGGCGCGAGGCGCGCGCAACTCCATCCCAGGCCAACTCCATCCCGAGAGCCGCTCACCTAACACAGACGACGGGTCTTCCGTCCCGCACCGGAAGTCCCGGCCAGCCCGCCGATCCCCTTCCGGCCGGCCGCCGCTGCGAGTCTATGCCCGCGACTTTCGTTCCGCTACGACTTCCGTCCGAGACGTCCCAGCGGAAGTGCTCTCGGTGTACACTCCGGCTGGACCCAGACTCCTGGAGGTTGTGGAAAGCTCGGTGATTGTGGTGAACTTGGGGGGGGGGGGGGGGCTAAAGAATAAGGGGCCTTTCAGGTCTCAGGGAACGACCAGGCGTCGCAGTCTAGGGTCCTATCAGTCCCGGGCCTCAATCGGAGGCTCCGCGCGACCTTCACGAACCTTTTACGAGTCATTTGTTCCAGCCCACATCTCTCAGGTCCGTTCTGCTGGTCCTGGGGCAGTGGGCCTGAACGGGATGCGTAGGAGCCTACGTGGGCAACTGCTCAAGGTCGCGTTGAGCAGTGCTGAACCTCTCCAGGAGAAGGGAGACTTCGCCGTGCCTGCCTAGCCAGTCTCTTTTCTGTGTGTGCCGGTCCTAGAGCTTGAACTCGGGGCCTCAGCGCTATCCCTGAGCTTTTGTGCTCAAGGCTGGTGCTCTACCACTTGAGCCACTGCTCCATTTCCAGCTTTTTGTTGGTTAGTTGGAGATAAGAGTCTCACGGACTTACCTGCCCAGGCTGCCTTAAATCTTTGATTTTCAACCGAGAACCGGTGACTCACGCCTGTAATCCTAGCTACTCAGGAGGCTGAGATCTGAGAATCGCAGTTCAAAGCCAGCTCAGGCAGGAAAGTCCGTGAGCCTCATCTCCAAGGAACCACCAGAAAACCGGAAGTGGCGCTGCGGCTCAAGTTGGTAGAGCGCTAGCCTTGAGCTGAAGAGCTCAGAACAGTGCCCAGACCCAGAGTTCAAGCCCCACGATCCACCAAAAAACAAAAACAAAAAACCTTTCGATTTTCAGATCTTAGCTTCCTGAGTAGCTACGATTACAAGTGTGAGAGACCAGCTCACAGCATCTGTCTGTCTCTCCCCTCTTCTCTCCTCTTTCCTCCACTGTCCCCTCTCTGCTGTTAGTTAGTATGTGCCTATGTTCCAGCCGAGACAAGAGGATGCTTAAGCCCAGGCGTTGAGGGGGTTAATAAGATGTCTCTAGGTGCTGTCCCTCTAGTCTGTTAGGAGCTCTGGTTATCTTTTCCTTATATAAATCTTGACTATTCTACTTCTTGTTTATCCGTGGATTCATTCTTCTAGTGAAACAATCTTTTCCAAGTGTTGTAATTTGTAGCCTCAGTGCCACCATTCCCAGTAGTTGATGGCATTTTTGTTACAAAACCTGAACAGAAATATTGATCTATATATAATCTATTGGTTCTGTTGCTCAAGAGAACCCTAACACACATACCTCTCCCAAGGGAGAGTCCAGAGGATTATGATTCAAACATAGCATGAGACTGTCTCCAAAATAACTAGGGGAAAAAATCAGGCTGGAAGCATGGCTCAAGTGGTAAGAGAACCAAACTGAGTGTGCTTGAGATCAAACTCCAGTACCACTCCCACCTCCCCTTGCCCCCCCCCCCCCAAAAAAAAACCTTCTATGGTTATTAACTCAAACTCATTTTCAGGTAGCTTCATGCTGGAACTCACAAAACCTGTATGTGACAGAACATGAATCAGATCCACCCACAGGTCAGCTTAACCTCAAATTCCTAGTCTTATCACTGAGCTACTCATTCAAGCTAGACTGTGTTCCTGCTGAGGCTCTGCTATTAACAACTGCTATTAACTGGGTAACTATGGCCAACTAGTCACTTCTGAGTCCTGGCGTCTTTGCTACAAAGTGGCTGCTATGTCATGAACACACTGTCTCAGGGGTGGTTGCAGTTAGACAAAGCTAGAGAGCACTGGGGTTGTGGTAGCTATCCAGAAAGTTAATAGAGGATTTCTGGACCAGTATGGCATCTCAGGCAACGAACATGATGTAAACAAACCCCTCAGATTCCAAGAATTTGGGAACCTGGTGTTCCATTTGACCTTGAGACCCTCTACCCAGATGCTTTTCTGGGGTGCACTGCCCTTTCCACCTGTCTCACTTCTACTGGTTGATAGAATTTTTCACTCCTCTTTTCTTCCCACTGAGTGGGACCTATTTCTTTCCCAAAATGTGTGGCTAAAGATGTGTGACTTACTTTTATTTACTTGGAGTGGCCTGCTGAGGGAAAATCATGTCCTGGGATCCAGTGTCCCTTCATCCTAGGCTTCAGGAAGAATGCGGAACAGATCTAAGCCCAACCCACACTCTGGAGCAAAACTGCCCAAACCAGACCACACTGGTCAACCTGCAGTCAATGTGCAGCCAGCCTCAAATCATGAAAATAAATGCCAGTTGTTGGAGTCCATGAGATAGGGCTGGATTTTTCCATAGCATTAGAACAAGAATAGCTGATAAGCATGTGATTCAGACAGACCTCTGCTTTCATTTCCTGAGAGAAATGTCCCCTTGCTCCCCAAACAGCTTAGGTCCCACTGCCTTCCTGGCTACCTCCTTGTGCCTGCCCAATCAGAATCACACATTTGACTGTGGGAGCTTCTGAGGAGTCTTTTGAGGCTCAGGACCCATTAGCCTTCCTCTCAGCTATATCACCTTCTGTCCCCAAGGACCAACACAGAGCAAGTAAACAGTGGACTAACAGAGGATAGGCTAGATGATCAAGGCTGGAATGTCTCTACTTATCTGCAACACCCACTATCTAGTTTCCAGAACCATCTCTGGCTCTGGCATGTGTAGTTTCCTCGTATGGTGGTTCAATTGCTTTGTGTGGGTGTGTGCTGGTATTAAGTCTTGAATTCAGGACCTGGAAACTGCCCCCCCCTTTTTTTTTACTCAAGGCTGGCACTCTACCACTTAAGCCACAACTCTACTTTTTATGTATCAAGAATACATAAAAAGAAGCAGGGGGGCTGGGAAGGTGGCTCAGTGGTAGAGTGCTTGCCTTGCATGCATGAAGCCCCAGGTTTGATTCCTCAGCACCACATAAACAGAAAAGGCCAGAAGTGGTGCTGTGACTTAAGTGGTAGAGCACTAGCCTTGAGCTGAAGAGCTGAGGGACAGTGCCCAGGCCCAGAGTTCAAGCCCTGCAACCAACACAAACACACACACACACACAGAGTCTCAGGGACTTTCCTGCCCAGGCTGGCTTCAAACCTTGATCCTCAGATCTCAGCCTCCTGAGTAGCTAGGATTACCTGTGGGAACCACAGATGCCAGGCACATTTAGAATTGCTTGAAGCAGTGGAGGAGCCACTGCCACATGGGATGCAGCTATTGTGAGAAGGGGGTTCATTTTAATTTATATTTAAAAGTTGATGCACAGCTAGCAGAGCTACAATCCTTCAGGTAGCAGGCCCAGAGCTCTGTGCCTATGCCACCCACCAGCCTCATGCAGCTCAAGCCCAGCCCACAGCCCTAGAAGCACCTCATCCAGGTGGAAGGGCTACATTAACAGCCTCATGATAGATAGAATGTCAGGATGTGTTCATAATAGGCTACAAGGACTCGTTCAAATGAACCCTTTCTTCAGGATGTGGTGCGAATGCCTCTCCTTAAATGTGGCCTCAACTGTGACTCACTTTGCATGCAGAAGTGGCAATGGGTTCCTAAGAGGCTCTGTTTATCTCTCCTTGCTCCCTCTTCCTTGTTTTCACTCTGGGGGAAGCCATCCATGGAGATACTTATTTTCTCTATGGTTTGACCTATGTGTCCAGGACCTGAGATCTCCTGCCAACAGTCACAATCTGAGCGATACAGGAAGTGGTCCAGCCCAGCCCTCACAGGACATAGTGACTGCACTTCATGAGAGACCTGAGACACAAGCAGCCCAGCTTAGCCCCTCTCAAGTTCCTGACCCACAGAACCAAAGGAATGATAAGTATTGTTTTAGGTCAATAAATTGTAGGTTAATTTGTCACATAACATAAGCAATGCCCTCTCTTTGGGGCCTCTTAAAGTCTGTCCCTTCTCTTGGAAAGGCGCCCTAATGCTTGGTCTGAGGCCACCACAGTGCCCAAAGGCCAAGACACAAACCACAGACACTGAGCAGGTCTGCCTATGTGCTCACAGGCTGTTTATTATCCAAATAAAAGGAGGAGAGAGGATGAAGAGAAAAACCAGGTGCCCCACAGTGGTGGAGCTGAAGGGAAGTGAACAGAAAGGCTCCTCTTCTTTCTCTTGTCGCTGGCTCAGGGCACTTCAGCTTCAGAGGGGCCTCTGGGGGTGGCTTAGGGGCCAAACCCAGCTGTCAGTTGGGGTCAGGATCCCCATTGAGGCAGGTCCCAGGCTCGGAATGGCTTCTGTGTACACAAAATATCTCTGCAAAAGGCACTGGTGGAGGTGGGCAGCGGGAAGGCCACCCCATCACAGGCAGGTCCGCAGTGTCCTGGGTCTGGGTCCTGGTCCCTGAGACCAAACCAGCCTCCCTCAGAGGCTGAGTCTCTGAGGCCCCTGCTCCTCTCCTCTCCTTTCCCTCACCCAGCAGTGAGCAGGCATTTGGCAGTGAGCCAGATCTGGCCTTCTGAGGGACAACCCCCTCTTCAGGGTGAGTATATCTGGTGACCTCTAGGCCAAGAGCCCCAGGCGAGTGACTTTGGCCGAGAGGAAGGAGTGGATGACGAAGACCATGGTTTTGGGACACGAGTGCAGGTCCAGTTGCTGCAGGATGGAGAGAAGGGTCAGGGGCTCTGTCCAGCCTGGCCTCCAGGACAGTATCCCCCCCACTACTCCCAAGGTACAGAGGCAGCCCATCACTTACAATCTCTCCTTCAGCACCCCCAAAGTCCAGAAAGAGGAGGCTGGTGCCATCATCCGAGGACATCTGCAGCTTCTCAAAGGGTTGTCGGAGCAGCACAGCTCGGGCTGCACCAGGCTCGGCCGCCCATAGTGTGAAACCCTTGTCAATGTGCACAGAGAGGCTGCAGGGACGGCCGTTCCATGTGCAGGCTGCAGGAAGGCACGAGGGCACAGGCACAGCTGGTACCTCACACACTGCCAGCTCCACAGAGCAGGGTTCAGCTACCCAAAGGATGGGAGGCTCACTGCCCTGACACCTGTGCAGCCACCTTCTGTCATTCCCACCTTGAAATACAGAAAGATGGGCCCTCAGAGAACATACAGCTGCTTCTAGTCCCACTAATGGCAGCGCTGTGAGCAGAAGGGGACTACTTAGGTTGATATGGCCCAGGTGTAGCATGCTTATCTAACATGTACAGGCTCTGAATTCCAGCCCTAGCACCACAACAATGGGGGCATAAAGTATGTCATAGAGCTGGGCATCGGTGGCTTGTAATCCTAGGTACTCAGAAGGCTGAGATCTGAGGATCATGGTTCAAAACCAGCCCGGGCAGGAAAGTCCATGAGACTCCGATCTCCAATAAACCACCAGAAAACCAGAAGTGGCACTATGGTTCAAGTGGTAGAGTGCTTGCCTTGAGCTGAAGAGCTGAGGACAGCACCCAGGCCCAGAGTTCAAGCCCCATGGCTGAAAAGAAAAAAAAGGGCTTACCCCCTAAAGGTATAGAATGATTCACTTAAATTAAAATTTCATATAAAAAGTAGATAACTTAGACTTGCACAAACATAAAAAAGTAAGGCAGGCATCAGTGGTTCATACCTACAATCCTAGCTATACAAGAGGCTGAGAGCTAAGGATTGTGGTTCAAAGCCAACCCAGGCAAACAAGTCAATAAGTTTCACAAGTCTAGTTGACCAGCAAAAAAAAAAAATCCGGAAGGGAGCTGTGGCTGGCATAGTAGAATAATAACTTTGAGTGGAAAAAGCCAAACAAAAATTCAAGACCTGGGGGGGGACACGAGGGAGGGGGGAAGGATGGGATGGGAAGGGGAAACAAAGGAGGAGGCTACAATGCTTGATAAGAAGTATACTCATTATCTTGCCCATGTAATTGTAACCCCTCTGTACAGTATTTTCACAATAAAAAAAAAGACAAGAAAAAAAAAAAAAAAAGAATTCAAGACCCTTAGTTTGAGTCCTAGTACTGGCACATGCACACACACAAAGTATTCATGAGCCAAGCACTGGTGGTTCATACCTATAATCCTAGCTACTCAGGAGACTGAGATCTGAGGATTGCAGTTCAAAGCCAGACTGTGCAGAAAAGTCTGAGACTTTTTTTTTTTTTTGGTAGTCCTGGGCCTTGAACTCGGGGCCTGGGCACTGTCTCTGAGCTTCTTTTGCTAAAGGCTAGAACTCTACTACTTGAGCCACAGCACCACTTCCAGTTTTTTCTGTTTATGTGGTACTGAGAAATCAAACCCAGGGATTCATGCATGCTAGGCACTGAGCCACTGAGGCACATTCCCAGCCCTGTGAGACTCTTAACTCCAATTAATCACCAGAAAACCAGAAGTGGCACTGTGGGTCTAAGAGTAGAGTGCTAGCCTTGAGCAAAAGCAGCTCAGAGACAGTTCCTAGACCCAGAGTTCAAGCCCCAGGACCAGCAAAAAAAAAAAAAAAAAATCACAGTTTATTTGAAGTTGAAATCAAAATCAAACTGAATGTCCTGTATTTTATCTGACCCTATCTACCTCTATTCCCAACAGCCAAACCACAAAGACAAAGCAAGAAAGACCCCAGGGAGCAGGCTCACTACCTACCAGGTCCCCTCCCCAAATCCCACTTTCTAACCCCATCAAAAGCTTAATGCCTCTGGGGATAAGAGGCTCATCACCAGAGTGGCTCCTCGATCTGCCCAGCGCACCTGTAGACACCTCCTGCACACCCTCAGCGGCCCGGTGACAGCCATCCACCAGCTGCCGGGTCCAGGCAGCGAGCTCCTGCGGTGACTCCACAGTGAATAGGTGAGTGTCCACGCCGTGGCGCGTGCCCGTGCGCAGGGCAAAGGAGAGTTCTGCATCATAGGGCACAGAGCCCTTGGAGGGGCCTGAATGGACCAGCCTGGAGGAAGAGGGCAGAGGGCTGAGCCGGAGGCCTCGGGCAGGAATCGGGGGAGCAGTTCCGGGCAGAGTGACTCTTTTACCATCTGACAGGAATAAAACATCTGAGGGGTCACCGAGCAACTTGGCACGAGACATATCCCACGACCCTGCCCCCTCCCCCGCTCTTCTGCACATGCTGCCCCCCTCTGCCTGGATGTGCTTCCTGAGTCTCAGTCTGGCTCACCCCTCACTGTCCCCTCCTCGGAGAAGCCCTCTGTGACCTCTCTATCTAAAATAGCCCCCATCCACTAGCCTTCCTTTTCACCATGGCACCTGAAATGCCATGCTATTTACTTGTGTTGGTAGAAATGCTTTTTTCTGCTCTGTTCACCACTGTGTTCACAGTCACTCAAATCATGACACGTGCTGGGAGCTCAAGTCACCTGATTAGGCAGGCAGTCCACGATCCCTCGTGCCAGCAAGCTCCTGCCATCTGGACCAGAGCCCAGCCCAGGAAGGGGAGACCTTGGGGATGCAGGACCCAGGTCCAGCCGGCCTGACTCTCACTTGCTGTGTGGCCTTGGGCAGGCATGGGCTCACTCTGGCCAGCAGACCTCCAAGTGCTGACCCTTAGCTCTCTCTGCTCCTCACTCTACCCACTCTCTCAGTTCCCATGGAAACCACTTTCCAGCTCTGAGCTGCAAACCCACAAGTCCAGAAGCTCCTCCTCCATGCTCCCCAAGTGCCCGACCTCTACTTTGGACTTGACTCAGCACCTCACTCAGCTTCTATCCCACTGCCCCCGCTCCAAGCCTCTTGTTCACCCGAGACCACCCTCTCTCCTGCAGCCTTCCCAGCTGGCAAAGCACATAGCCTAGGAGATTTCCCACCACCTGCTCCCCACTGCAAGTGCTGACTTTCTTCTCCATCTGCTGCCTCCACCCACCCCCTCCATCTCTCCCTCCTTCTGCCCACAAGGTCCACGTGGCAGCCACAGGTTTTCTTCTAAAATGCAGCCTGTCACCAGGCTCCCCATCTCAACCCTTCCAATGCTGCTCCAAGTGATAAAAGGAAGCTAGCGTTCCTTCTCCAGATTGTATAGGCACTACAAAGGCCAAACCTGGCCAACTCCATCTTCCTTCTCCCTGTTTCCTATATGGATACACCTGCCTACCCCACATTCATAGTTCTAGGAACATGCTACACCCTTCACACCTCTTGTGTCTCTGACCAGGACATTCTCTCTGAAGATGCTCTTATACCCTTGCCTAAACAACCTATTCCTACTCATCCATCAGAGGACAGATCAAATGCCACCTCCTCTAGGAAGCCTTCCCTGACCAGGCCAGGCAGAATTAGTGAAGTGGATAATATGACTTCATTGTAATGGCTGTTCCTGGATCTGTCTCCCACACAGCTGGATTCTACAGTGATGGCAGCGACTGCTGGGGTCAGCTCTGTGTTCCCTCAACCATGCAGTTCAAGGTATAGGTATCAACAAATTGGTGACCAGTAAGACTTCACACAGCCTTCTGTTCTAAGCCTTCATCTTACAGATGAGGAGACTGAGGCCTAGTGAGGGTAGAAATTACTTTAGGTCAGATGGAGGATAAATGGGGGCAGAATAGGGTTGGAGTTCACAGCTTCTCAGGCCCATCTCCCCCAAACTCTTGGGTGTAGCATACCACTCCTGCCATGGGTACCTGGTAGCGATGAGCGGGGCAGTGCGGACTGGCCGGCTCAGGGCCTCACGGGTCTGGGGTAGAGCACTGTAGAGAAGCAGCTCCTTTTCTGTCAGCAGGGCCAGGGTGGGAGCTGTGCCCCCACCAGGCAACTATAGAAAGAAAAGCAGTGGTGAGAAGGTATATGGAGGGAGAGGTCAGAGGTCAGGGGGATCAGGGTAATGAGGGAGTATCAGGAACAGGGGAGGAAAAAAGGGGGAGGGCTAGGCCCCAGGCCCAGCGGGCACCTGTTCAGTCAGCCAGCCGATCTGCTTAATGTCCTGACTCCCAGCCGTGCCTGTGGCTGCCAGCAATGCCTGCAGCTCGTCCTTGACCCAGGGCACCAGTGTGCCAATCTGGGCTTGGATGGCACTTGCCCATGACCTTGCACTGGCTTCATCCTTGGCCCTCAAGAAGAGGTTATCTTGGCCATCTGCCGCACAGACCTCCAGGTACCTGCAGGCACAATGGGTTAGAGGGAAGGGCTGGCTCTGGGTTATAGATGCCCCACCAGATAATCTGGCCCAAGAAACCTCACCCACCACCAAATGAGAAGAAACCACAGGGGATCCATGAAGATTATCAGGAGCCAGGCTCCAAGCAGAGGACTCCAGCCACAATTGTTCAGTTTTCATGAAATGGAAGGACAAGAGACTGACATACACACACAAATATATACACACTCAGCTGGGCACCGGTGTTCACACCTATAATCCTAGCTACTCAGGAAGCTGAGATCTGATGATCATGGTTCAAGCCCAGGCAGGTAAGTCTGTAAGACCCTTGTCTCCAATTAACCACCAGAAAACTGGAAGTGGCATTGCGGCTGAAGAAGTAGCGCGCTTGCCTTGAACTGAAGAGCTCAGGGACAGCGCTAGGCCCAGAGTTCAAGCCCCATGACTGACAAAAAAAAAAAAGAATTTCCAGCTTCCCTTGCATGTGAGCCAGTTCTGACCAAAGATTCATAGATAAAAGTCTATAGAGAGTCTCTAGATAGAAAGATACCTCTACAGAGATATCTTTCCTAGGTAGGGTATTGAGACACCAAAGGTTCTGCCTGTACACATAATCCACTTCTCCAACAAAAAGGGGAAGTTCATTTCTGTTCTGCTTGACCTTGTGATTTGATTCAACAACAAAAATGTGAGAGAGAGCTGGGCGGGCGCTGGTGGCTCACGCCTGTAATCGTAGCTACTCAGGAGGCTGAGATCTGAGGATCGCAGTTCAAAGCCAGCCCGGGCAGGAGAGACCGTGAGACTCCTATCTCCAATAAACCACCAGAAAACCGGAAGTGGTGCTGTAGCTCAAGTGGTAGCGCTAACCTTGAGCTGAAGAGCTGAGGGACAGCGCCCAGGCCCAGAGTTCAAGCCCCACGACCAACCAAAAAAAAAATGTGAGAGAGCCAGCTAACATAGGACTCAATTATAATCCCAGTTACTCAGGAGGCAAAAGCAGAAGGACTGAGATTTCAAGGCTGGTTCAGGCAAAGTTATCAAGACCACCTATCTCAGTCAAGCATGGGTAGTTCACACCTGTAATCCAAGCTACTCCAGAGAATGAGGATCAAGGTTCAAAGCTAGCCCTGACAGACAAAATCCCAAGAGAATCTTATCTCCAGTTAACCAGTAAAAAGCTAAAACTGAGCCAGGCACTAGTGGCACATGCCTAAAATCCTAGCTACTCAGAAGGCGGAAATCCTGGTTCAAAGCCAGCCCAGGCAGAAAGTCTATATGAGATTTTTATTTCCAATTAACTATAAAAAAAAAAAACAGAAGTGGAGTTGTGGCTCAAATGGTAGAGCATTAGCCTTGAGCAAAAATGTTCAGGGACAGCATCCAGGCCCTGAGTTCAAGCCCCAGAACTGGCACAACAACAAAGCCAAAAGTGAAGATATGGCTCAGGTGGTAGAGCATCAACACTACCCCATATAAATACATATGAACAAATCTACCCCCATTCCCATGTAAGTGTATACAAATACACACTTGTACTTACATGTGATCTATGTGCACACACACTTAGAAACACACACACACTGTGAATAATGTCTGGAATCAGGCTGGAAACCTTAAGGTGTTAGGAATCTCACAAAAGAGCAATTCTGCCTCATCTTCACTTAGTGAAAAATTGAACTACATGACTTAAGGGTAGGGATAGGAGGAGGAAAAATGCGGGAGAAGAATGGAAATGATCAAGAGGCATTGTACTCATAACCTGATTTAAGGAATTGTAAACATTTTATATAACTGATTCTTAATAATAAAAAATTTTAAAGGCACTTTCAATAGAGCAACCATAAATGACCTGTGGATCACCTGTTTTTTTACCTCATGGGGCAGGCAGTGGCAGACAAATCTAAGAGATTTTATCTCCAATAAATCAGAAAAATGCCAAAGTGGAGATATGACTTAAGTGATAGAGCACCAGTCTTGAATGAAAAAAGCCAAGCAAGAGGTGAAGAACTGAGCTCAAGCCCCAGTTCAGGCACAAAAACAAAAAGACCAACAACCTCATCTCATAGAGTCTAGAAGGTCAATGAGAAAGAGAGACTAGGTCAAGAATAGCCAGGTCTTGAACCAAGGACTCCTTCTCAAACCTACTTCTTGCTCAGATGTGAAATGCCCACAAGAAGAAATGAGACTCAAAGCACAACAGCACAAAACTTCACTCGTGCATCTGTTTAGCCTATTTCTTTTTTTTCTTTTTTTTTTTGGGTCGGGTCATGGGGCCTGAACTCTGGGCCTGGGCGCTGTCCCTCAGCTCTTCAGCTCAAGGCTAGCGCTCTACCACTTGAGCCACAGCGCCACTTCTGGCTTTTTTCTTCTTGCTTATGTGGTGCTGAGGAATCAAACCCAGGGCCTCATGCATTACAAGGCAAGTGCTCTACCACTGAGCCACCTTCCAAGCCCTGTTTAGCATATTTCTTAAGCACTTACTCTGTGTTTATTTCTACAACACAGAGGGAACACCAAGGCTCTCATCATGAGTGCTCCCAATCCTAGCCTTACCTGGGCTCTGGGTCATTGGGAGTGCACCTTCTTGAGACATATGCCATCTTCAGGGGCACGTGTTTGGCTTCACTGAGGTTCCGGGGCTGGGAGCCAGGGGAGGATGGCTGCTGCTGAAGGGGTGAAGCAGGAGGTGAGTCCCAAGCAACTGTGGTGCCACCAGCAGAGTTCTTGAAATACGGTGAAACCTCCTTCATGTACTTAACTGGTCAAGAGAAAGGCCAGCAGTTACCTACCAGCAGACATCATCATCATCAGTTTAGAGTCTAAGTCATGCCAGATGCTGGTGGCACATGCCTGTAATTCTGGCTATAGGCATGAGATCTGAGGATCAAGGTTCGAAGCCAACCTAGGCAGGAAAGTCTGTGAGACTCTTATCTCCAATTAAGCATCAAAATAGCCAGAAGTGGATCTGTGGCGCAAGTGGTAGAATGCTAGCCTTGAGAGACAGGAAAAAAAAAACAAGAAAGGGGGAGAGGGAGGTAGGGAGGGAAACGGAGGGAGAGACAGGAAGGAAGGAAGAAAAGGAAGGAAAGAAGGAAGGAAGGAAGGAAGGAAGGAAGGAAGAAAGAAAGGAAGAAAAGGAAGGAAGGAAGGAAGGAAGGAAGGAAGGAAGGTCGGTCATGCATGCCCAAGTCCTGAGTTCAAGCTAGCACCCTCCCCCCCAAAAAAAAGAGTCTAAGTCCTGTCCAATATCACTATCTTATTCCAAGCTAAAGTTCCCAGTGGAGTAATGGGGTAGAAAACACTGGATGTCTACCAATATCCATTCACTCAGCTTCTCCCTGGTTTATAGACACATGACCAGCCAAAAGAAAGACCATTTTCCAGGGCCCTTTGCAGCAAGACATGGTAGCGTAACTAAATACTAATGAAGAAAAAGGATCTGGACCTTCAGGATGGCTGTTTTTTTGTTTTTTGTTGTTTTGTTTTCTTTTGTTTTTTGTTGGTCGTGGGGCTTGAATTGAACTCTGGGCCTGGGTGCTGTCCCTCAGCTCCAGCTAAAGGCAAGCACTCTACCACTTGAGCCCCAGCGCCACTTCCAGTTTTCTAGTGGTTTATTAGAAATAAGAGTCTCATGGACTTCCTGCCTGGGCTGGCTTTGAACCTGAGATCCTCAGATCTCAGCCTCCTGAGTAGCTATGATTATAGGCATGAGCCACCGGTGCCCTGCTTTTTTTTTTTTTGCCAGTTGTGGGGCCTGAACTCTGGGCCTGGGCGCTGTCCCTCAGCTCTTCAGTTCAAGGCTAGCACTCTACCACCTGAGCTACAGCGCCACTTCTGGCTTTTTCTGCTTATGTGGTGCTGAGGAATCGGACCCAGGGCCTCATGCATACAAGGCAAGTGCTCTACCACTGAGCCACCTTCCCAGCCCCCCTGCTTCTTTTTATGTATTCTTGATACAAATCATTTGTCAACATATTTTCAGCTAAGATGGCCATTTAAAGAAAACAGACAACTGAGGGGAAAGAACACAAAGATGGGAACCAGAACATGCGAATGCTCTGCCACTGTCTTATTGCTTGCCATTACCTCTCCATTTATTAGCATATGAAGTATTATATTCATGTTTATATATACCTTCATCTTTAATATTCTTTAATATTCTTCCATCTTCAGTATTAGGAAGCCCCTTACCTGAGTTGAATAGTCTGTTTATGTTTAAGAAGCATTTTAACCTAATATTACCATTTCCTAATTTGGTCTTTTCTCTGGTTTTGTAACTTTCCAAACATGACACTGACACTTAGATAAGCTCTTCTTTCTGCCTGCCTTGTGATCAATCATACAGTTTTCTGGTAGCCAATATAAATCAAGGCTGACTGCTAATAAAAGTTTGGTCGGGGCTGGGAAGGTAGTTGAGTGATAGAGTGCTTGCCTTGCATGCATGAGGCCCTGGGTTCAATTCCTCAGCACCACATAAACAGAAAAGGCCGGAAGTGGCACTGGCTCAAATGTAGAGCGCTAGCCTTGAGCTGAAAAGCTCAGGGACAGCACCCAGGCCTAGAGTTCAAACCCCACAACTGACAAAAAAACAAAAACAAAAAAGTTTGGTCATTCTTGCTAAATCAGTTAGATATGTTTACCTGACAATGACTGAATGTCTGCCAACAGTGTTTTTGTTTGTGCCAGTCATGGGGCTGGAATTCATGGTCTGGGCACTGTCCCTCAGCTTTTCTGCTCAAGGCTAGCACTCTACCACTTGAGCCACATCTCTACTTCCTCACCAAGAAGCCTTGAGGAAGGCAGTTTAGGATTGGTTCAGGGGCTAAATAACATTGAATTCTTGGCCTTTCTGTTGGTCTTCCCCCTGTGACCACAGCATGGCTGACACAACTCAAACTAATCATTCCTCATGTGACAAAACCCAAAGTAGGAAGAGAAAAGCAGGATAAGGAGTATCTCTTCCTGTCTCCCTCTTTTCAGCAAAGTAAATACATCCATAAAGCTGCAAGTAGACATTTCCTTCCACCGTATTGGCTAGAACTGGCCTATGTGCCCACTGCTTGCACAATCATCACTACGATGGAATAACCATTCATAGAATAGTCATGTGACAGACCAATCACACCTCAGCCTTTGTGACTGTGCCTGTTTGTTTGTTTGTTTCTTTTTTGTTATTGGTGGTGGTGGTAATAGGGCTTAAACTCTGGGCCTGGACATTGTCCCTATGCTCTTCAGCTCAAGACTAGCACTCTCTTCTGGTGGTTATTTGGAGGTAAGAGTCTCATGAACTTTCCTGCCAAGGCTGGCTTTGAACCATGATCTTCAGATCTCAGCCTCTTGAGTAGCTAGGATTATAGGCATGAGCCACTGGCGCCCAGCGACTATGCCTGTCTCTATACAATAAAATCAATCTTCTATTAGCAAGGAAGAAGGGAAACTGACCCCAACAGTGGCTGTCAATATGCCCTGGCATCAGGACTATTCCCAATTCTGATAGGTGACAGACTCCTCCTCTCTATCCTAACCTATTAGGAAGGCAGTGTACATATCTAGGTGGTAAGAGTCATCTATCCAATAACTGGTCTCTTTTTCCCTAGCCACTTTCTACCCCAGCTGCTCTACAGTCAGCCTTGGGTATCCTCCCTTCCTCTGCTCTCAACTGTAATACCTTCTCCCTAGAACATCTCACATTTACAATCAAGGCCCAACCACTATGACCCATCTGGGAGTTCAGCCTAGGAAAGGGTTGGGAAGCAGTTCTTGGTTTGCTGGAGACACCCCTCCAGTTGAAAGACCATTCAAAGGTGCATGAGAGAGGCAGTTACAAACCCTACTGAGGTTGGAAAAAAATTATATTGAAAGTAAAGGTGTGTTGTTGTTTTATTTTGTTTGGTTAAATTGGGGTTTGAATACAGGATCTCAGGCACTCTACAATTTGAACCATTCCACCAGCCCTTGCTTTGTAGTATAAAGAGAACTAAGTCCAGTTCTGATGTTTGGGGACCAGTACTAAAATGGCTCACCACCACTGTAGCAATGACTTACCCCAGGACTCACTACTGGATTATATCTCAAAGTACAATGGACATGAGACACATCACAGCCTATCTGACAGACAAAAACCATCTCCCCACTTTCTCCTGAGCCCTAGAAAGTCAGCTTCTCCCCAACTGAGGGGGAACATCTTGGTCAAAGATAGCCATCATTACTTCCCTCTTCCTTGTCAATGTGAGAAAGGGGAGATGATACAACTCTGGCCAGTGAAATGTAAGAGAAAACACACTGTCTCTTCTCTCCTCTAGCTAGGACAGCCAGGCAGAAGAACTAATGGGACTCATTTCTGTGCCCCCAGAATCCAGCCGGGGTCTCACATGCTATGGGTTTCGCAAATGAACATTTGTCAAGTTTGAAGCCAGAGAAAAGTCTGGAGACTCAGCTCAGCCCAACTGTCCCAGAACTGGGTCCTCCTCCATTCCCACAGCATATGCTATAAATGGACAACACACCAGCTGGTGCCAGAAGCAGGACTTGGATTTCACCAACCAACTGGCCTCTCCCAGAGTGGGGAGTGGAGGCCTGGGGGCCCTGGAGTGACCATAAATAGCCCAGGTCCAAAGCCTCCTTCCTGCTCTGATTTCTGCCTGAGTCACCTGCCCAGGCAGGGTGGGGCTGCCACGAGGCTGTGGCCTCCAGGATTGAGGGCACCACCATGGCCCATGGCCAGGATTCTTGAGTCTGTAAGAATGGCCTGGAGTTTATTTTCTCCCCAGCTAGGCCCTGGGCCCAGGAACCTGGTAAAGCTCCCATGGATACATGGGTTTCCTTCTTAGGGAAACCAGGCAGATACAAACGGATGTCCCAGTTCCCACAGACTTTAGCTCTGCCAAGGAGGGAAGCCAGAACCCATCCTAGTCCTAGTGACCAAGAAAAGACTCCACTAGAGAAAACAGATCTTCAACAGACAGCTGTGTGGCGATAGTTCTGATGTTGTTCTTAGCCTGGACAGTCTAAGAGGATGGGTGCAGGATATAGAAACAGACAGGCAAGGATCTAAATCAGGCCTGTCACTGAATTTCTGCCCTTGACAACTCCTGAGGTCTCTCTGGGCCCTTTTCTTTGCCTATATAAAATGGATCCTGGTATTTTAGTTCTCAAGCAAGGCATTGTGAAGATTCATGTTCAGGCTGCCTACCTGCTTAATCAGGGTAGTCTGGAAAAGGTGTGAGATTCCAACAGGCCTAAAAGGGATGACCTTTAGGACTTGCTGGCCTAGCAAGGCTGGACTAAAAATAGTTTCCATTCCTGGATCCTGCCAGGCCTGGCGCAAGGCTGACCAGCATAGCCCTGGCTGCCACAGCTTGGTGGGTAACAGCTCCCTTTACCATGCCCATGAGTATTACAGGTGGGGGGGGGGATCTGCTATCAAAAATCTAAAGCCAGCTGGGTGCTGGTGACCCACACCTGTAATCCTAGCTACTGAGGAGGCTGAGACCTGAGAATCATGGTTCAAAAATAGCCTGGGCTGAAAAGTCATCTTGAGACTCTTACCTCGAATTAACCACCAGAAAACCAAAAGTGGCACTGTGGTCAAAGTGGTAGAGTGCTAACCTTGAGCAAAAGAGCTCAGGGCAGCACCCAGGCCCTGAGTTCAAGCCCCATAAATGACAAGAAAAAAAAAAAGACCAAGAAAGTGGTAGAGTTCTTTGCCTAGCATGAAGTCCTCTGAATCATAAAAATGGTAGAGCCGGGCGCTGGTGGCTCACGCCTGTAATCCTAGCTACTCAGGAGGCTGAGATCTGAGGATCGCGGTTCAAAGCCAGCCTGTGCAGGAGAGACCGTGAGACTCCTATCTCCAATAAAATCACCAGGAAACCAGAAGTGGCGCTGTAGCTCAAGTGGTAGAGCGCTCGCCTTGAGCTGAAGAGCTGAGGGATAGCGCCCAGGCCCAGAGTTCAAGCCCCACGGCCCACCAAAAAAAAATAATAATAATGGTAGAAACTAACATGGAAACTTTCTATAAGGAAGTAGTCGAAGAGCTGAGGGACAG
Organism: Dipodomys spectabilis; assembly: GCF_019054845.1. Taxonomy (NCBI): domain Eukaryota; kingdom Metazoa; phylum Chordata; class Mammalia; order Rodentia; family Heteromyidae; genus Dipodomys; species Dipodomys spectabilis. The sequence continues at coordinate 11,071,823 of NW_024870852.1, forward strand.
CGCCCAGGCCTAGAGTTCAAGCCCCACAACCCACCAAAAAAAAAAAAAAAGGCAGAAACTAACATGGAAACTTTCTATAAGGAAGTCTATAAAAATATCATCAGTGGCTGTCCCTGTGAAGTAGGTTTTTGTTTTCACTTTTAACTTTGTTTTGTTTTGTTTTCCAGTACTATGGATTGAACCCAGGGTCCTGAATGTAGACAGCAAGTACTCTACTACTGAGCTGCTTCACCAGCCCTGATTATAATCATGAGATGTCACATTACTTTCCCTATTTTTTCCCCTATGTTTTATTTCTGTTTTAATTAGCTTGCACAAAAATAGAGAGACAGGGCTGGGAAGGTGGCTCAGTAGTAGAGGGCTTGTCTTGCATGCAGGAAGCCCTGGGTTCAATTCCTCAGCACCACATAAATGGAAAAAGTCAGAAGTGGCGCTGTGGCTCAAGTGGTAGAGTGCTCGCCTTGAGCTGAAGAGCTGAAGGACAGCCCAGAATTCAAGCCCCACGACAAAAAAAAAAAAAGAGAGAATCAAAGAGTGAACAAATGCAGCAGTGTTACCCCCTGGACACTATGTTGAAAATGAACTACATAAACAACTTGTGGCAGGGATGAAAGGAAAAAACTGGAAGAGAATGAGGGAAGGGGTGACATTGTCCAAAAAGAATTGTACTCTTGAGGC